>NC_054746.1:3569031-4186531 GCF_018143015.1 Lytechinus variegatus | reverse complement strand
CACGATCAATTGAGCAAAGCAAATTTTCGGGGTATTTCATTTTCATGTCTATTTCAAACAATAAATTATGGATTTTCATTTTCATGTTAGGGCATGCGTTACTAATCAACAGCTGCATTGAAATGGCCCCTGATGATTGTGTGTTGGCTATCAACCATGGATCATATACCTTGATTATTTTGGTGGCTTCGATGAAGTTGATGCCATATTCGTTGTGTTCCTCCATCCCTGTTGCTATGGTGAGGATGTTGGGGTCAAAGATGATGTCATTGGGGTCAAAACCAACTTCCTGTACCAGCAAGTTGAAAGAACGAGTGCAGATCTCAACCTTTCTGTCTATCTCAGTAGCCTAGAGTCAAAGAAAACAATCAAGCATGCCAGATTAATTCATTATTATTAGTAGAAGTAGTAGTAGTAGTAGTAGTAGTAATAGAAGTAGTAGTAGTAGTAGTAGTAGTAGTAGTAGTAGTAGTAGTAGTAGTAGTAGTAGTAGTAGTAGTAGTAGTAGTAGTAATAGTAATAGTAGTCACAGTAGTAGTAGTAGTAGTAGAAGTAGTAGTAGTAGTAGTAGTAGTAGTAGTAGTAGTAGTAGTATAGTAGTAGTAAGTAGTAGTAGTAGTAGTAGTAGTAGTAGTAGTAGTAGTAGTAGTAGCAGTAGACGTAGCAGTAGCAGTAGTAGCAGTAGACGTAGTAGTAGCAGTAGAAGTAACAGTAGACGTAGCAGTAGTAGTAGTAGCAGTAGTAGTAGAAAGAGAAATAGTAAGGAGGGTAATTGGATGGACTCTCAACTGTACTACGCAGTTGAATTTTATCCCTCCGCCATTGCCAGATCTGAACCATACATTATATACTTTATTTTTATATTGTGAGTAGTAGGGTTAGTAGTAGTAGTAGTACTAGTAGTAGTAGTAGTAGTAGTAGTAGTAGTAGTAGTATAGTAGTAGTAAGTAGTAGAAGTAGTAGAAGTAGTAGTAGTAGTAGTAGTAGTAGTAGTAGTAGTAGTAGTAGTAGCAGCAGTAGTAGTAGTAGTAGTAGTAGTAGTCGTAGCAGTAGCAGTAGTAGTAGTAGTAGTAGTAGAAAGAGAAAAAGTAAGGAGAATAATTAGATGGACTCTCAACTGTACTACACAGTTGAATTTTATGCCTCCGCCATTGCCAGATCTGAACCATATATTCTATACTTTATTTTTATATTGTGAAAAACCATCAAATCAACCCCTTTGTTAATCTCTTAGTCATAAAAGAAAATAGTTTCTTAAATATTTTCTATATTCTTATTCGTTGAAAATAAGAGGCCTTTGGTGGATTAAACAGGATCTGTGAGCTTGATCTTTAAACTTGACACCACAAAATATTTTTTAAATTATCTTAACCCTGCCCTGAACAAAAACATTACTTATGTAAACGACTGCCCAAGCTTCTGAACCTAAGAGCAAATTTGGTACACTTTTGTCCATAAAATGCAATCATTGGACATTTTTTTGGGGGGGGGGGGAGGGCATCTGCATCCCTTGTAAAATGTGAGCCCTGTGAAAACTGCGCTTAATAGTAATTTTCAACCATCACTAACCTGTCCCGTCTCATCAAACGCCATGACAACCACCGCAGCTCCGTGTTTCTTGATGATACGAGCCTTCTCTAGGAAGTCTTGCTCGCCTTCTTTGAGGCTGATGCTGTTGACGATACACTTGCCTTGATTGCACTTCAAGCCGGCCTCTATCACGTGGAACTTGGAGGAGTCGATACATAGAGGTACCTGGAAAAGCATTTCATAATAATTAATAATAATAATTAAGACTTATATCGCGCCAAATCCACTCTGTAGAGTGCTCAAGGCGCTTTTTAGGAAATTATACAAGAAATTAAGAAGAATTGAACAGAAATGTTTTGAGGTAATTTTTGAAAGTTTCAGAAGTCAAGCACTGTTTGATGTTATGAGGGAGGCTGTTCCATAGTTTCGAGGATGAGTAAACAAATGATCTTTCACCCCAAGTTTTGGAAACTTTGGGGGTAACAAGAGAATTCATGAAGCAAATGATATTCACTGATCAGTATGCTCCGAGCCAATCAGAGGCAAGGATTTTGCAGACCTGCCATCCGATTTTTATGAAAATTTTCAGTGTTATGTTTGTTGGATTTTTCTCTTTTTTATTAAAAAAAATTGATGTTTTGTTGGGGTGGACTGGTCCTTTAACACTATACCTTATCCTAAACCTAACATACAACCCTATTGCAACCCTAACCCTAAATCTTAAGACAAAATAAAGCCCCGAGCAGTTGTCGCCGGAGCAAATGACGCATCACCGGCTGCTGGGCCTACCATCAATTGGGCAAAATGAATATTCAGGGTATTTCTAATTTCAGATTTCTATTTCGAACAATCAAATGCAGATTTCGCATGGATTTCACGCTAACTTGCTTTATAAAGTGGAGATAATTCACCATGTTTGTGATCTCACCTTGCATATATCTGGTTCTGATGCGATGAGGTTGACAAACTTTGTCATGGCCTGTACTCCATCCAACATTCCTTCATCCATGTTGATATCAAGGACCTGAGCTCCTGCAGCTACCTGTTCTTTGGCTACATTCAGAGCTTCCTACAAATGAAAGTATTAAATGGTCTATCAGCTCTCACTTCATTTTCAAAGATTTCTATAAAAAAGGTTCAAATGAACAGCACTGGTATCGGTACACATACGTAGATTTAATAGTTAGATATGAATTAATGTCTTGCATATTTGAATTGAATTGACAACATTTCATAACATTCACATGATATTGTACAAAATTGGCCAATGCAGTTGGAGTTAAAACTTCCCATGCACTTGGAGGAAAATTATTCGGCTTCAATTCTCACAAAATTTTCGTGACAGAGAAGAAATAAAAAAGCTTTTTTTCAAGATTATCACAACAAAGTGATCATTCAAATATGGCCATTTCGTTGACAATTTTTTAATGATTCAAGAAATTCATGATACCCCAGGAGTTAAATTAATTAATCCTGTATCAACTTGATTTATCAGATATTTTTCTATTGATGGGATTGGGAGGGCCAAAATGAGCCCCCCCCCCCCCCCCCCGATCTCCGCTGCGAAATGTATTAATATTTACAGATGTTCAAACATGTGAATTTGTGTTGCTTTTTATTCTACATAAAAAAAATCATTTAATCATATTAAATGCATATTATTTTATTTTTCGTCATCATTTCCCTCAAATACGTGCGCCAAACTGAGTTTTACTTACATCATATTTGCTTTGCTTGATTAGCTTTGCAAACCGCTTTGAACCAGCCACGTTACAACGCTCTCCAATATTGACGAACAAGGTATGCTTGCTGACGATCATTGGCTCCAATCCTAAAAACAACATAGAGGAAATAAATGTATTCAGGGCTCGACATTAGCAGTGGCCCGGGGCAACCAAAAATGAGTCGGGCCACAAAAATTCTGTAAAAACCCACATTTGGTGGCCCGATTGGGCTTCCCTATGTCTTGCATTGATAAATTGTAATACACAAGGTTACATAAGATTCAGTCCTGGTATGTTTTCTATCGTTTTAGGGCCACCAAATTTGCTTTGCGGGCCACCAAAAATATGAAATTAATGGCTTTGGTGGACTAATGGGGCCACCACGAAAAACGTTAGTGTGAAGCCTTGTATCTTTTTTATTTCTGACTATTTGCTTTTCAGGGCTCCGTTGCACAGAAGCAAATATTATGGTAACCTCGCCTTCCAATAGTAATGGTATCAGATATACACGACATATAATTCTGAACAAATGATAAATACACATTCACTCATCATACACAATTAGACAAATTTATGTAAATCATACTTAATTAGAAAACATATTTCATCTACAGTGCAAAAACTTGCGTGCAAGTTCCACCCTCAAATTTTCAAATTTCTTGTAGAAAAAAATGATGACACTGATGGACTTCCAGAGTTACGATTGATCGGATCAATCGTAACTCTTTGTAAAATGGGTCCCATGCATCAGGGAAAAATTTACACAGAGGCTCCCCTTTTGCTGCAGATTAAGGCAAGAGGTTGTGAAAGTTGTGAAAAGTAGCTGGTGAAGAAAAAATATGAATTTCTGGCCTGTGGTGTAAGCACGATGAAATGCACAAATTAGAGGAGTATTCGACTGACCTGACAGCATCAGTGAATTTGGATGAACATCCGTAGGAGGGATCCTTGGTTTATAAATCCTAACAGCGTCTGCTATTGCTTTGATGTGAGCGGGCGTGGTACCGCAGCAACCCCCTACTATATTGACCAAGCCGTCACGAGCAAAGGAACCAAGCTGGTCTGCCGTCATTTCAGGAGTCTCATCGTAACCACCAAATGTGTTGGGTAGACCTGGGCAGAATTTTATCAAGAGATTTGTCAGAGATTGCCATCGATTTATTTACTCGGAGACAATGAGATGCAAGGATTCCAGTTATAACACAATAACGACTCTTCTCTTGTGGCGTTGAAAGTATTCATTTTGATGACACGCATAGGTTCTTTAATTGGTATTTAGAGCATCAAATCCCTGTCTAAAATGTAAACAAACATTAAGCAGTACACATCCAGCAAAGTTACACTTAAATCAACAAAATCAATAAGTTCCCACTTTCAAAGTGACAAGGGAAAGTCTTTGATGAAAAAGGAAAAGAATTCATAATAATAATAATAATGATAACAGCTGGGTTTATATAACGCTTTTTGCCTGAGGATACAAAGCGCTTGCTATCATTATCCCGGCTTTAGCTCGAGCTACCATCACCGGCGCTCAGTGCATCCAAGGAATTAATCCTGCCGGGTACCCATTCACCTCACCTGGGTAGAGTGCAGCACAGTGTGGATAAATTTCTTGCTGAAGGAAAACACGCCAAGGCTAGGATTCAAACCCACGACCCTCTGTTTGAAAGGTGAGAGTCAGAACCACTAGACCATGGCACCCAAAAATTATTCTACATACCTGCATTGGGATAACATATGACATAGGAAGGTGTTGCTAGACTGATAGCTTCTATAAATGGTCTCATCTCGTTGGCACCGAGAGCACAGTTTAACCCTAGGCACATGGGATTCATATGAGACACACTGATCACAAACGCTTCGCTCATCTGACCAGACAACGTACGCCCACTCTTATCTACTATTGTTCCCGATATCTGAAATAAAACAAGAAAATTAAAAAGTTGTATCAATAGGACAACTAACAAATGGGAGTTATAATAAAGAGTACATGCATATATGACATATTAAAGATAAATTCCAGTATTGGTAACGATCTAAAAAAGAATTTTTACAGAATCTAATATAATGACCACCCAAGTGTCTGTTTGTATGAATAAAAAATAGGTGCCAAAGGATTTGTAATTGCTGAGAAATAGGCAAAAGAAGCTCGGATTTGGTCACTTCCGTCGGGTCTTTATTCCAGTGATAATAATACACTGTCCCATGTGTGCCTATCTGTGTTGGTGATCTTCAGTGTGAACATTTTTCAGCGTAGATTTCAAGATTTCACAAAGTTCAGTTTATGTAACTGTACCATATCTAGATCCTCGATGATATGCTGACAATTAAGCCTTGTTTTACAGACTTCCTCATGAAATCAGTGTTTACTGCAACTACTGGAATTTCTCTTTAACTGAAGTCATTATTCCACAAATCTTTTTGAAAATATCTATCAAATATTGAAAAGACACACAGAGTTGATGTATGCTACAATCTTCATAATAAAAAAAAAAACCCTCAGATTTAGAGATTTAGATCAAATATGTTCTTGCATCACCTGAAAAGTATGAATAGAACATACCAGTAATAACTCGCTCACATTTGCTCTACGGCGGCCGTACGGCAAGTCGAAAACAGCCATTTTAACCTTTTTTTGTACCAGCTACATATAGGTGGTGTGAATGAAAATGAATAAAACGGCTGTTTTCCACTCTCCGCCTGCAGCAAATGTGACCGAGGTATAAGTATAATTTTTTTTTTACTCTTCAGAAATGTCATTCATGCATATTATTTGGAAATAAAACAATCAATATGAAAATAAGGAACATCGTGGTATAGTAATCTTTGACAAAAAAAAAATCGAAATCATTTCATAAAGTTGACTGTGCTTATCAATTCATTTTTTCTTTGGTGTCCTATATGCAACTGAAACTTTAGATTAACCTACACTAAAAGAAAGTGATGAAAGTAGTAAAAGTAGAGGAGTCTTATGATATATATTTGACTATTCAAAGCCTACTTTAAAGTAGCTACATGTAATACAAACAATAGACCAGTTCTCAGTTACTTTATGGACAATTTTGGTCAAATTACCTTTCATTTCTTTCATTATGATGAGCAGATTTTAAAGCAAGATATAATGTGAGCTTGCCTTACATAGCAGGATGAAGAAACTGAATAACTAGAATAACATATCAATGAACACTCTATGAAGGTATTTGTTGCATTTCTACATTGAATGCATATTAGAGGATGTTGTACAATATACGTGGCAAACTGTGAAATATACCAGTCATTCGTGGACACATTATCTTTTGTGGAAGTAAACGAAAAACACAATTCAAAAGAATATATGAATAATCAAGACATCAAAGTTGGTGCTAATCTCATTGAATTTTTAAACCACCATGTCACTTTAGTACCTGTTTCGCCCAGTGAAAAGATTGTTTGAATTTGTATGATACCAATATTGGAAACATTTAATTATTTGAATTTATTTCCCTTCATTGATTTAGGATACCGTAGAATGAAACACATTTTTTTTTGTTATGCAATTTAAGTCCGCTTAGGGGAGTTCGGTGCATAAGTACGTTGACATGGCACTTCATTTTTGAAAGGTTCAGGAGTCAGATGCCTGTATCGGCCTCCGCAGTTTGGGGAAACTTTCAGTTGTTTAACATGATAAACATGGTCTTATGTCCCGCCAGAAAAGAGTAAGTGTTTTGGAATTCACTAAATCTTTTATGTATTTCATATATGTCAGACAAATTAGGTAAATTCAATTCATAGTGTCTCGATTTGCCCAGTTTAGCAATAAGAGCAGGGCGTGTAGGTTTTTCGACCCGGTTTTCAGCCCGGTTTATGGTTTTCGGTTTATTATCTAGATTCATTATAAAATATATGTTTGACGTTATGTATTGGTACAGCCGGATGTGATGGTTTGTGTTCCTTCTTTCGACTATCCAGTACCAATGACCTTCCTCTGATCATGTGCAGAGTGGAACTACAAACTGGCTTATTGTTCAATATCTTCTGTATACTCACAAACACAGGAACTTCCTGATAACCCTTCTCAAAGAGATTCTGAATAGCATAGAGAGCTGCCCTTGCATTGAGCGTATCAAAGATAGTCTCTACCAGTAGAACGTCGGCTCCTCCATCTAACAGACCTCGGCCTTGCTCTTCATACGAACAAACCATCTCATCGAACGCTAACAAGATAGAAATTAGTATCACATATATTATATAGCTCTTGTTGGAATGCTCCCAAGGGAGTGGAGAATGTGCATAAGTGTGCAGGTAAACGCAGTGAATGGTGTAATAATATCTGCAACATGTGCCACATAAAAGCAGATATTTGTCATTATCACCTGTATCAGACATCTGATCTGGTCATTTACAAAACCATATTGCCCTACATTCATAAATATCGGGAAGGGATAGGTATATTATTTGTACTTTCCTCGGTCTCAATGCGCATATTTACTTTGCATGCAGAAACGACCAAAATATACCTTTGTATTTTACCTGGTCTCACATCCAGGCATTTTAGGATGCGTATAAAGGATACACTTCATAAGGATCCGCGCACCAACAAATACATCATGATAAAGACAACGCTGGATCCAGCGCTTGCAAGTACGTCGTAATGGTAAAGTAAAGTGCAGAGCCTAGACCGATATTAACATGACACAATAGAACTCTATTTTTAAAAGAAATATCCCCATTATCATGACTTTTGCTCTAGATATCTGATTTGGATGATAATAAAAATATTGACTAGCTCTTCTTTCGGGGAACATCAAATATATTGCCCTTAAATGACCCATATTGCCCTCGTCTAAAGACTCGGGCCAATATGATTCATTTGCTGGCAATATATTTGATGTTCCCTCAAGGCCAGTCAATATTATATGATTATCCTATTAAAATAAAAGGTTATGCTGTACACCTTCAAATAAAATTAGGAATCAGGAAACATTTGGCACAACTACTAGGTCATCATTTTGACGTTCAATAAATTCCAAAGATATCTAAAAATTACATCTCTAAATTTTTTACAATAGAGAGTAAGTGACATGCACGGCATCATTCAGCCTAGTCTTATCAAAGTACTTAACGGTCTAGTCCAACCCAGAAAAATGTTGATTTGAATAAACAGAGAAATATCATACTAGCATAACGCTGAAAATTTCATCAAAATTGGATGTAAAATAAGAAAGTCATAATATTTTTAAGTTCAACTTATTTTTCACAAAATAGTGATTATGTACAACTCAGTTGCATGCAAATGAGACAGTCGATGATGTCCATCACTCACTATTTTGTTTTTATTGTTTGAAATATACAATATTTCATTATTTACGGATTCGACAATATGGACCAACTTGACTGAGCCATACGGTATTAAACAAGGCAAACACCAAGCGTTGTCTCGCCTGCATATTGCAGTCATGAAGAGACTGCATGTCAAAACTATGCTATATGACTTCTGAGGCTGTCAGCATTTTAGGGGGTGAATTGTGGTTCTGACAGTTTACATATGCATTAATGGTATAGGCCTACTTTATTTCTAGTAAATCAGAACATGCACATACAGCAAATCTGAAGGGTAACATTTAAGAAACTTTGACAGCTTTTCTATTGTACCATTGGCAAATTTGTGTGAATATTATAAATGGTGCCAAGAACTATAGCTCATTAAATAAATAACAACAACACTTTTTAAAGAATAAACAAGTAAAATACAAAATCTGGTTCAGGTATAGAGAGTACCGAGCTCTGAAGTAAAATGTTAGTGTTAAAAAAGTATAAAATTATAAAGTTCATGTCAGAGGAACAGAGTAGTGTGAAAGTTCACTGACCTTTAACCTTAATCAAATTCAACTCACATTCGAACCTGACCTGCACCTTCAAGAGATGGACCTCTGTTACGAGTTTGGCGATCCCACCTCGAAGCTATAGAAAGTTGTGTGTACATGTACAACACAGCACAGTGCCAGTCATGGAAAGTTCATTGACCTTTGACCTTAATCACATTCGAACTTGACCTGCACCTTAAAGAGATGGACCTCTTGTATGAATTTGGCAATCCTACCTCGAAGATATAAAAAGTTACTATGTGTACAACACAGCGCAGTGCCAGTCATGGAAAGTTCATTGACCTTTGACCTTAATCAAGTTCAACTCACAATCGAACTTGACCTGCACCTTCAAAAGATGGACCTTTGTATGAATTTGGCAATCCTCGAAGATATAGAAAGTTATTGTGTGTACAGCACAGCACAGTGCCAGTCATGGAAAGTTCATTGACCTTTGACATTTGACCTTATTCAAATTCAGCTCACATTTGAACTTGACCTGAACCTTCAAGAGATGAACCTGTTATGAATTTGGTGATACCTATGTCTCGCTCCGCTACGCAGGCGAGACAAAAATGCTAATACCACATGTTCATGGCGGAATTATTTGTTGTCTCACTTGACAATGAGGAGAAAATTAGAATATTTCATATTTCACATAATAAAATACAAAAGAAATGGTGAGTGGATGACATCATCAGTCTCCTCATTTGCATAACAATCAGGATGTGCATATAACTGTTTTGTGAAATTAAGCGAAACTTTAATATATCATAACTTTCTTAATTTTCTTACAGTGTTATGTTTGTTGGATTTTTCTTTTTATTCAAATCAACTTTTTGTTGGGATGGACTTGTCCTTTAACTATTAATGGTTGGCTTGCTTGATATCATTTGATATGGAAGAAAACAAACAATCCAACCGGTAAACAATCAGTAAAAAAGGGACATATACTGTACAGAATAAAAAGAAAAGAAAGAAGCACATTGTTTTCTCACTGATATTTCTGTAGTCAGGGTTTTCTACTGAAGGTGAGATTGAGAGAGTTCTGTTGGTTGGGCCCATAGCACCAGCTACATAACGCTTAACTCCTGTCTCTGTCAGTGATGCATTGGTAGCCTTCTTAGCGAGTTCCGCAGCCTCCTTGTTCAAACGATATACCTAGGTACAATGTATAACAGAAAATTTTAAGTTAGAATATATTTGACGATAGGTTAATTAATAATGAAAAGCATGATACAAAGGCTACTTTGGTAACTTTTACTCAAATCTTGCTATTTTATAAACTCATGAAAACCAGCAATTGACATGAATGCAAAGTGTTGTCAATATCATTATATTGCATAAATAATTTTGATATATACCACTTTTGTATCAAGTCAGATGTTTTCAATTTAATTGAAGGAATATCATTGTGATTCTGGAGGTCATTCTCAAACCAACGATCAAGAATATCATCATAGTACAAAAAACATTTGATTTCATATCGATTCTTGTCGTTATCATCAGCAGCAGCAACAGCATCATCAATGACATTATTGTCACTGACTTTGTAATCAATATCAATATCTTCATCACTATCATCATTTTCATCATCACCATCACCACCATTAACATCATCACCAGCACCATCACTATCATCATCATCATAATCATCATCATCACCATCAGTGTTGAAATTACTTTTTATTTTTAGGGAGCCATTTTGAAAAAAAGTTTGAGAGTCATCTTTAATTTTAACTGAGCCATTTTCAGTTTTCTTCTGAAATTCTTTTTTCTCAATGATTCAGCACATGGTTTCGCATCGCTGCCCTGCTTGTTTACAAATTCATTAAATGTTTTACATTGTTTATTTAATTGCAATTTATTTTTTCTTTAATGTTATTGTTAAAAATGATCATTAAATCTATTGTTGTTCACTTAAAGGTTTATTTTTTGTATCTCGTGTATCAACTGGACATTCTTACACTAACTTTTACAATTTTGTACAGCAAATTAAATAGGATGAAGTTTATCAAATTTAAACAGAATTTGTAATCAGAGGAATCCTTTTCATTATTTATAGTTTATTTGATAAAAACTCACTTGAAAAATATTTCATGAAATATTGAATGCATCAGAGCATCAAAAGTCCAGTCAGTTCCATGTCAGTAACAAGGCAAACGCCAAGTGTTGTCTCGCCTGCATATTGCAGTCATTAAGAGACTGCATGTCAAAACTCTAGGTCACGTCATTAGTGGAACAAACAGATAAGGTCATGCCATTAGTGGAACAAACAGATGCAAAAAAGCATTCAAACATACAGTACAAGTCAGATATCTTTAATACCTGTTTCGAAGATATAGAAAGTTATTGTGTGTACAGCACAACACAGTGCCAGTCATGGAAAGTTCATTGACCTTTGACCTTATTCAAATTCGACTCATATTCGAACTTGACCTGTGCCTTCAGGAGATGGACCTCTGGCATGAATTTGGTGATCCCACCTCGGAGATACAGAAAGTTATTATGTGTACAACATAATTGTTGACGACGATGCCGCCGACGTCGGAAATAGTGATACCTATGACGCAGGCGAGACAAAAACTGCAGCTGCTTGGCCTGACTGTCTGGCATCCCTATGTGAATGGGAGACTGGATGGGTGCGGACGGGAGGCGATTTTCACGTTGGGAGTCACTCTGTACTTGGCAGTTTTAGGCAGTTGCGAGAGCGATACGAAAGCACACGAGAGCAGAATAGCTCTTCGCTCCCATCTAATTTCAACGCTGATCACCAGCACCACCACCATCATCATCGCCATTATCACTATCATCATCATCAATAATTTCACAGCACAGCCTCTTCATCTTTATCAATTACACCATCATTATTACCTCCGTCATCATGCTACAAAATCACTATGATCATCATCTTCATCATGATCATCATTATCTTCTTCTTCTTTAACATCATCATCAATATCAATTTTATGTTTAACAGAATTTTCTTCTCACCAGATGTTCTAGACCATAATCTGCTTGTGCTATTGATGTTCCACTGAATGTGTTTGTTTCGATAAAGTCAGCTCCAGCATCCAAATAAGCCTTCAAAGAAAGACAATTTAACTTAAAATACTTCTAGATAAATCCTGAATCAATTGATCAACAAACACAAACACTTCCCATTCTTAAATGCTTTACTGAAAAGCAGCAATCGCAAACAATTTCATTTTCTTTATCATTCACTGTCCCAGGCTAATAAAACAATAATAATTCAAATAACAATATAAAAAATACTAATAATGACAAATAAAATATTTTTTTATATATATCAATAAAGAAAAAACAAAAGACAGAAGAAATCATATAATAGATAAATGAAAAAAGTAAAGTAAGAAATAAATAATATATATTAAAAAATCATGTAAAAATATTAAAAGGTACAAATATAATATGATCACTTTTAATTAATTGAAATGAACTCTGTCATTGTGAAGTCTCTTTGCAATCTATTTCTCCCATACTGATGGAGCATGAAGTACCTTGTGTATTGCATAGATCGCATCAGGTTGAGTGAATGTCAAGAGATCATTGTTTCCCTTCAAGTCCTTCGGGTGATTGCGGAACTCTTCTCCACGGAAAGCCTTCTCATCAAACTTATAGGTTTGAATCATTGACCCCATCGCACCATCAAAGATCATGATCCGTTCCCTCAGTGCTGCAGATATCTCTGCAAAGACTGAATGAAAATCATTTTCAAAGGTCAAAAGGTCATCATGAAATTAAATGCAAATATTGACAAACAATAGAACAGCAGTGTGTAGATCACCTTGTCATTTGTTATCATATCAGCTTTCATTGCACTTCAAAGTTAAACAAATTTAAAATACATACTTACGATATGTAAACAATGTTTGATCACATAGGTTGGAAATCCAAAACTATTGACTCATTTATATATTTCTTTAAATAAAACATCACCTTGTTGAATCAATGTCAACTCTTGAAATACAAATAAAGACTTTCCAAACATCAATTTCAGCAATGAAATCATAGAAAATAATATAGTCCACCCCAACAAAAGATGATTTGAATAAAAAGAGAATAATCCAACTTAGCATAACACTGAATATTTCATCAAAATCAGTTGTAAAATAAAATATACCTTTGCTCAATTTCACAAAAACAGTTATATGCACAACCTGGTCGGTATGCAAATGAGGAGACTGATGACACCATCCACTATTCATTTTGTATTTTATATGAAATATTTTAATTTTCTCCTCATTCCTCCCAGAACCTTTTGAAGCAGCATTGTACTATATGGTTCAGTCAAGTTGGTCCTTGTTGTCAAATATACATTGTATAATTCAAACAATAAAGAACAAAAGAAATAATGAGGTGACATTTGCATGTCACCAAGTTCTGCATATCACTGTTTTGTGAAAAATAAGCAAAACTTTGAAATGTCAAAACTTTCGTATATTACATCCGATTTTTACAATATTGTAAAACAAATATATATTTCAGACAACTCCGCCCCCCCCACACCGTTACACGTACCATAAGAAAAGTCATAAAACCTTAGACATTATCTCTAATACCCAAACTCACCAAGGGAAGGGAAGGAAAGGGTCTAAAAAGTGTAATTCCTATCTAACTCCCCCATCCCATATCTTTAGACCATTATTCTTTTAAATTTGGGGACAATATTCATGAATCGCCTTAAATCAAGTCTTAAAGGAAAAGTTCACCCTGACAAAAAGCTTATAAAATAGAAATAGCAGAAAAAATGATAATATATTGGTGAAGGATTGAGGAAAATCCATTACAAAATTAAAAAGTTATTAGAACTTTATTTTTTCAATTTGTGATGTCGTATGCCAGCAGGCAGCATCTACATCGTGTAGCAAAAAATATCAACGTAATGTCATTTTATCTAAAAATTTGAAAATTTATGAATTTTCAATTTTCATGATAATTTCAGTACATCACACAGGCAAATACTTTTGAGCCATTAAAGGTAAATGCTAGTTTTGGTAACGATATCAAAATGAGTTCATACAAAATCCAATGAAAAGACCACCAAAGTGTATGTTTGTATAAATAAAACGTATGTGCCAAAGGATTCTGAAAGAAATTGTGTAATTGCTGAGAAATCAGCAAATAAGCACAGGATTCGGGTAGAGCGTCGGGCCCGACATTCAAAGCAATAATTATACAATGTCCCACGTGCGCTTATCTGTGTTGGGGATCTTCAGTCTGAACATTTTTCAGCGTAGATTTCAAGATTTAACGTAGTTCAGTTTACATATACTGTACCAGATCTAGATCCTTGATGATATACTGACAATTAAGCCTTGTTTTACAGACTTTCTCATGAAATCAGTGTTTCCTGCAACTAGTGGAATTTCTCTTAAAAATTGAAAATAGCTCTGCTCATATACGGTACATATTCCTTTAAAAATCTGACTAAAATTGTAGAAAAATATTGAATTTCAGGCATTTCATGCGCTAACTTAAACTGCAGCCTTTCTCATCAAAATCCCCTTTAATCATTTGTAAAGTGAATGAGTGCGCAGACATGGGGCACCATTTTTTTATATTCAATCTGAAAAATGACTGGCCAAGGCTTTTTTCCAAGAATATCACATATTTCTCTAAAATTTTGATAAGATTCTTTACTAGACCTCATAAAATGACATCACAAATATCAATGACTCAAATCAAGAATGTAAAATTATAACTTTTGTAGTAATAACTATTTTAATGTTTGATTATGAATTTTTCCTCAAACCGTCAACATTTTTTTTTTTGTATTTTTCAACAAACCTTTTGTCAGGGACTCGGGGTTAACTTTGAAGTCACAACTCAAAATCATATTAAACAAAAACATGACATTTTCTTTGAAAAAAAGTCATCCGATTTTGATGAAATTTTCAGCACCATGCTAGTTTGATTTTTCTCTATTTATTCAAGTCAGCATTTTCCAGGGGTGGACTTGACCCTTAATTATAATTTTTATAATTATTGAGACATCAATATTACTGAGCCAACAATAATAATTATTAAAATAATTATGATTAGGATTAAAAAATTAATTTTAATTATAATAGTTATAATTATAGACCTAATAACTATTGAGACAATGATCAATAATTATTATAAAATGATTACAATGATAATTATAATTGTAATAACAGTATGCAATAGACAGTATTATGAATAAAAATTTATAATTATGAAAATAATTACGAATATAAAAATAACTATAATTACAATAATTATAATAATAAAAATAATTATAATTATAGGCCTTATAATTATTGAGACAATAATAATCATTATAAAATTATAATTGTAACTTATTTACATAATAATATCAATGAGACATCAATAATAAGCATTGAAATAATTATAATTATTATAATTATAGGCCTAATAATTATTGAAAAATATAATGATAATGACAATTTAATATAATTATGATTATAATTATAATGATCGTAAGTATAATTGTAAAAATTATTGAGACAATAATATTAATGAGACATATTATGACTATAAATAAGAACAATATATGAAACAATGAGACAATAAAAGTATTAATATTGAGACCACAATAACAATGAGACAATAATGAGATAATCATAATGGACAATTGAAATCAATCTGTCTTTACCTTTTTTTTTGTCTACAGATTCTAAGATTATTATGATCTTAATTCTCTTTCTTTGATTTCGAAATATATTTATTGAAAATTTAATTTGTAATGTTCAAGCAAATGAAATCCATATCAAGTAATGTTTACCCTGTGCACAAACCTACCACAGGACAATTAATAGGGTACACTGTACTACATTTGTAGTTGTCCGGGGGGGGGGGGGGGGGATTGTCCGGGGGAATTGTCTGGGAGTGGTAATTGTCTGGGGGGGGGTAATCATCCAGGGGTAATCAAAATCATTGCTCAAAAGCCTTCATAAGATTTGAACATTTGGCATAAGTCATTGCTCAAAAGCCTTCATAAGATTTGAACATTTGGCATAAGTTATAAGTGTGCCATGCCCCAATTTTTTAATAGGGGTACACTGTACTACATTTGTAGTTGTCCGGGGGGGGGGGGATTGTCCGGGGGAATTGTCTGGGAGTGGTAATTGTCTGGGGGGGGGGGTAATCATCCAGGGGTAATCAAAATCATTGCTCAAAAGCTTTCATACGATTTGAACATTTGGCATAAGTTATAAGTGTGCCATGCCCAAAAAGATTACGCAATCGTCTTTTGTCCACGATCCACAGAACTATAAAAAAAAAATGTTTTTGTATCACAAAGATGACAATAACTCGACTTCTAGAAGTCAGAATTTGAAAATTTAAAGTTTTGTGAATCGTAGATATTGAGCCTCATTCAGTCATTGTGAGTACGGTATAGTGAGTGATTGTATTACCGACCGGTATTAGAACCCGCACATCATACGCGTCAGAAAATAATTTCACACGCTCATAACTTTGCAACATTCTTTCAAAGGGAACTTGATCATAGAAAGATGATGAAAAATTGTCAAAAACACATTTTCAAAGTATTAATATGATATTCTAAATATAATAAATTATGGTATAAATAGCTCATCAGTAATTTTGTTGTTTTCTCAATTTTTCCCATAGAAAACACAAAATCAGTAATAACAATACCTTTTTCAAGAGACCAAAATATTTCACATGCGAAGAGGGGTCCGATTGGAAGCTAATATCGTAAAAAGGAAAAACGATTTTGGCAAAATTTTTACATATTTATATTTTGTAGGTAATTGTGTATATATGGTTAAAGTTTTTTTTTATGAGAATAATGTGTTTGAAATGATTGAATTCATGAAGTGTTCGGTAAAGCAGCTAGAACAGCGCAGCCTTTCTTATTCTTAATAATAAACAGTTAACTTGACTTCGTTTACCTCCTTTAAGGTTAATTTCTTCATGGCCTTGACCTTGTGCTTGTGACAGTGTTGGCGGCATGTCTCGTAAGCTGATGATAATTCAAACCAGATATTATTAGATTTATTAGCAATCGAATTTGTTCTCTGTTGGCGCTGAGTAGATCAGCTGGTGCTGTACTTCGCATCGAAACCTTTCTTCAACCGCGCCGGGTCTGTCGGGTTGGTATTCGTCAGAGCGATGGTTCAGCGCTGCCGCGAGTTCAAGAAGAGACTGATTGCGAAAGATGTCATTCAACTCTATCATAGAGCTAGCTGTGCACTAGCCCTATATGTACGTCGAGCCGGACAAATCGTCCTACATAAGAATCGCCGTAACAAGGATACTCCCAGCTCAGATCGACCCGACCCATATAAGCTTCAGTTGCTGCCTCATGAAAAACTTACATTCCAGTTGTGAACTATATTAAAAATACTTCTATGTGACTTCAAAGTTGGATTTATAAAGAAATGATAATGTTAAAGGTTAAGTCCACCCCAAAAATGTTTATTTGAATTATTAAACAGAGAAAAATCAATCTAGAAGAACACTGAAAGTCATGTAAAATAAGAAAGTTATGGCATTTTAAAGTTTAGCTCATTTTTTCACAAATCAGTGATATGACATGCCGGAGTGAGAGAGTCGATGATGTCACTCACTCACTATATCTTTTGTTTTTTATTGTTTGAATTATCTAATATTTCATTTTTTACAGATTTGACAATAAGGACCAACTTGACTGAACCATATAGTATTACACAATGCTAATTCCACATGTTCAGGAGGAACTAATCGCTGTTTCACTTGACAAAGAGGAGAAAATTAAAATATTTCATATTCTATATAATAAAATACAAAAGAAATAGTGAGTGGATAATGTCATCAGTCTCCTCATTTGCATACTGACCGAGTGACCGTATGTGCATAATAACTGTTTTGTGAAATTAAGCAAAACTTTAAAATGTCATAACTTTCTTATTCTTCATCCGATTTTGATGAAATTTTCAGTGTTATGCTTGCACATATGGATCCGATCCGACTGAGTCGGGCCACACCAGAAAAAAATGCTGACCGAATCAATCGAAAATCAAACAACAATGAATCAAAATCAGTTGTAAAATAAGAAAGTAATAGGTGGATCCAGGTTTTGGCAGGGGGGGGGGAGGCGAGCATAAGCACCGGGCTCGTCAATGCGGTGAGCCCCGAGCAAACGGGCGGATCGTCCCCCAAAGGTATAGGGGGGCCGGAAAATCTGACACGGAAAAAAAGCAAAACCCAAATGTAAGGTCATTTCGACCAAAATAAATTTGACAAGCAAAAAAAAAAAAACAAAAACAAAAAAAAAAACACGAAAAAAGAAGGTTATCACCCAAAATGTAAGGTCATCTCGTCCAAAACACAATTTTTATTTCGATTTTGAATGATGTATTATTTTCTTTCCATCATAAAAGAACAGCCAGTTGGGGGACATTTGATACTGTGCCCCCCTACTATTTTGGTTAGGGTGAGCGCGAAGCGTATCCTGATTTTTATTTTTTATTTTCCGACCAAATAAGCAGTCACCTTTTAGTAGCAATGAACAGGATAGTGACTCAACCATAACTATTTACTGATGCGAGCGCGATGCGCGAGATGAATTTTTTTATATTCAGTTCTGAAATCTGAATCTTTCAAGCACTTTTGAAATAAAGAACAAGCAGTTTATCTCAATAAACAATGCGAGCGCAAATCGCGAGCTATTTTTTTTAAGATTTACTACAAATTATGAAAATTATATGATTTTATATATTTCGATCTAAAAACTGAAAAAATATAAGCACGTTTTGAAATAAAGAGATGGTTGTGAATCAATGCAAAGCGTGAGCGAATCTTTTATATAACCCGAAAGTTTTCTTTTTTCCAATCATTCCCTTCCATCATTTAATTTTCTTCCTCCTCCTATCTTTCTTATTTTTCTCCTCACCTTCCTATTTTGCACCGCCAATAGGGGGCGGGCCGCCGCTTCGCCCCCTTGATCTACCTATGATGACCCCTCCCACGGCAGGAATTTTGTGTAAAAATGGAATACAAAAGTCTCGTAAATAGCGTATTGAAAACAAATTTTGGGGGATTAAACATAGCTAAAATTCACTGCGAAGGATTAATCATAACTCATGGAAAACTATTATTTTTACTGAGTACGTGAAAAATGAAAATATTCTTATATTCCAAGTAAATTTGGAATTAATAAAGGGAAAATGAATTGGTTTAACAGAGGTATGTTTTACGGGGTGTGGAACATTCTCGTCTATTCTCTGTGCACTAAATTTACTTTTAGTATCCAGAGCGATTTTATTTTTTCGTAATTTTCATTAGTTATGCAATTGACAATGGCCATCGATGTCATCACTCTTTGGCTGGCATATAGGGCATATTCCTGAAGACATGAATATCAACTTCACCGAAATAGGGCCTAATGCAAATTTTAAGAAACCATATTTTTTGTAATCATTTCCATTTTGTTCAAACCGTATCATTTTCTTCAGCCTGGAGTTAATCAATAATACTATAGATATACCCGGATTTCTGCAATATTACGTTCATGAAAACCACTGACAACTTTATTTTGCATCTGAGTTTGATGAGATTTTTCAGCATTATGCTTGTTTGATTTTTCTCTATTCATATCAACATGTTTCTGGGGTGGACTTGACCTTTAAAAACCTAATAATCACAAAGTTCCACAGAAACACACACAAAAGAAAATGCAGCCAGACTCGATATACATGTACATTACCAAGTGTAAGTATGGTTTTACTTGTTTGAAGCCATATGATTTATATAAATAAAACACACATGTTTATGAGAATATTGTTCATGAATACCATAACAATGTATTAAATCTGATTACATAATGTAAATAGATTGTGAAGTTGAGTTACTCAGTTTTATTCTCACCTTGGAAGTGATTTTTAATGTTCTCATTTAAAGTAACATATTCATTACTTAACTTACTCAAAACTGCATCATATATTAAATTTAGGATCAAGTACCATATTTAGTGATCATTTATTTTCCAAATTTTTGCATGTTTACATTGTGTTAACCAGCACATTTGTTGGTTAGAATTAGAATTATTCAAAATTGGTATTAGTAGTAATACCTTGTATGCATGATTGGAATATTGTATGCGTTGTAGATAATCATCAGTGAAATTGAGGACTGTTTGTCCTTAAAAAAAAATTAAAACTAATTTCATTAATCGCTGATGTGGTTTACCGTACACCATGTGGAGTATTATAGAAACAGTGGATATAAGAAGAAAAAATAAACAAATGAATAAATAAATAAATAAATGGATGGATGGCAAGTGGAAATTGAGTATCCTGAAGGCGGACAGTCAACCTGACCCAAACGTAGAGTCTCTCTACTGCTTCTGCTCATCATCTCTACTCGCCAACTCAAGCCAGCATCTCCTCATCCATCCTACTACTCCAGCTGTTTCCAACTCATCAATCTCTTCTGGTTTACAGTCCTTTTCAGGACTACATTAAAGAAAGATTACTCTACTGTCAATATCCACTTTCTCGCCTATCCATTAATTTATCTTTTATTTTTCTTCTTCTATTCACTGTTTCTATAATACTCCACATGGTGTTCCGTAAACCACATCAGCCATTGTACATGCCACCATGCAAACCTTCAAACACTATCTAATTTCATTTAGGTGGATATCAGCAACAAAAACATTTGCAATTGCCAGATCAATAAAACTTCACGTATATCTTGGCATAAAATGTTGGAAAGAAAATCTAAGTGACCTCACAACTTTCTTGCAACAATTATTACTTTCAATATGTATTAAAGAGACAGAACAAAGGCTTTACAGAGCTTGAATTCATGTCAATAAATTTTTGGACGGAAGAGCTTTGACAAACTTTTCAAGGTGATTTCATATTTGGACCATTTTGTTTTCCCTCTTGGCACCGGCAACTTTGTAAATATATAATATGCTGACTTAAGAGAAATTATCAGTCTATTGGAAAGTCTACATGATAGATTGAATGGGTATATCACACTAGCAGACAGGTATACTATCCCTATTCACACAATATCTATTACAGGGGCAGTATTTAATTCAATAGGATAAAGTAATACTTTTACTAATTCTCTAGGCTAAGAAATGTTACTTAAATTATATTTCATTCATTATTCATTCAGTATGCCAAATCTAACTGAATTCTTACCATAAACCATTGTAACATCACACTGTTGCCACCAAATACTTTAGAATTAATACATCTCGTCAAAGACACTCATTCTGCGTGTACCTTAACAAGACTAACGCATTTGCCTGACAATGAGATTTATTTGGCTTGATACTCCTCAAGAGGCATGTTAATTTTGGATAAAATGATTATTGTATTGCTAAATTCATGAATTAAATACCAAAATCAGCTAATATATACACACTTCATCGGAGAGAAACATTGCATTGAAGGGCAGCCCAGGGGAATACTGCTAACAATTACACATCCACAATATAGTAAAAAGCACTACATGATTCAAAATAAATTGTCATACTAAATCATCTATTTCTTTTGAGATACTACTTCTTGACAAATTTCTAGCAGACAAACATGAAATTTGATTATCATTATGTGCTGAATCTAAATTCTGCGCATATACACAAGATTTCACTGGCTAATTATTTTTTTTATATATATTTTTTATGCTTCAGATATAGGATGAATCAATTTACACATTATATATAAGACTGCTGGTTTAAAATATTCAATTCATATTTGCAATTAAACAATTAATGAGTACACACACAAATTTTGTCACCAACAAATGAGATGAGGAAGAGTTCTTGAAAATTAGCACACTATCTAGAATCTACATTGCATCTATACTGTTTAATCCTTCTACATTATCTTGCTATTAAACCATGCATCAAGTGATGTCAAACGTAATGCCTTATAAGCACACAATCAGAATAAACAAGTTTTCATTGATCTCATCGGTGCATCAGAGATTGAATCAGAATACATTGCTGATTTAAAAGAAATTTGCTTCTAATATGTAAATTAATTGCTTTCCAGTGACACAAATGCTTTGAGCTACCTTGATTTTCCCATCATAAATTAAACACACCAAATTTTACAGATGACTGCGATATATACAGATACAAAAAAATGATTCAAATATATTAGCTAGCACAGGCAAATTATTTTCATTTTCGCTGCACAATTACAAACTCAAGAGATGGTTGATGCACATGAAACCTCATGATATTACATATGTCCTTAATTTACAGATATCTACACACATATATTGCAACTAGAAGATGATCGATATATAGTACACCAAATTTGTATTTATCAGCTTTACTTAAGTCAATTTTTATGTAAAGGTATCTCGATTCTTTTTGCCTATTTTTAGTATTAATACATGTAGACTACTTCAGCAATGTAACATGGGTTTGAAATGACGTAAACATATAAACCATTATCATATCAGATGTCACACAAGTTTCCAATATCGTGTATTAGAACATGAAATGTTATTACATTAACATTACCAATAAACATATTTGATTGTGTCTCCCATTGTTGATCACATGAAAAACCCTGAAGACAAAATTCTTGTCAAATCTGTTTCATCTACAAGCACAGATTCTCGGCTCAATTAAGAATATTTTATTTCTTTTCTATCTATTCTGTCATCTAATGAAAAGTTACATCATTTTCTGTATTTTTAACATGATGCTAAAGGAGTTACACAGCCCCCAATTTCTGAAATATAGACATTTCAAACGCGAGAAACTCTCTACATTCCCACATAAAACAATGTTACATTTTCCTCATGTACTCAGAAACTCACTCCAAGGACTTACTTCCTTTTATCAGTGGAAGGCAGTATTTGTATCAAAGCTCAAACAGATTTCATTTATAAGTACCATCATAATAAATAATAAATCACCTAAGAAAATTGTCAAATAATAATATCACACACAGTACTGAATTTCTTATCAATTAAAAAAAAGACAAATAGAAAAAAAAGCTTTCACAGATTGATTGAAATATCAACAAGATCAAATATGCACCAGATATTTAACTATTTCAGTTCTATGATTTAATTGGATTAATTCTGATTCACAATGTCCTGAGATTTAAAAAAAAAGCAAACCTCTCATAATGAATTACATTTACATCAGTGGTGAAATGGAAACATTATGAGAAAAGTGCAGGGGAATATATGGAATGTGGATAATCACAATTCAAAATGCATCAATCAAATAAATCAACTATTATAATTTAATTGTCAAGGATTACATGAAAGTAAGTAAGATGACAAGTACAAAATGCAAACCATTTAGGTACAAATACTCACTATGTGAAAATGTCACCTTAAAACAGTATATCTCAACATTACAAAGAAATATGTTAAATGTATGTTTTGAAGATGTATTTTGTATGTATGTACAAGAGTAAGATTTGTTCTGATATTTTAAGAATTTTGTATGAAATAAAGGTGTTTTTTGTATTCTCTGGAATAAAAAGAAAAGAAAGAAAAAGTGAATTTTGTCTATCGCCCATGCCATATTAACAATATTCTCTTTTTAACATGAATACCATTATGATGTCATATGTTCTGAAATTAAATTATAACATTAAATCAACAAAAAGAAATTCATACATTCATCCGATCGGAAATTTTTGGAGTTAATAACTAATCTTAGATAGAATCACCTTTGGTATATGTGGCTCAATCTGTGCAGCTTTTTGTGTGTAATTTAAAAAAATAGTTTGATTGCTTCAGGAAAACCAATATTTACAAACGAATGCATTAATACAAGTGCACTCATCATCTAATTCAAATCTTGCAATATCTGATAATATATAATTCAACTATTACTAACATCAACCAAGAATCAATAATTACCATAATATCATAGTAGAATATATTTCAGTATAAAATCAGAAAGAGCTAGTAGCAAGGCAGATATATTTAAGAAAGTACATATTCTTTACAACTTGATGAGAAAAAAAAGGAATAGACATGTCAAAATATCAAGGCCACAAACCTTTAACGTATCTGTTGGTTATGAGTTATGCACAAAATTCATACACACATTTCAGGAAGAAACATTTTAGAGAGAGGAATCTGGAATTCTTTTTCGTTACAATTCAAATGGAATGTAAATATTATTTGGCATTTTATCCTGCAAATCTAATATAAAACATTTGAAATGTGTAATAATGACACTGATCAGAAGCCTAATGATCAAATCTGACTCACATATTAATCGGCTTGTGCAATCACTTTGGATTATCGTGTCCAGTCAGCCAATCACGGAACCTGACCATTCAAGAAAAGGGTCCCCTAAATTCCTGAAAAGTCGGGTCCAGTTTACCCAATGCTTTGTAAAAAATTATAATGCAAATATACAAATGGTCAGGTTAACTGGACCCAACCTTTCGAGGAATTTAAGGTGACCCAAAAGTGATGACACAGGCCTATGAATGATGTTTGGTTTTCTCTTCCATAAAGACACCATATTGTTGTTTATCAATCATCAATGGAAGGAGTCAAAATATCATGGAGTCTTGATGAAAATCAGGAAGAGGCATTTCATAAAGAGGAATTTGGAATTCATTTTTGTTATAATTCAAACAGAATTCTTTTCTCCGATCTCATTTACATAAAACATTTGAAATGTGTTTTATTCGTACGTGACAGAAGAACAATGATTGAAGACTCTATGACTCACATATTTTTGTTTGCATTTCTCTCCTTTAAAGACACCGTACTGTTGTATGTCAACCATCAGTTGAGATACCCTATGAAGAAAGATGAAAGTCACTAATAATATTCATACCTTACCAGAAGTGACAGTGGTTATTTTTTCTTTTTGAAGATGCTACTGATAGAGATTGTTTTTTCTTTGCTTCCACCGGAGGGAGGGGATCGTCCTTTCAGATCTACCACCTGTATTGGAGGTGGGGGCTCAGCAGTTACTTTACCGACCCTTGGCTTCGGGGTCGTCACATCTTGGAAAGACCTTGGTGACCTTTGACCTCCACTCGCACGGCTTGAAGCTCCATTTGTAGATGAGGGAATGCTTGGAGGTGACTTCGAGGTTACATTGGAAGGTGGCAAATTTTGTCTTTGAGGATCAAAGTTTGGGGGAGCAGGAGGCAGAGTTTGTGGTTTGGGTCCTCGTGGATGTCTGGAAGTCTTAATTGTTTCTATAGATGAAGCAGATGACCCCGTCTCAGGCTGGGAAGGAAAGCAATAAATAAGTACAAATATTCTGTTCTTGTGCATTTACTGGTCAAGGCATTCCTTGTTAATCATGTTGATCGCACATTTATCCACAAGATTTGTTTACTTGAAGGCCTGGTCATACCGCCCGAGCGTTGTTGGAGCGGTTGTGGAGCGGTAGGGAGAGAGGGTCGAATTTCGCTCACAAAATTGGGGAAAAATCGAAAAAAAAAAAACAACAATCGAGATCGAAAATGTTGAACGGTAGCGAGCGGTGATGATTTTTTTCTCTCCGCTCCACAACTGCTCCAACAACGCTCGGGCGGTGTGACCAGGCCTTTAGTTACATGATTTGACAACCACTATAATAAATTAATTTCAGCACATAGATTTTTAAAAATACAAAAAAGCTATTTTACTTTTTCTGTTGAAATTTTACTTGTATACCTGATGTTGAGAAACTGACATTAAAATGTGCATATCAAACCAAATGAAGTTATAGGATGATAATTCAAGCATGTGTATACTAATTGCATTCTTCTCTTTATAACTGCAACTTAACATTTTATTGTCCAAAGATAACACTTTCTTACAATGATTGAATCTGCCCTCCTCTTCCTTGGATGACAACTAGTTCACTGGGAGGGTGGCTACGAATTTTACTTGTATAATAATCTCTGGTCCCTTTTTTAATTGAAATATTATTTTTGAACTTACATGAATGAGCTTTGAAGTGCCCAATAAATCATGAAAATCTGAAAAATTGAAAAAGTATTTGGGCACACTTAATTTGTGATATTACATCTGGGGTATATACACATTTTCAACCAAAGAAATGCTTGTGATTACAGAAATTCTGTGAATACTCAATGTCATCTGTGTCAATTACAGAAAGCAAATAATAAGGAAGTGGGGTTAAGATCTACGAGTTTGAACTTACTTGATTTCTAGATGAGTCTACAGATGGTGATATGTCAGGGTGACCTATGGTGTGAAATGGAATTTTGTGAAATGCAATTGACAATACAAATGTAATGATGTGCTCACATTTACTGCATCATGAGGCAAGAGTGAATGAATGAATGTACTGAATATGAATAATACACACTTGGTTTTATCATAAAGCACACATGAAAGGTGTCATTAAAAGAGTAATTGTTATTTTTCTTTAAGGAAAGTATAATCATGACAGATTCTTGTTCTGACAATGATTTGTCACATCACTGCAAAAATAAGCCAATGAAAAAAAAAGAGAAATGTATTAATGACAATGTTTGATGAAAATCTATCTAAGAATAACATGACAAAAATATTGTCAGTTATCATGAACCACTGAATTTATTATTTTTTAATGACTTTATAACACATAACATAACGAGCAGCTGCTTGAAAGTGACTTCACAAAATCACAACTTTAAATGTCATAACTTTGTTATCCGTTGAGGGATTTCCATCAAACCTTTCATTTTTCTCATTTTATTGAAAGCAACATGATGTCAAGATAGACTATCCCTTCAATAAGAGCTTCATTTTCTCCCACCAACATAAATTGTCCACTCCAACATTTCAACACAAAATTGACGCTTAGGGGTCAATTTGTCATGAGCATAACAATAGTAAATGTTATGCACATTAAGGAAAGTCACAACAAAAAAGTCAGCAACATTTATTTTTTGCAATGTGAAAAAGTACTATGGTCAACTTATATTTTTTTTAATAATAAGCACAAATTTGTGTTTGAAAAATCTATGACATCATTCAACAAACACAACACCTGGATCAAAATGTCATGAGTTATGAGTTTGTCTCCAAAACTTTTGACAAAAATTTGAGATTTAGAGCTTATGAATGCAAATGTAGGATTATTATTTTTCTTACCATGTCCAACACTATGCAAATAAAACAATTACTAAGCTTTGTCCTGTCATAATCTGAACAAGGCATTAATGAAAAGATTCACAACAAAGGAAGAATAAGATAACATTTGTTGTCTTACGTAATAAATCATCAGCATCATCAAATTCTTGGTCATCAACGGGTTCACTATCATCGCTGTCCTGGAAAGCTAGGTCATCATCATCAAGAGGATAGTCTTCATCAAGAAGATCATCTGAAAGATGAAATATTTGTTATCACAGAAGATTACTAACATTTGGAACATTTTGCACTCATTCAAGATTTAAAAACCAGTTACATATTAAATAAAGATTCATCAACTATCAATTATTTACTAAGGATTGTTTATGATGGGAGGTATTTTGATACATGTACATCGACTCATTCACAAAGTAAAAAGTATTTTACCACTGCAGCACAAAGCTGTCAAAGAATCAATTATGTTGGGTAATAAAGAGGAATAGGAACATACAACAAGTGGAATGCCTCTGGCCGTCTCACCTGCATCACGCAGTTCAATATAGCATCAGTGCTGACTTTGAAAACTACTCTAACTCGCACAAGATGTTCAGTGATACATGGTTACTTTTATGTCCACTTTTTATGAACTAGACCAATAAACTTACAGAGATATGATGGTTATTCAACAAAAAAACCCAACATGGCCAAAGTTCATTGAATCAGATCCATAAACTGTCAAAGTTATGATGGGAATTCAACAGATACCCCCAATTCGGCCAAAGTTCATTGACCCTAAATGACCTTTGACCTTGGTCATGTGACATAAAACTCACGCAGGATGTTCAGTGACAATTGATTAACCTTATGTCCAAGTTTCATGAACTAGGTCTATATATTTTCTAAGTTATGATGACATTTCAAAAACTTAACCTCAGGTTAAGATTTTGATGCTGATTCCTCCAACATGGTCTAAGTTCATTGACCCTAAATGACCTTTGACCTTGGTCATGTGACATGAAACTCTATTAGGATGTTCAGTAATACTTGATTAACCTTATGGCCAAGTTTCATGAACTAGGTCCATATACTTTCTAAGTTATGATGTCATTTCAAAAACTTAACCTCAGGTTAAGATTTGATGTTGACGCCGCCGTCGCCGTCGGAAAAGCGGCGCCTATAGTCTCACTCTGCTATGCAGGTGAGACAAAAATGTAATGAATTTTAATTCATTAATTGGTATATTACTTTTGCCATGAATATAGAAGTAATATGAAACCTGGCATTCTATACAGCTGTGGTCTAAAATTGATTTGATTTTCATATCACCTAGTTTACCACCCATGTATTGAAATTCTATCTATCTGGAGGATTGTCCTGTGAATGTCATCACATAGCAATAAAAGCAATATTGCCTTTAACTCTCTCTCGCCATTTACAAATAGTGACTTAAATATTTTGGTTAAAAATATCATCATCCAGGAATACGTATGGGGTTGTTGTTCATCTTGTTTTATCCCTGTTTAACCTCACACTTGCTGCTATCACCCTCACCCCCTCCCTCCATGAGTCAGAAGGCGGTGCTGCACCATCCCGAGTTTGCTCAATCTCAAGATTTTAGCCCGATCAGCCCTCTTCGTGATTAATCTCGAGATTCAAGAAACCCCGTCTCCACCATCGCAAGAGAGCGATTTCTGCTCGAGCGAGGCATCGATGCATTATGGTCCAACGCCGTGAATGAATAATCCCAAGTGCGTCTGCACCTACGAATAAGCGTGATAATTCGTAAAATAGTGCGCTATTTTGCAAATAATCCCCAGTTGACTTGGGATTGCAGTCTCGAGATTAATCCTACTAGCGCGATAATTGCGTCTCCATTGCAAATAATCTCAAGATTGTTCAGATCGGGATAATTTGCCGGATCAGAAATATCGCACTAATTTGAAAACTCGGGATAGTGCAGACGGCCCTAATGTACCCTCAATCCTCGACTTAATCCTCCTACATGAACACTCCTCCTTCACTTGCTTCTTCCATGTTTTTGTTAACCATCTATTAATTCAAGAATGACAGCTCACCATCATTGACCCCCTCCTCCTCCTCCTCTTCAATAGAATTCTGTCTGACAATCTCATCTATCTGGTCTGCTTCATCCTTCTTTATATCAGCCTCATCGGGGGCACCAAAGCTCTCCGGAAGCTCATCATCGACCATGGTGATGCTTATCCTTGGGATCATCATCCTTCTCCTCGATCGGAGTGATGCCTCTTCCTCATAATCCTCCTTTGCAGTATCATCTGGCGTCATCTTTCCTGTATTACCACTCGTCTCATCGCTCTTACTAGCATGCATACCACCAGTCTTTGTGGATGTTAAAGGTGGTCTGAAGGGCTTGGATGCAGGTTTGATTGGTTGCTTAGCAACAGATGAGGAAATACCGGCTTCCTGACTGGATGTTGGCGTAGATGACACCGAGTCAGTTTGATCAAGTTTGGAGCCAACAGACTGAGGCTTGCTTGCATTAACTTGTTGAATGCCTGACATTTCATCCAGCATGTCACTGATATTTTCATTTTGGAGGACCTGGAAGGAAAAGGAAACAAGAAATATGTCAATAACTAAAAAGTCGTACAACGCATGCAAGCTCTCACTCTAACTCTGCTGTGACAAAATATTACCGAGAATGCTCTGTTTGAACTTAGCCAGGGAATTTCGCTTAGTGTCATGAAGGTAGGTGCGTTTGTTAATAAAACTGTTATGAATAATATTTGATTAAGATCATAATAATCGCTTCCCATTACCCGCAGCTCATACCCCTCTAAACGAGATTGCGCTAGGCGTCTACGCCCGGCCACTGGATGTGTTGTGAACTGGCAGACATCTATGGTACATGTTCAGAAGGGGTTACGACGGGCTGCTAAAATTATTTTCTTGAGTCTTTCTCTAGCCTTGCCATCATAACAAACTTCAAATATCATGTTAGCTATAGACATAAAATAAAACAAAACTAATTTCCCTGTGAATAACCTTCGTTCAGGGGGAAATGGACTTTTTTTTTTTTCAGAGTCTGGCTAAGACCTATCACCGTGGATAAAACACACCCCCGATTTTTGCTTCTATCCCGCCGAGTAAAAGGTGCGGTTAATAGACCGTTACTTACGGTATATCTGTATTTATCAAGCGCTATATAAAAGCAGAATAACACTATTATTGTGCCTCTCTCATTGGTCAAAGGTCTTACATAAAATAATCCTTTAAACAAAAACAAAAAAATGAAGAAATTTACTTACATTTTTTCTCTCTTCTTCCTCCACCTCTTCATCTTCTTCTTCTATTGTAAATTGACTGTTAAGAAGACCTCTGCCTCTAGGGGGCGCTCCCATCTTCTCCACCTTGTCAAATTCTCTGAGGACATCATCAAGGGTTGTGTGACTGCCATCACAATTTGCTTCAGCCTAAATGTCAAGGATTACAAGAAACGCATTAAAAAAAATCACACCCCAAAGTAATGCATCTTAACATAATATAATAAACTAATAAATAACCAAATCAAACAAATTGCATCTTAACATAATATAATAAACTAATAACCTAATCAAACAAATGGACATTGGGCAATCGGGTTGCATATCAGGTGCATAGATGGAGTGGCATAAGCCAATATTTCAGCATACAGATAATTCTAAAAATTTGTAATTCATTCAGCAAATCCACTAGCTGTTACATTTAATATTTTGGTTTTGTATGCTCCATATACAGAAGTGTCCAGCATTTCAATCATATCTAGCAAGGGAATTGCATGAAAAGAAGCCACTGCTAAAAGTTCGTCATAAGGGCAATTCCATACAATAATCAAATCTCTTTTTGACATTTAGCCCCCATTTTACTTGATAAATTGCACAGGCAAATGATATTTTATGACAATTTCAACATCTCTGATGAATATTTCTGGAAGGTCTAACACATAGGGGGTGGACGTAAATATTCAATGGAACTGCCCATATCCAAACTAGTTTAATGAATTTAGGTGACCAAAGAAAACAAAGGTAACAATGAAATTTCTGGAGCACGAAGACCACACCCAGCGAAATTACCTTTGTCAGCCTTGTGAGGGCAGCAAACCTTTCCTCCTGCGCTTCGATCATCTTCTCAAAGTCTTCCTGTTTCTTCAACAGTTCTTCGATATCACAAGAATCATCCTGTACAAGAAAAAATCAGAATCAAATCACCTTGTATCGTTGCATGCAGAAAACTGGATAGGAAGTAAAGCAATACAAGAAGTCACTTGAATAATAACTCATTTGGTTTTTACAGAAGATTTGGTGCCATTGTACTATTCAATGGGTTGTTATAGCCCTTGAAAAGGTACAATAAGGACCCTTGGCGGCTTTTGATGGATTTCAACACTATAGTCTTTGAGGCTGTATTTATAAAGCAGGTGCAAACACAATAAACAAAGGACTCCTTAATCTCCTTTCAATTGAAAGCTTTCTAGGGCTTCTGCAAATCCTTCTTAAGATTTACTCACCCATAAAATCTTTCAACAGAGATTTTTTTTCCAGACAATATCCAAAAGAAACATTGCCTTCTTAGAGGGCAGAAATCCTCAACATTAATCACTTATTTGGTTTCTTCTTTTTATTATCATATCTCCGAACTCTTCTTTTTCTTCACTGTTACCACTTTCTCCCTTTAAAATACAGACTGTTGTGGTTAATCTTGCTTTTAAGAAGGCAAATTTATGAAATAAGAGGAACGCCTCTGGCAGTCTCGCCTGCATTACACGATTCAATATAGCAGCATTGCAGACTCTGAAAATGACTACAGAATAATCATTCACAAAAATAAACACCATTAATATGATGATAAAATACTATGTTCACTGACCCTAAATGACATTTGACCTTGATCATGTGACCAAAGACTTCCACATTTCATGAACTACATGTAGATCCATGTACATTCAGTTATGATGGCAATTAAATCAACAAATACCCCCAACATGGCCAAAGTTCATTGACCTTGTCCATGTGACCTATGTGACCTGAAACTCAGGAAGGATGTTCACTGATGCTTGATTACTCTTATGTCCAAGTTTCACGAACCAGATCCATGTACTTTCAGAGTCATGATGTTTAAAACATTTAACCTTGGTTAAGATTTTGCGTTGCTTCCCGAACATAAGTTCATTGACCCTAAATGACCTTTGACCATGGTCATATAACCTGAAACTCTCAATGGATGATACTTGATTACTCTTATGTCCAAGTTTTATGAACTAGGTCCATAAAAATTTAAAGTTACGATTGAAATTCAACAAATACCCCTAACATGCCCAAAGTACATTGACCGCAAATGACCTATGACCTTGGTCGTGTGACTTGAAACTTGGGCAGGATGTTCAGTAATACTTATGTCTATTTTTTTTAAATTTTTAATTGCTTTTTTAATGAACATTGTCTCGGACCCTTTAGCAATTATAAATGGAATCAAATAAATCCATTTCAGCCAGCAAAAGTCAAACTCTTCATACATTTATGATTATTAGTTGAAAACACAATTTGCATTGACTTAGTACACAAAACCACATTTTGGAGCAGTTTTTGGTCTGACATCCACAAAGAAAATGTTGCGCAATTTCAACGCTGTGTACTGTCATGTTGCAAGTTTGGTCTAAAAAGATGCGAGAGTCTTGAAAATAAAAAGCCAGCGAGTGGTGCGGCCAAAAGATTTCTTGCGGCAGCATTGCCAAGAAATCTATTGGGGGTCAATATGACCCTGCCCCTAGTAATCTTATGATTTAGGACTTACCAAGAAGGATTGATCTTCAAGAATAGGATCTTTATCATTGAGCCAAGATTCTGCTCCTTCTAAATCTCTCTGTAACAGGAATGTATCTAGTTTGGCCTCAAAGTTCTTTCCTCTCTCCTCACATTTAGCATTCAAATTGATCCAGGCTTGGTCCAGTTGTTCTACTTTAGTTTCAACCTTGGGATAATTGTAGCCAAGACAAAACAAAAAAGAATTTCCATGAGCATATGTAAAAAATAATTTTTTTCCATCAATATATATTCAATATTCAATATTTTTACAGGATACGGGCCAGCAGGTAAATTTATTGTTAAATTTCATAAACTTAATATCGTTAAAATATAAACAATACTTGGCAAAAAAAGAAAAACACCTTTTATCTTAGTAATAAATACATTAAATACATTAGAAAATGTTACAAATTCTTTCTAGAATTATTTTTTACAATAAGTTGTAGAACAATTGATAAACTTCGCCTCCACCCTCGTCCCATATGGTTTCATTCTTAATTTCAATAACTGCCAAAGCCAATGGCCCGTATTCTGAAGTCAGGTTGAACTTAAACTCAGGTTTAAAGTTGTGGCTTAAGTATGGATAGCCAATTGTTACATAAATCATTTTCAGCAGAAATATCACATTTTTGCTCATTTGGCTCCCAAATCATTCATCTAGGAAGTATAAATAGATGATTGTCTTCACCATCGATGAATCAGGAAAGAGCAAAGTGAACATAAGGAACATACAACTTTATACAAATTTTGACACTTTTGGCTTTCCATAACTTTAGCAGAGAGTTAGACCATGGTCTAAGTTAAACCTGACTTGAGACTACGGGCCGTAGTAATTTGAAAGCATTATGACCTTTCATAAGAATTAGAAAAAAGGGATGAATAATTTCAGGGAAGTCCAAACATAAGGGGCTAGATAAACATATTCACATAATATTGACTGGCCTGAAGTCAAATATGTCGCTCGCAACAGAATCAAATTGACCCGAGTCTTTAGACGAGGGCAATTTGGTTCTTTTAAGGGCATCATATTTGATGTTTCCCAAAAGAACAGCCAGTCAATATAATTATTATTATTTCCTAATTCAAGCTATTATTTGGAACAATTTATATGCCTGTTTGCTTATCAATCCTTCTGATTTCGGGTTATTCACAAACTTAGCGAAGTAATCCTTACTAATCAATTGTGACAAATTGTTATCTTGCAGTAGCGCATCATGCATGGAGTGCACATACACTTAACGCATAGAAATCTTGTGCTTGGTTTGTGTATGCACTGGCAACAAATCGCTTAATCTACAATGTGTTGGTTCATAAACTGGTTCCAGCTAGATTTCTCAGATACCGAGATTAGCGATCAAAATTGGCTCTTACTGCGCAAGCGTTCTAGCAGAAATATTGCCCTCTATTTTGTACATGATTCCTTTGGGCAAAGCCCAGGGAGGGCAACATAGTAAATGTTTACCTCATTGGTCTTGGATTGAAAGTAGTGAGCAAAATATGATATTATTTATCTGCTTAAATGCCTTGTATAGGTAAAAAATAAATCATACACTAGTTAACTTACCTCCTTGGCTAAAAAGTGATCGTCCTCAATAAGTTTGTTTCCAGCTTCGACGAACTGAGCAATGTTTGCAGCATGAAGGGATATTTCTAGTTGATGTTCAGAATGTTTGTTGATGAGTGCTTCAGCGCTGGTGACATCATGGGGCGTCTCGTCTGATGAAAGCAAGGCATTCATCTCATTGATCCAGGTACTAGAAAGAAATGAGATATGGAATTACAGATTTCCAATATGTGAGTTACTACAATGATAGATGAAGTAAACAGCCCAAGACGGAGGAGCATCGGCAAACAGCTGTTCACAATGGGTAATAATAATGATAATAATAATAACAACAACTACAACAACAATAATAATAACAGCATATTTACCCAGGGTAGCCACTTCAGTTCCGAAAACTGTTCTCCCAGTGGGCCCTGCTATTATTATTACCCTGGCTTCCACTGATCGTGCACTCAAGCATTCGAGGAATTTCTTCCGACCAGGTACCCATTCACCTCACCTGGGTCGAGTGAGGCACAATGTGGATAAATTTCTTGCCAAAGGAAATTACGTATGTCTGGGATTCAAACCCACGACCCTCTGTTTCAAAGTCCGGAGACTAATCCACTGGGCCACAACGCTCCATCGTGGGTGGCAAAGTATGCAAAAGGCAACAGAACTGCTGTGGTTGCAGAATACAGATGGGTTAGGAAGACAAGGAGTACCAACCTTGCACCACCTGCAAGTATTCCCTGTCCATACTGCCAGACAATTTAGGGCACGGTTTGGTCTAATTAGCTATCTGTGGACCACACCTTGCCCTAATTATTCCATATCCCCCGATGATTACACAGTCCTTATCGCATCGATGGACAAACACATGGATAAAGCAAATACACCAAACAAAATGGACTGATATATACAGTTATACATATACAAATCTCTGCGGCGAAAGACATGCCAAATCCACAGTATCCTCCGAACTCTGTTCGGGGGATACAATAATGAGTTCCCTTACCTGAGTTCCCTGAATTCATTGAAGTAAAGCTGAAGTTGTTCTGCTTGCATCAATCTATCTTTCCTCAAAGCAGCTCTCTCTAGTAACATATTCCATGCAGACACCATAGTATCATTCTCCTCACTGATATGCTGATAAGCATCCGTGTATTCTTCAACAAGCTGGGCTGCTTGTGACGAGGTGGATTCTACCTTCTCCTCGACAGCGACAAGATCTCTCTGAAAATCAACATGATCAAATTCAATTAGGTATTTTGAAAGGAAGTCAATTTCATAACTTACTTCATGTCCTCTGCTTGATTTCCACTCAAAAAAGCTAATATACAAAACAATATCTGGATTAATGAAGTACTTTTTTCTAGAGGACAAAAAGTGCAACTATGGTGAGAAGCAGCTGCTTCTTCAGCAGTGCTTATTAGTGCATAGCTTGATGTTGTAATTCTATATTCTGCATCATTTCATTCCACCATCAATTACAATTAAAATTCTAGTTTATCACACCTCCATGAGCTTTATGTACATTATGTGATGACAATCAAAGACTTTGGCAGGTTAATGATATTGGTAACATTCTCCTGCAACACACACACTCCCCAGGGGGGTGGAGGATGTGCACACATTGTGTGCGGGAACGACCGATTGAATCCGATGACCGGGTTAATACTAGCGCTTAGACACGTCGTTTCGATGTATTAAGCGCTATATAAAAGCGGATTATTATTATTATTAGAAAAGGTCACATTGACAGACAAAGTGAGGTATTTTCTTAAAAAGAAATTGAAAGTAACTTCATATTCTTCAACATGTGATGAATATATCTACAATATACATGTATTTAACATGAAACAATGAACAGTAAACCTGTGTCTAAACTCTGTCCAAGGGAATCATGAAAAAAAAACAAAGTGTTTGTGAGCGGGTAATTTTAACAGCCAAGTCCTTATAATCCAGAAGGGTGGCTCACAAAGATTTAAGTATGACTTAACTATGACTTAGAGTTGCACTTAAATGCCTAGTTGCGTGCGGTGTAAAAGGCATGATCGCATTGGTCAGATCATGCCAAGAGGACGTGCACTACTGTGTATCGATCAATAGAAATGCGTGTTCCATACCATTTAAGTGCGACCTAAGTCATACTTAAATCTTTGCGAAACAACCCTCAGGGGATACAAGTCACGGGAAATCAATTTGCGGTCTTTATAGACAGGTAGTTCTTTTATACAAGTGGTCACTATCAAAGTTTGACTGTAAAAGCAGAAAGAAGTAGTGATATTCACCTCAAAACCTGAATGTCTTCTGACCAAAGCTTGAACACTGGGTAGATCATGACCATAATCCTCACTGGATATAGCTGTATCTTTCTCTTGTATCCATGCTAAGGTCTCAGCAATGTCTCGATCAAAGGCATGGACTACTCGTACATCAGCTAGAGCCTACAAATCATTCATTATCAAAATACTTTAATGAATCTTCATACACATCTGTTCCAGTTCATGACTCTTTTCTTAAAAACAATTGTAAACTGATGACAGCAAGCTACATTAAGTAAAAAAAATATTGAAACTGACTGATTATCATTCTCAGCGGGCGAACCAAACCTGACTTTGTTTAATGATAGAGTGCTGAATTAATGCTGAAGATGCTGAGAAAATGCTAAGTGATTTACTTGTTGCAAGAAAATATTTGCAATCAATTGCAAATATTCTGTTGCAATTTTACAGTTGATAGATCAATTTTAACTGAAGCAAATCAGATTACACTCTTTTTTCAAGGAGCAGATTACCAATCAATCACAAATTTGCAATCAATTGCCAGACATGATTGATTTAGGGACTGCAAACAGACTTGCAATTGATCACAAGTTTCTTGCAATGCCCCATGAGTCGATCAATACTTTGAATCGAATGTGTACCTTCAATAAAGACGAAATGAAATGAAAAATTGATTCAAATTGTAGAAGAGAGAATATTTTGACAGAGACATAAGATAATATGATACACAGTCTACTAGAGGGGAATATTATCATAACTAAAATATGATCTGCAGCTTATCTCTTTGTGATTTACATATATCTACATCAATCACAGGAATTAAAGGGGAATCCAACCCAAATAAAAACTTGTTTTTATAAGGAAAAGAAAAATCAGACAAGTTGATAGGTGAAAGTTTGAACAATATTGGACAAACAACAAGAAAGTTATGAATTTTTAAAAGTTGTAAATATTGGTAATCACTATACCCATGAAGACTTCAAATTGGCCGCACTTGGGATGTCATAGTGATGTAAGGCAAGGACTACTCTTCCATGTACTCCAATACATATTATGGCTAAAATGTCATTTTCCCCAAAAGTTTTATTTCAAATTCTATTTTTCTTCCACGAGGACGTAAAACAATATACTACCTGGGTTATATTTAGATTACTGCCCCAGGGGAATGGATATTTGGGAGAAAACCACAAATCTCTGATAATAAAGAACATGGCCTATGGGAAAGTTGTCCTTGCCCTTTGTCATAATTTACTCACCCAGTTGCCAATTTGAAATGTACATAGTATTAGTGATCTCAATTTTAAAGCAGCTATAATTTTCTTATTGCTTGTCCGATTTCTTTCAAACTTTCACCATTCTGTCTAGTTTATTTTTCTCCTTCCCAACACAACATTTTATGGCCAAGGCTGGATTCCCCTTTATCTGCTTCTCACCTGTGTTCTGGCATTAGTAGCCTCCTTGAGTTCATCCCATCTGATCTCAAGCTCTTGGCATCTCGTTGCTATGGTATCATTCTCATCAACACCGCTCTTGATGAGGGTGTTTGCCCTGTTACCTATAGCTCTGATACGACCTTCGTTGGTCAGGATGTCTTTGGTGAAACTATTGAACCTTGCCTGCAATATCTGATATAAACAAGAGAGGGAAAAATGTTAATAATAATGATAATAATATGCAACATTTACAATGTATATAGCACTTATGTTTCTAGGCACTGCATACTATTACCCCAGCCTAAGCACGGCTACCCTGATCAGACGCTCGAGCATTCAAGAAATTCCTTCCTGCCGGGTCCCCATTTACTACACCTGGGTGGAGAGTGGCAAATGAAGATTAAATGCCTAATGAACGTTATTAAAGAGTATGCAAGACATTTCAGATCCACAAGTAGCACTAACAATTATTCAAAATGAATCAAAACAGGAGGGAAAATATCTCTTTATATGTACAGTAGCACCCTCATCATCCTCACGGGTACTCAGCAACAGAACGAAAGTTCCATGGCGTGGTCGGGTGCAGATGCAACAGTGACTAGTTTAGAGCAGCCTTCAACCCTCAGTGATAATTTATCAGAACTGGGCCTCAGAAATCCTTATCATTGTTTCATTTACCATTTCTAACTTTGTAAGATATAATGAGCTTTATAATGATTACATTGTCAAGAAATGTCATAAATCATAAACAAAAGATGGTCTTAAAAAAAGTTATTGAAAAACATCTTAATTGTTTGTTGCATTCCTTATCAAATAGATCCTCTTTTTACAGACACACCAGGGCTTTATCACATGATTTGCATCCTTGCCCAACATCAAATAAATAAAATAGTTAATTAGATTGACTCATACTGTTTACCTCAACATGTTCCAGGTCCTTTCCATAGTCCTCAGACAGGGCCAGGACCTCTTTCTCCTGAATCCAATCCATCATCTCATCCATCTCTCTTAGAAACTCAAACTGTTTAAGATGGCCCATCAACACTTGTTTCCTAGACTCAAGTAGGTCCAGAATCTCCTGATACTCATTCTCTATCTCAATCTAAGATAAGAGGAGATACAATTTGGGTAATTCAATTGGATTGCGTCCAAAAATTACATCATGTTGATGTAACGAATCACCACCAATGCTATCTGAATGAAGATCAATTCAGATGTGGCTAAGTTTTGAAGAGGGAGGTCTCCTGACAGAGCAATTCAGGTTTGATCTTAAAATCTTTTCTGGATTTTTTTTATAGTTCAAATTAATTATTTTAACGTTACATGGACATCACATTCATATATCTGACCGTAGACTGTCAGGTCTGGAATTACAATATGACAATATGCAATCAATTTTTTATCGGAAGTGATCATTGGAAGATATTTAGGTGAGACACAAAAATAAATCCAACCCAATGAAATCACCCATTTATCAAACTCTTATCGACCCCCAATCTGGAATTTGAAAATCTCAAGAACAAATTTACAATACACATCGCTAAATATGCAAAACAATAACCCAGTTCAGTGATGGAGACATATTACAGACTGTTCAGTTATTCAAGCCCAAAGAGCATACATTATTGCTGCAAGAACTTTACAGTTCCATTGAAATAAAACATTAGAAATATCAGTAAGTATAATAAACATTATATTTCAAAGAAAGAAAACAAATTTGTATTGAATCATTAACCATCTGAATGAATATGGTACATGGCATTGTGAGAGTGAAAACAATCCCTATCACTTTTTAAATCTAAAATAATTTTTTTTTTCAATCAAACACATATTCATTACCATCAGAATATACCATCGAAAGTGCGATAGCTCAGTCAGTAGAGCAGGGATTCGTATTCTGGTGACCCGGGTTCGATTTCCACTTGGTGCGCTAGTGCCTTTGGTAAGGCATTAATCCTCATTACCAGGTCCTTTGAAGAGGACCTTAAGCCGTCGGTCATCTGGTTGCTTGCTAACAAGAATTCATGCTTTCTTAGCAATCAGGTAAAAAAAAATTGCAATCAACCATTCACATGAACCTCACAGCAAAAATGATCAAAATTCCAAACCAACCTGTCTTTTCTTTACATCCATCACAGCAGGGTTAGATGAATCAGATAGATTGCTGGCAGTTGTTGCTAAAGCTTGTAGAGTTCCTGAGTAACCCTCTAGATCAAGCTCCAAACCATCTAGCTTCTTCAATAAAGACACCACTGAGTCCTCATTCTTGCCACAATCTGTGCTGGTCACAAGAGGGCGCTTGTCATTCATCCAGGATTCTGCTTCCATCAGGTCTGAGAAAAACTGGAGATTATAAGAATCAACATTGTCATCAAATTATCACAGTGTACATCAAGTATTAATCATTCTATATTCAGCATCTCTACTGTTCAAAGGTATTTTTTTTTCTATTCACAATTTTCCACCTCATGATCAGCATAACATTATCTTCCTTGGTTAACATCAGTGAGTCCGAATATAATTTGATTAATCTATTATTAGTTTATGGGCAATATGCAGTTAACTAGGTATATACATTGATGCTAAATTACTTCATGAATAAATTGTTTAATAGTAAATTTGGATGGTATTTTAAGTTTTTCAAGTCTTGCACATCTTTTGAGACCAAATTTGCGACGACCGGGTACGTGGTTCCAAAAATATGCACATTTTGTAAGTGCATGTAAGACCAAAAATTGCTCAAAAACATAATTTAGTGTTCAAAGTCAATGCAAATTGACAGTACACATTAAATCTTGTTAACTCACATGACATCCAAATTGTTCATAATTGTCTGGGAATGATAACTGACATATTTTTCTCCCGTATGAAGGCAAAAGGAAACAAAATGATAAACATAAGAAATAATATAAACAAAATTTTTGGCTTCCCATAATTCTAGTACTGAGTAAGACTGCCGTCTAATACCGTTTTCATACTGAAGGCGAATGGAGTTACTCTGGAATAACTCCGGATTGAGTTTATACGCTTGTACTGCAGACCGACTTTAAACCCCCTTTCATATTGGCAAGCACCGCAGCGGTGTGTCCGCAGTCGTTGCCATGGTTTCCAAGCGAGTTCGCGTAATATGTGTGGCGAGATCACAGCGATAAGCGCATACCCCATTTCCGGTGCAGAGTAACTCCGTTTGTAACCCTCTTCTCGAAGTGGGTTGAGTACTCCGCTTTGAATCCGGATCGAACTAATCTCAGAATTTTCATATTGCCCTCCAAAGTAGAGTAACTCCACTTCGGCTCTCACTATGAAAGGGGTATAAGTTAAACCTGACTTCAGAATACGGGCTGGTTAACTGATTGCAAGTTCTAACAGATTCTAACTTGACAAAAAGGTGGTCTAAAAAACTTTCAGGTGGTAAAGATTTTTAAAGGTAATTGCTAAGTAAACATGGATGCATGTAAGTAAGTAATCAGAAGATGGATAGCTTGGAATCTTCTCCAAAGAACCGGGTAATACAGAAAAATAGCTTACGAGCACACTGATTTGATTGATATCTTAACTGGATTACATGTTTATGAGATCACTCCTCGACAACCTGAGCTACCGCAACTCTTATAAAGTACCTGAAAACATGTATTAATATTACAAGTATTAATATCACATGTAAGAATTTTTATAATGCACTTTGGTTTGACAGGCCCCGTCTTGCCAGATAACAAGCTGCATATTGCTAACAAGGAAATGAAGAGCTCTTTTTTTTTCCTTTTTTCTTTTCTATACAAGTGCACTATGAAAGTTACCTCTTGATGTCTTTATTGATTAATGTCCTGTGATTCCTTTGGTTTGTAATTTATGTTCATTTCATTTGCAACTACCAGACATGATGTTTTTATATAAAATCAATTTATCTACAGGTGTATGTAGAGACGTTGTGGCCCAGTGGATTAGTCTCTGGACTTTGAAACAGAGGGTCGTGGGTTCGAATCCCAGCTATGGCGTAATTTCCTTCGGCAAGAAATTTATCCCCATTGTGCCACACTCGACTCAGGTGAGGTGAATAGGTACCTGGTAAGAAGAAATTCCTTGAATGCTCGAGCCGGGGTAATAATAGCAGGGTCCGCTTGGAGAACAGTTTTTGGAACTGAAGTGGCTACCCTGGGTAAATATGCCGTTATTATCATTATTATTATTATTAGTACCTTCTGAATATCCAGTGCAGAAGAGAGTTTCCTTTTTCTTTCCGTAGCAGCCTCCTTGAGTTGGCACCATCTTGAATTCAGAACTGTTTCCTGGTCTTTGATTTCATTGCTGCCATAGTGATTGGTATCCACCAGCTGATGAGCTGTGTTTGACACAGCACTAATCAACTGCTCATGAGCGGTTATCTCACTCTCCAAAATCTACCAGTGAAAAAAACAACAACATAATATTAAACAAATGGAATGCCTCTGGCAGTCTTGCTTGCATTCAAGTTTCATGAACTACGTCCATATACTTCCTATGTTACCATAACATTACAAAAGCTTGACCTTGGTAAAGATTTCAATGTTGATATTGAAAACATGGTCAAGTGTCATTAACCCTAAATGACCTTAGTTTGATCTAAGTCATGTGACCTGAAACTCATGCAAAATGATCAGTGATGCTTGATTACCCTGATATCAAAGTTTCATGAACTAGGTCCATATACTTGCTATTTTTATGATGAAATTTCTTAACTTAACCTTCGGTTAAGATTTCGATGTTGATTCTCCCAACATGGTCTAAGTTTTTTTTTGGGGGGGGCTTCATTTTTGTAAAATATCACAGACACAGGTGACAAGTGTGACCTTTTAGCTCAGATTTTTAAAAAGTCAAATCAATGATAGCCAATCACTTTAATCACTTCCATATGAGTATTGGCACACAACAGATGGTATATATTATCGTTATGATATAAAAGAGACTATTAACCTGATGCCTCTTGACAAGATTCTGTACAGCAGTCAATGAGCTGCCATAATCGGTGGATGATGCTAGCGTCATCTTCTCTTGTATCCATGACAACTCGTCATCGACATCTCGTAAGAACTTGTAAAGAGTGAAGGCATCATCGAGCTGCTTCTGTCTCTGTGCTGCCAACTCATTGACAGCATCATACCTTGTCATGAATTCAGGAAGAAAAATGAGAAAAAATGAAAATCCATATTTTATTGTTCAAAATAGACATGAAATGAAATACTCCGAAAATTTGCTTTGCCCAATTGATCGTGGGCCAGGCAGCCATTGTGCAGTGCCAGATCGACGAGGCTCTATCCCTTTAACTGTTGAACGCCAAACAGGGTAGCAGCAACTCCCATCTTTTAACGTCTTTTGGTCTGACGCGGCCCGGATTTGAACCCCCGACCTCCCGGCTGTGAGACGGACGCTCTACCAACTGAGCCAACACACCGGTTTGAAATGAGAGAGTGAAAATGTTGTATTTCCTCATTTACTGTATATATAAAAAAACTCTTGGTGTGAAATGGGTACCCGGAAGGGTGTGAAACCCAATGTATAAAGGAAACCCTCGTTGGAATGCTCCCCAGGGAGTGAAGAAAGCCAGAATCACATGGAGGGGAATGATAAATCCTTTAAATGTTGAGGGGCATTATGCTGATGTGATGTATGATAGAAAATTATTATCATCATCAATATCATATGAACAAGAACTGTTCATTTAAACAAAAATTAGAAAAAGATGTACATTACTACATATAAATGGAATATGTTCATTATATAAGAACAATGTGTATGTACAAAACAATGGGGGAAAAGGTAAGTGGATAAAACTGATTTATATCTCTTTGAAATTTCTCTCTTGTGCAATTTTATTGCAGTCTTTTGGATATTAAAGATATTCCGTGGAAAAATATGAATTTCTATTAAAAAAATAAAAAACTGAAGCCTTACCTTTGGTAGACTGTATCTGTTTTCTCTATCATGTCATCAGCTAGAAAGTTTTCCTCTCCTTTGAATGTCTCAGCCGTTTGTTTGATTTCAATCACTTTCTCCTCATATGATTCAACATCAAGATTTACAGCCTAGAAATACATGAAGGGACATTAATTATACAACAATAAAGGGTACTTCAGCAGTATGTTCAACTGCATATTTTTGGTCTGCACTAATTTGCCTGAGTAGTATCAGAGTATATATATTGCACGAAGTGCCGATATCCAACAAAGACACCGTTCTCAGTATACTATCTTGAACTGGTTTCCCTCAACTAGTTTAAGAAACCAGTTTAGAAGATCGCTTTGATCGCATTCTCACCACCATCTTCTGAACTGGTTTCCATAAAACCACTGCATGTGAAGTGGTCTTGTTGCTATGGGAATGCTCTCAGTGGAGTCACATGACTGTTTTGAGCAAAATTTGAAACCATAGCATATATGCATTCTACACACAGTAGTGTGCCAAACATGTACACCCTTGTATTTCCATGAGACAATTGCTTCCGGAAGAACGGCCATGACCTCAACTTTGCCTAAATCAGTTTGATGAGGTTTCGAAAGGTGGTTTTCTGAACCGGCTTGGAACACCCCAACAAAATATTTCTTTGAATAAAAAGAGAAAAATCAAACAAGCATAACACTAAAAATTTCATCAAAATCGGATGTGAAATAAGAAAGTGATGACATTCTTAAATTTTGCTTAATTTCACAAAACAGTTATATTCACATCCCGGTCTGTATGCAAATGAGGGAACTGATGACATCACTCACTCACTATTTATTTCGTATTTTCTTATATGAAATATCCTAATTTTCTCCTCATTGTCCTGTGAAACAAAGTTTTATTTCTCCCTGAACATGTGGAATTACAATTGTTAAATATTTTATGGTTCAGTAAATTTGGTTCTTATTTTCTGAAAAAAAAATGCTTCGGCCTATGGAAAGCCCCCCCTTTTGGAAAATCCTGGATCTGCCCCTGGTTATGGTACTGGGCTAGTAAAGAAGAACTTACCTGATGTTTCTTGATAAGATGTTTGATGCTAGCCATGTCTTTGCCTACGTCACTGGTCTGAAGCTGGTTCTCAACCTCGTTTAACCAATCACTCATATCATCAATAGTACGCTGAAGAACATGGGCCTTGAAAGATTAAAGAATAGAAATGATTCTCACAACAAAGTAATTATATATCAATCTATAGTATGCTGAAGATATCTTTGCAATATCTTTGCACTTGAAACAACATTGAGACCTTCAACACTGAACTAAGGACCTGCCCTTTTTAGCAACTACATGAATACTACGTGATGTGTTTTGGGAGCCAGTGTCTTTGAATGTTCATAAAAGATAAATGAAGCTGTTCAAGAGGTGTTCATCAACCTCATCAAAATCATCGTTATGATCGTCATCACAACCATCACCTACTTCGAGATACTTACCTACTTCTGTGAATTTAAATTTCACATTAAAAAATTCCTTCAAGTACAGAATTTAAAAAAAGACTGGAAGCATATTTCCTTGCTCAATGCCATTCTCGAGAATTTTTTTTTGTCAATTCAATCTTCTAAATGGCTGATAACAATTAAAGTTGACATTTATTAAAACAACTTGATGCCCTTCCACAAAATCTGCACAGAGTATTCTAATTTACTGTCAATAACTGGGATATATTCATTTGATTTGCTAGTTCATTACGATTAACTTGCACGCCGAATAAAAGTACACAATTTTTCCTGCACACGCGCAGCATCTCCCTACGCACGCACTATCCAAAGATCAGGACGCAAATAGGCGTCAAACGTTAGCTATGTACACTCCCACTTTGCCTTTTTAAAGTGTCCGTTGTTGACATATTTATATTTACTGCTTATTTCAATCCTTTGCCTTTCGGCTTTAGATTGATTTCTTTTATATCTCTCTGCGCGGAGACTTCGTGTTATTTATTCATGTTTTCTTAAAATAAACTTTGTGAGCTCCAAACCGCCAGTTTCGTTTTCTCAGACAGGTTGCCTCCGCTTCCATTCCGCGCTCTCCTGCGTGCCGCGGGCATTGATTCTATGCTTCCTTTTTCTTTATAATCCTTTATGATTCTTGACTTGCTCCTTTGCCTTATCTTGAATTGAATTGATTTTTTTCCCTCTCTACACTCTTCATTATCGACAATTTCCCTACAGTTTACATTATCTGAGTTACGATGCTATGACACACATTTATTTCTATGAATGCTGATTTTCCAACCCAACTATACAGAGTTGATCATGTGCATGATAATAAGTTGACAATATCTATATTATATTACACAGGTTACATAGATTCAAATCAGTGATGTTTAGATCCAGCGAGCGCATCTGTCATATGACTAGGTTTTGAAGTCATCTGAGTGAATTCTAAATAGCAGCATAATATGCACTGTGGTGACGTCACTCCCTCCTTGTCCGCTGCGTAATCAGGTAGTTTGCTTAATGTACGCTTTAGTGTGTATGTGTAAAATGCATGAAGCACGTACAAGCTGGGTTTTCTATTAGGTCATAGACGGCTTGCAATTTTATCATAATCCCAACGCAGACTCTAATGGTGAAACTATGTGGATTTTAGAAATATAAGAGATATTGTCTAGTCTATCTGTTTCATAAAAAATATCACAACTCTCCTCACCTCGAGAAAATATTTTCCGTCAGCACTGTGAGGTTCAGGCAATATATAATCCCATGGGAAAAAGAAAACTTCTTCGGGGAAATGTGATATTCAGCCTGTACAATCCAGGGGTCCATTTCATGGAAGTAGTCAGCACTGACAGGTTGTCTTCCTCTGATAGTCACCATGGCAACAGTCAGAGGCCAGTGCTTTTTAGCCAATCGAAACCAAGGATTTCACTTAAATAGTCAGCACTGACCATTTAGTCAGTGCTGACAACTTTGATGAAACTTCCCCCCTCCCTGTTCCTACCTTGTAAGCTTGTTGTAGATGATCTTGCTTCCAAGCACACCTATCCATTAGATACTGCCATCTCTGTTCAAGTTCAGTCAGTTTCTCTCGGATATCGGCAGAGGCATGGTGCTCCTTTTCAATCATAGCTTCACCACGCTGTGATAAATAATGCATAATATCATATTAGTACAGAATGATCATGGTCACATCATGAGAATTCTAATGACACAGCTAATAACCAATATTCAAAACTTCAGTTTTGATTAAAGATAAATGCCAGTTGTGGTAACGATTTCAAAATGAGTTCGTACAGAATCCAATGAAATGACCACCAAAGTGTCTGTTTGTATAAATAAAAATATTGTGCCACAGGATTCTGGAAGAAATTGTGTAATTGCTGAGAAATTAGCAAATAAGCACGGGATTCAGATCAAGCATCGGGCCAACATTCAAAGCAATAATTATACACTGTCCCATGTGCGTTTATCTGTGTTGGTGATCTTCAGTGTGAGTATTTTTCAGCATAGATTTCAAGATTTCACAAAGTTCAGTTTATGTAACTGTACCAGATCTAGATCCTTGATGATATACTGTGACAATTAAGCCTTGTTTGACACACTTCCCTGTAAAATCAGTGTTTACTGCAGTTACCTTCATTTATCTTTAAACTCTGGTGTAAGGTTGTGACTTACTTATGATAACCTATTGGGACACTAATCATTGACAGTGCAGGTTCAATTCATCGGCTCATTCGACACTCAAATCATGTAAACATAAGAAACATACATCGTAAACAGAATTCATCTTTCAATAGTTTAGATTACTCATTTTCAAGCAGTACCCTTGGTGAAAACAGCTATAGATATATTTTGCAAAGTTGTAAAACAAGGGGGTGGGGGTGTTCCTGAATGTTTTCTTTCCAAGTGTAGTGTTAAACCAAGAAGATATAAGATGAAATTGGTATAGCCTTACTGGAAATTAGACAGAAGGTAAAATGGCTAAATGGCATTTCGACCAAATAAACAGTTAGTAGAAAAACAGTGGATGAAGCGGAGTAGATCAATCAGCAATTTTCCAATATTTCTAAAGACCACCCCACACCTTACGACCCGAATGGTCTATGAATGGTCTGTGACTGACAGAGGGGAGATGAATCGCAAGGTGGTTATAAGCCCCGATACCACACACCTTGTGATCCTACCAACCTGCTGTCTGCGATTCACGCACGTGCATTTTGCTTTTTGCTGAAGCAACTGAGAAAATGATGCTTACCACTGCGTACGCGCGTTGCATAATTATCATGTACGGGTTGGTATCTAAGTGGGACTCTCCTGTCTGATTGGCTGGAAGTTGGATTGAGCTGGCAATCCAGTTGTAAGGATTCAACATGGCGATTCCCGATGATTTTCCTTGCCCAGTCGCAAACTACCGGTAGTCATAGACCACTTGGGTCTTAAGGTGTGCGGTGGCCCCTATACAAACCTGTTGAATGGAATCAACCCTTCCTCTGTTGGAGAGTAGCTCAGCTTCAAAGGCTTGATGTTTCTGCAGTTTGTGGGTTAGATTGCTTTCATCACGGAACGACTCATCACAAGCGATCTGAGTCTTTTCGCTGATCCACGACCCAACCTCATAGATGTCCTGCAGAAACTGGTGCATCTCAAGGGATTCAGCCAAACGTTTCCTCCTCGTTTCTGTCTCTTTGTAGAGCTTGTCTCGCCTATTTGTGTCACACAAGAAAACATTATTTTATACTTGAAAATGCCAAGTACCTGTAAACCCAATGGCAAAATCAGGCATACAAATGAAAGAATCATAAATTCATTTCTCTATTTTGACTTCTTGTAGTCTATATATAGCTCACCAATGGTGGCTATTTTTTTTACAAAATCTGAAATCTCGTATTAATCCCAAAATAATGTGCTAAATCCCCAATAGTCAAAATGACCACAGACAGCTTTTGAATACAGTTATGTATGTTCGCTTTTTCCACATCCTTTTTTTCTATAAAAATATCTAGATTAAAGTGATTTCTTATAAAGTACATCCCAGTGATATAATTGGTTGACTGTGCACAATCAATTCTAAGGTTGCCAGTTGGAATTGATCAGAGGGCCTGAAAATCACCAAGAATACAATATTTTGTACAAAAAATGAAATCAGTATGGCCCGAAAATAAAATGCCAGAGCCTGAATTCAGGCTTTTGCCTGAAAAAACTGGCATCCCTGCAATTCAAATAGTGCATGGATGTACGGAGGAGTAATTGTTGCCAGAACAAATGTCAAGAAATCATGCCTGCTGGCATGTTACAACTGTTCCCAAGGTACCTTACGAGTGTAATACTTACTAAGGCCCACAATCAGGTGTATTGACTGAAAATTTACGGGGATAGAGCTTTTTTGTCAGTTGCTTCTCGTCTTTGGAATTTCTACCATTCCAACTTAATAATTGTAACATCATTGAGATCTTCAAATCTGAACTAAAGACCCATCTATTTAAGCAACTACATTAATGAAATAATAATATAAACAATGATATAGGATTTGTACAGCACACGAATCCAACTTGCTATATGCTCACGGCGCTCCTATATTACCCCGGCTAAGCTAGTCTGTCGATTCTGGTGCGCACAGCTTTTTGAGGAATTACTCCCTGCTGGTACCCATTTACCTCGCCTGGGTTGAGTGCGGCACAATGTGGGTAAATTTCTTGCTGAAGGAAAAAACGCCATGGCATGGAATCGTACACATGTCCTTCAGATCGAAAGACGAGTCTTAACCACTAGACCACGACGCCCCCACATAACGTGTGACATATTGGGGAGCCAGCGCTTTTGGATATTTTTTTTGTTACGACCCATCATCTTATTGTTTGTAGACTATTTGACTATTTTTCCTCCACTAACCTGTCTGCAATGGCCCGACATTTGGACTCTACCCATCCAGAATCATAATGTCCTCCTGATACAAGCTGGGAGGCAAAGACCTGTAGCTCGACTATCTTCTCTACCTGGCTCTCCAACGTCTTCTCAAACCCTTCATGCTTTCTGGCCATCGACTCCACCATGGTGAGGGAATCCTAAAACACACCCATACATTGTGAATCAAAATCGGACATGAAAATATACCGCAGATTGATGTTTACTGGTTTTTCTGTGTTTAAAAGAAACTTGACATGTATAAGTGAGCTTTGTTTACAAGAATTTGATTTTAAACTTTTGTACAATTTATTACCCGTTAGAAGTAATCTTTTTAAATGGGGTCTTGCTGATGATAAATATTGTCCGCACTGTCATGTTAAAGAAGACTTAATACACACTTTTATTGAATGTGATTTGAACAAACAGTTCTTTTCTTATGTGAGGGGTGTTGTTATGTATACTTTTAAAGTCAAAATTCATGTGAATACTTTTTGTTTACGAAAAGATTAATACCAATAAAACACAGACAGTCGCCTTTTGGTGTATACATAAAATGTTGCATAATAGAAACAGATATGGTATAGACAGAAGAGATTCAAGTTTGAAATACCTTTTTGTAAATGGAAAATAGAATAATTACAAGGAATTGAAGAAGCCAGATAAGATATTGCCGGGGAAAATGTTTAATGTATTGTGATGTTCAGTTTATTATGACATGTGTGATTAATTATGAATAAATCCCTCGTTTAGAGGTACATGTAAAAAAAAAAATCTCAAAATTTGATGATATAAGAAGTTATTCAATGCATACTATCGCAATAAAAACACAGTACAACCACCTAGGCTGTATACTAAAGTCATCATAAATATGACTATTCTATGACTCTGTTCCTCTTCCCTTCAAGGACACTGATAATATATTTAAGCTTTAACTCTACTAAATGTACTTTGAATTTTTATTTTTACAAATTCTTCTATCATGTTTCATGATATATTCCATTACAGTCATGACACAGAAGAAATAAATAAATAAATAAATAGAATAAATAAATAAATAAATAAATAAATAAATAAATAAAATAAATAAATACACAAATAAATAAATGAATAAAAAATACATACATACATACATGCAAACATAAAACTTTCTCATTCTATTGTAAGTTTGATTGATACATCTCATGCTTTTGATATTAATAATGGCATGTTAAGATTTCTCAATTTTCATGATAGCTTTACTTGATTCTGACATATATTGTCGTTCCCAGCGTCATAATTGACTTTTCTGTTAGGGTGTAATTAAATTGAGAAAAAAATGTGGGTGGAACATGCCATCAAGGTTGATTGAAATGCCCTCCTCCTATTGACAACAGTTACTCACCCCTGCATCCTCCTGGGTAATAAAGGCTTCCTTCGTTGCCAGCCAGCTATCTGCTTGTTCCATGTACTCCTTGAAGACTTGAAGATCCAAACACTGAGCCAGCAGTGTCTTGCGTTGCTCCCAGCCTGTCTCAACCTGAGCCTTGCTTTCAGTCAGCTCCTCCAAGCATTGTTTGATATCATCAGCAGCATAGTGACCTCCATCTACCAAGGAAGCCCCGGCCTCGTGCAGAGACTCAAACTTGGCATTGCGACCGTCTATTTCAGCCTGAGAGAATAAAAATACAAAATAATTAAGCACAGAAAGGCTTCATGACCAGGTTGGTGTTTCATAAAGCTGTTCGTGAGTTACAAGCAACTTTAAGAACGACTGGTAATCATTTCTTGTGGGAAATGGCATCAGTACTAAAATGTTCATTGGCGATGGTTTAGCACGTAAGAAAGGATCACCAGTCGTTCTTAAAGTCGCTCTTATCTTACGAACAGCTTTATGAAACACCCACCACGTAAGAATTTCATAAAGCTGTTCGTAAGTTACAAGCAACTTTATGAAAGACAGGCGACACTTTGTGGTAAATGATATAAGCCAAATATATATTGATGTTGATTTAGTGCCTAAGAAAGGATCACCAATCACTCGTTAAGTCAATCATAACTTATAAACAGCCTTATAAAACACATCTGGGGGGTGTTTCACAAAGATTTAAGTATGTCACACTAAATGTCTAGTTGCGCATGGTATAAAAGGCATGACAGTATTGGTCAGATCATGCCAAGAGGACGCGCACTATTGCATATTGATCAATAAGATTGCGCGTTGCATATCATGTACGCGTCGACATTTAAATGCGACCTAAGTCATACTTACTTCTTTGTGAAACACCCCCTGGTCTTACCTGGAAGACTCGTTTTCATAAATAGACTCAAACTTGGCATTGCGACATCAGCCTTGCAAAATAGTAATACAAGAAAGTTGAAAAAAGAAATGCAGCAGCTTTCCAACTGGTAGTTTGAAAGGAAAACATGCAATAAACAAAGAACAGATCAAACATAGAAAAAAAACGCAAAAAAAATGAACAGATCGTTTGAAAATGTTAGCTTCCAGTTTTTAATATTGTTGATTTTTCAAAATACAATATTATCAATTAAGAAATATCAAGTATTTAGGAAACATGAAAATGCATGATAATGTAAACACGATGAAGGAAAATTCAGCATGTGTTTTTTCTGTCTTTCCTTAAAATAGTACTCAAAGACCAAGACTGGAGCTAATAGTGATATTGACAAATGGGAAATATATAAATTACATAGTACAACAATGAACGTTTTATGTATATTATGAATTCAATATTTTTTTTCCAATTTGCAGAGGGAAATGGCATTGAAAGTTATTGGATGGAAATCTACAACTCTTCATAAGGTTTTTTTTTATTGATTTGTTTGGCTCTTATTGGGCCTGAAGTACGATGACCAGAAATGTTGTTGCACATACTCTGAATGCAGATAGAATTGGAAAGCTGTGCCAAATAAGCGGGAAATAAAATATGGCAAAAACTAGACCAAAGCTGTAGATTTTATCACTTCAATCTTGCAGGGACAGATGTTTATTACATCTCAATGCAACAGAAGTGAAGGAAATATGAAGCCAAATCCGAAAATCATAAAAATCACCAAGTTAGTGTGTGTACAAATCTATGAAATCACAACATTTTAACACAACAATGATTTCATGGGCTTGAGGCTGGTGAAAAGCAGAAGAAAGCCGATTTTGAAGCCCAACAATTGGAGCTATCCTTAAAAAAAATACTCAGCGAGTAAGCACTTAAAATTCATTAAAGCTTGCATTGCTGTGTCTATTGGTTTGTAAGCTTCTGATTGGTAAATGATTTGTCAATTTCACTTTTGGGTCCAGTGCGGGTCTAGGAATTTTTTCAACACTTAAGGATCCAATACGAAATGTTCAAATGAATTTGAAGACAAAACAAAGCATTAAATAGATGGACAATTATATAAGTACAGGTAGCTGATTTATCTACAGAAATAGAATTACCTTTCTCTCCTTATGAAGCTCACATAAATTCTCCACCTCACTTGATGTTTTGGCAAGCTCACCAGAAGTCATGTGATTGATCACCTGACCAGTCCAACTCATCTGTCACAGAAGACAATAACACGGATGATTAATTAACCTATTACACTCTGTACATAGGGGTTCACCCCCTGTTACTAAGTCAATTATGCATGCACATTGTAATATATATTACAGTGAAGTTAGAATTGCAGAACTAATTTCTAAAGGGCTCAAACCATACAAGAAGAGTGCTTATATTACTGATTTATGATATAAATCAATACAAATATTATTTTGGAAACAATGTCTTTTGCTTACCATTTCTCTATAGTCTTTGTAGAACTTTTGTAGATTGAGGGAGCTGGCTAGCTTCTCCTGCCGCTGCTGGCTAAGTTCACATAGGGCATCCCACTGCCTCTCTGCTTCCTGTTCCGTTGCTAGGACTGCTGCCTTCTGGGAAGGTTGCTTCCTGCCCAGAACCGCAGCAGCATTCTTCAACTCCTAAATAAATCAAAGTTATTAAAGTAATGTCATCACCAAAAATCAATAATAAATATAATAATGAAACGTTTTTGTATAGCGCAAAATACATAAGCAAAGTTGCATGTCTCTAAGCGCTTTTTACAAAAGGAGTGAAGAGCACCGGGTTCTTACATTAATTGTTTACAAAATGGTGAATAAGTGTGTTTTCAAGCTATTTCTTAACTTTTCGTATTGTTGTATATTTCTAAGATATTCTGGCAGATTATTCCATAAAATAGCAGCTGCGTGTGAAAATCAACTCATCATTTAGGGCCATTACTCATCCCTGACCAGTACAGTATGCTGGAGTGTTTCTCTTGTATTAAATGAGGGGGAAATTGTATGCAGGCAGTTTCATACCTAATCCACCTAATTCACATTTTAGATAAGCCATTGAGAGAAGAAATGTAGAAAACATAGGTCAAACTGTCAACACATTACATTAAATGCCAAATATCCCAGATTTTAAAATACATAGTTTTCATTTACTGATATATCTTAAGTCCCGAGAAAGAATTAAGATGAAGCGACAAGTAGTTTTACTTTATAGTAATCAATTCTTCATGCAGAGAAGATTTTAAGCAGCCAATTAAATTTTGTATCCATCTTCTTCCTTTTATTGAGGATCTTGGAGGAAAATACAAAAGATAAGAAAGAGAGAGAGAGAGATACAAAGTTATTGCCCCTTCATCACTCTCTTCCTCCTTTTCTCTCTTTGTATCCAATATCTTTTGTCCCAACAACTGTCACCCCTCCAAAAGACATGATTATCCTCTACTACATTTATTCTAAACAAGTCTTAAATCAATTAAAGGACAAGTCCACACCAACCAAAAATTGATTTGAATAAAAAGGGAAAAATCCAACAAGCACAACACTGAAAATTTTTATCAAAATCGGACGTAAATTTAGAAAGTTATATTTTAAAGTTTTGCTTAATTTCACAAAACAGTTATTTGCACATTCTAGTATAAAATGCCATAACTTTCTTATTTTGCATCTCATTTTGATGAAGTTTTCAGCATTATGCTAGTTTGATTTTTCTCTATTCATTCAAATCAATAATTATCTGGAAAGGACTTGACCTTTAACTACTAGCCTCTTCTGAAATTGTTAGCCCTAATCATGAATTGATAAAAGAATCCTACCTTGAGTCTGGTTTGTATCACTGTTGAATCCCTGACGATCTCGCCATGTCTTCTTTGAAGTGATTCTACTGAACTCACATCCTTGCCCACCTCATCTAGATCCATAGCATTCCTCTGAAATACACAAACAATTACATTATTATTATTATCATTATTAGGTGATCTGTCAAATTTGACAGATCACCTCTTATGTTTCTACGAATTTTCTTTTTTATTTCTTTATTCTTTTTATTAGGTGATCTGTCAAATTTGACAGATCACCTCTTATGTTTCTACGAATTTTCTTTTTTATTTCTTTATTCTTTTTATTTATTTATTTCTTTTTCCACCCTTTTCTTGTTCCACCAAAATCATCAAAACTATTCAATCAATTTTCATCAAAATATTATCAAATGTGGACAGTTATCATGCGATGTGTATGAAACAAGTTTACCGTCAAACGGTCATCGTGACGTCATCTACGCGCCATTTTGTAAAATCACATTATCAACAATATCTCCATTATCAATCATCAAAAATTAACAATATTAACATCAAATTAACTTCAGATCAAGGGTCAACTGTCCATGTCATCAAAGGTCATGTACAGGTCACGACGCGCATGTACGCGCGTCAAAATTTTAAAATGCTCAAAATCACTTTTTGATCAAAGTAGAGTACGAATCAGGTCATTCTAAGCATTTCAGGAATTTGCGCGCTCACAGGTTTTCGCGCGCGTTTACGCGCGTAACGTCCTTACGCAACGTACAACTGCACTTTATTTTACATCAATGCATTTTTTATAAAATTCCCAATAATTTGATACCTTAACCGACCTTCTACGACCAGTAATAAAGGAATGCGCCTCCGTCAAAGTTTGCATTACGCGCGCAAGCGCGCGTTAACAATAGGCCAAATATGTGCAAAAACATGCCTATACAAAATCAAATATAACTCTTCAGATAATCCGTTGACCCCCAAATTTTATTTTACATTCGGATAGAGTATGACTTGAAGATGTGATTTCATGTTCCATTTGACCCTAAATTTTATCATGACGTCATCAAAATGGCGTCGGAACTAAAATTTTCCATTTTTCTTTTATGACGTTTTAATAATTTTGCAAATATGACTATAACTCCGTAATCATTGGTCGTTTTTCGCCCGGTTTTCGACATATTGTAGTTAATTATATATTCTTCCAAATTATGTTACATTTTTATCATTTTGAGCAGGAGATCATCATAAATATTAACAATGTATAGAAGTATAATTTATGATAAAACTTTCACCTTAAAAATTCAATTTGAGGTTATATTTTATCGTTGCCTTGCAAGTGTATGGCAGTTACTATGGTCTGATGGTTAGTGCATCTGCCTTGTAATGCAAGGGTCCCTGGATCGAAACCCATCAGCATCTATTATTTTTTTTATTAAATTTTGTCTCATTTTGCGTGTAACCCCTATAAGTCAGTTTGGGGTTCATTCTGCAAATGATAAGAAAAAGTTCATTGGTACTAAAGTGACATGATTGTTTTATATTTAATGAGATATTAGTAACAACCTTGATGTCTTGATTATTCTTTTAGATTGTGCGATTCAATACATGCAAAAAAACAACAATGCGTGTACTAGCAACTGGTATTTCAGAGTTGGCTATGTATTGTTATCAGAACAAGGCTAACGCTGCATTCTAGAAAGAAATGCAACAAATGCCTCCGTCAGTGTTCATTGCTTTGCTATTCTATTCACCTGGTCTATGCAATTGCTCCAACCTGCTATGTAAGGCATGCTTGTATAATATCTTGCAATGAAATCTACATATCGTCATGTAAGAAATTAAATGTCATTTAGTCATTACTGCTCATGAGGCAACTAAATACTGGTCTATGCATACTGGTTTAATTTTTTTTTCAAAACTGGATTGTAGAATCTTCCTTTCGTCAACACTATGCTCACTATTTCGTGTTATTACTTGCTAAATTGGAATTGACATTCTTTAGAAAAACAAGATTTATACAACCTTTTATTTCAATGTCTTTCAACAGTATTTAACAGGTCCTTTCATTGATAAAACTACGTTTATTGTGATGATATTCATATTGATCTGCATTGAAATGATGATCATGATTAAAAAAAATAGATCGTGATCGTGATCATGAGATTCACAGACAGATCACCTAATTCGTCCGTAAGACGAATTAAAATTCTAGTTTATTTTTCTTTTTCCACCCTTTTCTTGTTCCACCAAAATCATCAAAACTATTCAATCAATTTTCATCAAAATATTATCAAATGTGGACAGTTATCATGCGATGTGTACGAAACAAGTTCAACGTCAAATGGTCATCGTGACGTCATCTACGCGCCATTTTGTAAAATCACATTATCAACAATATCTCCATTATCAATCATCAAAAATTAACAATATTAACATCAAATTAACTTCAGATCAAGGGTCAACTGTCCATGTCATCAAAGGTCATGTACAGGTCACGACGCGCATGTACGCGCGCGTCAAAATTTTAAAATGCTCAAAATCACTTTTTGATCAAAGTAGAGTACGTTTCAGGTCATTCTAAGCATTTCAGGAATTTGCGCGCTCACAGGTTTTCGCGCGCGTTTACGCGCGTAACGTCCTTACGCAACGCACAACTGCACTTTATTTTACATCAATGCATTTTTTATGAAATTCCCAATAATTTGATACCTTAACCGACCTTCTACGACCAGTCATAAAGGAATGCGCATCCGTCAAAGTTTGAATTACGTGCGCAAGCGCGCGTTCACAATAGGCCAAAAATGTGCAAAAACATGCTTTTACAAAATTCTATATAACTCTTCAGATAGTCCGTTAACCCCCAAATTTTCTTTTATATTCGGATAGAATAGGACTTGTAGATGTGATTTCATGTCATATTTGACAATAAATTTTATCATAACGTCATCAAATTTTCGTCAGAACTAAAATTTTCCATTTTTGTTTCATGACGTTTTAATAATTTTGGAAATATCACTATAACGCCGTAATCATTGGTCGTTTTTGGCCCGGTTTTCTACATATTGTAGCTGGTTTTATATTCTTCCAAATTATTTTACAATCTTATCATTTTAAGCAAGAGATCATCATAAATATTAACAATGTATAAAAGTATATCATTATGATAAAACTTGCACTTGAAAAATTCAATTTGAGGTTATATTTCATCGTTGTCTTGAAAGTGTATGGCAGTTACTGTGGTCGAATGGTTAGTGCATCTGCCTTGCAATGCGAGGGTCCCTGGATCGAAACCCATCAGGATCTGTTTTTTTTTTATTTATTAAATTTTGTCTCATTTTGCGTGTAACCCCAATAAGCCAGTTTGTGGTTCCATTCTGCGCATGATAAGAAGTTCATTCGTACTAAAGTGACATGATTGTTTTATATTTAATGAGATATTAGCAACAACCTTGATGTCTTGATTTTTCTTTTGAATTGTGCGTTTCAATACACGCATAAAAACAACAATGCGTGTACTAGCAACTGGTATTTCAGAGTTGGCCAAGTATTGTTATAAGAACATGCTGAACGCATTCCAAATACCTCCATCAGTGTTCATTGCTTTGCTTTCTATTCACTTGGTCTATGCAATTTCTCCATCCTGCTATGTAAGACATGCTTGCATAATATCTTGCAATGAAATCTACCTATCGTAATGTAAGAAATGAAAGGTCATTTGGTCATGATTGTTCATGAGGTAACCAAAAATCTAGTCTGTGGATACTGATTTAAATTTTTCAAAACTGGATTCTTGCTTTCATCACCACTGCTCACTATTTCCTGTTATCACTTGCTAAATTTGAATTGTCATTCTTTAGAAAAGCAAGTTTTTTTTACAACCTTTTCTTTCAAATAATGTCTTTCAACAGTATTCAACATGTCCTTTCATTAATAAAACTGCGCTTAATATCATGATGCTCATATTGATCTGCATTGACATGGTGATCATTATAAAAAAATAGATCATCATCATGAGATTCACAGACAGATCACCTAATTCGTCCGTAAGACGAATTAAAATTCTAGTTATTATGATTATCATTATTATTATTATTATCATTATTATTACTATTATTATTATTATCATTATCATTATTCTTACAATCATTATTATCATTATCTACATGGCTCCTTTCACGGTCCATTCAAAGGTAAGGTAAAAGTCATCAAATTAAGAATGTGATAACATGGATATGAATCTCAATTAGTTAATAAAAGCATTTTGTCAGGAAAGTTATAATACACATGAGTAAATATTAAAAACACCAGGGGGTGTGTTTCACAAAGAGTTAAGTATGACTAACAGGGTGTTGCAAGAAACTTGCGATCAATTGCAAGTCTATTTTCGTTCTCCAAATCAAGCATATGCCATGCAATTGATTGCAAATTTGCGATTGATTGCTAATCTGCTCCAAGAAGCAAGGAGTGTAATCAGATTTGCTGAAGTGAAAAGTGATCAATCAACTGTAAAATTGCAACAGAATATTTGCAATTGATTGCAAATATTTTCTTGCGATATCCCCTTAGAGTTAAAATTATCACATGATATGCAATGCGCAATCTTATTGATCAAGACAGTAGTGTGCGTCCTCTTGGCATGATCTGACCAATGTGGTAATGCCTTTCATAATGCACGCAACTAGGCATCTAAGTGCGACTCTATTCATACTTAAATCTTTGTGAAACACCCCTCTGATTTATTTATGACTTATTTCTATGGCCCGTATTCTGAACTCAGGTTTAAATTAAACCCTGATTTAAAGTTGTGGTTTAACCACGGAGAGCCAATTGGAACACAAATCCCTAACAGTACACATCCAATTTAATAACTCATATGACACCCAAATTTAAGTTTATAAGAAAGCATCAACATCCTAGTCCAAGACACAAAATATCCCCCCCTGCCTAATGCTGCACTATCCTCCTTATTCATACACAATTGATTTCTCCTAAAGAAGATTATGGGTCATGGGTGAAAAATCTAAGGCTCTCAATTAATATAATATCATTATTATTGAATAAATATTCACGAAGTTAGATGGAAAATTGTTATTTCTCTATATCTTATGAAACACATTTTTCACAATTTCAAAAACAGAAAAAACAACAACCAAGAATCAAAATAAAAAATACATTACGAGGACCAAGCGCCCCCCCCCCCATTACGCACCTGCACCCTTACGTTAACATATGTAGGATGAATAATAATTACCACGCAGTCAAGCTTAGCTTATAGTGGCAACCCCTGCAACCTTCTAAAAAAAAATTTATATGTATTAATAGAAAATGCAATTTTGTTCAATGTTTTGCTTGTCAGTTATACGTATATTATCATTGTATTTTCTTCGTTTATGTGTTTATGAAAAAGTGTTGCAGAAACCAACGAATGAAAATGAAAAATATTTTGATACCTTTTCACTTATTCTCTCCATGACATCATCAATATCTCTGTTGAATGCATGTATATCAGCAGCATCGGTCAATTCTTTACGATACTTGGTAAGTCCAGACTGAAGAGCTTGCCAGCTTCACAAACAAACAAACATCATCAAGATAATCAATTAAACTTATGAAAAAATTGGTATATTCATTTTCTGTTGTACATGTATCAACAATGGAATGGATTTTACATTTTCAAGAATGGGATGATATAATAAATTTTGACAGAAATAATTTACAATAGCAATAATATCTATAGTAGCACTTTCATTTATAAATAACCTTTTAATACAAATAGAAAGCACATCGAACATATGAAAAAAAAATATATAAACAGGTAGTTCAAAAATTCAAAACTACGAACATCATCTAGAAATATCAAACTGAGAATAGGTACATTTTGCAATACTTCTTCATTTCGAAGAGTTCTTAGTGAATTCTTTGGGAAGATCCATGTTGGTCGCTCTAGGGAAAATAAGAAAAAGTCTGATCTTTTTAGTGCGAAACTTTTACAGAATGCATTAACATGTCTTTGAATTTCAGAACAAAATATTCTCTATGTAGAGTAAAAATGTTGTTAATTTTGTTATTTTTCCTTTACCTGGTTTTGATATCCTCAGTCCTCTTTCTGATATTGTTAGTCTGATCAGGGTTATTATCTTTCATGAGTCTTTCACCCAAATCACACATCTGATTTACATACACATCATCCACTGATAGATCCTGTAAAATACATACATTGAAATTACATATGCAAGTTAACATAAAATTATAATAAACTTTTTAGCAAGAAATGAAATAATATAATATGTTAAAATTACAACATATTGTTTTCATTTGTTATAACATGAACAAATAAATACACATTCATCAAACTTCTACTAAATAAATAAAATGATAAAAATAACAAATATAAATAACAAAGAACAAGATAAATATAAAAATCAATCAACAGTGGATTAGTCTTCTGACTTTAAAAACAGAGGGTCGTGGGTCTGGACTGATTGTCGACAGAGCAACTGTCTTGTCACCAATAGGTCAGATATCTAAATGAGATTGTTCCTTTCATAACCTTCCCATTCACGATTCTTCCTCTAATCCATCTGACGATAATTACATGCAATGAACATAAGAATTCAGAAAATTATCAATGCATGTAGGCTTTTAGAAAGTTACTAGCACCCTATAAATACTCCCCTAACATTAGGCAAATCCATGGTATATTTATAAAAAAAATTATCATCATGTATCAGATAGTTGTTATGGATTTTAAATTCAAGGAGGGTGATTCAGGAAGGGAGAAGAGAAGGGAGAAGCCAAAGATAACACAGAAGGGAAGGATGATTGGGTTGGGGATGGGAGAATGCACTGAATCGGGGCAAAGTGGAGAGAGGGGACACCAGTAATGGCCATGAGTTTTGAGGTGACTTCAGCCATCCCGGTTCACAACAAATACTTTTATGAAATACTTACTGAACCGATGTCATTGAGTTTCTTCTGCAGTTCCATACAGTGCTCGTAGTCATTACCCACATCATGAGCAGACACCATCACTTCCTGTTTTAGTTATAAGCAAATTAAACATTGACAAACTCAGATATTAAAAGATAGATCGAACAAATAAAAACAAGTATAGTGTCATCTATCAGCCTCTTGTCATCAGGAAGAAATTCATCCACATTGTGCTGCACTCAACCCAGGTGAACTGAATGGGTACCTGGCAGGAATTTATTCCTTGAAATGCCAAGGGCGTAAAAGCTGCTTGAGCTAAAGCCAGGGTGATATTATATCCAAGTCCTTAGGAAGCACATAGAGACGTTATTCATGTGTCATGCGCCTTACAAGAACTGATTATTATTATTATCATTATTATTATCTACTCTCATAATCTATTAATATCTTTATATTAATATTACGTGGAGCGTTGTGGCCCAGTGGATTAGTCTTCGGACTTTGAAACAGAGGGTCGTGGGTTCGAATCCCAGCCATGGCGTAATTTCCTTCAGCAAGAAACTAATCCAGTGTGCTGCACTCAACCCAGGTGAGGTAAATGGGTTCCGGTAGGAAGTAATTCCTTAAAAAGCTGTGTGCGCTATGAAAGCCTAGCTTGGCCGGGTAATATAGGAGCACCTTGAGCACCTAACAAGGTGGATATGTGCGCAATATAAATACCCTATATTATTATTATATTCATTAATAATTGTTCATTTTAACATGGGTTAGATTCTTATGAGTCAAAAAGCATTCTGAAACTGCATGACATCCACGCTGGCGATTGTACATTCTCTTAAATGTACTGATTTGCTTACAGCTGGGAAACTCCTCTACAGATGATGTCTAAGTACCATTCAGGGTTGAATGAATGAATGATCTACATTATCAATCACTCCAAAGTTTGAATTCAATCTACCTTCTCTCTTGTCCACTTCTCGATCTTCTCTGCCATTTGGTTGTACTCCAACAGGTCTCGCACTTCTTCTAAATGCTGCCCTCTCTTGGCGGATGACTGTCTAAGGTCGTTCCAGGACGTCATCATATCGGACATTCTTTGCTTGATGTTTACTGAGTCGGAATGCTGCTGCTTCAATAGAGATTCCCCCTCCTTTCAAAGGTAAATAAACAAATAATTTTTTTTTTTAAATTGAAAAGATATCATACTCACTAATTTTTGGGAATCTCAATCATAAGACTGTCCAGTATTGAAATGGTTCATAAGTGTATGCATATAATGGCATCCGAATACCTCTATAAGTTTACTTAGATCCCCACACCGGCCACATAATACTAGTAGACTTGGTTCTAGTGAAGACACTACAATTTTACACATTCCTAGAGTTGTTTCAAAAGTGGGGGGGGAACTAGCTTTGATTTTTGCGGTCCAAAATTATGGAATAGTTTACCAACTCACCTTCAATTATGTACTTCTGTTGAATCGTTTAAAAGACATTTGAAAACATATTTATTTTTGCTGTAGTGTAACTGTAATATTGGAGAGCAATTTGTACAAAGTGCATACAGCAATTTCAATTGATTATGCGCTATATAAGTAGCAATTTATTATTATTATTATTTATTATGTTTTATTGAAAGAAACGTGTGAATGAGGATGGAGGAGTTCGAAAGATTGGGGATGGAAGGTCCTACTTTGTCATTGATATTCAAGAGCCGGTATCATCATGATAATTACCTGTTTAACATCTGAGATGAGCTTTTCATTGGCTTTGATTTCAGCTTCAAAGGCTTGATGTTTTTGAAGTCTCTTCATTTTCTCCCTCAGGTTACTGCACGATTCAAAACCGCCGTCTCCAAACGTCTTCCATTTCTCACCAATCCATGCTTGAGCCTAAGACAAAGACATAGCTTAGGTTGGTTTATTTATTTACTAAACAAGACAAAGATATAGCTTAGGTTGGTTTATTTATTTACTAAACGAGTGGAACACCTCTGGCGGTCTCACCTGCATTACGCGATTCAATATAGCAGCAGTGCTGACTTTGAAAACAGCTATTGAATAATTATTCACCAAAGAAAACACTCATATGATGATAAACTACTATGTCCACTGACCCAAAATGACCTTTGACCATGATCATGTGACCTAAGACGTGTGCAAAACAATCATTCATACTTGATTACCCTTATGTCCAAGTTTCAGGCACTAGGTCTATATACTTTCTAAGTTATGAAAATATTTCAAAAACTTAACCTTGGTTAAGATTACAATGTTGAAGATGCCGCCGCTGTCGGAAAAGCGGCGCCTATAGTCTCTCTCTGCTATGCAGGCGAGACAAATATTATACAGCCATAGACAGCTGACCTAAAAAGGCCTATGTGAGTGATGTACTCGAACATCAAAATAATATACAAATAAATCACACACCAAAATATAAATATAAACAATTTAAAAAAAAAGAAGAAACTAAGGCATATCTGGATTGCACATAGTTGACATATTCACCAATATCATTACTTTAACAGGTAGCAGATACTGGTAAACTGATTTTGAAAATATTTGAAGAAATATATAAATGCAGACAGGACAATGAAAGTCGTGAGAAACTAATGAAAGTCCCAAAAGAAGGGTCAAAATCATTCATAATTTTTTTGTTGACTGGAGTTATTCCTGTTTTGTATTATAATATATTTTGAAATAAAATTGAGTTAATTTATTACTTTTTTAGGGGAGGGGCAAAATGTTTTTATTAACACCTGGAATTAATCCATGGAGACAAATATGGTACACAGTTTACTTTTCTAAGCAGACAAACTACAAAAAGAATCTTTTAGGGAATTAAGGAAATTTTATTGAGATTTCCAAGACAAAAAACAAAAACAAAAACATGGGGGTTACTAACCTCTGCAATGTCTCTATTGAACTGAGCGTACAGCTTAGCAGTTGATAACTTATGCCTCCTTTCAGCACTCAGATCCCGAAGCCTTGCTCGCCTACAAGAATAACGAGAAAGATGATAAAGGTCTTGAGAGTGTGTCATGATAAGATTAATTGGTCACTTAGCCAATCAGATGTTAGGAATTTCCGTAGCTTATAACAATAATCAATGACTAGTTATTCCATGAAGTACTTCCCTGGTTCAACATAAACACCAAGATAATGGAACAAGAAAACAGGGGAGCATTTCATGAAACTAATCGTCAGTATTTTTCCACTGACAATTGTTATAAGCTACTGAAATCCTTGCATCTGATTGGCACAGAGTAAATAAGTCAGTGACAAAATGTTTCATGAACCCCCCCCCCCCCCCCCCGGAATAAAAAAATGTCTATGGGTGATCATAAAACAAATCGTACACATGAAGGAAGTGGATCAGAGAAGTGTGGAAAGGGCAATAGAAAAACGGATTTAATTTAGTTAATCACTTTTTACCTTTTAGTGACTTCTTCGAGTTTTTCTTGGATACCAGGTGAATCGAAATGCCCTTCCTCCATCAGCTGACTACCAAACACCTGAAGTGTGTTTGTCTATAAGAAAAATATATATAAAAATAGTATACCTCCTAAATTTTTTTTTGAAAATAATGACAATAATAATTACAATACTACTACTAATACAACTAAAGTAATCACAGTTTAGTAAAATAAAAACAACAACAAAAAAGACGGTAACACCAACAAGAACATCATGCTAGAGGCTGTCCAAAGATGAGCAACATGTTTTGTCATAAGGGGCTACTGTAACATATTGCCATCAACACTTTTATGTCAAGGTGCGGGAATCAGCTCAACCAACCAGCAGCATTTTTCATTTGACATTTTTTTTCTTTAAATCAATCAATGTATCTATAAATTTGGTAAAATCACAAGAAAGAGAATTCCAGGTTTACAAATAAAACACTACTGCAATTTACTATTTATTTAATCTACTTTTCCTTTAAAGTGACCTAAGAATCAGCTAGTTGATTGCAGTCTCTTCAAAAGAAGAGGAAAAATAATAGCACAAATCTACGTATCACATGATACTGCATTTCTAATTACTTTATGTTATCATTATTATATATTGCAATATTGATTGAATTTACTTACTTTCAGGGACCCCAGGGAAGAACAGATTGGCTATTCATGGCAAATCTGAAACGGCTGGTTCATCCATGTGATATGATTTCTATAATCTGCATTATATTCATGTAATATGTTGGAATACTTTTGTATTCAATCATCATCATGCAATGCATATTTTGTTTATATTTTACCTATTTATTCAATCGTGAATAAAACCAAACCAAACCGAAACAACCCTGGGGGCCGTTTCATAGAGCTGTTCGTAAGCTCAGAGCGACTTTAGGAACTACTGGTGATCCTTTCTTGCGGTAAGTGACGGTTCACGATTAGTGCTTAAGAAAGGTTCACCAGTCATTCATAAAGTCGCTCTTACCTTACGAACAGGTATATGAAACGCCCACCTGGTCATTACAGTAGATTCATTCGCTGTGCCACAAACTGTACACAATATTCTCTCCCTATGGAACCATTGTACATGTTTATCTTCATCTACTTGACAACTTCTATTAAGTTGATGCCATTTTACAGACAGAAAACACCGCAAGGGTTTGTACGAACCTTCTCTTCTTGAGTTGCAAGTACTTTCTCAAACGCTTCATGTTTCTTGATCTGTGCTTCGACTTCTTCCACAGTAGCTCCCATATCACTGCTTTGGAGATACACCTGAATTATTAAACACAGACAAAAGATAATGAAAATTCAAGACTACATCACCTATATTAATTATTTTTCCAATTATAAGATTTACTAAATTCTAGTGTACATGATGTAGTACTGAATGAATTGATATTTGCATCTAGCATTATCCATTCTAACTTGCGGTAAACCGGATTCTTTACACATCTAACATGCAATTTAATTCACTGGGTGCATGCAAATCACAAATGTCTCTACATAGAGTTGCTTATGGCACTTGTACACATTGATGTTATTTCACAAAATATGAGATATAAGGTCCAATTTTCAGAGGGGAAAATTTTTTTAGCCCGCCTTTTTGGAGGCTTTTTAAGGTTTTTCAAGATCATCTTGATGATAGAATTGTTGTTGCTAATAAGATGACTGGTCTAATTTCCCTTTCTTATTCTGCATTTGAATCGAGTCTTGGGAAGTTTTTGCACTGCAACATAGAATAAAAATAATAATATGCAACATTTATATAGAGCTTAATTCAAACGTTTCTAAGCGCTGCGTAATACTTCCCCGGCTTTAGCACGGCTATCCTGATCGGGAGCATCGAACATTCCAAGGAATTTCTTCCTACCGGGTACCCATTTACTACACCTGGGTCGAGAGTGGCAAATGTAGATAAACGCCTTGCCAAAGGACGCTAGTGCTGCGGTGGGATTTGAACCCCAATCCTTGTGGTTCACAGTCCGGAGACTTATCCACTGAGCCACAACACCTCTACAAGTTCAAGTTCAAGAACATAGAAAATGTCCTGTCGAATACCTTTTCATGACAACGAGCAACAAAGAAGTCTTTGTCGGAAATCGGTGAATCAGAACAGTATTTTTGTCTGTTACTCTGGACAAATGACATGCGGGTATTTGCAATTTTTCGTCAGCTCCAAAACGCAATACAAAATTGCTGTTCTGGGTCCCGTAACACAAAGGTTAGCGATTGATCCTATCTTTGATTTTCATGATTGACTGTACATTGTAGTAAATGCAATCAATTGTAGAAAAATGTTTTACGATCATTGCTACGTTTTGTGTTACGGGCCCCTTGTTCACCAAGTTTTGACGAAGACCTCCCAGCTGTTCTTTGTCATATGACATGCATTTTCAATACCTTTACTATGTTCTAGAATTTGTTCAGCATCGTGGTGCAAAGGCTCCCGACAAAGCTGCCAACCTGAACAAGAACGTTTCAGTATTTTTAAAGCTGAAAATCAGTATTTTGGCGAGGAAATCAGTATTTTCAAAGAAATACCATAGGACAACACATATAAATGAAACTTGAGAAATCAGTATTTTGCATGAAACCATCAGTATTCTTCTCATTTTTCAGTACTAAATACTGAAAATCTGTACTACTTGGCAGCTCTGCTCTAATTATCTGTTAGAGAATAAAAAGAAGAATTTGCTCAACTTTGGATCATTTTAAGCTTTGATGACCCTACCTCTTGTTGGCTGCTAAGAGTTTCAAGAATCTTGGCTTCTCTGTAGAACTGTTGCTGTTGATGGCATTGATCAAGTTTCACTTTCTTATTCTGCCATCCTCCGTGGAGATCCTCTCTGGCTTGCAGCACTGCCTCTATTCTCTCTTGGATCTTCAAAAGAAATAAACACCCTCTCATTACCATTGCTTTCCTGAGCAACTTTATTATGATAACATTTTGTCCTAGTAGTAAATTTTGAAAAATAGATTTTACTGGCCCGTATTCTGAAGTTGGGTTTAACTTAAACTCAGGTTTGAAGTTGTGATTTAAGTATGGGAAGCCAAAAGTATCCAAATTTTTATTACGTTGTATGTTTCTTATGTTTACTGTGCTCTTTCCTGATTCATCGATGGTGAAGACAATCATCTATTTATACTTCCTACACAATTATGAATGATTTGAGAGCCCAATGAGCTGAAGTATGATATCTCTACTGTTAGTGATTATGTAACAATTGGCTTTCCATACTTAAACCACAACTTTAAACCTGAGTTTAAGTTAAACCCAACTTGAGAATATGGGCCACTGTCTCTAGGTGATTGTGATAGGATGTTTCTGATGCAATAATGTTTGCTGAAAAGCAATGGAATGTCAAGAATTGTTCTTCCAGAGGTAACAAGCACTAGACACAGATAAGCATGCATGGGACTACCCCTGAAATGTTTGCATGACAGTTTGGTTGAAATTGTCTTACATTTTGAATCTGAGAGAACTGGAAGAGCGATCCTTTGCGGAGGACAATGTTACATGAAAACTTTCGTAAATATCTTGAAAAGTATGGTTATTTCCATCCTCACTAACAACTTTTCATTTATTTTAAACATATTTTACAGTCAAAACTATATTCATAGTACAACTCACATTCCCTCATCTTATTTTACACTATTTCCTTTTATAACTTTATGAATTTATATATTATTATAGTAAATAGTGGTAGTAAAATACGAGCTGTGATTGGCTGGATTTGTACCACGTGACCTCCCTTCAAAAAGTTATATTGTACATATGTACAATATAACTTTCGATTTTTGGATGGCAAAATCCATGATGGGGGGCTTAGATTGAGGGATCAATTTACTATAATAAATAGTGAACGTTCTATCATACAACATTACTGGACTATATGAACTCCAAATATAAAATTATCCCTCGTGCAAGCCTATTTCACCTCGGCCTTCGGCCTCGGAGAAATAAACCTGCACTCGGGATAATTTTATATTTGTCGTACGTATAATCCAGTATATTGTACAATAGATTGTACACTATTTATATAATATTACATACTTATATTATCATAAGTTATTATATAATGAGTTTACACAAATGACTGCAAAGAAACATAAGTATTGATGCAGCATTTTCTATTGTAATTTCATCTGAAATATCAATGATTACTCTGTGAAGAAAATGCAAAAAATCTTTCTTACTAATTCATTCAATGCCATCTTCTAAGGCCATGGCCTCCAACGCCCTCAAAATGGCCTTGATGACCTTCCGAATATTTGTAGACTTAACGGCCAGAATAAGTGCCCTTTTTGCATGTAGCTTTAATGCTCTGTGGCAATCTAGTGCATGTGTCCCTTTGAAAAGCATATTTTATTATTGATCCCCTTTTTTTAGTAGCCTTGGATACCCCCTTAAAGTAGGCACCACTTCCCCCTTTAGTTAAAGCGCCTTGCTAAAAGATGGCCTTGCCCCCTTTGAATTCTCCATTCGAGCCCTGCTACATTTCCTTATTTCCTCTCGCATCCACCGACTTCATATTTACATCTTACATGAATCATAATGCAAAAAATGCCAACTGTAGCAGCCGAAATTGCATACTTTTGTTCATATTATTGTAGACATAGTAGATATCTACCTCTTGACTAGCAAAGTGACCCTGTTGAATGAGAATCTCTCCAGCCTGAACCAAGGAACTAAAGTTATCTTCTCTAGCTTCAATTTCTGACCTCAGCTGGGCGTGGTTGTTGATCATACTCATCGTGGTATATACATCCTTTATAGGCTCCTCAGATTGTATCTCTGCATTCATATTATCGGACCATTTGATCAAGTCCTTGCACTGGAAGTGATAATCAAAAATTGGGAAAGATCTCTTTTTATCAAACTCTAACATAACTGATATCACAATTGTATCAAAATATGCAGTATTTCTGCATTCATGCCATCAGAAAATTGATACAAAACATTGCACTGAATGTGAAAATGAAAGAATTGGACATATGACCTGAATCAATCTTGAAGACAACTTCAAAATAAAATTGTATCACAATGTGCAGTATCTCTGCATTCCGGTTATTAGACCATTTTATCAAGTCCTTTCATTGGAGGTGAAAATGAAAGAATTGGAAATATCATTTAGATCAATCTTGAAATAGTATTGCAATGTACAGCTTAGTCATTCAAATAGATATTTGTTTAAGAGGTGTAAACAATGACTTTTCATTTATTTGTCTTGTACCAGAAAACAACATTAAAAATCGTAATTTGCAAATAACACTTCCTATACATGTAAAATGCAAAGATGGTTGAGTACACTGTACCATGAGCCACAATATTTGCACCATTTTCTTAATGCTTTACAATCATTTTTAAATATCAATCTTTTTTACAATCAGTGTGAGCTATAAGAGTTTTCTGAAGTCATTTTCTTGTCAGTCAGAATCAAAGGTGAAATTCTTACCGTAGCCATGAGTCTGTGGAAGTCGTTGGCTGCTTGAAGACTTGATCTTCTCTCTGTAGCCCTCTCCTGTAGGAGATTCCAGTCGGCTACCATCACACCTTGTTGTTCTTCAAGCTGCATAGCATTCTCTCCAGGATACTCATCTTGTAGACGTACTGCTTCATTCACTAGGCTTTGTAACTGTATTCAAATTCAAATTGTTATATTCTCTCAATAAAACCTTTACATAAAAAACAAATATAATACAAACTTAAAACACATGTATTACAAATCGGTGTAAAAGACTAAAATTTAAAAATTGCATTATGGTTCAGAATCATACTGAGGGGTAGCAGCCAAAAAGGAAAAAATTTGTTACATTTAGGCCGACCCATTATTAAACGAAAAGTTGACATAGAAAATGCAATAATAACAGGAATATGGCAAAAACATTTCTAAAAACAAACAAAATAATAATCACAATGGGTATTTAGAGGCGCTAAAAACAAAAAGTAACATAGCTTGTACAAAAGTAAGAAACAATTTAATATTTGCAATGATTACTACAATATTCAAGATAAAAAGGAAATAACTTAAAAATGCACATAAACAATGAACCAAGACATCAAAAAGTGCCACACCCTAACATAATATTACAATAATTATAATAATACAAGTGCTATACATAATTTATACATCATTCAGCCACTGTATTTCTCAAGAAGGTATTTTTTTAACTTTGTTTTGAATAAATTAAGTGTTTTTGCATTACGTATTTCATCTGTCAGTGAATTCCAAACTACAGGACCTTGATAAATGATGAGATAATGTATACGAGATAATGAAAAGTTGATCAGTCATTAGAGTGTGGTACTGTATGGTCTTGTATTATCACATTGAACATGCAGTGCTTTCCTTTTATCTTATCATAATTCCTTCTAAAAATTTACACAGAATGCAGTATTCTCTTTTATACAATATACAAATAATGCATGTAATCGCGTGCATGCAGGGCTAAATAATGAATGTTATGCGAGAAGAGCCAATGGATATATCGCACCGAGGTCTGCACAGAGTTCATTACTTAGGTCCTCTATGCCCAAGAATGTGTGCATTGTTTTATACAACCCCACCCTCCACTATGGTATTGAGTTGCCCTGAATGCTATATTTGATCTAAATTTTAGATAATTTCAGACTTCACAATATCCTGCACTCTGATATCAGAGTAAAGAATAGTGCATTTTGGATGCAATAGTGCAATTCGCTGAATATCATGTGATCCGATTTGGACCAATCAGATTACAGAACATTCTTGAGAGTACAGTAGGAATACTGTACATTTTAAAATAATAAAACATTTTTTTAAACAGTTGTGACAGCAAATAAGTTTTACAGTTTAACACAGGACATATATATACAGGTATATAATTTCTAAATCACTATGTATGCTTCTTCTCTTTTTATGCTTCTCACAAAAGAATGAAAAACTGAATAAACATGGCATTTCCTTAAGGAAAAAATATAGAATACAGACTAGGTTATGCACAAGTGCCTCTATAAGAAAGAAAATTAAACAAGGACAATGGGGCTCACCTGTTGTTCCAGAGCTACGAGATCATTCTCAAAGGCCTCATGCTTTCTCACTAATGACTGTACTGAGTTTACGTCTTTCCCTAGCTCATCAGGTATGATAGCATACTTCTCCTATTAGGAAAACAAATATGAAAAAAGAAATTTTACAATATAAACACAAACTTGAAGTTTGGGTGATTACTCATTAACATTTAGATGAGAGGATAAATATGATAATTTTGAAGTCTAAGATTAAATTCTGAAGTTGAATTAATATTGGATAGACGTCTAAGTCTTGAAGTCAGTCAGTCTATATGGATGAATGAGTGTGGGTTGAATATTATATCTCTAATAATCAAGAAGTCTTATTTATATGATTAGTTTTGGGGTGTAACTATTTAAGGTGGGAGTAATCTAAACTTGATCTGATTGGTCTACAATTAACTGTCTATTAAACTTTCTCTGTTATAAAGGGTTTGGTGATGCTCTGTGCAAGTGACTGGGGCTGGAAGTGTGAGTCATACTTCTTAGAACTTTTGTTTCTTGAAGTTAGCTGACGTTACCGAGGATTGGTATTTTATGGTCAAGGTTAAATGATATTCGGAAAGCAATTCTCGCAATGCTGCAGTTTCAGATTCTGCCAAAAACATGTGACCATGCCGAGACACAAGAAGACTGTAAGTGAAGTGGTTCTGGAAACCAGCTCAGAGAATGGTGATGAGAATGCTAGCGAAGCAATCTTCTGAACTGGTTTTCAAAACTGGTCAAAGGGAAACCAGTTCAAGAAAGTGCAAAGGCGGATCCAGGATTTTCCAAATGGGGGGGGGGGGGAATTGTTCGAAGGAAACTTTTGACAAGCCCCCAAAAAAGGTTTTCAACCACAAATTAACAATATTTCGTACAAAAAAAATTGAAAAAAGAAGGTCTTTTTACATTCCAAATTTTACTTCTCAAAAGGAGGGAGGGGGGCACGTGCCCCCTGTGTCCCCCCTGGATCCGCACCTGAGAAAGTGTATGAGAATGATGCCAATGAATGAGGAGCTTACCTGTATCCTAGACATGGCTTCTTCATAATCCCTGTTAAACTGATGGATCTGTCTTGCTGCTTCTAACTTCTCTCTCCTACTATTAATCCTATCCATCAACATGTCCAAAGCTTGTCTGAAAGTTACAGTAGCGAACCAATATCAAAGCATGTTACCATTACAGGATGGTCAATACACATCATATTCAATCAAATTACTCTCATTTTCAATATCTCGATATCTGCTGGAATTTTTTTGATGTGATGAGAACATGATTACAATGATAATGTCAGTTCTAGTAGACATATTGAAAACAAGATGGACCAAACATTGAAATAAATTGTTTGGCATAGTATCTGAAATTACCTTTCATACTAGCAATTAATGAAGGTGTAAAGTCAAACCGATTACGTAATTCACTGTTTTTCATTTTGTATAACAGAGGAGCATGGTTAAAAAACATCCAAAACCAAGCAGGAGGCAAGATATAACCTTATGAACACCAAATTGGTCCCAATGAGGTAAATGTATTTTTGGCCTGGTTCTAAACATTGTGACATTATCACTTCAGTACTCTATGGCCCGTATTCTGAAGTCAGGATTAACTTAGACCATGGTCTAACTCTGTGCTTAAATTATGGGTAGACATAAGTGTCAAAATTTTTATTAAGTTGTATGTTTCTTATGTTTACTGTGCTCTTTCCTGATTCATCGATGGTGAAGACAATCATCTATTTATACTTCCTAGACAATTATGAATGATTTGAGAGCCAAATGAGCTGAAGTATGATATCTTTACCCTTAGTGATTTATGTAACAATTGGCTATAAATACTTAAACCACAACTTTAAACCCGACTTCATGACTGCATTGGTCAAATCACGCCAAGAGGACGTGCACTAGTGATCAATGAGATAGCGTGTTGCATATCATGTACGCATCAGCATTTAGGTGTGATTCTAATGGGGTGTTGCAAGAAACTTGCGATCAATTGCAAGTCTCTTCTTGGTCCCTAAATTAATCATATGCCGTGAAGTTGATTGCAAATTAGTGATTGATTGCTAATCTGCTCCTTGAAACAAGGAGTTTAATCTGATTTGCTATAACAAATGTTGATCTATCAGTTGTAAAATTGCAACAGAATGTTTGCGATTGATTGCAAATATTTTCTTGCAACACCCCTTAAGTCATACTTAAACATGTGTGAATCATCACCCAGGCATGATAGTGAACATTGGTGGAGTACAAAATGCATGATTTGACAATTCACCATTCTGCCAGCAATCAACTCTTTATATATTTCTCGATCTTTTAACTCAAACATATGTTAGGCATCTTATCAAATGGACTACTCACTGCAAACTATCCTGTTTCTCTATCAATGAATCGCTATGCTCATATCTTTCCGCAACCAGGCTCTGGACTTGCTTATCACATCTCTTAAACTGATCCATGCCAGAATCTACATGGCGACAAAACTCATCAAACTTCTTGCTCAGCTCCTGTAAGCAAAAAATCAATATGAACCCTTTTAAATTCAATTTTAATAATCATTTTACATCCACAGAAATCATTAATATATAAACATCTATTAAAAATAGATTAGTATAAAAATTAATCCATTAATTTGTTTTTCTTTTACTACAATTTACAAATTTAAAATAAGAATGTTTACTTATTTTCATTTAATATGTATCAATGCTAGTTTCAGATATATTATCTCATGTAACTGAACATGCAGAATACAGGGTTCTAGTACGAATCCACTACCAATTTTCATTGATTTCTGTTGTTGTCAGTTGTCAGTGTTGTCGTCAACCATTTCTTTAATGTTCTTCAATACACATATGGAAATTAAATTCTACAGTTTTTGTACAAAAAAGAGAAAGAAATAAAAAGCTACTAGCTGAACAACTGATACATGTATGTAAAGAAATGTCTACACTACAAGAATCCTGCATTACCTCTAAGTGTTCGTAATCCTGACCATATTCCTCCGAGCTGGCCACCTGATACTGTTCTTCGATCCATTCCCCAAGCTCGTCACTCTCGCGTACATACTGGTGCATCAGCTTGGTCTGTTCTAGTTTGAAAGTTCTATGGGATCCCTGGTCCATTACGTTCTTGTACTGGTTAACAAGCTCTTCCTGAGGTGAAGAAATAATAATAATATAGGGTAGCCACTTCAGTTTTGAAAACTGTTTTACCAGCAGGCCCTGCTATTATTACTACCCCAGCTTTAGCTGAGCTGCCTAGGCGCTCAAGCATTCAAGGAATTTCTTCCTACCGGGTACCCATTCACCTCACCTGGGTTGAGTGCAGCACAATATGGATGAGTTTCTTGCTGAAGGAAATTACGCCATGGCTGGGAGATCGAACCCACGACCCTCTGTTTCAAAGTCAGATAACTAATCCACTTGGCCACAACGCTCCACAAAAAAAATCAGACATTCCAGTGACACCCCTTTCAGTTCATTTTACTCATTTATTAAAACATCACAATATATGATTTGATTTGATTATCCCCCCTTTCCAGATGGCAACGAAATACCTGCTGAAATACAATGTTTGGGTGGTCTTTTTTTTAGAATGAAACACATGCCTAAGAGAGATCCATGGGGAACAGTGAGACCTCTTAAATTCCTATTTGATTTGATATATTTTTCATAAGCGTTGCATTATATGGAGAATTCAGAACAAACTAAAATATTTTTACTTTGTCTCTGAACCAATATCAAGACTTAGACAAAGAGACAGAAATAAATACAAACAAAACAGATTAAGAAAAGATAGACCTCAACCTGAAGCTGTACAAGAAGAGATGAGACAAACAAACAAAAATAACAGAAATGGATTCTGATTCAAAAGTAAGGAAAGGCTCAAGTTCAGAAAAAAATATGAATCATTCAAATTTGTCCCACACACAACCCTATGATATCAATAATAATATTCCATTATTGTATAGAACACATCACATTACCATCTGGATATTATTACATTTGCTGTAATCTGGCAGTCCTTAACAGTGAACAAGCTTTTCAGGGAATTAAATACCTGCCAAGTACCTCACCTGGGTTGAGTGTGGCAAAAACAAATTAAATGTCTTTCCAAAGGACATAAGTTATTTCGCATGAATTTAATATACAAATATTCTGTAATAGATTCTCCTTATGTAAGAACAAAGGATAAAGTTTGACTGAAGATGGCACTTAAATTTCCATTCGCATGCAGTAAAAAACATATCGACAAATTAATCAGATCAAGCATAAATGGACTTGCAATACTGCATAGTCATCAATGAGATAGAGGCCCGAATTCACAAAGGTGGTTTTGAAAACCCACGGTTGATTCCATGGTTTATGCAGATTTCCTATATAATTTACGCTTAATTTAGCGCGTATCTGGCACGTGTATAAAAAAATGTCCAATGCTGATGCATGCTTTTGTCACAGTGCACCAAATTGGCACCTGTTACCATGGTTAGATACACTATTTATGCACGAAAGCGAATTTGTGTATTCTTATGCATGACAATAAATTATTTTGAATTTTATTCATGAGTCCACTGTTTGAAGAGTGGACTCATGAATAAAAACAGTGGACTCATGAATAAAATAGCATATTTAACTATGGTAACAGGCGTCAATTTGGCGCACTGTGACAAAAGCGCGCATCAGCATTGGACATTTTTTATACACGTGCCAGATACGCGCTAAATTAAGCGTTATGTATACAGGAAATCTGCATAAACCATGGACTCAACCGTGGGTTTTCAAAACCACCTTTGTGAATTCGGGCCAGGTGTTTAATATCATATGAGCAACGGCACTAAGCAAAATTTTAAATCACACATAACTCTTAGTGGAACATCCCAAGGGGCAACTGAAAAGCCATTAACCGATGACTAGACGTACCTGTTTTTCAGTGATGCCTTCAGCCTCTGGGTTCCTTGAGGATACCATCTGATTCTTCCGGTCTCCTAGTGACCTGATCACACTCTCATAGTGTTCTATGTTCAGTTCAAGAGCCTGTGGGGGAATATACAAACATTCATGTCAGTCTTGCAGCTAATAATCACATTCTCCCTTGTCTTTTACGGGAAAATATCTTGAAAATTATACATGCGGCCAATACTCAACATAAGACACCTGGCAACATTCCTACACTGCACTTACAAGTCTTGCATTCTCATCGGAACTTACACAAAAATAATTTGTCAATGTCTTACAAACCTGACGACAATTGAAAATTTCAGGGGATGTACCTTTTAACTATTGTTGGAAATCTCGAGAGTGATCTTGAACTCATTCCTGTTCTTAATCTCAAAGTTGCTGGACTTGGTCTTGCTCTTGGACCCTCTAGTCTTGGACCCAACACTGCTTTTAACTTTAAGGGGAAAAAGGGAAGTAGGAGAGTAGTTCACCTTATTCTTTGCAAGCATCTTTTCAGTTGCACCTTCATCTTTGCCATAGTCGGTGATCATAGCCAAGGAGAGTTTCTCAGTCATCCAAGATTCTGCTTCAACTGCTTCAGAATAGTACTGGAAACAAGCAAAGACACCAATCTAAGTTGGCTTTCACAGCGATAACAAGATCATGCTTCCATAACTGCTAAATACATAAACTGCAAGATAGGACTATACTACATCATCTAAAATACTAGGATATGATTAATGTTGTTTTCTTCGAATTCCATACAGTTTGCTTGATGTTTATGATCCATGTCATTGATCAAAATTTTTACTTGCAAATTTGTTTTAGAATGTATCTGTGGTTGATTCCCATTATCATAATTATTATTTATTAATTCATATATTTATTTATTTATGTTATCAATTCATTTTTTCATGGGGGGGGGTTCACAAAGCAACACATGAAAGTATAGTGAACTTCTTGTTTGTTATGTATCCAATGCAAGTTTTGCCAAATTTTTCTGCAAATGGAGGGAGGGGGTTGATATTTTTTGCGGTTTGCCTTCCCAGCAAATTCAGATTGCTAACAATATCATGTTATCATAGCTGTGCTCACTTTCTGTGCTTCAAATGCCATATCTAGATGGTTCTTTCTTGCCAAGGCCTGGTCTAGTAACTGGTCCCATGACAGGGATAGATCCTGACACCGTTCCTGGACTTCATGTAAGGCAAAGTGACCACAGTCTATAAGATGCTGACCCGTACTAAGGACCTTGTCTATGACAGGCTGGTGTCCAGTTATCTCTGCTTCAAGTTTCTGAGTGTTACACACACAAAATCATCACAATAGTGAAAATGCGAAAAAATAATGAATTTTCATAAAGATTGATTTCTACGGTAATGTTTTTTCTTAAGAATAGAACACACAAGGGAATGATTAAAGGGATGGTCCAGGCTGGAAATAATTATATCTCAATAAATAAAGTAACATTCACAAAGCAAAATGCTGAAAATTTCATCAAAATCGGATAACAAATAACAAAGTTATTGAATTTCAAAGATTTGAAAAAAAGTTTTGGATATGAAAAAATAAAATTAAACACATACAGAATGCATAGGTTTCAAAGAATGGATTCATTTTTGTTCTAAAACAATTTTTTTTACAAGAGACAATAATTATAATAATAATAATAATACTTGGTTCTTTTAAGACGCATCACACAGCGAATTGCATGTCCCTAAGCACTTTCAGTATGGAAAAAGTATAAAGTAAGAAAAAGGTAGGAGACATGAAAGGAACCTGTACATGTAGATACGATTCAAGGATTTTACACAAGGATTTTAATACCAGTATTCAGCGGAAATTACTGACAAAGACTCTTCATAACCCCCCTCCCCTGGTCTCATAACTCCTCTTCTTATACCTGATGTTTCTTTAACATGCTCTGTGTAGAAGTAAAATCCCTTCCATAGTTGGTAGAGCTTGCAGCAGGAGAGTGGTCTTTGATCCACTGAAGCTCCGTATCTACATCATGGTAGAACTGCTGTACCCTCAGGGATTCCTCCAGCTTCTTACGCCTCTTCTCAGCTGGACCTTCCAACTCATTGAACCTATGGGGGTGATTCATAAAACACAACAGTCAGTGATTTTTCACTCACAAATTTGCTTAAAGCCAATCAGAGGCAAGGTTTTGGTAGCTTATAACAATAGACAATTTAATGAACAGATTATTTCTTTAATGGATTGCTCCCCCGAACAGGACAATCAAAGGCTATTGGAAATCAGGTTCTTGAGTTTTGTACGGTTAATCTTGTTCCGAGGAGTTGTTCAATAAAACTGTGAGCTAAATCTTTTTTAAAACATTTTTTTAAACATACCCCATCGATATGACCAAAAGTAATTGTTTACTAGTATACATGTGCATACAAATAACCAATATCCCATTAAAGGGTAGATTATCATCCAATAGCCAGCTTCATCATACTGATTCAGCCAATTATTACAACTCTTTATTTTGAGCACATGTCTTGAGCATTCACAAAGCCTATCTTCCAAAAATTTCAATTGCATAGAACACCGACATCGAATTATAATCCCACGTTCTATATCGAATGACAGCAAACCTGCATCAACCATCACCTGTATAGAAGATCCACCTGCTCATCGGCCCAAATTCACAAAGGTGGTTTTGAAAACTCACAGTTGAATCCATGGTTTATGCGGACTTCCTGTATGAATAACGCTTAATTCAACGCGTATCGGGCGCGTTTATAAAACATGTCCAATGCTGATGCGCGCCTTGGTCGCAGTGCGCCAAATTGACGCCTGTTAACATGATAAGATATGCCATTTTATTCACGAGTCCAATGTTTGAAGAATGGACTCATTATTCAAAACAGTGGACCCATGAATAAAATAGCGTGGATAACCATGGCAACAGGCGTCGATTTGGCGCACTGTAACAAAAGTGCGCATCAGTAGGGAAAGTGATTTTCTGTTTCTAAAAATTGCCTTTTCCGTTTCAGAAAATCTCAAATTCCGTTTCAGCATGTCTATAAAACGGAAATTCCGTTTCCCCATAGACTTTGTGTACAAGAAAAATTGACAATTCTGTTTATATAGAAAACCAATATGCAACGAGTAGCGATGTCAAAATGCTAGCGCTGCTCAAAATTTGCATCTACCAATGTACTAACATCGCTTTAAAATCCATTTTAATTGAAGAGATTCGAGCTCAAAAACTATTTAGAGAAACATAATCAACAGAATACATTCTCACCTTTCATATTATTAGCATTATTTTATTGTTAAATGGGATTTTATCGCTGATTTGGGGACTTTTCGGACATCGTTTTGAGCAGTCGACGACTTCCGAATATCCGCCATTTTGAATTTGATGAATCACTGTGATCATTATATTATGACCGAACGCACAGGGCAGCAACACACGGCCGATTCTGCTTTATATGCCGACGTGAGTGTAAACTAATTTGGATATGATCGAGTGATGGAGAGGCTCGAGTGTAGTTACGATGTGTTGATTGTCATGACTGTTGTTTCAAAACGGGATCGTGTTTTTTCAGTTGATATTCGTATTTTGTTGAGGATTTGGGATTAATTTCTGTTGCTTTTTTGTGCATTTTGAGAAAAAAAATGTTTTCCGTAATTTTCCGTTTGAAAAGCCACTTTCCGTTTCAAACAGCCGATTCCGTGAATTCCATCCTTTTTCCGCGATCGCAGAAAATCACTGTCCCTACTTCAGCATTGGACATTTGTTTTAAATATACGCAGTAAATAAGCATAATTTATACAAGCAATCTGCATAAACCATGGACTCATCTGTGGGTTTTCAAAACCACCTTTGTGAATTCGGGTCATAAAGACTATTTTTCTTGTCTCCTTTGGGTGGTTACATGTTACACTGTATCATAGAGATAGCGCAATGATGAAATAACACTCACCTCTGTGTAATACAAGCTGTCTCAGATTTGATCTTGTCTTTGTCAAAGTGACCTTGATCAGCCAGTTTCTTGGAATTCTGGGATAGCTTCTTCATCCTCTCAGCCTGGAGAGACATCTCTGTGTCCAATACCTACATGCACATGCCAGTGAGAACAATGATGGTATTTCCACACTCATTAATATACAAATAAAGGGGTTGTTTCACATAGACTTAAGAGCGATCTGAAGTTGCACTTAAATTGCCAGCTGGATGTGGCACGTAACATCATAGCATTGATCACATCATACTAACATAGCCATCAAAGAGATGACATATTAAATCCAATATGCAAATAAACAAATCTTATTTCGTCTTCGGGGTAAGATTGAAGATTAAAAGCACAAAGGTTGTTGACTTCAAACAGATCAACTCCTGCACATGCATGCACGTACATTTACGTACGCATTTCATTTGGATATTTGATTTCGTTCATAAAATTGTGAATTTACCAGAGGATGCAAGATATTTGGCACTGATGATAACTCCCTTCCAACTTAAAATAAAGCATCATCCGGACAGCCCAGCTACGGAACATCGAGCAGGTTTCTCAGTATCACCAAGGTGATAGCTGGTCCCTCCAACACGTAGACGAGGACGAGGCTGTGACATGATTGTGAGGCCTCTAACCCTCCCAGCGAAAGAAAGTAAGACACATTGCATATTCAAAGCAATACTTGATCTGGGGACCGTTTCATGAAAGTTGTCAGCACTGACAAAATGTCTTTCTCCGACAGATACCATAGTAACAGTCAGAGGCCAGAGCTTCTCAGCCAATCAAAAGCAAGGATTTCACTATAATAGTCAGCACTGACAATTAAGCCAGTGCTGACAACTTTCACGAAACACCCACCTGTTGTCTCTTAAGAAGACTCTTGACACTCCTAAGATCGTGTCCCACGTCCTGCGATGCCATAGCAATCTCTATCGCCTGGATGTTGGCAGCTGCATCTTCCATCGCCCGTATCAGTTCCTGCTCCTCCATGGCTTGCTGGAGCTTCTTCCCTCTCTCATCAGCCCTGGTACTCAGGTCCATCCAGCGGGAGTTGATGGCCTGCAGTAAGACCTGGATCTCCTCCGAGTTGGCATTGTCAGAGTCAATAAGGGCAGTCCCAGTCTAATGTAAAGAAAACATACAAGTCAAACCTACAATAGCCACCAGCTGTATAGGACTAGTTTTGTTTCCCTTCATATTTTTTTAGTTTGACACTTTGGCCCGTATTCTGAACTCCGGTTTAAATTAAACCCTGGTTTTAAGTTGTGTTTTAAGTATGGAGAGCCAAATGGGGCACAAATCATTAACAGTACACATTCAATTTATTGACTGACTGGACACTCAAATTGTTCATAATTTTCTGGGAATGATAAGTATTTTTCTTCATTATGAAATTTTTGAAATTTTGGCTCTCCATAATTGTAGTAATTTTAGCACAGAGTTAGAATGTGGTCTAAGTTAAACCTGACTTCAGAATACGGGCCTTTGTCCCAAAAGACTACCTACTTAAAATATAACGACCACTATTCTTTGTTTTGAATGGACATGATATACAAGTCTGATAGTAGTATAAATGGGGGTGGATATAAGGTGTAATTTTGACCCTTACTTAACTGGAGGGGGGGCACTTGACCCCCCTCGAGGAATTTCATCACTACACTGCCGTGCAAATTTTTTTTACTGTGCCGCTCTGTGAATTTTTTAACTTTAAACTCTTGCGCATCTTTTGATACCAAATTTGCGGCTCTCAGCAACGCGATTTCCAAAATACACAACAAATTGTAAGTGCATGTCAGAGCCAAAATTGCTCAAAAATGATAGTCCATGTACAAAGTCAATGCAAATTGTGTTTTCAACAAAATATCATAAATGTAAGGTGAATTTTGTTGGTTTGAATGGATTTATTTTATGCTATTTATGATTGCAAAAGGGTCCCCGACAAAGATCATCAAAATCACAACTGAAAACAAAGGTTCGAAAAAACAAAAAAATACATAAGAATTTAAAATACAATTTAAAAAAAAGGAAATTTATTATGTTTCAGCAATTTTTTTGTAGATATATGTTATAAATAATAACTGATATTTTCACCAAAAATTAGCTTCTAGCTATGGAGTAGTTAAAGACAAAAACATGCACAAAAAACATATTTCAGGCAAATTTCATATGCTTATTTGCATAATTAATAAATTAGATCAAAAACACAATCATTTGAAAATTTTACTTTTCCATTTTTTATCACCCCCCCTCCTCAGTATATCCGGGGGGGGGGGGGGGATGTTTCACAAAGATATACTTATGACTTAGAGTCACACTTACATGCCTAGCTGTGTGCAGTAGAAAAATGCATTACCGCATTGATCAGATCATGCCAAAAAGGATGCGCCCTACTGTGTATTGATCAATAAGATGGCACGTTGCATTTCATTTACGCGTCAGCATTTAAGTGCGACTTAAGTCATACTCATATCTCTGTGAAACACCCCCTTACTTAAATTAGGGTAAAATCACTTGATGAACTCTCATCTCCTTTCCAGCACTTAACTTCATCATAATAATGCATTACCTTGAGACATTACTTACTTCTATTTACCTATTTCAGAAAAAGTGGTATATCTTTATATTCTCTTTAAGAATATATGACCAATTTTTGTTTTTTTATGTTTATGATATAAATTGTAATTTGATAAAGTGAACTGATATTTCTTTGCTTAAATAGTACAATCAAGCCTACCTCGTTTAGTTTATCTAGTCTTTCCTTGTTTGCTATTATCTCAGCTTGAAAAGCTTGATGTTTCTTAACCTTCCCAGGTAGATTGGTTAGTTCTCTGTATGATTCATCATCGGCTATTTCAAACTTTTCAGCAAGCCAGGAAGATATCTGTAAGAAGAGATATATGCAATGCATATAATAATAATAATATGTCCATTTATATAGCGCAGTTACTATGTGCATATACTCAACTGCACTTTGATATCATATTATTACCCCGGCTGTAGCTGAGCTGCCATATTAATAGGCACTAAAGCGTTCAAGAAAAAATCCTACCGTGTACCCATTCACCTCACCTGGGTCGAGTGCAGCACAATGTGGATAAATTTCTTGCTGAAGGAAATTACGCCATGGCTGAGATGCGAACCCAAGAGCCTCTGTTTCAAAGTCCGGAGACTTATCCACTGGGCCACAACGCTCCACGCATACAGACATTTCAACTGCTATTTCAACATAACTACAATTTACACTGAATTAATATACCTCTGTAGAAGTTAAACAAGGTAATTAATCTACATTTGCCACACATGACCCAGGTGAGGTACACGAGTACTAAGTAGGAAATTATTCCTTGAAATGCTCAAGTGTCTTTACTTGGCAGCTACTGTCAGCTGAAGCCAGGGTAATAATAGTGAGCGGTAAGAGTGTCAGAAATGAGAATTATAATAATCCATAAGAACCTACTACATTATAATAAGCTATATAACAGATTCCAATATTCTGGAAGACTGTACTTGTATCTGTATTTTATATTTTTCTTCATTTACAATATCTCAACAAGACGGCAAAACATATGATATCTTGGATTTTTTCCCTCCTTGCTATTAAAAGGCCCCCATTCCACAGAACGGAGACCATTGACAGACCACTGAAAGACTTAAAATTGTTGAGGTCTTACAGCGGTCTTCAAGATCACTGAAATTTGTCATCTCGGTGGAATGGCTCAGAAAGACCCCTCAAAGAACTCTGAAAGACTGATGCATATTTCTTATCTTACTGGTCTTAGAGTAGTCCTATAGAGGTCTTTCAATGGTCTTTCAGAGATCTTTTATGCAACAAGTGATCTTTCAGAATTCTTTCCATGGACTTTGCCTGGTCTTTGAATGATCTCTCATGAGTCTTACAGTGATCTCCGCAAGAATCTTGAGAGACTGCCGGAAGATAATTGAAAGACTATTAAGACCTTTGAGAGTTTATCGAAAGACTGCTGAAAGACCACTGAAAGACCATTTTCCTGTAATTGTAAGACTTTTGAACCATTTCAAAAAGTTTTGGAGCCCATGAAGACCACGAAGACCACTAAAAGATTGGTCAGGACTTGTGTAAGACCTCCCAGACCATTGTAGGTTCATTGAGAGACCTCTGAAATATCAACCAGAATTTGTGGTCTTTCAAAGGTCTTTCAGCGGTCTTGTTCTCTGTGGAATGGGAGTTTAAATTGGATAATAAATCATGTACAGAATAATTTTTGTTTCTAAGGTTATTACTGGATTGAAGGGCATGTTTTGAATTCCGTAATGATATAGGATTACCTCATCAGCATCTCTGACAAACTCTAGATGTTCTTTAGATTCCTTGAGGGCTTGGTATCTTTGCTCACTTCTCTCTTTAACCGCAATCCTCCGTTCTATCACTTCATCTCTCCGAGAAACAACGCTGCACAGAGGCAGAGACATTTCAAATGATTAAAACATATCACATTTAAGTTTCAATGTAATTTGCAATTTTTACAATAGCTGAACAACTACAGTTTGAAGCTGAATTATAATAGGTAAGGAGGCTAAAAAAAGAATAATAATATTGCTATTCTATTCTCAAATGACTTTCTTAATAACTACAGATATATGCAAAAATATCAAAATATCATGACTCATCTAGAGATGTTTTCTAGGGGTGTTTCATAAAGCTGCTCGTAAGATACGAATGATTTTACGCACGACTGGTGATCCTTTCATGTGCTATGTGATGTCCCTATGTAACTGAGTTATGACCTAAGAACATGTTCCAGTTGTGCATAAAGTCATGTGTAACTTTATGAACAACTTTATGAAACATCCACCTGCTTTTACAAAGTAAAAATAATTACCCTCTTCTATTCAATGTGCATACTCACTAATTCTTTGCATAGTGTTTTCTGTCAATGAGAGATTGAGCCATGTCTTTCAGACCTTTGACCTTCTCCTCTTGTAGGTCAAATTTCTTCATGAAGTCTTCATGTCTTTTGAGTAACGAAATGACACTCTCCACTGTGCTCTATGGAAGTATATGTACATAGAAATATTTGAACATTTTAGAAGATGCATATCATTATTAAAAGAAACTGACATAGATACATCTTAACGAGTAAATAAGGCAGAAAGAACATTTACGTCCCAAACCTAAGCGGGTAAGAACTTCATGTAGGTTGATTTCATATGCACTTTATATACATATGTATACCGGTCACTGTTAAAACGTATCTCAAACAGCTCATTAAAATGTCAGATACAAGCAACATCCTTTTGCTAGACAAGATCTCCTCAAAGATAGGAGACTGTTTTTAGACACCATGATTGAAATTACCATAATCGAAATTCTAACAGCTTTTCCCAAGCTGTCCATAAATATTTGAATTTCGAGATACAAGGTTTAACAATCCACTGATGAAATATGACTGCAACGCATAAACAAAATTTTGAAGTATTTAATAATCTTTTGAATATAGTTGAATGTTAATCATAACCCATGAAAATCTAAAGACAATAGGAAAGAAGAATAACTCTCAATTACATCACTTTGTCTCAATATCATATCAAACTGCAATCATTTTTCTAACTCTTTTTCATCTGATTCATCTCAAACTTAAGAATTGAATGAAAACCAAATAATAAATGAAAACCAAAAAATAACATCATACCAAAAATAAATTCTAATTGAGTAGTATAACTTACCCCTAAATCATTGAAGTCTAGGAAGTCTTCATGGCCACTTGTAGTAACGTCAATCTGATCTGCCTCTCGATTTAAAATCTATCACACAAACAAGAATGAAGTTAAAAAGAAGCTGCTGAAAACTGCTTATCTAAAAAAAGAGCCAATGGAGTATATTAGAGAGTCAAAAGGGGCCTAAGATTTCGATCCTAGCAGAATCTTCGTCGGAGGCAAAATGACCATTTTGACCAATGACCAAAATGGTCATTTTGCCTCCGACGAAGATTCTGCTAGGATCGAAAGCTTAGGCCCCTTTTGACTCTCTAAACAAGAATGAAATCAATACTTAAAGTCATGCATTATGGTAAATTCAGTAATATGTGCAGTACATTAATTTTCGCAGGATTCGTGGCAAGATTGGCAAGCGCGAAATTTATCAGCATCTATTTCAATGCATGTTTTCAACTGGGGATCAATTTTGTATATCCAGCACGAGTTTTTGTCAATACGCAATGCAATAGGGAGTGTATAAACAGAGTGTGTTATTGTGTCTTGCTGTGCGTGTGTATCGAACAATAAATAGAGCGCATCGAGTGTGTGTAGAAGCGCGAAACATTTACTGCAGCAGTATTTTATCTGCTGTTGACCATCGGATGGTGAAAACGATTGAAGATGGCTGTGATTGCCAATGGAAGTAGGTAAATATGGGCCTAGATATGCATAAATTTGTGTGTATGTGTGTGAAACAGTTGATTCGTTGGATGGATGTGAACTGTTGTGTATTGTATGTTCGCAGTTAGGCTGTGTGTAAAACAAAAAATTGTGGCGGGTTTAATGATAAGATCGGCGGATGAAGAGATTCTGAAGCAAGTACGAAAGGACCCAGTGGATCAAATTCAAAGCTGTGAATCTACCTCTTCTGCAGCTAAAAATAGCAGAGGCAAGGTGAGAGCCAAGCGTGGTCCATATGAGGTTACTCCAGCCAGCTTTGCGCCAAGATAGGACGGTATGCTGCTGAGAGTGGAGTTGTTGCAGCGGCAAACCAATCAACGAGAGCACCGTCAGGGGTATGAGGAAAGCATATCTCGGGAAGATTGGAGACTGTTTCCCATCCAGAACCTGTTGAAGTGCTGGAATGCGAGAGCCGTGGTAGACCATTCTTGCTTGGGAAGAACATAGATTCCAAGGTCCAACATTTCATTCTGGCTTTGCGAGAGAGTGGAGGGCCAGTTTCTACACCGCTTGTGATGGCAGCTAAAAAGGGGTTCCTTAAGAACAAGAACCCTCCTATTCTGTCCGACTTTGGTGGATCGATCACGATAGAAAAGACATGGGCACAGCCTTTGCTGAAGAGGATGAACTTCACAAAGAGGAAGGGCACAAAAGCAGCTCGCAAAGTTCCTCATGATCTTGAGGCGCTTCGGGGGAAAATTCCAGCAAAGAATAGGAAGGCGAGTGAGGAAATACAACATCCCGACGAACTTATCATCAACCGGGACCAGACCGCTGTTGAAGCCATCCCCTGTGGGAACTGGACAATGAATCATCGTGGAGACAAGCAAGTCGAGATCAAGGGAGTTGATGACAAGAGAAAATACACTGCTCTCCTCGCATGTTCCATGAGTGGTGACCTTTCGCCGCCCAAGATTATCTATCAAGGGTCTACTGAGAGATGCCATCCTCATCATGCCAACTTTCCTCAGGGACTGGGACATCTGGCACAGCCCCGGTCATGGGAGTACAAGTGACGCCATGGTGCCGTACATCGTACCCTACGTCGCAGTACCCTAGAGCGTTTGAACACCACTGCCCGCCCATAGTTGATTTTTCGATATGTATGCTGCTCATCATACTGCTGAAGTGCGCCAAGCTATCACTGACGCTGGTGGTCTGTGTGTCTATGTCCCTCCTACCTGCACAGACGAAATGCAAACCCTGGACGCCACCGTGGTCAGAAAATACAAGCAGATCATGCGCTCCCAGTTCCAGGTGTGGTTTTGCTTATAATTGATAGATGTAGAATCCAAAAACAAATTCAAGAATCATCAACCTTTTTTTTCTTCATCATATTAACGCTCAACACATTGAGGTGCAGTAAGTCCACAAAAAATAAAGAATAGATTCCACATTCTTATCAACTTGACACATTTGAAGAGACCAGAAATAGCAAATAATCACTCAGTTATTGACAAATGCCTATAAACGTATGAGAACAAAGCGGTGACATTTCTTTGTGAAATAAAGATCATCTTGCATATTTTGAATGACATAAAACCTGAATATAGTAATTTCATACATTCTCCTGCCCAACTCCATAATTATGTTTTGTTTTTTGTTTTTTTAAGTGTTAGCTAAGTTGAATTAATTTTGTTTCCTTTTTTTTTGGGGGGGGGGAAGCATCCACTGATTTGGTCAGATAGTCATCATTAATGACAATTATTCATTGTTTTACCCTCTCCCTCTAGGGGTGGTTCATCTTTTGTTTTTTCTTTATTTGGGCGAATTAAACAACGGTAATTCCACATGTTAAGGGAGAAATTAATTGTTGTTTCACTTCACAATGAGGAAGAAATGAGAATATTTCATATTTTATATAATAAAATACAAAAGAAATAGATAGTGGATGACGTCATCAGTGTCCTCATTTGCACACTGACCAGGATGTACATATAAACGTTTTGTGAAATTAAGCGAAAGTATGAAATGACATAACTTTCTTATTTTTCAACAGATTCTGATGAAATTTTCAGTGTTATGCTTGTTGGATTTTTCTCTTTTTATTAAAATCAAGTTTTTGTTGGAGTGAACTTTTCCTTTAAAAACTCACAGCTAAATCCAGAGCATCCTGAAGCTGTTTATTCCTCTTTTCCCAACGTGTTGCCAAACTCTCTTTCATTGTGGAAAGCTTCTCCACTTTGTGTGCAATCGTCACTGAATCAGGTAAAGTCTTCAGGAGCTGCTGTCCTAGCTTACTTAGTTTGGTGAATCTAGTGAAAAAAGGGAAAACAGGTTATTATAAATGGCTAGAATTACCATTGAAAATGCTGAAAAAATGCAAGTTATGAAAGAGAAACTGAAGAAGAAAAAAAGTCCAACTTCATTTATCAATTTAGAATATAATATAAAAGAATATTTTTTTTCAATATTTGAATTAAAACTGTTTGGGTAACAATAGAAATAATACATGAATTCAAATCTTCTCATACCCAAGAATTTGGGCTAACCACCACAGAGTCCAATAATGACTTGGTCTCCATGTCATTTTGTCTAGTGCCAAGAGGTTTGACTTCCACATTTTTGAATAAAAAACTGATTCATAAAGTACAGTTCATCTAGTGATGTTGAACCATGGTGATATTAGATGAACAGGGGGTGTTTCACAAAGATTTAAGTATGACTTAGGTCGCACTTAAATGCAGACGTGTTCATGATATGCAACACGCGATCTTATTGACAGACATGCAGTAGTGCGCGTCCTCATGACACGATCTGACTAATGCGGTCAAGCCTTTCATACTGTACGCAACTCGGTACTTGAGTGCGACTCTAAGTCATACTTAAATCTTTGTGAAACACCCCCCTGGTTACACACAGACTAGAATTAGACCATGAGGGAACAGAACAAACAAAAAATAGACAGAGTAGTAGGTGTTGACCAAGTGGGAATTTACCACTTTTTTTCAAGTATAAAATAGGAATGACAACTGAGGTATGGACAAATATTTAGAATATGCATCATTTTTTTGAATGATGATGAAAATAAATTTACTTGTCAACAAACAAAAAGATCATCAGGGCCCTGTCTTACAAAGATTACGATTGATCTGATCGATCGCAACTAAGGACGGCCAGCAACGTCAAGATCTATTATGCATGTTTGTTCAAAATATTTTCTAGCTTTAATGTATATTCATGCATTCATTGTTTTCTGGAAAATTTACTTTACTTCTCTTTGCATACAAAGGACATTGTGCAAATGTTTCATCGAAAAAATTATGACATTAATGAATTTCCATAGAGTTACAACTGATTTGATGAATTGTAATTCTTTGTAAGATTGGGCCCTGAATTCCAATGAAAGACCGGCTGCTAAGACTCACTTATCTCCATGAGCTTGAATGTCCTGTAGAAGATCACCATGTCTCTTCAGCAAGTCTTCTGAGCCGACTACATCTTTAGCTAGCTCAGTGTCCAAGAGTTTACCATTCATCTCATTACACCAAGTAATCTATACATAGGGAAATGAAGTAAGTACACACTGTATAGGATTGTAAGAATTGTGGGCACAACACAATGACGCCACAAAGCATGCAGTCATTCTCACAGCCAGTGTTGTCACTTTCGCGCCACACTTACGATATTTCAAAAAATAGTTTTTTGCAAAGAAAAAAGATGTTAAAGGATGGGAGTTGCTGCTACCCTATTTGGCGTTCAACAATTAAAGGGATAGAGCCTCGTCGATCTGGCGCTGCACAGCGGCTGCCGGGCTGACCATCAAATGGGCAAAACAAATTTTCTGAGTATTTCATTTCTGGTGTCTATTTTGAACAATAAAATATGGATTTTAAGATTTTTTTTCTAAGATATACCTCATAAAGTAATTGTGCTTGCACAATGTTTTATAAACAAATCAGTAACTTGGCTGTGTCATCATCACTCACCAATTCTTTTGACTCATTGTGAAATGTAGTGATATCCCTAGACTGAGCCAGCTGTGTCTTCCTCTCAGTAGCTTTATCTTCTAGATTATCCCAAAGCTTACTAATCTCATCCTGACGATTGCTGATATGATCACCCTCATCCGGATAGGAAGTTTTTACACTGTAAACCACAAAAATATACACAGAATAGTTTTTACACTGTAAACCACAAAAATATACACAAAATAGTTTTTACACTGTAAACCACAAAATATACACAAAATAGTTTTTACACTGTAAACCACAAAATATACACAAAATAGTTTTTACACTGTAAACCACAAAAATATACACAAAATAGTTTTTACACTGTAAACCACAAAAATATACACAAAATAGTTTTTACACTGTAAACCACAAAATATACAAAAAATAGTTTTTACACTGTAAACCACAAAATATACACAAGTATCGCAATTTAATCATGTATGTAATAATAATACATTGTAATTCAATTCAATTCATTTATTTTCACTTGATGAAAATAACATGATGTATACAAGTAACTGAGAAATTTAACATAATGGTAAGAAAGAACAACAATACAAGGTAGAGAAAATTACAATACAGTAAAATAATGTACACAAAAGTTTTCAAGTGTGGACTGGCATTAGAGATCCCATAGTTCTTAGTAGTTCAAGCCAAGTATAGAAAGAACAAGGAAAGAATGCAAAATAGAACACACAAGGACACAACCATGCAAGGGGGAAAATCATTTAAGTGTTATTCAAGTGTTTGCCTTTCTGGAAGAATGATTAAAAGAAAGGGACGAGTATGTGTGGAGGGTCACAAAAAAAAATGAAAGGTGAAATTAGTGAGAATAATTAAGTGTAGGAGAAAGGCAAACGCAGAAATTATAGACATGTTACATTTACTTATTTGTTACTGAATGGACACATGGTTAACATCATTTCAGTAGCTTACAAGAGTTTTCAGGGATTTTCCAGTAAAAAATCATTATTTGTTTTATGAAACACTCCTAGGATTTAAGATAGACTTACGCTTTGGCAAGGAGGCCCAGTTTGCGTAGTTTATCCATGACAGGTGTCAGTTCTCTCTGTAGGTTTTCATACTTTCTTTGTAAAGCCTCGGCTGGTAGGGTTTGGTTTCCAGGGTCGTCGGAGGTCAAAGCTTTGAATTTATCCATAATCCATTCCTTGGTCTCACCCCATGAATGATTGTAAAGCTCAATACTGAAATGAAATAATCAATTAACAGTTTAAAATGACGAGATCATTTTTTAATAAGAAATCTGCTTTCATGAAGAACATCTAAATGAATGTGGAATACTGATGTGTGATGAACTTTTCTCAATATATAACCATATATAATATAAACAACTTTACATTAGTTCTATGATCATTTAATATACTTGCATTCCAATATCATGCATTGAAAAATTAATGACTTTAATAAAAAGCAGTTACTTGAGGGTATAAAGTATAATCAATTACACAATATGTGATGAGGTACCGTATTCAAAGAAATCATGAATTACAAAGTACAACTACAAAAACATAAACATAAAAAACAGAAATCTACATATCGATGATCACTGAATGGAGCATGATGCTTTGAATAAGCTGAATATTACTCTTTAAAATCATTTAGGCACGTTTCTTCAAGAGCTGACAATTATGGTAATTTTTGCCACTGTGGAAACCACCACCATGGTGACATAACAGTTGGAAGTCTTTATGAAATGAGCCCCTGGATCCCATCTTACAAAGATTTGCAACCGATCCGATCAATCTCAACTACATGGAAATCCATCAATGTCGTAATTTTGCTACAAGAAATTTGCACTATGTCATTTTGTAAACAAAGAGGAGCATACTATTTAGAAAAGCCGTGGTGTAGTGGTTCTGACTCTCGCCTTGTAAACAGAGGGTCGTGTGTTCGAATCCCACCGCGGTCTAGCGTCCTTTGGCAAGGCGTTAACCCACACCTTGCCACTCTCGACCCAGGTGCTAAATGGGTACCCGGTAGGATGCGAAAGATATTGTATGTTTGAATGTGCCAGCGCCATAATGAGGCTGCGATGAATGCAAGGAATGCTCTCCAGGGAGGGGAAATTGTGCACTTTTTGTGCGGGGATCGAAATGAATCCAATGACGGGGGAATAATAAGCTGTAACGCGCTTTGAGCCATTCTGGGAAAAGCGCTATATAAAAATTGGCTATTATTATTATTATTATTATACTGAATTGTCAAGACAATGATGAATGTAAGAGTATACATCATATTTAGAAAACATTTTGAGCAAATATGCCTTTGAGATGATGGCATCGCTGGTTTTCCATAGTTGTGGTTGATCAGATCAATTGCAACTCTTTGTATGACGGGGCCCCCTGGACTCATTCGTACCTAGAGGCTCCTTCAAGCATCTTTTCCTTATCGGCTTTTAGTTGTAGAACTCTCTGCCACTGTTGATTGACTTCCTTCTGTCTGCTCCTGACGTCACCTTGTTTGCTATGACCCGTCTCCACGAACCGGTCAGCCATCTTATTTATTCTCTCGACTCTGCCTTGGTTCGCTACCAGGTCCGTCAGCAGATTCTCAAACTTTCTTTTTGTCGCTTCGACGTGCTCCGAGAAGCTCTCCTTCTTCTTCAAGGCTTTTTCCTGCAGGAAAATTTGAAAACAAACTTTGATGATAATGGTCACTGGAAAGAGTGAATTAAAATAAATTTGAACATCATAATCATCAGCTTCTCTTTCTTCATTTTTTTTACAGCATCACATACAGAATGAATGAGTGGACAAGGGTATTCTTTGTGTGACATTAACACAGACTTTGCAATCAATATTCATGGCTTACTGAAAAATTAATTAATTTGGTTCTTGTCATTACATCACAAGTGGAATGCTTATGAATCTTTGGTATAAAGATAAATGCCATTTGTGGTAACAAATCAAATGACCATGAAAGTGCCTGCCTGTATAAATAGAAATATGTGCCATAGGATTTAGGAAGAAATTGGCAAAGTAAGGATGAGATGCCAGCAAAGTGGTCTTTATTCATGCAATATTAATACACTGTCCCACATGTGCAAATCTGTGTAAGTGATCATTCAGCATGATTTTTTTTTCAGCATAGATTCAAGAATTTCATACAGTTCAGTAATGTATCTGCATCAGACCTAGATCTACATTGATATGGTGACAATGTAACATTGGTTTTACACACTTTCTCAAGGAGATAATGTTCACTGCAATTACATTCATTTATCTTTAAAGGGATGGTCCAGGCTGAAAATATTTATGTCTAAATGAATTGAGTAAAATTTACAGAGAAAAATGCTGAAAATGTAATCAAAATCTGATAACAAATAACGAAGTTATTGAATTTTAAAGTTTACCAATATCTTGTGAAAACAGTTATATGCACATCGTCATGAATATTCATTGGGTAAGCTGATGATGTCACATCCCCTCTTTCCTTTTTCTTATATTACATGAAATCATACATGTTTCATTTTTCCATCCATCTGCAAATGATGTGTCTCAATACCGATGAAATAAAATGCGTCAATAAATAAATAATGCACTTAATCAGTTGTCAATAAAACTGTTTTAGTTCTTGGTAGAAAATTTTGAATAAACCTAATTTCAATATAAGAAAATACAAAAGAACAAGTGGGGATATGACATCATCAGCCCACCTAATTAATATTCATAAAGACATACCTAGAACTGTTTCACCAGAATAATGCAAATCTTTAAAATTCAATAACTTTGTTATTTGTTATCCGATTTTGATCAAATTTTCAGCATTTTGCTTTGTGGATTTTACTCAATTTATTGAGATATGAATATCTCTAGCCTGGACCATCCCTTTAACTTACAAAATTAAAACAAGTCAGCTTGTAGCATTATTTTAAATCAATACTTGGAATCTTGAAACACCACTAACCTTCTCCTTCATCCAATCTTGGAATTCATCGCAATCATGGTAGAATGTGAATAGCTTGATGGCATCCTCCAAGTATCGAGACCTAGCCTCACTCAGTTTGCGTAGTCTCTTATATGTGCCGTTGATGGAGGCTAGTCTTAACTCAATGTTGTCTTCATCAAAATGGTGGCTCTGTCTCCGGACTACATGAAAATAAATGTAATGGATTAGCTTTAGAGGGATCCTATCCATTAATTCTTCAACAAAATACGCTCTCAAACTGAATAGCCAAGTTAACTTTTATCAAATATTTGAACACCAATGAGAATTTTAAAGTCCCAGCCATGGCATAATTTCCTTCAGCAAGAAATTTATCGACACTGTGCTGCACTCAACCCAGGTGAGGTGAATGGGTACCCGGTAGGAAGAAATTCCTGGAATGCTTTGAGCGCCTAGGCAGCCCAGCTAAAGCCGGGGTGATAATAATAACAGGGCCCGCTGAGAGAACAGTTTTCAGAACTAAAGTGGCTTCCCTGGGTAAATATACCTATAATATTATTATTATTATTAAGTTAAGTTATCACATATATATTATTGATCAAGGATTTCATCCACAATATACCACGATCTACTGTGGCTATAGTCAGGCAGCATATGTCATCTACTTCGACAAATTGGCTAAGTCTGATTTTTCACTTTTATGTGATTAATGACATCACAGGGAACAAGCTTCAACTTGGTGACAAATTTCTAATGGTCATCTTGACCATGTGAGGGGTCAAAATGGGGTCAATAGGGGTCAAATTTTGGAACTGCCCTGATTATTTCAAGTCATACATCAAATTGTTTGTTTTGTTATACTGGACAAAAAAAGTGACACAACCATATACTTGTGACCTCCTGTTAAAAATTTATGACCGGAAATGTCAAATGTCAACAAACTTTTGTTAAATGGCAAATTACACTGAAAGCTAATTTTGGGGCTTTCTTTTTGTTTGCATGTGTGTACATTTTTTTTTAATTGGATAAGTTCATCTTCAGAAGTACTTATCCACAAGATATAAAGGGTCAAGACAAGGTCAGGGATAAATCTAAAGGTCAACAAACTTTCAATGGTAGCCAAAATACACTAAAAGCAGTTAGAATCTTAGAAGTTGGTTCTTCATTTTAAAAAAGTCTCTAAGAAGACATTATCCATTAGATAAAAAGTGGGTCAAATGTGCTCATTTAGGAACAAAATAAATAAACAGAGATAGATGTTAAATACATTCAGTGTGGTATCATGGTATCGCAGGAAATCTTGAAACGACTTGACAAACTCTAATGCCCTTAAAATCGTACAATCTTCATGATAATATAAGTGAAACCAGCTCTTTCCAAGTTTCTTGATTTAGGAATTCAATTCAAGCTCAATTCATTTTAGATTTACTAGTCTTTGATATGTAAAGAAACATTTCATCCATTTGCTTTGTACAGAATATTCTAATCAACAGAAATTATTGTAATACATTGGGGTGTATGTGTAATACTACGTTAACAAAGTAAGCACATCTAATGATCAGTGCCCCCAGCTCCTAAGAAAGATGCCTTATTTGGATTAACTTACGAAAACGATAATGAGGTTAGGATCGAGAATGACATGATATACTGGGGTTGTTTTGTGTTTATGCATTAATGGGGTAGAAGAAGAGACAATTAAGAGCCTTACCACTGCCAGATCTTGATAGCACACTCTTCCTATCCTTTGGTTTCTTCTTCTTGATGATCTCCTGTCTGATCTTCGTCTTCTTCACCATGACCTTCTCAGGAACTTTGACCTTTCTCTTGACCTTCTTCTTCACAACCTTTGGAGTGACCTCCTTGACATAGTTTGCTGGAATGAAGCCCTCTTGGGCGTTTCCTCTCCTCACGCTCCACCAATCAGTGTTGCTCTTCTCAATCAATATCATTATCTACAAAAAAAGAGAGAAATATGCCTCAGGAGACAGCCATCTCGGAAGCAGACATGACAGTTTCAAAGAGTCTTTTTTTTCTTGGGTACTGATTACCGACCCAGGGTTGGAGCCATCTCTGTAGGAGGTGCATCGACGTTCATGGTTTAAGGAGAGAAGAAGTGCATTAGTTTTTGTTTTGCTTTTTGAAGGTTTTAAGTATTGTTCTTTAAAAATGTTCTTAATTTAGATGGTTCAGGATTTTAAGGGTTCAGGATTTTGCTAAAAATTAGGAAGCATTATTTTCCATAGGGCTGAGCAGTAAAGTCATCAGGAAAAATAAGAAAAGTCATAATGAAAGAAGAGCACAAAATGGTCAAAATTCATATTCTTTTCCCCCAATTCAGAATGGTTGAGAGGTCTGATATACATTTAGCAGTGTCTGTTGAAGGAGATTGGATTGCTGTTTGAGGAGGAAGATTTCTGGAGGGGCTTTTAGACCAGATACAGGGGCCCGTTGCAGAAAGAGCTGCAATCAATTGCAACTCTAAAAATCATGCGCAACTTGATTTTCAACCAATTAACAGCGCACATTTTGGACTTGCGATTGATTGCTTGACTTGCGTTTAAACGCGACTCTTTCTGCAACTGAGCCCTGGACCTCTTATACTGGGATGGATAGAAGATTCCCATGTGCCTCCAAAACTGTTTGTGAAGCTGCTTAGTTTATGGCATAAATGCAGAGGTTCTGAGTCGAGGTTTTGCTTCATGGTAAAGACATTGCTAAACTTGAATAAGTCACCTGTAACAAAACGCCCTACTGTGTATCATGGCCTTGATTTGGTTTGTGAGTAATTGCAAGAAATAACACCTGACAAAGTACGGTGTACGGCCAATTTCATTGACAAGTGAATACCATGCACGACCACTGGAATGTGAAACCCTACCCTTAAAAGTATTGAAAACAAAACGATACTCTTGCTAAGTATTCCCTGAATTGACCCCCTAAACAAATACAGTGATATTTTCATTGTAATGTCACAGACGTCAATCATCAGTTTTACCTTTACCAACATCATTGGGTTTAGTACAGCCCCACCTCCCACATCTCGGGCAACACATAGTGTTGACAGTTTTCTAAAACATTTTAGTCTTAATTTTTACACCCTCGTAAATTTGACCCTAAACACGTAGCTTTCCTAGCGAAAACAGATACCCTTTTTTCATTACTTCAGTGTTTTTGACACCCTTATAATGTTACGTACATAACATGCCCTATCTTGAAAAAGACATCCTTTTTACGTATTTTGGGGGTCGCGCATGGTATCCACTCGTAAATGCCCCCCCCCCCCCCCCCCCGGTATTAGACTACATGAGAAGAGAACCAAGTTAATACAAATCATTCTCACCTCTCCCTTGGCTATCTTCATGTCTTCTCCTTTGTAGTTATACAAGGCTTTGACCTGAGGGTACTTCCTCTCTTCAATCACTTCCTTGATGACCTCTCGTTCGACGATCTCTTCCTCCTCCACCTCATATGGAACATCGACCGTCTCCGTTGTAAAGGATTCCTCATCCATCAAAGGTGATGACCTGCCTTGCATCTTTGTCTGTTGAAAGGAACAATGTACAATATCATACCGACCTGGGCTCCGTTTCATAAGGCTGTTCGTAAGTTAAGAAAGACTTTAAGAACGACTGGTGATCCTTTCTTACGCGCTAAACCATCGCCAATGAATATACCATACCACAAGAAAGCTTCACCGGTCATTCTTAAAGTCGCTCGTAACTTACGAACAGCTTTATGAAACACCCACTTGTTGTTAAAATCAAATCGCTCCTTCATATATGTGTCTGTACTGTATTTGGGTTTTTGCAGAAGCATATCAATCAGATACAATTAGTTGAAATCAAAATGCCCATTTTTAATGACATCATTGGCAAGACATGATGCAGCACATTAATCTCAGACCTCCGAATCAATGATTTTAATGTAAGTACCTCATATAGTTGGGTTATAGAAATTTGTCCCCCACCACTTTCAAGGCTTCGTTCCAACCCACATAAACCAACCTGACAAGGGATGGTATTCTGAAAGCTCACTAATTGCTCTAATACCACAATGCCAGTTTATATTTCAGTCTTCCCTCATGCATCTTCTGCTACGTCAGGGGCCTAATTTAAAAAGATACAAGGGTTTGAAAGCAAGTAAAAGATTCAAGCGCAAATATGGTAGGTTCCAATTGGGTGATTATCAAGTTTTGTTTAACTTTTGGAGTTGTGTTTGATTATAATACTTTCAGTAGTGGGCACTGGGGGCCATTTCATAAAGCTGCTCGTAAGTTAAGAGTGACTTTAAGAACAACTAGTGATCTTTTCTTTTGGTAAATGGTATACATGGTATAAACCATAGGTGATTGTTTAGCACGTAAGAAAGGATTGCCAGTCGTTCTTTAAGTCAGTCTTAACCTACGAACAGCTTTTTGAAACACCGACCTTGATCCTAATCCTTCAACTTACTTGATTGGATTTGATGGTGGTCATCATCTTCTCTCCATTCTCTCTGAGCTGTACCACCTCACTCTCATAAGCCTGTATCTCTTCATGTAGTATTGTATGTTTCTGCAGCATCGTCTTAGCCGAATCAGCGTCCTTCCCATAGTCATCACTACAAACCAACGGCATCTTCTCTCTCATCCACGATTCAGCTTCATTAGCATCAATGTAGTACTAAAATATTAAAGGTTTAAAAAAAGAAAGTGCTTGCAGCAAACAATTATCAAGTCTCTTTAATCAAGGTTAATTATCACCATATTATCATATATCTAGAACTTGTACAGTAATGCAAACTTTGTGAAATCATGAAATCTCAGCTCAAAACCGATATATTTTGTTAATCACTAACACAGAAAAGAATATATGGGACAGTGTATTAATATTTCTTGGGGGAAAATACCCATCATTCAATGGAATTCTGTGCTTATTTTGAGAAATTATACATTTTCTACCAGAGCCATTTGGTACATATTTTTTTTGCTTATACATACAAATACTTGGGTGGTAATTTCATTAAATTCTGTTCAACTCATTTTGGGATTGTTACCACAACTGTTATCTATCTTTAAACCAGATATACAATTGATCATTAAAAAAAGTACTATACGAAAAAAAAAAGAATGCTTCAGGAAATATCCGACGATAATTGTTGGATGAGGCAAAATTGTAATCAATGTGAATCACTGGTCGTGAGTGAGTGCAACATTCCCCCTTTAATAATTGTTAGATATTTGCAATCAATAAACAGTTTTTTGTGTAAAGCGGTCTAAAGGCATCCGCACACTATACAATTGGTCTGCGACCCGATTTCAGAATAAAATGCAGTAGGATTTGACTTTAACATTGAGACTTGGAATATCTTACTGTGTAATGTTCTAAATCATCGTACGAATACCTATGTTCTAATCTGTGACTATGCTATCATCCTTCTTAGAATAAAAGCGAATTTGATATCTAGTCGTAATGACGTCATAGCAGTCGTACGATTGGCTACGATTTAAAACTAACTTGACCTTTACTCCAAAATAAAGGCTTGCAATCTTTCAAAATGGTTATATTAGTATTCTTTCAATTAATTCTAGCCTCAAATAAAATGATAGGTTCCATTCACATTTTCAGAAAATGAGCAAAATTCAATTTGTTCCAAAATCGGATTGCGAACAGTCGTAAGGTGTGCGGTGGCCTTAAGCGACCTACCTCATGAGATTGTACAGCCATCTGTAGCCTGAGCTTCCTTCCTTCTGCATACTCCTTCAAATGCTCCATCTTTTCTCTCACACTCTCCATTCGTGTCTTGATCTTACGCTTGGATGGATGACCAGTATCAATTAACTCTTGACCGGTGTCCAGTACTCCTTGGACTGTCCGTTGTCTGGCCATTACTTCCGCTTCAAGCACCTGAAAAAGCAAACAGCATGGTTAAGGTAGGCTGCCTATTTTTAATCTCACTACTCTTAGATACTCAAGATTCCTTCGAGCTACTCTTAAACTCTAAATGCATAAAATATATTAAAAAGTAACACTGTATTTAGAGGAGTAAACTGAACACAAATGACTTAATATGTATGTACTTTGATATATTCAGTAATTCATTATCATACAGGCTTTATCCATATTCTGTAGCTTGAAATCAACACTCAATGCTCCCCTTGAGCAAGCTAATATACTTTACTTTTAAATATATCAAACTCAGTATCAAAGCTAATCCAATCACCATAAAACAATAAGTATTCATCTCTTTCTTTGATAAATTTGGTTACATGAAGCTGTACTCACTGCATGTTTCTGCTTCATACTAAGCACACTGCGTAGATCACGTCCCGTTACAGCTGACTTGGCTATGCGCTGTTTCTCCATCAACCAAGACTCTTCCTCTTCACTGTCTCTCATAAACTGAAAGAACTTCAAGGAATCCTCCAGGCAAGACTTCCTGATATGACTCATCTCTTTGATTCTACAACAAAAAAGGAAATTATCAAGTAGCAGTAATAGTAATAATTTTAACTTGATATTTGACATGTCCAAAGGACACATATGCCCCCACTTAACGCGATCAGAAATTCATTCAATATGATTGAACCAACTCACATATATAATGAGCTTGACATTTGACCCGAGGACTCTGAATTCGAACTTGGCCTGTATTTTGGCGTCATCTAATTACAAACCCAAAAGGATGGACGGACAGGAGCAAAGCTTAATGTCCCCTCCGGACTTCGTCTGCGGGGGTATAAAAACAACAACAACTACTTACCTAGCCACTTCAGCTATTAGCCAATCTTTCAGCTGGCCCTGCTTGACATGTTACCACTACCCTGCGACATCATAATCAGCTATGAACAGGTTGCATTTTTCTTTGAGACAATAAATTCACTTGAATTATTTGATAGATTATCTCTTTCATGAATAACAAGATTAAACTTTGCATTCCATTACTGGTTTACACAAGGTTAATATTGGAGCACCTTGAGCACCTCACAAGATGGATAATTGCGCTATAAAAATGCTTTATTATTTTTCATTTCATAGAAGCATGGACTACATCTCTTACGCGTTGTAAGTGACATTGAGGTCGACTGTTCTCCTCTTAATTGTTGGACTCTCTGGATGATCTTCTTGAAGACACCTATCGGCAATGATGTTAACTTGATTGATCCTCTCTCCGTGTGTTGAGATCTGGGTATCAACTAGACTCTGTTTCTGAAGAAGATCTTCAACAGCTTGGAGATGTTTCCCTCTCTCATCGGAATGTAAAGTCACCTGGAACAGAAATAGTTAAATGATTTTAACTCCCTGAAAAGAGTTTCAAAATTATTTTATGCCATTCTTGATATACTTGTAATTCAGTAGATTCACAATACGGCGCGCCATGTATCGGTTGCAGAGGAAGGTCTTACTTTGGGGTCGAAATCGAGCTCAGGCACAGGCAGCACACAGAGCTAGTGTGCTGCAATGGAACTGTGATGCTTCAGAAGTGGAAACCATATGGCACAAGCGGAGGAAGAAGTCACTGGAAAAGGTCTAAATTTCACAAAAAAATATGCCCCTGAGCTGTGTCGGCCAGTGCAGCATTATAATATGCATGCACTAGCATGTGCACGACTATTTCCCATGAGTAATTGCGAATTTCAGACCGTCTGCTGCAACCAATAGATAGCGTACCGTATTGTGAATCTATCGAATCGAATGATCCCCCCTAAAAAAAATATATGCTCTGCTATATATAGCATTGAGCACTTTGCACAACCATAGGCATCTAAACATCTAAGGATATATATATATATATATGTAAACCGGAAATATCACCGATTGATGGATGCCTAATTGCCTAGAGTGTGGAACATCATATAAATGAAGATTTCCTTTCCCCTGATTTTCTGCCATAATATGTGATTACCATGGAAATACAGGGCCTGATGCATATTAAATATGTGTTCGCATATCCTTTTCCCATGAACAATCTATGTGCCAAGAGCACTCAGCAAAACTGACGGCCCGGACCCTTGCCCACCCACCCAAACATACTATACTGTGATTCCTCTTCGTTTGACGACAGAATAAAAAAATAATGCTTGAAATATGCTATAAAATCATTTTTACCTTAAAAATATTTATTATGTCTTTTGCACCTGTACAGTTGTTTCCCATTCTTTCCCTTTTCCCCCCACTCTTTTGCATCAGTTTTTTATGCCTTTCTTTGTTACCTGTTTGACCCACCTCTCACTAATTCTCTTGTTATTCATCTCTTCCTCATACCCTTATCACTGTTTTGTTCCAGATCCTGTTTGATGTTGCCTGCTCCATATCTTAATCCCTCTTGGCTTGAGGTCTTTCTTTGGCCTTACTCACACCTACTTCCCTTTGTGTCTACCTTCTCCTTTTTTTCTTCCCTTCATTAACCTGATTGGTCATCTCTTCTCACTAATGCCCCTTTTGTCTCCTTGTTTCTAGTGTTGCTGTTGGATGTTTGTGGTCTATATCATGGTTGTTCCACTTTATATGTTTGTCATTTTGCCTCCGACGAAGATTCTGCTAGGATCGAAAGCTTAGGCCCCTTTTGACTTTTTAATTTACTCCATTGGCTCTTTTTTTTTAGATAAGCAGTTTTCAGCAGCTTCTTTTTGCCTTTAAAAATATTTAAGGTAAAAAACCTGACTTCTGCTAATTAATATGCAATTTACTCTTCATCGATACATTGATAACTGTCTCAAATTGTGTAGACTTTTTGTTTCAAATCTTTGCAACCAACCGATGATGATCTTCACACAATCATATAGCGTAATTGTAATAGAAACTTAATAAAACAAAAATAACATACCTGTATTTCTTTCATTTCTGCCATGATACCATCCACTTCTCGAAACATGTCCATGAGTTCATTGACCCCTTTCAATATGTTATTTCTCTTGTCTAACAGTGTAAGTAGTTCCTTCCATTTTCGACTGACCTCCCTCGACCTTTTAGTGATCTCTCTCTCTCGATGGTAGCCCTCTTTGGCTAGCTCCAGTGCCATGGATTCTAAGTCGGCAAATCTTTCTTTCTATATGATGTAATTTTTCAAAGCAAGAATTGGGATAGTAAATTACAGTCTCATTGCCACATTCAGTCATTATATAAGTATTTTATTTCTATGTCAATGAATACAAAAAAATGTAATAAAAAGGCAACACAAAGGTCATATATCAATTTCACTCCATGATTGACACATTATGAACATAAATATATATAAATATGAATTTTCTGGTCTATAGATAAGTATCACTAAAAGAAATGCAAGAAATTTTCTTATTTAAAGCGACCTTTCATTGACAAATCATGGGGAAATCAAAGCTAATCTCAGAACAGAAAAGGGATTCAAGTCTTTCACCCGGCTGCATGCCTGGGGTGTTATATAATAGATGCCGCCATGTCTGGGAGGTCTACAGGAGAGCAATAGTTAGTATACTAACCAACCAGAAGAAAACTGCATGTTTTCACTTTGAAACATGTAACTTCACAGAGGTTATTTATATTGGTTTAGCAATCAAGAGACCTGCTATGACTCTAGGAGTTGGGATTGTTGGAAACTGGAACTGCGATGATCTGAAGTAAATAACCTTCACAAGTTCGGTCAAATTCGTGCTGTCCGAAATTTTATCACATTAGTCCAACAGGCGCTCATGACAGACGGATTAGATCACGCAAGTCAATTGGCTAATTATAAATTTTGTATTGATTCAATTTCCCCATGATTTGTCAGTGGCTGGGCCCTTTAAGAAAATGATTACATCTAAGTTATTCATGAAAATGGTTCATGAAAATTTGCCTTTCATTTACCTTATACTTCATTCATATGTAGAAATACAATATTCCAAGGAAATATGTTTTTATTTATTTATTTTTTAATTGATTCATTCATTTAATCATTCATTTATTTATTTTCTTATTTATTTTTTTTATTTATTCATGCATGTTCACAAAGTACAATGTAAGAGAATACACAGATAATATATAGATATATATAAAACACAAGTAAATAATGAACATACAAAGGTGTTGCAACATAAGTTAAAAGCTTGATTTGTTGAAGCACCTTTAAACTGGTTTTGCATCCAAGAAAACAAAAATAAAAATGTAAGAATAAGAAAGAAAGAGAAGAATATAAAAGTGATAGAAAAGAAAGATATAACAATTTAATTTCAAATTGTTTTGAATATGTGGTAATTGTAATTAATTTAAACACATTTATATTCTATATTCCTAATTTATTTTTTAAATACTTGCCCTCGCCATGACATCAGCTGTTATGGCTTCATGTCTTTTAGTAGCTGCATCTACTGCATGTACATCACTACTAGGTGTCACACTCTCAATCAATACACTCATCATGTCTTCTAACCATGATTCTCTCAACAGAACCTGAAAAAAAATAAAGGGTCGTTAAACAATGTTGCCTGGGCTTATAACCGCCGATATAGACGATTAATAGCCCTGCACTCACCTCCGTGCATGAGTATACATTACGCACGGCGCGGCCGCAATACCCCCTAATATACCCCCGATGACCAAGAGTCAGCGTCAAGGTCAGTTAAGAGTTCGGTGTCCAGAGAGTCAAGAGCCTGAAAGAGAAGGTTGATAAACGCGTGCAGCGGGCAAGAAGCTGTATGGAGTTACTGTACAACATGGCATCTTGGACAGATGGACACGTTGGAGAGACATTAATTCAGTAAGTGTCTCTCAAGCTCACCTCATTTTATTCATTTGCATCAAAGGTATATTACACATGATCTTGATTATCTTGATTATTTGTTGCGTTATACATCATTTTTAGTGAGCTAGGTTTTCTTTTATTCATCTTATTTTTGTTCAATACTGATTTAATTATTGTTGTGTGTTTTACGCTTTGTTTTAATTTTCAATCTTCCATCCATTTGAGTTATTTTCGTTTAATTAGGACCCCATGGAAGAACAGTGATATTTTGGAAATATCACTGAAATGGGCTATCCTCCATTGTAAATATTTTCATGATTTTCATGTGTTTTATTTATGACTTTTATATGGAAATAAAAAAAACAATATGATGGCCAGTCAGTGTACAAGAACAACCAGGATGATGAAACAGGCTCTATTAAAATGAAGGTAATTTCTTTGAATTTTACCTCCAAAGTTTCTCAAGGACTAGAATTTGAGCCAGCTATAATTATCAAGAACAATACTTCAGTACTGCATCAAATTTGAAGCAGAATAGAAGTTTGTGATAAACGAGAAGCTACATACAGGTGGCTCTACTACTGTGAGTTGTTATTTTTCTTAACACATTTTAAAAAGTTATCATGATAATTTTTTTTTATGATGATCACTATTCATTGGTTTAGTAAATGAGAGAGTGTATATGAAGGAAACATATAAATGTTACAGAAAAAAATAATAAAGAAGTAATTCCAACCATCCATTGAGAACTCATGAACTAAACTAAAATGATACTGTGAATGCACCCAATGGTACAAAGAAAGTTAAGATTCTTATTCCAAAAGTATCATCAATCAACGGTATTTTAAAGCAATCACACACCTTACAATTGGTCTGCGACTCAATTTGGAAAAAAAAACGTAGTTGAATTTGATACTAATATTGAGACTTGGTAAGGAGTGCAGTGGCCTTTAAAGAGGGTAAATCTGATTGACCCTACCTTTCTCCCAAACTTCTCAGCCAGCCTCTCAAGTTTTTCTTCACACACCTTACAATTGGTCTGTGACTCAATTTGGAATAAAACGTAGTTGAATTTGATACTAATATTGAGACTTGGTAAGGTGTGCAGTGGCCTTTAAAGAGGGTAAATCTGATTGACCCTACCTTTCTCCCAAACTTCTCAGCCAGCCTCTCAAGTTTTTCTTCACACACCTTACAATTGGTCTGTGACTCAATTTGGAATAAAACGTAGTTGAATTTGATGCTAATATTGAGACTTGGTAAGGTGTGCAGTGGCCTTTGAAGAGGGTAAATCTGATTGACCCTACCTTTCTCCCAAACTTCTCAGCCAGCCTCTCAAGTTTTTCTTCACACACCTTACAATTGGTCTGTGACTCAATTTGGAATAAAACGTAGTTGAATTTGATACTAATATTGAGACTTGGTAAGGTGTGCAGTGGCCTTTAAAGAGGGTAAATCTGATTGACCCTACCTTTCTCCCAAACTTCTCAGCCAGCCTCTCAAGTTTTTCTTGCCGGGCTAGTTCTTCTCGGAGTGCAGTCTCCCTACTGTGCTCTGCTTCTTCTAAAAGAGCCCATTTCTTCTCTATGTCATTGATGAGTTTGCCCTCGGGAGGAACGTAGATCTTCCGTCTGCACACTCGTATCTTGGTCTGAATACTGAATAGAGTGGCTTCTATGTTCCCCCTCTCAGCATACCTATCATACATCAAATAATGGATATTGATAAGGGACTTTTAAAATGAAGAAGATAAGTAGAGGACACGAAAGACAATTGTGACATTTATGGTGACATTGTGAATGCAATATATGATGATGATGATGTTCTTGTCATATTGATGACTATAGTGATATTAAGGATGTTATTGATGATGATGATGATTAATAATGATGATGATGTTGATGACGATGATGGTGATAGTGATGATGCTGATGACGATGGTTATAGTGATGATGATGATATTGATGATGCTGATGATGATGACAATGACGATGATGCTGATGATAATGATGATGGTGATGATGATGATAGTGATGATGACGATATATGAAAGCGTTACCACATATCAAGAAAAAGACATCATTTCAAACCATATGGATTGATACATGCATACACTGTAGTATGGGTTGTATCCTGAGATGAGTGACAATCACTCCCTAACACACTTGATATGTGGTTTCAGTTTCTTCAGTCAAATTTTGCCTCAGTATCATTCAATGATACTGACAATTCAAATTCAATCCATCAATCCGATTGAAAACGTAATAGTCTGGTCAGTTAGCGGAATTATGTGGACACGGTGGACAAAAGCGTGATTTTTTCTCCAGACCTTTGTTTATGTATAAGAATTAAGAATGGGGTATGCTCCAAAAAATCTGGCTGCAGGAACAGTGAAAAAATGGGTGAAAATGTCAGAATTTATGAGTTCAGATTTGTCTGGTATATAGACTAGCGCTAGTGCAAAACTCAATAGCAGTGCATTATTTTGCATTGGATTAGTTCTTGAATTCAGACCCTTTTTGAACAGATCTTCTGTTTGTCCTCGCATCTCAATGCACCAAATATCTGAATGAAGATGCTAACCAAGCCGAAGGGTGACGGTGGAGGGGTTGAATGTTGGTGTGTGTGTACATATTTGGTCTTGGGGTAAAGGTGTGCAAGACACATTTTTTGCATGTGTTGGAAATTGTGTTGCCATGGTAACAGTGTATTATTGCAAAAATAGGTAAAAATCTTGCAGTTAGAACCACTTCCTCTGTTTTTAACCGATTCTCATGAAATTTGGCACACACATTGGTCTTGAGGTGAAGATGTCTAAGACACACTTTTGTGTGTCTTTCAGAAATCTTGTTGCCATGGTAACAACATATTATATGGTGAAAATTGGGAAAAAAATCTTACAATTCAAACTGCTTCATCAGTTTTCAATCAATTCTAATGAAATTTGGCACACACATTGGTATTGAAGTAAAGATGTACTAGGCACTTTTTGTATGTGTTTCAGAAACTGTGTTGTCATGGTAACAAAATATCATATGGCAAAATTTAGGTAAAAAAACTTGCAATTTGAACTACTTCATCAGTTTTGAACCAATTCTCGTGAAATTTGGCTCACACATTGGCCTTGTGGTAAAGATGTGCAAGAACCTTTTTTTGCATTTGTCAGAGAGTGCATTACCAGGGGCCCGTTGCATACAACTTTTTACCTGAGAAAACTCAGGCTGTTTTTACCACAGTTTTTGCCCTGTGTTAAAGTCAATGGCAGAAATCAGACTAACCTTAGTTTTCAGTTTTTACCAGAGTTTTCTCAGGTAAAAAGTTTTATGCAACGGGCCCCAGGGTAGCCACATATGATAGCCAGAAATGAAGGAAAACTTATTGTGGATCAAACTTCCTCCCCTGTTTTTAGTCAGTGCTCATAAAAATTGGAAGAAATATTCATCTTAGGGTAAAGATTCATATTGAATTCTAAATGTCTTCTCTGCATTAAAATGTGGGGGTATTAATCACCTTCATTAATATTTCTGGGTTGGGGGGGGGAAGGGGCAGGATTAGTCCTTTAAATCTGACATCAAAGAAGGTTAAAGGCAGTGGCCATTAGAAACATAAAAATGATAAAACACTCTTAAAAAACGCATCCCCTTAAGGGCATATAGGCTGGAGGTACACTGGGTGAATATGAAACCTTCCGCTGAAGCAGAGGAGTTCCAACACTGGCAAGCAAAACAAAATGTGTACCCCTTCTACTTTCAACAGCTGATTTTCCAAACCTTAGTTCCACCTCCCCAAGATGTGCACCCTCCCCATACCACTTTTAGTTCTACTTCCCCATGCTCAAACCAGTCTACACCTTTGTCCCTCAGGGGTCAATGCATTTTTAAAGCTAGACATTACTCTTTTTTGGGGGGGTGGGGTCTTTAGAAAATGACCTCATTAAAATTACAGTTAAAGGATTATGACTAGGAACTTAACCCCCCCCCCGAAAAAATAGGGGGCTGATAATACTTTTTAGCAGAAAATGCCCCCCCCCCTTCAAAGGTAAGAAGAGTCCTTTGCACTTCAGACCATTCATTTGAAGCTTAATGCATTCTGATTTGATAAAAAAATTGTTTACAGTACCTAATTAACCATTGTTTATTTATATTCTCCTACTCAGTCTTTTATTCATATCAAATGAAAAATCAGACAAGTTTATAGGTCAAAGTTTGAACAATATCGGACAAACCATAACAAAGTTGTGAACATATTAAAGTTATAAACATTGGTAATCACTATACCCATGAAGACTTCAAATTGACCGCATATGTGATGTCACAGTAATTTAAGAAGGCAAGGACCACTCTTCCATGTACTGGAATAATTAATTAGCTAAAATTTCTTTTTTCAAAAGTTTTACTTCAAATTATATCTTTCTTTCATGAGGACATAAAACATACTACCGGTTTATATTACGGCGCCAATGGAATAGGGATTTAGGAGAAAAACAAAAATCCTGATAACTACTAGTCTTATGGGAAAGTTTACATAATAGAATAATTTACATAGATATACATGTACATGTAAGTAATGATAATTATATAAAATAAAATGCAGTGGCCAGCTATCATAAGCAAGTTGTCCTTGCGGCCCCACCCCTTGTCATAATTTACTAACCCGGTTGCCAATTTGAATTCTACATACTAGTAGCCTTAGGGATCTTAATTTTAAGGCAACCATAACTACATTCCACTTGTCCGATTTCTGTAAAACTTTCACCATTCTTATTTTTCTCCTTTTCCATGCACACAACATTATGACCAAGGCTTGATTCCCTTTTAATACTGAATATGAATCTTTATCCAAAATGAATATTTGTGTCAACTTTTATGAGCACAGGCTGAAAACTGAGAAGTAGACTGATCCACAATGAGTTTTCCCAATATTTTTGGCTAAATGTGGTTACCAAGGCAATGCACTCTCTGACAAAAGGTTCTTGCACATCTTTACCTCAAGGCCAATGTGTGAGCCATAATTATTTCATGAGAATTGGTTCAAAACAACAACAACAAAAAAAACTGATGAAGTAGTTCAAATTGCAAGGTTTTTACCTAAATTTTGCCATATAATATGTTGTTCCCATGGCAACACAATTTGGAAACACACACAAAAAGTGCCTTGTACATCTTTACTTCAATACCAATGTGTGTGCCAAATTTCATGAAAATTGATTGAAAACTGATGAAACAGTTTGAATTGTAAGGTTTTTCCCCCAATTTTCACCAGATAATATGTTGTTACCATGGCAACAAGATTTCTGAAAGACACACAAAAGTGTGTCTTAGACATCTTCACCTCAAGACCAATGTGTGTGCCAAATTTCATGAGAATCGGTTAAAAACAGAGGAAGTGGTTCTAACTGCAAGATTTTTACCTTATTTTTGCAATAATACACTGTTACCATGGCAACACAATTTCCAACACATGCAAAAAATGTGTCTTGCACACCTTTACCCCAAGACCAAAATATGTACACACACACCAGCATTCAACCCCTCCACCTTCACCCTTCGGCTTGGTTAGCATCTTCATTCAGATATTTGGTGCATTGAGATGCGAGGACAAACAGAAGATCTGTTCAAAAAGGGTCTGAATTCAAGAACTAATCCAATGCAAAATAATGCACTGCTATTGAGTTTTGCACTAGCGCTAGTCTATATATCAGACAAATCTGAACTCATAAATTCTGACATTTTCACCCATTTTTTCACTGTTCCTGCAGCCAGATTTTTTGGAGCATACCCATTCTTAATTCTTATACATAAACAAAGGTCTGGAGAAAAAATCATGCTTTTGTCCACCGTGTCCACAAGTAGGGCATTTTTGACACTAACAGACCAGACTATAAAGGAAGATTATCAAATGAATATAATACACAAAGATATCAATTAGGTTCAATGTACATATTTGTATATTTGTCTGTGCATATGTTATATCCTGTTTAATTCTCACTAAAAAATATTTTTATTCATGAACAGGGCCTCATGTAAGACCGCCAATTCTGTGCCAGCCTGTATAACTATCATAGAGTCTATTTGCCACACAGGTCCCGACATTTGGCATTCTTTGCCAATGAATGGTTGGTGGGTGGGTAGGTGGGGTTATTAGTTATAAATAAGCTTTTTCGGTATTGATATTTTCAATACCGGTATTACTAATAGCTTCAATACCGGTATACCGACTAATACCGACTAAATTCCCAATTTATTGTGCAAACAGTGTCCAATGTTTGTTTAGCCCTGATATGGCCTCGGATAAAGAGGGGATGCTTGTGGTCAGCTGAGGAATGCTCAGCATGGTCCATTCTCATTGACAAAAACTTTCTCTTTCTTTACCAAAAGTTATACGATCATGCTCTCTCCCCAACAAGAGCTGTGAATTACCTGTGCATGTGTGCAAAATTATCTCAGCAAGCACATGGTACGAAATCAATAAGTCAAGTTGCCAAATGCTACACCGCACAAACTCACTGCTACTTACTTTGCTAAACGTGTGTACATGCCCTAACTTCCAACATGGACCTATCACACAATAGTAACACAATCGTAATAGGTCCATGCTTCCAAGCACCAAAATTCCCTGCTAAAACTGTCAAGGATATATGCGTGATTTTCCCTTCACCGATCTGGCCCCACTCATTCACATTCAGATTCGCCCCTTTTGTTTACCACTCACATCAACACGTGTTCGTCGAAGGTTCAAAGTTTGTTGACCTCAAATTTTGACGTCTCGTAAATAACTTTTCTTATAAATGTCCATTGTGTTGAACCCCCCCCCCCCCCCCCCCCCTCTTGTGAATCTCCACGTTGTCTAACAGTAAAACCCTCCCCCTAAACTTCTTATCCCCTGGCTGCCTCTTTCTCACTCATTTTTTCTTGCTTTTGTTTTTCTTTATCTCCCCAGCCCCTTAATTCTTCACTCTCTCTTTCCCATCGGCCCATTCTCTCCCCGTCACCACCCCTCTCTTACCACGAACAATCAACATCCTCCTCTTTCTCCGAATCTCGATCTTCCCTCTTTTTTGTCAATTTCATCTTTCACACATGCCAAATTTTAGTTGATCAACATCTTATCACGCCACGAGACCATCATAAATTTAAATTACAATCAATCCAATAGTTTATTTTATTTTATTCATGACCGCACATGCACAAAACGGATACAACACCCATCACAAATCACACAAATATTCTCAGCCACTTTCTTCCATTTACGATCACTTCACAGATCAAAATAAACAAAGAGGGATGGCGTAACATTTTTTTCCTGTTAATGTTATCAACATTTTCTGTCTTTTTTTTATTTTCATATTTAATTTATTTATTCATTAATGTATTATTTTTTTCTTTATGTATTTATTTTTTTTTTTTGGGGGGGTCAGACGATTTTTGTAGCAGGCTTATAGTATAAAAGTAAACTTGTCATAATTGAAACAAGTCAAGAGCAGTCCAGAAAAAAAAACATTGCATAAAGAAAAAAGTGTTAATCCCTGTGGTTTGTCTGTCAATGCACAGCACCCCCCCCCCCCCCAAAAAAAAAAAAAAAACTCAGTGGACATTCCCATTGATACAAGTTAAGAGCAGTCCGAGAAAAAAAAACTTGCATAAAGAAAAAACAAGTGTTAATCCCTGTGGTTTGTCTGTCAACGCCCCAAGCCAAGGTTGATACTTTGTTGAAGCCAGCAATACACCACGTGGTCAAAAGGCAGGCTAGGGAGTGTTTCAAAAAGAGTTTTGTCAGTGATTTTGTTTGTGTAGAGGGATGTTACAAGCTAGGAAACCCTCGCATGTGATTGGCGGAAAGCAAATCTGTTGTTGAAACCACTGAAAAAAAAACTCTTCATGAAATGCTCTCCGTCTCGGTCGACTTCGTTGTTTACTGTAGCTGTGTACACGAGTACGAGTGCATGGAGCTGAGCCGACATGCACATCAGTAGCGGTGGGGCCGAGGCCTCATGCAGCGGCTAACGGAGCTCAGACAGTAGTTAAGGGGCGATGTATTCATTTCGAGGTTAGATTATTGGATTCTGATTTCATTAAATACATTGAGAGAGCCAAAGAACTTATTGTTTTGGCTTAATTTTACTGTAAAAATACCCACAAACAACAATACAGAAGAAAATACCGGTATGATATTTTCAACTTTTGGTATGACGGTATTTCGGTATTGAAATTTCAACGGCGGTATCCATACCGGTATGACTTTCATACCGAACGGTATTACTAATACCGGTATATCGAAAAAGCTTAGTTATAAAGTATCGTATAAATATGTAATATATATATACATATATATATATGTAATATATATATATAACCATGGATGTTAAGAGCCTCTATACCAACATCCCCCACGACCAGGGTGTAGAAGCCCTTCGTACATTTCTTAAAAAGCAGGGTACTTCCGATCAGGAAATTGAGGACTTATCCTCCATGGTGGATTTCATTCTTAAACACAACTACTTTGAATTCAATGAGAAGTATTACCTTCAGTGCAAAGGTACAGCAATGGGTACAAAGATGGCACCAGCGTACGCTAACTTGTACATGGCTGTCCTTGAAGAGGATTTTCTCTCCAAATGTAGTCTCAAACCGTCATTGTACATCAGATACATCGACGACATCTTTATGATTTGGCCCCATACCGAGGACGATCTGGCATCGTTTCACAATGCTTTCAATGCCCACAACCCAAACATTCAATTCACTATTGAGAGCTCAAGAGAGAAAATCCACTTCCTGGATGTCAATGTTTCTAAGAATGATGATTCGTTAAGTACTAGTGTATACATCAAACCAACCGATTCCTTCTCTTATCTTGAGTATAACTCATTCCATCCATCCCACACAAAGAAATCAATTGTGTACAGCCAACTCCTAAGGTACAAACGTATCACATCAGACCCCAAAGTGTTTGAGGCTGACGCTGCGAACCTCTGTGAACTTTTCATCAGACGAGGCTACCCACCTCGACTTGTCCACCATGCCCTTGCCCAGGTTAGAAATAAATCAAGAGAGGATCTCCTATCTGCAGAACCAAAACAAGGGAATAATGAAAGGATCCCTCTTGTCACTACGTACCATCTCGAGGCCAAAAGGTTTGCCAATACCACAAAGAGGGAATGGTCTGCCAATATCAACCTTGACCCTAAACTCTCAACAGCTATGGGCGATCCTCCCCTTCACTCGCAACGCCAGCCCCCAAACATTAGAAAGCTACTAGTAAGCAGCGAACTGCCCAAGCCTTCGCCCCCAAAAGGCAACAAAAGATGTGGCAAGCCACGATGCCAAGTGTGCACTCACTTAACTACCGACAGCACAGTAAAAATGTCTCAGTCCCTTACTGTCCACCCCCCTAACCACACATGTGACGCACAGAATGTCTTATATGGCATAATGTGTACCAAATGCCCGGGGGTCTCTTACATTGGTGAAACTAGCACCAAATTTCGCACTAGATTCAATAACCACAAAAGCTCCATCACCAAAAACAAAAAGGACTTTCCTGTGGCCGACCACTTCAACCTCCCTAATCACTCTGTCAAAGATATCAAAGTCTGCATCTTCGGCGGAGGATACAGATCGGCAGAGGAACGGAAATGGGCTGAGCTGAGACATATTGTCAAAAGCCGCACGTTTGAAAGCGGCCTCAACAAAGATCTGTCTTGGCTCAACCCATTCACATTCTATAGATAACCATTATCTTTCTCCTCTTTGCCTTAATTTCCTTAATTCAGCTTTCATGTTTATTATGATCTCTCTATGCAATGTGCAGCGTGCGCGATCTCAGCTAGACACTCTTATTATTACGAAATCTTTTCATTGTTACAAAACTTAAATCATATTCTTTTATTATTACGTATATTACGTAACTTACGTCATTAATGATATTTTACCAAAAAGCGCGCAATATACATTAATAACAGCATTTTGCGCACCTAGCAGCAGTTACCCTAGTCCCGCTGAGATCGCGCACGCTTTAATAAAAACAACTGTCATTCAAACTTGTCACAATTCACGAATCTTCCCTGAAGAAGGTAGAGGTCTACCAAAAATTTGGAGAGTGAATAAAAGAACTTAATTGTTGGCATTACAAAAACTGCATTACTCGTGAATTTGTTTCGCATTCCTGATATATATATATATATACTGCTTCCATGGGCATCCAATTTTCCTAATATTTTTACATAAAACAAAGTATTTTGCATTTATTTTACAGTATGATACATCATTTGTATAATGTCTCATTTTTATACTTTGTAATGTTCGTATATTCTTGATTTTGCATGTTTTTTTAATGGAAAATAAATGAAATCAATTCAATTATCAAAAATATGTAAATAAATGAATGAATAGATAAATGATGATGATGATGGTTAGTGAATGAAATCATCAACTTACTTTGGAGGTTTCTCTACCATCCTGTATGTTTTGAATCGAGCCATCTCTTGTTGAATACCAGCTAGTAGGTTTGGTAGATCTCTATTGCTCAGTTTCCTAGTTGTACTCTGTATCCATTCTAATAGCTCACTTACCAATCTCTCATATTCATCTTGAAGATTATCTATCTCCTTGATTTGACTGATAATCTATACATGAGATAAAACAATAAAAATATGGAAATAACAATAATAATAATAATAAAACATTGCTTATATAGCACATATAACGACGATATAATCATGTCTCTATGCGCTTTAGAAAGAATAGAAAGAATGAAGAAAGAAAAGCCTGTTCACAAAGGAGCAAATATATAATCAATTAATAGGTACATGTTTATCTTGTTTTACGAAAGGGAACTTCAAAAGGGATTTAACCCTAAAAAGACGGGGGGGGGGGGGGGGGGGGGGGGGCTGATTCAGCGATTTGATATAGCAGACATTAAAAACAGCTATTGAATAATTATTCACAAAAGAAAAGATAAAATACTGTGTCCAGTCACCCAAAATGGCCTTTGACCAAGATCATGTGACCTAAGAAATGTGCAAACAATCATTCATACTTGATTACCCTCATGTCTATGTTTCATGAACTAGATCCATAAAATTCTAAGTTATGATGCCAATTCAACAAATACCCTTAACATGGCCAAAGTTCATTGACCTTAAAAGACCTTTGATCTTCGTCATGTGACCTGAAACACACAGGATGTTCAGGGATACATGGTTGCTCTTATGTCCAAGTTTCATGAAATAAATCTACAAACTTTTAAAGTTATGCCAAATCCACAAATACCCCCCAAATTACCAAAGTTTGTTGAACCTAAATGACCTCTGACCTTTTTCATGTGACTTAAAACTTGCACACGATCTTCAGGGATACTTGGTTTCTCTTATGTCCAAGTTTCATAACTAGATCCACAAAATTTCAAAGTCATGATGACAACTCCACAAATACCCCCAACATGGTCAAAGTTCATTGACCCTAAATGACCTCTGACCTATGGTCAGGTGACCTGAAACTCAGGCAGGACTTGGTATTACTTATGTCCAAGTTTCATGAACTAAGTCCATATACTTTCTAAGCTGTGACATTTCAAAAACTTAACCTTGGTAAAGATTTCGATACTGATTCCCTCAACATGGTCTAAGTTCATTGACCCTAAATGACATTTGACCTTGGTCATGTGACCTGAAACTCAAGCAATATGTTCAGTAGTACTTGATTACCCTTATGTCGAAGTTTTATGAACTAGGTGCCTACAGTCTCACTTAGCTATGCAGGCGAGACAAAAATTATTGAGCTTTTAAACATTAGACTTGACCTGGAGCTCAAAGTGTCTTGTTCAGGATGTAAAAAACCTATAACTTGTTTTCCTTCAAATGTGAAATGGTATACCTTTGCAATTCTTTTGCCACCTGTTTTCTCTGTCTTCATTTTAGCAAAATAGTGATAATAAGCAGCAACGTACGTCATCACGGATTTCTCATCAGGTCTCTCGACATCTATATCTGTGAAAATATAAATAGTTTCAATACAAAATCTTGGTGCAGTAATTGTTATGACACTGCAGAAAACTCTAGAATGAATGGGAATATTACTACATTTCAAATCTTACACAACTATTAAATAAATGACAAGTGATTCATATGGTAAAGGAATTTTCCAACATGTTTACAAGTATCTTTAAATTGCAAAGTTTCCATAGTGTAAACAATGAGGTTTCAATACGAACAGCATTGCTCCTCAACAACAAAATTGAAAATTGAACCATCTGCGTACACGTCAACTCTGGGGTTGCATCAGTCCTTCAATTTTTATGACTTTTCTCTGTGAAGTAGAATTGTGCTGAAAATGCCAACATGAAACCTTTTCACGTCCTGAAAATCAGAATGATTTATTCGTAAGATAGAAACACTTAACATTCAATGGGACACAGATATTGATTGACCATCGATGAAGAAGCAGCCATTGTCCAACATGAAAGCTCCAATATTTAGTGTCTGCTTTTTACAAATGCACACATACTTTTCGAGAAGGCTTAGTACGACTGTATCATACATACAGGGAGCTTGCATGAAACATTCCCCCCCCCCGGTTAAAAGTAATTTAGCTAACAATTCTTTTGCTTGTCAACTTTTTGAGGGGGCTAATGACCGTCTTACTGTTGATAACTTTATTTTTTGTGAATAAGGACAATGGTGACCCATTCTATCTCCTTTATCTCCATGGTCAAATATTTTTGATGACAAGAACAATTTTTTTTTTGCCTAAGTGAGCCCCCCCCCCCTCGAGAAAAAGGGCCTGTATGATTACCTTCGGCATCAAGCAGTCGTGCTATACCAAGCCTCTCATGAGCCAACTTAAAAGCATTGTTGAGATTGTCTATATTGCTCTGATGTTTCAATACTTCAAAGTTCAAAAGCTCTGGCCTGTAGGTAAAAAGAAAATAGAAAAAGTTTACATTATTAAAAACTGGTAAAGAATTCTTACACAAGTGGAATGCCTCTGGCCGTCTCACCTGCATCCCGCGGTTCAATATAGCAGCAGTGCTGACTTTGAATACTACTCTAACTCGCATAAGATGTTCAGTGATACATGGTTACTCTTATGTCCACTTTTTATGAACTAGACCAATAAACTTACAGAGATATGATGGTTATTCAACAAAAAACCCCAACATGGCCAAAGTTCATTGACCTTACATGACCTTTGACCTTGATCACGTGACCTGAAACTCGAACAGGATGTTCAGTGATACCTGATTACTCCCATGTACAAGTTTCATGAATCAGATCCATAAACTTTCAAAGTTATGATGGTAATTCAACAGATACACCCAATTCAGCCAAAGTTCATTGACCTTTGACCTTGGTCATGTGACCTCAAACGCGCACAGGATGTTCAGTGATACCTGATTACTCTAATGTCCAAGTTTAACGAACTAGACCAATAAACTTTCAAAGTTATGATGGTAATTCAACAGATACCCCCGATTCGGCAAAGTTCATTGACCCTAAATGACCTTTGACCTTAATCATGAGACCTGAAACTTGCACAAAATGTTCAGTGATGCTTGAATGCTATTATATCCAAGTTTCATGAATCAGATCCATAAACTTTCAAAGTTATGATGGGAATTCAACAGATATCCCCAATTCGGCCAAAGTTCATTGACCCTAAATGACCTTTGACCTTGGTCATGTGACGTGAAACTCATGCAGGATGTTCAGTGATACTTGATTAACCTTATGTCCAAGTTTCATGAACTGGGTCCATATATTTTCTAAGTTATGATGACATTTCAAAAACTTAACCTCAGGTTAAGATTTCGATGTTGATTCCTCCAACATGGTCTAAGTTCATTGACCCTAAATGACCTTTGACCTTGGTCATGTGACGTGAAACTCATGCAGGATGTTCAGTGATACTTGATTAACCTTATGTCCAAGTTTCATGAACTAGGTCCATATATTTTCTAAGTTATGATGACATTTCAAAAACTTAACCTCAGGTTAAGATTTCGATGTTGATTCCTCCAACATGGTCTAAGTTCATTGACCCTAAATGACCTTTGACCTTGGTCATGTGACATGAAACTCTAATAGGATGTTCAGTAATACTTGATTAACCTTATGGCCAAGTTTCATTAACTAGGTCCATATACTTTCGAAGTTATCACATCATTTCAAAAACTTAACCTCAGGTTAAGATTTGATGTTGACGCCGTCGCCGTCGGAAAAGCAGCGCCTAAAAATGACAGCAAATACTACAGTGGAGAGTAATAATTTTTCTACATGAACACTCCCATGTGAAAGTATTTTTTAAAATAGTCACGTCCAAGTATCGTCAAGAGACTCAAAATGTGAAAGTATCCTCAAAATATTGTTTGTATGTGCAGTCCCTAATATAATCCGGCCTTTGCTTCATTCACATGACTCCTGTACATTTTAACATCACGTTTCTGCTACTCCTCCTTAGTCCCATCCACATCTTCTGTAGTTCTGCTCGCTCGCTCGACCGTTCAAAGTTAACCTTGCACAAATTCAGAAATCACCACCAGTGTTTGACAGTTTAGTGACCTTTATTCAGCTTTAACGGCTGTGCATCAAGTTCCAAAATAACCATCAAATCGAACGAAGAACAATGAGAAGTGGAATAATATCAAGCATAAATGCCTATTTAGAAGAAGGTTTTGAATCATACGTCTTCTCCGAATCCCATTCACATTGACTACACGAATCCCATAACTTTCGTCCAATAGTAAACTCTCGCGTTGCCTAAATTCAGTTTGCCCCTCATTAGTTTGATTGGCACTAACAATATGAAAGTACCCTCAAAAAGACAACTCAATTAGGTATCCTTCACATGATGGTATCCTCAAAAAGACTCATAAAACCATTTATTATTGCTCAACACAAAGGATCCTCTGAGGGATACCTAATGGTTTTAGGGGTTAAGCACTAGGTTCTTCAAAATTAAAGTCAATGAGACATATGGAGAGCAATAATGGCACAGTAGGTAGAACCTAGCTGGACAATCTAAATACCAGTGCCCGCCACACAGAAACGTTGTTAGCCTAACAAAGCACGAACAGTAAGCCCTGTCACATCTTTCGAATTGTGAAGTCAACATTATTTATTTCAATGTGTAAGTAATGTATCGTTGCAACATTTGCCATCACTGCCACATACATGTAACTGGTTGTAACAGGGCCTCTGTTAGCGTATTGTTAGCGCTAGCAATGTTTCTGTGCGGTCGGTACAGATTTGCTAGCTAGTTCAGACCAGTAAATGATTTATGAATGTGTACTTTACCTGTGAGCATGAAGCAGTGCATTGAAGGCTAAACCAGATCGCCAGCTGCTAGTGAAGTTATGCACATCCACTCCAGGATAACTAAATCAAAGAAAAAAAACAGTATAACAATAATAATCTGGTATTTCTTATGTACCCAAGACATACATTGCAAATATTTAAGCACTTACAGATTTATCATTACCCCTGTCATCGGATTCAATAAGTCATTCTCACACACAATGTATGCACATCCTCCACTCCCTGAGGAGTATTTTAGCTAATCGCCATTGAAACACACAATACTGGACAAACTAAAATGACTTTCACATTGACTTTTTTTTGTAGAATTTTCTTAATTTCTTGTGTTTTAATCCTTGGACCCCGTGGAAGAACAGTACTGTCTATAGGCAGAGCTGAACTGGGTGTCCCTCCGATTTCACTATTTCTCATGTCTATTTGATATTGTTGTTTCTTTGTATATATCTGTTCTTACTTGCTATTTTTTTTATATATCTTGCTTTTATATGTTCCTTTGTACACTTATGTTTTTATTGTGAATTTTGGTAAATAAATAAATACAAATACACATTGTACCCATTTAGAATCTGGGTGGAGTGTGGCAATGTGTGGATTAATGCTTTGCCTAGGGATGCTAGGATGCAGCTGGATTTGAACACATGGCCCTCTGCTAACATGGAGAGAGGCAGAACCAGTACAGTACGCCACAGCTCCTTCAAACTCAAACAAGTCAAAAGCAATATGGTAGGGATGCAAACTTCAATTTATTAGAAAGATATTTATCATACCCCTCTCACCCATCCATTTACTACCACCATCAACAAATTCACCAAGTGTCAAACTGTGATACCAAGTATGAATCAACATTAGAAGCGTGTATTGTATACTAGCAAAATCATAAAATTGATCCATTAAAATAAATTGTTAATTTTCAATCGTCGCTGGGTGAGAGAACCTAGCTACAATTAAACATTAACCAAATGGAATGGTCATGTCTACCCTCTGGCAAGGCATAATAGCTGGATTCATATACATGTAGAACACTTGCAAATCCATTTGAAGGTATGTGCCCCCTCTCCCTCTTTTGAGGACATTTCTATTTTGGCTTATCTAAAAATTCTAAACAAGAAAATACCTCTGCTTGTAGTAAAATTGATTTTAACAAATTATTTTTACCGGTAATTGTCAGAAAATGTTTGCCCACTTTTTTGTAATTCCTGGATCTAAACCTGATATTTAGGGCTAGAATTTGGACAGGTTGTCACTTGCAAGGTTACAGTTGACTCAGCCTAAGTCAACTTCCTATATGAAAATAATCGATTTCGTAACAGTCTGTTGGACCAGAGAATGCAAATAGAATTAACCCGAGTAGAGAAGATTTCTGTAGCCCTATCTGATTCAGATTTATTTGAATCTATCCATTTGAACAAAACATTGATTTTCCTCAAACTTTGGGATCAACCCTTTGACGCTATTCTGTTTTCAAAATGATTAAACAATGATCTTAGCCAATATGATATTTACCCCGCTGTCTTTCTTTGACACCATAGCAACAACGCCTCCTTTGCAGATTTTGTTTCAGTTGATCCATCATCCTATTGGAAAAAAGACACAATTTAGAAATTAAGATATTCAGATATTCAAAATTTATTGTCATGCTCAAAATAAAAAGAAATTACATTGGGATAAAAATCATATTCCGGCTGTTGGTACATTTATACAAAGAACCATATATAACATATGATAAATAATTACAAAAATAATGGCATTAGATAATATTAAAAGGAAAAGGTTCTGCTTTGTTCAGACAAAAAATAAAGTAATATTGGTTTTTAAAAATGGGCTAAGCATAAGGCTTATCGTGTAAAAATACCAGCACAAAGATTTTAAAGGTATCATATCAAATCAGGAACTGTTTTAAAATACTAGATATGTAAACCAAAGTTTGAAAATGAACGAGGGTCGGTTTCAATGACCACAGTATAGTCTGGATCTGTACTACTGGAATACATGAATTCTGAATGAACCTAGCATGACCTATGTACTATGTACTATGTTATTACCCTGAAAGTACAGTGTAGCTGTAGCTATAAATACTTTGTGCATAGGAACAACAAAAGGCAGTCAATGCAGCTAAAAGACTTTTCAAATTTGAGAAAAATGAGCATAACCTAAATACATCTGAGACAGCTTTCAAAAATCCGGCTAATAAATTGGTCACCCTGGTAACAAGTTTCTTGTAAAAGTAGCAGAAAAAAAAGAAAAATATTGGTGAAAGTTTGAGGAAAATCAATCAAAGAATAAGAAAGTTATTGGAATTATTTGTGACATCATATACATGCACATGTATGAACAGCTTTCTCATATATCATATAGAATAAAATGCATAAATTTCAAAGTTTTAATGGCTCGTGGGACTAATTTTCATTTCTTGGAGAAGAGAGTGTGAAAATGACTTGCATAATGATATACTGACGACCAATACAAACTATTATCAATTTTCTGAGAAAAAAGCATTTCATTGATTTTTCACCATATGTGTGGGAAAGCTGCTCACATACGACAAATAAAAAAATTCTAATAATTTCTTTATTCTTTGATAGATCTTCCTAAAACCTTCACCAATATTTTTTGTCATTCTTTTCTGCTATTTTAACAATAAACTTTTTGTCAGGGTGAACTTTCTCTTTAGACTATTAGTGCTGTAGTTACATGTCTTAACAACCAACATCAAATTGGCATTCATTTTATAAATGTACAATGTATTTTCCTTTAAAACAATATAAAATAGAGATTCTTACTTCAACCTGAATGTCTTGAATCTGAAATCTAAGAATGACAGTCCAGATTAATCCTAAGATCAGTCGAGTGTTTCCATCGGCAATGTCTTCTGCACCAATGCTCTCTAGACGTACTTTCTGTTATCAAATAATTATTTAAATTATATATTTGTTATCATATATTCACACAGGTACGGTCGGCTGGTGCTAGGAAAAGGCCTGAAATAAGGACCTACTGCCATGCACCCCGAGGAACTCCCGGGCCCCATCTTACAAAGAGTTACGATTGATCCAATCAATTGTAACTCCATGGAAATCCATCAGTGTCAAAAATATTTCTACAGGAAATTTGCAAAATGTCCTTTGTAAACAATGGAGATCACATCAAATTGTCAAGAAATCAATGAATTTATGGATATACATATCTAGAATTTTATGCATTTTTAATAGGTTGACTTTGCTGGCTTTCCATAGTTGCAATTGATTGAATCAATCACAACTCTTTGTAAGACGGGGCCCAGGTGCCTGTCTGTATGAGACTGTGAAGATAATTGCTTTTAGGGTATAAAGTCACCCATGTAGTACCTAAAATCTGTTGAAGGCTATCCTGCTTTGGATTTCAGTGTAATTTGTATAAGTTATGTATATTATTTGAGTTTGAGAAATCTGGTGATTACTTGAGTGACCATGTCACCACTAGTACTGATCTAAATGTAGGTTCCATGTAGGGGAGGAACAACGCACATGCAAGTATTGATGAGAGAGAGCAACAGGAACAAACCATCCACAATTACCAAAATGATCAAAATTACTAAAATTGAAATTGGCTTGTCAATCCACATCCCGTTATAATGCAGAAACAGATCAATACTTTATGAATATCATGTAACTCTTGAATAAATTTATACAACAGTAATAAAAAAATATGACATACAGTATGATATCAATGGTACATGTACATACATGTGTAACCCCCCAAATCATAACAAATTTATGATATTAACTACCTTGATTTACATGATTTTATCATAATTTTACATCATACGTCAATGTGTGTTATCCAATATAGATAAAAATAATCATCTTAAAATCATGCAATCAACAATCTTTACTACTGGTGGAAAAAGACTTCTCCAGTAGCAATTTCTAATGTAAAATCATACATTACAGCCACTTTGTAGCTCTAAGGACTTCAAAAAGGCAATGTCAACATCTTTGTGTACATTACAACACATGTTCTAACTAGACCTGATCAATAGAGTTAATAGTAGCCTACAATGAAACTGACTGTGTAATAAGTCTTTGTCTTTTATGCAGATAATAATCAATCTCGATATTTGCACGGCAAATAACTCCGCTCACACATTACAACACATGTTCCTAAAAGACCTAATCAACAGTAGTAAAACTTGCATGCGCGATTCAATATATAGCAGCAGTGCTGACTTTGAAAACAATTAACATGAATAATTCTTCACACACACAAAAAAAAAAACATTCATAGGATAATGAAATACTACATTTATTGACCATAAATGACCTTTGACCTTGATCATGTGACCTATGACTTGTGCAATATGATCGATGATATTCAATTACCCCTATGTCCATGTTTCATAAACTAGATCCATAAATGTTAATAACAATAATAATAATAACAGGCATTTATATAGCGCCATCTATCTAGAAATATTCTATTCCGAGGCACGTTGTTATTATTATTACCCCGGCTTTAGCTTGAGCTGCCTTTCAGCGCTCATGCATTCAAGGAATTAAGGAATCTTGCTGAAGGAAATTACGTCATGGCTGGGATTCGAACCCACGACCCTCTGTTTCAAAGTCAGAAGACTTATCCACTGGGCCACAACGCTCCGCACATGTTAATTTAAATGTTAGTTTAAATGTTAGGTATTGCAACAAATAATCCAACATGGTGAAAGTTCACTGACAGTAAATGACCTTTCACATTTTTTCATGTGACCTGAGTCACCTGTGATACTTGATTACTCTTATGTCCAAGTTTCAAGAACGAGATCCATACACTTTCAAAGTCATAATGACATACAGGTGTATACATAATATTCATTAATACTTGGTTACCATTATGTAAAAGTTTCATGAAATAGGTCTATACATTTTTAAAGTTATGGTGATATTTCAAAAACTCAACCTTGTTTACAATTCCAATATTGACGACGCCCCCGCTGCCGCCGTTGGAAAAGTCGCGCCTATAGTCTCGCTCTACTATGCAAGTGAGACAATAAAACTAGCTTCAATAACTCTCTGCATTTCATGCAATTCAATAATCTCAATATTTGCATAGAAAATCACTCCTGTCACTCCAAAGTACAGATTCCTACATGTACATGGCAAAGGTCTCGCAAAATAATTTCCAACCCTAGTCACCAAATTAATATACAATGATGTGTTAGTGGCTACCACACAATTTTATTCACTTGGATGTAGAATGGAAAAAAATTAATCACTTAAGCAATAAGGGAAAGCTAATCATCTGCTGGTGCGAACTTTAATTTCATAAGTTTAAACCTGTACTGTCACTTATACATGTACATGTAGTGACTTTTCTTCATGTTTTAGAATTTCAAAACAAACATGTAAATCTAAACAATAAATAGGACATACATATAGATCTACATGTGCATGGTATTCTTGTGCCACAAAGATAAATTTGAGCAGGTAGGCAGAAAAAAATGTACTCATCTAAAGTTCTGTTTTACAACAGACTGAATCAAACAATGCACATTACATGTAATATTTACATGTTCTTTGTGAGTTATTTAACGTTGAACAATCCAACACAATAATAGAAAAGACTACAATGTAAACAAGGTAAAATACATCACTGAATAAGGACTCTTCGCATAATTCAAAAAATATTATTCATATTTCTCCACATTCCCTTTTGACCTTAATTTGAATGTGGCGATTGAGCACAACTTAATTCCACTAAATTGTGAATTGAGACAAAACAATTTACCTATAATCAGGTTATATTCACAAAGACCTAATCAACTTTTCCCCATGTATCTTACTGTGTTCACCATTTAAGAGAAGCAATTAAAACAAGTGGAATGCCTCTGGCCATCTCACCTGCATCACACAATTCAACATAGCAGCAATGCTGACTTTGAAAACTACTATAACTTGCACAAGATGTTCAGTGATACTTGGTTACTCTTATTTCCACGTTTTATGAACTAGACCAATACACTTACAGAGATAGAATGGTAATTCAACAAATACCCCCAATGTGGCCAAAATTCATTGACCTCACATGACCTTTGACCTTGATCATGTGACCTGAAACTTGCACAGGATATTCAGTGATACTTGATTACTCTTATGTCCAAGTTTCAAAAGTCAGATCAATAAACTTGCAAAGTTATGATGGTAATTCAACAGATACCCCCATTATGGCCAAAGTTCATTGACCTTTGACCTTGGTCATGTGACCTAAAATGCACACAGGATGTTCAGTGATACTTGATTACTCTTATGTCCAAGTTTTATGAACTAGACCAACATACTTTCAAAGTTATGATGGTAATTCAACAAATACCCCCAATTCGGCCAAAGTTCATTGACCCTAAATGACCTTTGACCTTGATCATGTGACCTGAAACTTGCACAGGATGTTCAGTGATACTTAATTACTATTATGTCCAAGTTTCATGAATCAGATCCACAAACTTAAAAGTTTTGATTGTAATTCAACAGATACCCCCAAATCGGCCAAAGTTCATTGACCCTAAATGACCTTTGACCTTGGTCATGTGACGTGAAACTCATGCAGGATGTTCAGTAATACTTGATTAACCTTATGGCCAAGTTTCATGAACTAGGTCCATATACTTTCTAAGTTATGATGTTATTTCAAAACCTTATCCTTAGGTTAAGATTTGACGCCGCCGCCATCGCCGTCGGAAAAGCGGCGCCTATACTAGTCTCACTCTGCTATGCAGGTGAGACAAAAAAGGAGTGTTTCATACCTAAAGCCATACATAAGTGCTAACATGCACATGACTTTTAACACAATCTCATGTACGTGGTAGCACGCATCTCATGAGTGTGACCTAACCAAATCAGTATTGTTTTGTACCACACACAATAAAGTTCTCCAATGTTTAGTCAGACTAAAATCTTTGTGAAACACCCTATTATTTCTACACGTACATTACCTAGTCAAGATATTAAAAACATATATGCTGTTATGTCTTACGTCGACAACTATCTACAATAGACAAACAACAACGTTGAAAAGACTCACCTTAGATGAGAGGAACCGGAGGGCCTTGTTGATGTTCTCCATCTTCTGCACCCGTAACTTGCCATGATTGGGTCTTCCTACCGACTCGCCCGATATAACCTCAAGGAGACGCATCAGTGCTTTCCCATCATGGAGGTCTTCAAACAGGTTCTCAATGTGCAGGTTTGCCTGCAAAAGAAGAATCAAGAGAGTGATGGCGTGCATGGGTATACAATGCGGAGTGATGGTTTGTCGGCTAAGGAAGGTCGTTCAGGAGATGGTGGAATAAGACTGCAGAATCCTGAAAAATACTCTTGAAATATTGTGACATTGAACTTTTATTATGAATATAAAATGCAGATTTCAGTATGCTTCAAAGATCAAATCAAGCTCAGATTACATTATATAAAATTATCATTCACCGCAGGCCACCCACCTCCCCCCCCCCACACCGCCCAATTTTCACCAGGGTCCAAGTGAAAGAATTTTTTTTTACAATAATATTCCACTTTGTAGAGCGCTTATTACATCAGAAAGACGTCTACGTATTATTACCAGATGAAGATGTTCATTTGTGCTGCACTCAACCCAGGTGAGGTGAATGGGTACCTGGCAGGAATTTATTCCTTGAAATGTGTGTGCGCTGTAATCTTAGTAATTACTGCTGCCAAGCTACAGCTGGGGTAATAATATTCAGGTCCTTTGGAAGCATATACAGTGCGTATCAAAAAAAACGGGACAGATTTGAAAAGTCTATAAAATTTTTGTTTCAAATAATGATGTCTATATTTTGGTGTTAATAGATGCTCTAAGGTCTTCTCTTTGAAATGCAATTTAAAAAAATAAATTTTATTCATGCTTGAGCGAACACGTGACGTTTTTGTTGGGGGCTCAAAAAGAGGCTTGCGCCAGAATTGCAGAATATGTGTAATACAATGATCAGACTTCTTGCTAATCAGGATACTTCCTCTTGACCTTTTCATTATCTGTGCCACAATTTTCGAATTATGCTGTCAAATTTCATTTACAAAGTTATTTATTTAATTGAATTAGGCCTATTTTATTTTTTCATTCAAACTTCTGTTACCTTTTAATTTTCCTTCATAAGTAACTGGGAAAACAAGATTTTTTTGTCAACCCAAGCAAGAAGATTTAAATTATTAATTGGGAAAACTTGTGATTATTCAAATCGTTTTATTATGTGAAACAAATAATGTTATGTACCTTTAAAAGACATGAATCTATTTTTCAAGGGGTCATTAATTCCTTGACCAAGTTTAATTGCTTGACAGGAAACACAGGAAGGGATTCATGTTTTCAATGGCAATGGTGTATTGAGTCAATTTTGAGGGAGCTAGATATGGCAGATCGGGTAAAATGTATTAAAAAGTTGTGAGCCTGTGAAGTGAGCACGCAAATATTCCCATTTCTTAAAATTACAATATCAAATTTTGTGATAGATTTTGACATGATATTCAGAAAATGATATCATATTTTACTTTCTATCTTTCCTTATTTCCTGTCCACTTTTTTTCTTGGTCATGATTTTTTTTAATTGAGGGGGGGGAGAGCAACCCGAGCGCCCGCCCATCTGTGTGGCTTTGTTCAAAAGGCACCATAACCTTTGTAGCACATAATGAAAGGATTTGAAAAAAAATCCATGCTCTCCCATAATTTGGTTGAAAAAAAAAATTCAGCTTGAAGAAGGAATATTCAAAGCTAACAGAGAGCATATTAAAAAGAAATAACAGAATAATTCAAGCAAATAAATAGATCTGAAAATGAATTTTGACCGCATTATTTGAAAATTATGGCAAAGATAATGAAAAGGTTAAGAGGAAGTCTGCTAATTAGCAAGAAGTCCGAACATCATATTACTCATATTCTGCAATTCTGGCGCAAGCCTCTTTTTGAACCCCCAACAAAAACGTCCCGTGTTCGCTCAAGCATGAACGAAACTAAATTTTTTGGTAGCATTTGAAAGACAAGACCTTAGAGCACCTATTAACACCAAAATATAGACATAATAATTTGAAACTAAAATTTTATAGACTTTTCAAATCTGTCCCGTTTTTTTTGATACGCACTGTAGAGACATTATTCATAATTGTGATATGCGCTATACAAGAACTGTTTATTATCATTATTATTCCATTTATGTCAACTGTAACATAAAATTTCCCTAAAGACTTTTTAATGTACACTACATGTATGCTTGCACATGCAGCAGAAAACATGATGTGATCTCTGTTTGAATATTATTCATGGTGAATATACATGTGCAATGATGAGGAGGAGGACGATGACGAAGAGAAGGATAATGATGTTCATGATAATCAGTAGATGTTGATGACGGAGGTGATGATCATGATGAAGATGATGATGGTGACGATGATAACGATATCGATGAGAATGATAAAGGGCATAATGTGATGTTTTATGCATTACAATGATTACAAAAAGAGATCTAAATAAAGGTTATTTGACTGTGTGTTAGTTGGATCATTGAAGGGGGTTGTACTGTACCTTTGACAAATGTGAGTTGATCCATTTAGTGAAAGTCTTCTTTTGAATGGCGATGCGTTCCTCCTGTAGTGCATGGATACGCCCCTTCTCAAAGTGACTTGCGCCTTGGCCTGACCCGACAGAGGCCATGATCATTTAGGGTAAGCAAACCTAGTGAATAACACAAATAGCCAACAAAATGAATAATAATCATTATGCATTTATCAAGCACTTATATTCACCCTTGGGCAATGATGATAATCAGTATTAATATGGCTTACAAAATCAGATACATGTATAATACTGAGTGTGGAAAAATGATACAATATTTCTATGTATCAAACTTTCTCATACTGGTACTCAATATCATAAATATATCATTTTCCATGCCATATGGATATACACTGTATATTTTCATTCAATTTTTGCAGGGGGTACAGACTACAGAGTAACTTTCTGTTTCATTGACACTAAGAATGATTCAGGATAAAACAAGTGGAGCGCCTCTGGCAGTCTTGCCTGCATTAGCAGAGTTGACTTTGAAAACTACTATTAAATAAGACCCTACATGTATATACAAAACCTAATGTTAAGATTTAGATGCTGATTCCCCAAAATGGTCCAAGTTCATTGACCCTAATTACCAATCAATGTACCAACTTAGCCTTGAGGACTTTGTGATGATATTTTTGAATATATGACATATACTTCATGACGAAGTCTTGAAACTCTTCCAATAGACGCATAAGTGAGACCTACAAACCCGGATGGATTTCCCTGAGGAAATCCATATTTAGAGGGTGAAATCGGTTTGTATGTATTTATTTATCTATGAACATTCATACGCCTAATGCATATGAAGGGATAAAAATTATTTCACTATAAATGCGAAAAACTATAGGGTTCTTACCAGACCGATCTCGTATAGATCCATCGATCCGTTTGTCAACAAAGCAAATACAATAGGCTTGACCCTTGAACTGCTTCGTTATGACGTACCTTCAATTATCGATGTTACAATATGCCGTTTTGAAGAACAATTTATACATAAAAATTATTATTTAACAAATAATGAAATTTTAAACTTGATTAAAAAGAATAATCACCCTCTAATTATGGATTTCCTAGGGAAATCCATCCGGGTGTACACTGTACTATAGGTCTCCCTTATGCATCTATGAAAGAGCTTCAAGGCTTCGTGATGAAGAAGTATATACCAGGATGTCAAAATATAAAAAAATATCATCACGAAGTCCTCAAGGCCAAGTAAAAAAAGAAAGTAGTTGATCGTCCAGGTTTTTTGAGAGCGGTGATGAGGGAGGTCCTTACTATTTGCTATCTCGGAGTATCAGAGCTAGTTTTTGGTCTCGATGTTCAGGTAGGTGGAGCATAGCGTAGCGAAGTGGAGCCTGCACGAACATCGCTTGAGCCGAATTGTCTGTCCAAATCAATATTATGATGGTGGGCCCCAAGTCTGCGCACCTAACAATTTGAGTTAAGATTTAACATGAATTTCTTCTTATTTCACAAAATCTTTCAGTTGATAATGTTCCTTACATCATAATGAGTTAGTGTGCCAAATATCTCATGAAAATTTGAAAGAAATAGATAATTTTCTTGGAAAAAATTTCGGGCAGTCATTTTCAGATTGAAACAAAAAGTAGTACCCCATGTCTGCGCACTCATTCACTTCGCACAAAATTCGAGGATTTTGATGACAAAAGCTGTATTTTGAGGCTGTCACATGAAATGCCCTGAATTCATTATTTTTCCACCATTTTGAGATTTTTTTATGAATACCTGTCTATGTAGTGCATGTGTAAAGTTTGTGCTCGTTGCGTCTCTTCTGTAACTAAAATCGCGCAAATACGCGGATGTGCAGACTTGGGAGACCGCGCAGACATGGGGGAACTGACCATACATGTATTATAGTCAATAGAACCAAATCTGCAAACATTAAGCCGCGTCAAACCCGGCGGATATGGTTCCGATTAAAAACGATATCGATATTTCCCAAAATCCGCCGCTACACCGGCGCGGCCATAATCCGCTGGTGGAACCAAATATGGCAGTGAGTCCAAACTTCGCGGACGGTCATTAACTAAAAAAAACTAGCCAATATCCTTAAAATCTGACATCAACAACGTAAAAAGCAACCTAAAATTACCCTTTGGCAAAAGTTACTTCAGGATGAGTTCAGTATTCATAAAAACATGGACAAAAGATTGGCAAATTTGTCACCGTAAGCACCCGTTTCAAAGAAATTTCATATTCTGAACATGCGTCCCAATATCATCATTTTGCAAGCAGATGTCATAAAAAATGTGAATTAAATGTGGTACTGACAGATTTATCATCAATCTGATATAAATATCTCACCTTTTGAGCTTGAGTTTTTGTTTATATCTCCCAAAAAAACTTTGGCCCGCGAAGTTAGGTCACACTTTTTCAGAATGGTTTTCCAGCACAGCGCGCATTCATTTTCAATCGGAATAGAATTTTGAAATCGCAATAGTACCGGTACCGGCGAAAGTCGCGAATCCCCTTGACTTGAGTCTAGACCTAATTCACATCAATGATCTTATACTAGGGGCCTATAGTTTACGATCTTGCCATCAATACTATTTATTGAATTGGTTTTGTATAAATTGTGAACAAATTTAAGCCTGAAAAAGTGATGAATACTTTTGAAAAGTCCGCGAAGTTTGGACACCCCATCATACTATGGTAGGGGGTCCTAAAGCTGCGCGGGTCCTAAAGCTACGCACCACTCATCGCGCATGCAGTTTTCAATGGCAAATGCGCACTCTGTGTGTGGAACTGTGACTGCAGAGTAATGAACAATTCCTATTAATTTTTTTCTACAGAGGCTGCAGTAAATCTCTAAATGCAGAGAAAACCAACAACTGTTAGGAAGTTTGGAGTTATATTCGCTTTAATTTTATTTTATCCTATAATAATTTGAATATATTTTAGAAATTGAGGCACAGGAAATACTATTTTTTTGCATGATAAATCGAGTGCGTAGCTTTAGGACCCCTTCTACATCGGGCGGCGAAATCAAGAGGTGTTCGAAAAACACGACGGGATTTTCGTATTAGTGAGTTTTGTGATATTTTCTACTTGGCTAATGATCTTTAGAATGTTTGCCACAAATTAGTGAAATATAATTTGTTGAGATATTAAAATTGGGACAGTTTTTATTGTTTGAAAACAAAGTGCGTAGCTTTAGGTCCCCCCATCATACATGCGCCGAATACACCGGCCCCTCACACGCACCATCGCGCAGCCGCCCGGCCCGACCACTGCTGTGCGGCCGCAGGCGTCCCGTCTGACACCACCAATTTTCGTAACATTCACGCCTCTCTGTGCCGACGGCCGACTCGGCTTTAGAATCAATAATCATACGAAACATTCGATTTATTTACTGAATCATCTCACCTATGTGTCAACCATAATAACAATATCTTTTTGTCTGATAATTTGATGTAGAAGTTACTGTATTAACATCACAATCAAGAGGTTTCTCTCACGGTTCTTGGAGAAAATTTCATTCGCGTGAACCGTAACCACTGTAAACCATTTTTACTGCAACGGAAGTGTAATTACAAAAATGCAAAAGCGCTAATTCGCGACATAACTCGACAAGCGGGGGGGGGGGTCCAGGCTGAAATAAATATGATTTGAACAGATAAAGAAAAATCAGACAAACGAAAAATTCGGACAAATTGATAATGTCATATCCCCACTTGTTCTTTGTATTTCATTATATGAAATTAGGTTTATTCCAATTTTTTCCTCCAAGAACTAAAAAAAAATGGATTGACCAATGATTTAGTGGATTAGATATTTATTGCTGCAACTTATTTCATCATAAGGGAGACATATTATTCACACATGTATGAAATAATGAAACAATTATGATTTCATGTAATAACATTAGAAAAAAGGGAAGTGGGGATGTGACATCATCAGCCCACCTAATGAATATTCATGATGACATACGTAGAACCGTTTTCACAAAAAATTGCTTAACTTTAGAAATTGTTATCTGATTTTTATGAAATTTCTAGCATTTTGCTCTGTGAATCTTACTCAGTTTATTCAGATATAAATATTTTCAGCCTGGAGCATCCCTTTAAATGGGAAGGACAGTTGACTTAAGCTGACTTTTGTGGAAACAGAAAAATCAAAGAATGAGATCAAAACAAGTTTGAGAGAAATCGGACAAATAATCAGAAAGTTATGAGCATTTTAATATTGCGTTCACTAATGCTATGGAGATCCTCCCATTGGCAATGTGGCAAATATTTGTGATGTCACACGTGAACAACTTTCCCTTTGATGGACTATAGAATACCCTGAAAATGTCTATTTTTGCTCTCTTAGGGTGAGACAAACTCTTTATCCATTACGTATTATTTGAAAATCTGTATTACATGCCCTCCTATAGAAAGATACATGATCGACTGATAGATGTAAAAAAATAAGAGGCATTTTAAGTAAAACATAGAAAAGTAATGGGAAAGTTGTTCACATGTGACATCACACATCTTTGTCACATTGCAAGTGGGAGGATCTACAATACAATAATAGTCAGGGGCCTTAGGCCTTAAATTTGAAGTTTTGGGGACAGAGTTTACAAAAGCACCAAACTTTCCCTATGTCACTATTTGGTCAATAGCTTCATTTTTTCCCACAGAACATGGTGTTGAAAATTGCATCTTCATGCAAAAATATGCTAATTTATGCAAATTAGCAGTATTTTATGCATTAAGCCATATGCCATTAGGAATCAATTAATATTTTTTTTTTAAAAAGATACCAAACTTTAGGAAAGTTTCTATCAGGTCAATAGCTTTAATTTTTCCCACAGGACATGGTGTTGAAAATTGCATCTTCATGCAAAAATATGCTAATTTATGTAAATTAGCGGTAATTTATGCATGAAGCTATATGCCAATGGGAATTAATAAAAGTTAATAAAAAGATACAAAACTTTAGGAAAGTCTCTATCAGGTCAATAGCTTTAATTTTTCCCACAAAACCTGGTGCTGAAAATTGCAACTTTATGCAAATATATGCTAATTTATGTAAATTAGCAGTAATTTATGCATGAAGCCATATGCCAATAGGAATTGATTAATAAAAGTAAATAAAGAGATACCAAACCAAAGAAAGTCTCTTTTAGGTCAATAGCTTTAAATTTCCTTATCAAACATGATATTGAAATCATGTTTTTATGCAAAAATATGTTAATTTATGTAAATTAGCAGTTGATTTATGCATGAATAGTAAAAATTAGTAAAAAGGAATAAAAAGAAACCAAACTTAAAGAAAATCTCTATCAGATCCATAGATTTAATTTTCCCTATCAAACATGCTATTGAAAATCCCGTCTTCATGCAAAATATGCTAATTTATGTAAATTAGCAATTATTTCATATGTGTAAATTAGTCCCATTCCAGTGGGTTTAACAGTGGAAAAGGGGCCAAACTGTTGAAGTACCTCTATCACTCAATTGTATGCTATTGAAAATCCTGTTTCCATGCAAAAGTGTGTTATATCATGTTAATTAACAATAATTTATGTATGAAGCTGTATTCCATTGACTAATATATATTACATAAAGCATAAAGCCGTATGCCAACTAGAACAGTGGCAAAAAAAAATCGAGCCGAATTTAGCCCGAATCCTCCGATTTTCGCCAAATGACGACCTGAATAACGACCCGAATCGAACGATTATGCCCGAATTTGCAGAGTACGCCACAGAATTTCCCGAAAATGTGCCAGATTCTTTCGAAATGGGCTATAATTTACCGATTCGGCAGCTTTTTGGATGCCATTTTTCTAATTTCTGGCCAATTCATCTCATTCGTCTATATTCTTTGTATTCGAGTAATGATTCGGACGATATGGGGGGGGGGGCAAGAGTCGGACCTTTAATTACTCTACGACTGATACGAATCGAGTCTTCCCAAAATACCCCAAAATGCCTCCAAAAATCCAACCGAATTCCATCGGAATGCATCCTGAATGTGGCCCGAATGGATTTTGTTGTGGTCACATTCGGGAATAGTCTGGATGGCATTCGGCTGGTTTTGAACATTTCAAAATGAGCTGAATTTTTCAGCGAATGTTCCCGAATTTTCTTGCATTTATGAAGGCAAAACAGAATATTCCTGAAACTACCAGAATACGTGTATATGGATGGATTCGCAGCTGATTCGGTTCCGTTCTAACCCTAGCTTTAAGCAAAGGGTTACACCAAAACCAAATTCTCCCGAACAAAGTCGGATCAGTTCTGCCCAAAATGGCCTGGATTCGGTACTTATTCATCTCGGATTCAGGGAGCTCCCAGAATCGCTTCGGAAGGATCCGGGACTATTCTGTTCTCCCTCCCCAACGGAAACATTCGTGGAGAGATTCTGCTTGTCTTGAAAATTTTAAAACCAGCCGAATATCCTCCAAAATACTCCAGAATGTGGCCAAGACACATTTTTTTCGATCCACATTTGGGATGTATTTGGATGGAATTCGGTTGAATTAATTTTGGGGAGGCATTTGGACAATTATTTTGGGAAGTCGATAGCTCTGATTCGGGACCTATTCCAGATAGATTCGACTCTGATTCGGCCTAAAATTGATTGGGAGAATTTGGTCTTGGTGTTACCTTAGTTTTAGAGATAGAGATCAATTCATAAGCCAATAAAGAAAAATCACTGAAATTATTCAAGTCACCTTCAATCAAGGGACGACAGAAAAAGAAGGATCAGGTCTCTTTGCTAAAATCTTATGTGTCCCTGTTCTAAAAATAATGTACATAGTTGTCAGAGGGGCAGACATGGACAGCTTTTTCTGCCATGAGAACCATCCATATACCCTCCTATTTCTGACAGGGGAAAACTCTACTTGGGAAAGAAATCTGACCTCTTGAATTGCTTTGAAAATACCATATGATTTCGGGTTTTTTTTTAATTGTGAAAGGGGTATGCACAGGATTTATAATTTGCATAAATTTGCATTTTAAACATGATGCTCTCCTCTGGTCGCATGGAAAGTCACCATAATGAATGAATTGTGTAACAGTGTCTCATATGCATAGTGTTGTGCTTGTCCCTCGGTTTAAAACCTCAAAATAGGATAGTTGATGAGTTTTACACATATTTGCATAAATTTTGCATAAATTTGCATTAACATTGAAAATTGATTCTTATTCAGGAGCTGTACAGAAATTAATCTAGATTTGATGTCCCGTCAAAATAAATCCCAAATACCCCCACCCCCCCAAAAAAAGAAAAGAAATAGGCTTCTATAGATAAGTTTAGGTCTGTACTATACATATACAGTAATTCACGGTGAATAGTGTGATGTTGCATAATTTTGCATAAATTAGCCCTATGAAAAAGGATTCAAGTCATTGATATCGAGGTATCCTATCAAGAATTAATGTTTTTGGTACCAGTGACACATGTGGAAAAAAATGTGATTTTGACAATTCTATATGTCGATATATGGTAATACATGTGTTTTTACATGTGATTTGCATATAATTTGCATAAATTAACCTTAAAAATTGATTCATACTCACCAATTTTATAAAAATCGACCTGCAGTTAAATATTTAGCAAAAGAAGACCCAAACACACAAAAATTGGGCATTTGAAAATTATTTTTAGTGAGATAAGGTGAATTATGAGTTTTTTGCATAAAATTTGCATAAATTAGCATTTTAAAATAGGGTGCCCTTCACCGATTTCAGGGCACCCTATCTAGAATTATTGCTTTTGATACCAGGGACCCACATGCAAAAAATGGCGCTTTTGTAAATCCTGTCCCCAAAATTTTGCTAAGGCCCCTGACTAATAATCCCCTACCGAAATTTAAGCGTGCCGCTTGCTAGTAACTAGCATGCGACTAGCAGGGCACTCGCTTAATAAGCGAGTGCATGCTAGCGAACAGTCCCTGCTCGCTAAAAGATCGCTTAACTATTACTCTGCACGCATATCACACGCTTATTAAGCTCACCGCATGCTAGTTACTAGCATGCCGCAAGCTTGCGCAAGCTAGTCGCACGCTTCTCGCAAGCTTGGAAATTTCTGTAGGGGATGATCTAAACTTCTAATGGTCATAACTTTCTTATTATTCATTCAATTTTTCTGAAACTTATGTTTATCTGTTTCAATGATTTTTTTTTTTTTTTGCTTAAGTCAAGCTATCTTGTTTCAAGGGCTTCATTTTCCTTTAAGCTTACCCCTGCCCTGAAAATGAAAATACCCATGCAAAAAAAAAGAAGAAATTCAACATGGGAGTAAGAATGATCAAAATATTCGCTCATATATCTTTATTCCACCATGCGCCTTACAGAAAGATAAACATTGAAAAAGTGGACGCACAGTGCATCTACACCCGGGGGGGGGGGCACTCGACCAAAAAAGAGGTAGGGGTGTGCTGCGGGCGAGACAAAAAAATGGGGGCCTTGGAGCGGGCTTATTGTAAAAAGGAGGGTCCTCGGAACGGGCTTCGGAACTACAATTTTGTGAAAACGGGGGTCCTTGGAACGGATCGCCAGCGTGTGAGTACGTGCGTATGCACCCCTATGAAACGGGCTTGCGTGCATGATGCAGCTAGCGCGGCCTCTGCCGGGTGTGCTCGCGCAGAGACGATGGCCGGACAGCGCTCGGCGGCCGCTTTTCACCAAAATTGCAGCAGATCAATGCGACCGGAACGGCGTAACGAAAAATATGCGAAGCTTTGGAGCAGATTTCTTTCTTCTTTTTTCTCGATAAGAACAAAATGCTATGCCTTGGAGCGGCTTTCTTTGGTTTTTTTTCTCAAAAAGACAAAAATGCTATGCCTTTGAATGGAAATTTGGGTGTAAAAATGGGGGTCCCCTCCGCGGCACATACCCACTATGCATTATATACTGAGTGCCCCCCCCCCCCCCCCCCCCCGGATCTACATAAGGGTTTATGCCCCCTACCTGTCTTAACTTTTATTAACTGCAAACAATTAAGTGTAGCAAAATATTATTTACCATGCTATACTGTTACAATCATTATTTTTTTTTTTTGCTCCGTGAGTCGTGTTGCTCTCTCACTTCCCTCTCTCATACAAGCAATCAAAGTTTTGTTTGAAGTCTGACGTTATTATTTTCACTGCAATACCCAACATTACAGGCCCTACTCAGTTTTGAAGGCTCAAAAGACCAAAGTTTTTATCTGGAAAATGTAACTTTTTTGTGATCTGTATCTAAGTACCCAAGTGAGTGATGGTACACATCCCAGTCATAATTTTATTTCAACCTTTTTTTCAGAACATATGCTGCATTTTTTAGGACATAAAACAAATGAGTATCCATATTTAATTTTGAATACTAGTATTACCAGCAAAGGAAAAGGCACTTAGAAGACAGACTCTACTCACAACAATTTCCATTTCCATTTTGATATTCACCATGAAGTCTGCACTATCTGTTCTCAAATATCAATAACTTCCTAATCTGATTTCATTTAAACTTTCACCAATCTGTTTTTTTTCTGATTTTGTGCAAATGATCATATCAGTGAAGATCAATTTAAACCCGACATCCCAACCCTAATTTTACCTGCCATTCCATTCTCATACATTTAACTGAACATTCTCTTTAAAAGAAAATTCTAGCAGTTAAAAAAAAACAACAAAGAATCACTAAAATAATCATTTATGTTTCCGAAACATTTATTCACACTTTTACAATTGCTAACCTGAATTCTGCCATTCTCATTAAAATACAAACAATTGCTTTTCCACAGAAACCATTAAGATTAAATTTTCATGATAAACATATGGGCAATTCCACAGGTTGGTTGACATGAGCTTAAAAATTCAAATTCAATATTTTCTTGAATTTTTTAATACTTTAAGTCCTTCATACATGATAGTTTCAGGAACAAGAAATAAAAAGTTTATTTTCATATGTATACTTTGGAAAAAAATGGTCAAAAGTTGTGTCTTCCATTTTGTACCAAAATACAAGAAAAATAGTGAAAAATGAAATATGCCTTATTACCATATTGTTATTGCAACAACATACCACTTTATATATTTCTGAAGTTTAGAAGAGTCAAATTACTTAAAATACACAACAGCTTTTCAAGTAAATTTGTAGTACTCATTCAAAACTGAATATTGCAACCTGCTCAGGTGATGTAACGTGAGTAACCGAAAAAACTGACTTTGTTTTCTGAGAGAAAAATTCTTCACAGTTAATTGGTGGGATTTTAAATTCTCTTCCTTCAAACAATCTTTGACACAGTGATGACTATCAAAATCATTAAAAAGTACAATTTTTTTATAAAAATGATGAAGAAAAACTGTAACGTGAGTAACTTTGTAACGTGAGTAACCATCATGTTATGTGAGTAACCAGTAAAAATTATTCAGTTAGGTAACATTTTCTGTGGGATGTCAAGTTTTAAGTCTCATGGTGAGTTGTGAAGTTATTTTTGATTAATAAAAAGCAAAATGAGGGTACACCTCTTTGATGTGACTCTTTGGTCATCAAAATATCAGTGGTCATACAATCACACAAAAATTGAATATTAGTAGAAGTATTCACAATGCGAGAGTGCATTAGTAAGACTTGGTTTTGATTAACCAAACTTTAAAGAGTGTTCGAACAACACATTGAATGCCCTTTATACCTGTAACCCTATCTAGACCGGGGTATTTTGGGAGTTGATATGACCCGGGGGGGGGGGGGGTGGTAGGGGCCTCCCAGGCCCCCCTTGAGATCTCGGCCATTGGCCGCACGATCACGCCGAAAATTTGCGTGCAGGTTGTCTTGGACATAATCTACAATACTATACAGTAATTTATTTCATGCAAATTGGTATTAAGCGATTATGCTAATTTATGCATAATTAGTAAGCGAAATCATACTTTTCCCTCCTACTCCCTAATAAAGCTCCAATTGTTCCAATTTTTGGCATAAAATCTCTTTTTGATGTTCCTAGCAATGAATTTTACACACATTGAATTTTTAATGACATGTGTGTTGTTAACCATACATGGACAAAATGTAACGTAACTGTAACGTAACCACATTATCTGCACCCCAAGTAAAAACCATGTGTTCTTTATTTTTTTAATTATATACAAAGTTTGTCTCCCTAATATACTTCTTTGAAATGGATATAATCAACTTTCATAAAAGCCTTGTATGAGGAGACTTTTCACTTATGTCGACTTTTCATTTTATGCATGTCCAAATCATGTAACGTGAGTAACCAACACATTCCAAAGATTTGCCAGGAGCATAATAAAATTTCCCAAGTTTTGTTTTTATACAAAGGATAGTCAGACTGTGTACTTTGTTGTGATAAGGAGATGTTTAGTTCCTATCAATAATAATGGAGTTACAGCTCCAAGTATGAGTCAAGGTGTCTCCAAATGTAACGTGAGTAACCATGGAATAGCCCATATGGAAATAGAGGTCCTGTAACATTCATGGAACTTTCATAAAAAATTTTTAGCATCCTATTCATTCTCTTCTTTCCAACATACATTTATACTTCAACATTTCTGTTAAAATGTGAAAAAGATTTTTTTTTTAAAGGGAAAATACATTTAATTCTTACTTCATAAGGCACGTGTGCAGCATAAGCGAAAATACACGTCATGCTATTCAAGTTTCTTTTTAATAGGGCTTTTCCTTGAGCCTTGAGTTGAGGCTTTTTAAATCAATTTTTCACTTTTCGTTGAATATTGATACTGTTACAGTAGTAACAATCACGTGTGATCTATTTTTTTTGAATGGCTTGTGAATATCAATTGTGAATATTAAATTATCAATGTCAAGCTTGTTGTGATAATCGAATAATCACTGGCTTCACCCATTGGCATATCTGAGTGGGGACGGGAGGGCATGTGCCATGGGCGCTACTTCAGTGGGGGGGGGGCACACAAAAAGGAAAGGTAAACCAAAAATAGGAAAAAAGGCACAGAAAAGGCACAGGTAAGAAACAAAGTAAGAAAACTGAATTTGAATTTGCGTAAATCATACTGGCATTAAAAAGAATTTGTTCTCAAGAGGGTGCTCAAGACTGTACTGCATAATTTAACAAGTCAACGACAATCAAAACATCAATAAATGGGTAGAACTGAGACTGAAAGAACTGAACTACAGCCACATGGGATTTAAAGATAAATTCCAGTGTGGTAACGATATCAAAATGAGTTCGTACAGAATCCAATGAAATTACCACAAAGTGTCTGTTTGTATAAATAAGATGTGCCAAAAGATTCTGGAAGAAATTGTGTAATTGTTGAGAAATTAGCAAATAAGCACAGGATTCGGGTCAAGCGTAAGGCCGACATTCAAAGCAATAATAATACACTGTCCCACGCGCGCTTATCTGTGCTGGTGATCTTCAGTGTGAACATTTTTCAGCGTAGATTTCAAGATTTCACAAAGTTCAGTTTATGTAACTATCAGATCTAGATCCTCAATGATATAGTGACAATTAATATTTGTTTCACACTCTTTCTCGTGTAATCAGTGTTTACACCCGTATACATTCGTAATTCCGAAGCTTCGTTATTTCAAAGGTTCGGATATTCCGAAGGTTCGTTAATCCGAAAAACAAAATAAGGTTCATTGTTCCGAAGGTTCGACAATCCCAAAACGAAATGAGGTTCGTTGGTCTGAAGGTTCATTTATCCGAAATGAAATGAGGTTCGATGTTCATTTTGTATTCGGACTAAAGAACCTTCGGAATTACGAACCTCATTTCGTTTTCGGACTAACGGACCTTCGGAATTACGACTCTCATTTCCTTTTTAGATTAACGAACCTACGGAATTATGCCACAAATGTTCGGATTAACGAACCCTTTTTCGTTTTTGGATTAATGAACATCGAGATATAGGCAATTTACGTGTTTCGGAATTACCAACCTTCGGAATTACGAAGTGTAACCAGTTACACCAGTCAATGTATGTTATACCATTTATCATCAAAACTTCATCATGGCTGTGGAGGCTTTACACAAGTTTCTGCCAGGTGTACACCAGAGCCCTCCATCACCATGTACCTCCACTGATGAATGCGATACATTCCCTTCACCATGATCTTGCAACTGGTGCAATACCAGACCTGCCAACCTCTGGGAATGAAATATTGTATTCTGTGATAAAAAAAAGTGTTCTTTTCCCCGAAAAAAGTTTTATTTCATAATAAAATGCATGGCGCACTCACTCATCGCGGCGCTCAAGCTACATGCAAGCTAAAATGAGCACTGCTCTTGCAGATGAGAAAAATGTTTAACATGTGTATATCTCACCTTGGTTTTTAAAAAACGATTGAAAAAAGACAAGTTACCTGAAATTACATTGATCTAATAACCATATTTGTGTAAGTTTTATGAAATAGAGACATATAGAGATGATTTTTCTCAATAATTTTTTTTCTTTTTTTTTACAAAAACGTATTTAAAAAAAGAATAACGTACTGCCATATTTTGGTTGCAAACACATACTAAACACGCCAAAAATGTAATGGTTGGCAGGTTTGCAATACTGCCCAACTAAGCAGGTGAATGTTTTGGCGTCGTCATGCAGGACTTCTTGATATCCAATCCACTCTTTAATTCTACGAATGAATCAGCCAACCCACAAGGATTTCGGAGACAACCAAACAAATCCCTAGATCAAATGAAAAAAAAAACTCCAGAAGAAGGCCTTTGGCGAAAATTCAACCCCCGATGACAGATCGAAAGTCTACAACGCGCTTCACACTTACAACCACCTACGCAAGACTCATTCAGCAAAGATGAGAGAGTGATCAACTAAACACGAGGAATCACGCTTTAGAAAGAATTTTTTGGAGTTTCAGCAAGAACGCAGTCAATGGCACTCTCTACTAGGGAACCCAGACCCCTTCTTTTACTTCTTTGACACCACAAAGGAACACTTTTCATCAGAATACGACACGGATCCACCATCCATTGATGAACGCGACTAAGATTGGGTGACAAGAATAGCTAGTAAGATTGAATTTCGTTTTGATCGTAGACCCATCAGACCAAAGGATGTTAAAGCTACACTATGTGTGCACAGTTGGTGATTCAGACGATAGATTTAAATTTCTCAATTCACTGATTTCTTCTCAAAAACCCTTCAATATCAGTGAACGATTTGAAGGAAATCCATATAAATGGATTTTATGACACAGACGCGTTACTAGTAAGGCCAGGGTATAAACTTAAAACGTATGCCCAATATTTCTTACCCTCAATGAAATATCATTTAACTGTCAATGATCTTTGTCACACACGGTTAAATGATCTTGATGCTATTTGTAATAGATACATTAAACAAGTGGAATGCCTCTGGCCGTCTCACCTGCATCACGCGGTTCAATATAGCAGCAGTGCTGACTTTAAATACTACTCTAACTCGCACAAGATGTTCAGTGATACATGGTTACTCTTATGTCCACTTTTTATGAACTAGACCAATAAACTTACAGAGATATGATGGTTATTCAACAAAAAAACCCAACATGGCCAAAGTTCATTGACCTTACATGACATTTGACATGTGACCTGAAACTCGCACAGGATGTTCAGTGATACTTGATTACTCTTATGTACAAGTTTCATGAATCAGATTCATAAACTTTCAAAGTTATGATGGTAATTCAACAGATACACCCAATTCGGCCAAAGTTCATTGACCTTTGACCTTGGTCATGTGACCTGAAACGCGCACAGGATGTTCAGTGATACTTGATTACTCTAATGTCCAAGTTTAATGAACTAGACCAATAAACTTTCAAAGTTATGATGGTAATTCAACAGATACCCCCAATTCGGCCAAAGTTCATTGACCCTAAATGACCTTTGACCTTAATCATGAGACCTGAAACTTGCACAAAATGTTCAGTGATGCTTGATTACTATCATGTCCAAGTTTCATGAATCAGATCCATAAACTTTCAAAGTTATGATGGGAATTCAACAGATATCCCCAATTCGGCCAAAGTTCATTGACCCTAAATGACCTTTGACCTTGGTCATGTGACATGAAACTCTACTAGGATGTTTAGTAATACTTGATTAACCTTATGGCCAAGTTTTATTAACTAGGTCCATATACTTTCTAAGTTATGACGTCATTTCAAAAACTTAACCTCAGGTTAAGATTTGATGTTGAAGCCGCCGCCGTCGGAAAAGTGGCGCCTATAGTCTGGTCTTGCCCATCCCGCAACCTTAGCTATTCTACACATGCCAGAAGAGCTTGATAATCCTTGTATTTCTGACTTGCATGTCGAATGCCATGCCCTTACCCATGTGAAGATGCGATCACTCGGAGATGTAAAAGTAAATGCTTGTCCCAGCTCGAGCAAAATTGGACTCGGAAAAAACATGCACAAACAAAACAGTTTGGAGTGATGTTTGCAGCGCTACTCCTGCCAAACAGAAGAAGCACGCCAAGAGAATTACATGCTTCAGTCAAGACGAAGACCACTCCAACCATTGGAATCAGGCACAAATAGCTCTCTGTACATCAGTTATGTGTTCTTAGGAGAAAATAAAAACACTTCATCATCAGTGATAACATGCCCCATGATAAAACAGCAGTGGTGGTTCTTGTGGATCTACAAAACTCTCTTGACGAAGAACATGGAAGCATACACATTTATGACTTTCAATTAAAGAACAAGCAGAAGAAGATTTTGGACAATAAGTAATTCAAAATTAATATATGTATCTGTGTTGTTTGAAGGCTGTCTACCAAATTTAAAGTTACACAGGCTTCATTGTGTTAATAGTAAAGTCGCAAGATGAAATTATACCTTTTTGACACTTTATCTTTCAAAAAATGTTAACCTCTTAACCTTCTGAAATTACCAATGTATTTTTTTCTTCTTTTTTTTCTGCATGAGTGTGTTATTATGTTTGTGTTTTTTTATATTTATTGATATATGTTATCTGGTGGCCCCTTTTATAAGCCTTGCTTCTCCGGGGTCACCTTACCATCATTGTAATTTCCGATTCATTGTTGTTAATTTGTTTGTATTGTTTTTGTATTTGATGGTTAAACAATAAATTGAACTGAAAATGGGAAGATGTATCGATATTAGGTCTGAGAGACAAAACTACATGTATGCTTGTTATGAATATTATAGGTATCGTGAATGCTTCAGTATTTATTCTCATCATCAAGAATTAATCAAACAAATAAACCACTCAAAGTTTTAAGCCATCCAACTCAAGCCTCCTGTGTCTAGTACCCAGCAACACATAAGGAGACAACACATCCAATTTCTCTTAAATGTGGAGCAAAGGTGATGAAGGTGAGGGAAACTTTTAGCTACACCATATCCAAAACCTGTTGAAATTATAACATTTGTATTAAGTCTTTACAACATGGAATCCCTTTATGTAATTCTCTCTGATTTTTTTTGTTGGTTCAAAGTGCAAATCGTGTTTGAATCTGAATAATATTCAACAACTTTATCAAGGTCAATACTTTAACTTGAATATCTACAATGGGTGCTGGCGTCTAGAGGCACAGCTTGGGAGGATGCAGACATTTTGTGTCTGATTTCCTTTATGGAAGGAATACAATATCAAGAAGATGGATGGTATCATAGGAAATGGTACTATTCTCTGAAAAGCATTTGCAAAATGGTAGCGAGCGTAACGCAGAACAGGTACGCCGTAAAATGAAAGGACTCTAGGAAGGTTACAAAAGAATAAAGCTCTGCCCCCTTTTCCCCCCTCCCACCTGGAACATTCCCCCTCCTCGATACTTCAATCAGTCCCGTGTTAGATATTGGAGCAGTCCAGATTCTGAACAAGAAATGTGGAGCTTCAACAATTTAAGTAATGGGAAATTCCATAAAACATGTACGCCCGACCCCCTATATGTGGGACCTTCATGAAATTTTCTGTCTCTGATTTCTTATTTTGACAGTCTGTAATGCTCTCAAATGACCATGACTTGTTCAGTTTATGAAGTGAAGTAAAACTTGAGAAAAATGGGGGTCGGACGTACAAAAAGTTGATTATTTCATGGAATTTCCCTAATTGAGAATGGCTGGTGTATGCCTATAGTGTTACATACAATAGGGCATTAATCAAAATTTGTAAGAGAATGAAGTACTCTTCATCATCGATAAAGGTGATCATTTTTATTAATTTAGGATCATGGGTACATGGTGTGATAATGAACAAGAATGTAAGTACAAAAACTTAAAGATAAATTCCAGTATTGGTAACGATCTCAAAATGACTTTTTACAGAATCTAATATAATGACCACCCAAGTGTCTGTTTGTATGAATAAAAAATATGTGCCAAAGGATTCTGGAAGAAATTGTGTAATTGCTGAGAAATGAGCAAAATAAGGGCGGATTCGGTCACTTCCGTCGGGTCTTTATTCCAGCAATAATAATAATACGCTGTCCCACGTGTGCCTATCTGTTTTGGTGATCTTCAGTGACAACATTTTTCAGCGTAGATTTCAAGATTTCACAGAGTTCAGTTTATGTAACTTTACCAGATCTAGATCCTCTGTGATATACTGACAATTAAGCATGGTTTTACAGACTTTCTTATGAAATCAGTGTTTACTGCAACTACTGGCATTTCTCTTTAAAATCAGATACCAGATGAAAGTAAGATGGTCCAATCAGGTATCATGCTCAAAGTATTGTCTCCTCACAGATGACTTGACTTCTTCAATCTTTTGTGCTTTACAAGCATTAAATAACCAGTTGGATATACACTCTTACCAGCTGAAGAACCATCCAAAGCACTAGATATACTCTTAATATTCATCCAAGTTAGATGTTTTACCCGTCTGCATCTGACAGTTGGAAATACCTAATGTCAAACTAGGCTCATATATCACCTTTCGTCCATCGGTATTCAATGAAAGTAAGGCATCAATATGGTGTCAAATCACAGCAGCCCGTACGCATGTCATATCAAGCCATCTTCCATTGTATATATATATAAATATATATACATCAGTCTGATTCTGATGATAAACCATTGTCATCATTGTCCTCATCACTCTCCTCCTCCTCATCATCCTTATCCCAGTCTTTCATCCCTGCACCAAGCATGAAGTCATCTCGCAACACTCCCCATGATGGCTCAGCCCCGACTGATGAATTCTGGGTAAATCAGGACAAACCATGAAGAAGAAAAAAATAAAGAAACAAAACAGGGAAATGATTAGAATAAGGTACCTCGTCAAAAAAAAATCAGAGCAGGGACTTTCTTGTCGGTATTCTGCAAATGACCTTTCATTTCCTATTCTGACACTTTATTATAAACAGAAGAATGGAGCATGCATGAAAGCCGCTATGAAGAGACGCAGAGTGACAAGTTGCCTGAGAGGATCACCTTTCTTTAAAGGACAAGTCCACCCCAACAAAAATTTTGAATAAAAAGAGAAAAATCAAACAAGCATAACACTGAAAATTTCATTAAAATCGGATGTAAAATAAGAAAGTTGTGACATTTTAAAGCTTCAAGTTCACAAAATAGTTATATGTACATCCCGGTCGGTATGCAAATGATGGAACTGATGACATCACTCACTATTTCCTTTGTTTTTTATTATATGAAATATTCTAATTTTCTCCCAATCTTCCTGTAAAACAAAGTTATATTCCTCCCTGAACATGTGGAATTACCATTTTTTTAAACATTTTATGGATCAGTCAAGTTGGTCCTTAACGCAAATCTGTAACAAGTGGAATGCCTCTGGCCGTCTCACCTGCAAACTATCAAAGTTATGATGGTAATTCAACAGATACCCCTGATTCGGCCAAAGTTCATTGACCCTAAATGACCTTGACCTTAATCATGAGACCTGAAACTTGCAGAAAATTTTCAGTGATGCTTGATTACTATTATGTCCAAGTTTCATGAATCAGATCCATAAACTTTTAAAGTTATGATGGGAATTCAACAGATATCCCCAATTCGGCCAAAGTTCATTGACCCTAAATGACCTTTGACCTTGGTCATGTGACGTGAAACTCATGCAGGATGTTCAGTGATACTTGATTAACCTTATGTCCAAGTTTCATGAACTAGGTCCATATATTTTCTAAGTTATGATGACATTTCAAAAACTTAACCACAGGTTAAGATTTCGATGTTGATTCCTCCAACATGGTCTAAGTTCATTGACCCTAAATGACCTTTGACCTTGGTCATGTGACATGAAACTCTAATAGGATGTTCAGTAATACTTGATTAACCTTATGGCCAAGTTTCATGAACTAGGTCCATATACTTTCTAAGTTATGATGTCATTTCAAAAACTTAACCTCAGGTTAAGATTTGATGTTGACGCCGCCGCCGCCGTCGGAAAAGCGGCGCCTATAGTCTCACTTTGCTTCGCAGGTGAGACAAAAATGGAAATATTGTATAATTCAAACAATAAAAAACAAAAGAAAAAGTGAGTGAGGGGCATCATTGTTTCTCTCATTTGCATGTGACTAAAGTGCACATATAACTATTTTGTGAAAAGAAGTGAAAATGTAAAATTATTTTACATGCGATTTTCAGCATTATGCTTGCCTATTTCTTTATTGATTCAAACCAACATTTTTCTGAGGTGGACTCAACCTTTAATGATCAAATGTCTGCAGGGGTCACCTGTCTACATTCTCAGTGTCCCTTTCTCATGTCATTTCTCAGAGTTGGAGCATGTATTCGATAACCACCCAATTGATCAATGAAGAAATACATGTACCTTTCTACGAGGCCGTCATCATTATCAAGCCTAATCACTCACTATGGCGATCTCCTCCATTCTTTTAAAACTGTCATTTTGTGTAATGAGTAATACATTTTTTTTCAAAAAATAACCTTATTGATCCAATTCTTATACTGTAACTATATTATCAATTTGTTATATAATACATTTGCACATATTACCTTGTAAACTTACATCTCATATATTGAATGCAGAAATAAAAGCAATCAATAACACATTTTCTTTTCAGGACCATTTCTTATATCAGGGTGACTCTTTCAGCAATATGCTTGTTATCTCTGTGAAAAGTAGATTTCACACTATAATGCATTCTTGATGTCACCCACAACTCATCATTCTCAAAGAAAACATTCCATGAAATTTGACCCCTCAAAAAATGAGATAAACTGAGAGTGCAAGTAGGCCTGGGTCGGAACGGACAAAATACCGGAATCCGTCCGATATGTGCAGGTTCCGGTATTGTTTTTTACGTTCCGGTATTCCGATAAACACCGGCGGATTCTGGAACAAAAAATTTCGACATGACTCAGGCCTAAGTGCAAGAGTTCATCCATGATTGAAAGTAACTTACCTTTGATGATGTGATGCTCTCTTTCTTCTTTGATGAAGGGTCTACATTTGAAGGGGCTGGTGTGCCTTTCAACATGTCCAGGAAATTGCCCTTTGTTAGCGATGCCTCTACTTTAGCCCTTTTTCGTTGTGAACCTCCGACTTCTTTGAGTCTTTCTTCTCTGGTTTTTTGTTGCTTCTTCACTGCATTAAAAAGCTGCACAACACCTCTGTGGAAAAGAAAAGGGCAATCAATCATACAAATGATTTCGTCTTAGATATTAAGATTTTTTTTCTCAAAAGGTGACCACATTAACAATGTCACAAATTGGAACCATTGACTGTTAGTCTCCCCCCCCCAAAAAAAAAATCACTCTATAAGAACACTTCAACAAGTTTGAAGTTGACCCACTAAACAATTATGCAATTATCGCACGAACTAAAATAGGACAGACGGTTGACAAGAAAATGAGATGCCCCCGTCCAATAAACATGGAGATTTAGAATCTTTTGAATGGCTTTAGTGATCTGGCATCCAAAATACCTATATCATTCCTTGCCATAATTTATTTCAAATTTATTATTATTGTTTCTTTATTTTGCTTGCTTCTGCTCTGTTGAATTAAGTGGTAGATAGTCATTTCAGGCACAACTATTATGCACTAACAAATGTTAAACACTATTTTATCATCATAGCTGTTGCATGGGCATGGGAACAATTTTCAAAGAGATGGTACTAGTTTGTTTTGCCCCAAAAATGAAGTGGCTTCTGGTGAGAAAAAATTGACACGTCAAAAAAAAAGTGTCGCTTAAAAGGCAAACACATAATATGCCTGCCTGTAACGCAGAAAATGGAGTTACTGGGTCAAGCAAGAATAGTGGAAGGTGGCGACTTCACCTTTGACATTCTGACCTCAAAATCAATAGATTTCCTGGGATCTATGCTAGTATCATACACACCAAATTATATGAGCTTAGGTTAAGTTAAACTGAAATTATCGCATTTACAAGGAAATGTTAACAGATGGACACTAAGCGTGATGTCATAATACGTCCCGTAGGATGGGCAAATAAAAAAATAAAGGATTGCATTCCAAAATGAAGTGCATTTTGCTCAGGAAAAATATTGACAAGCCCCCCCCCCCAAAAAAAAGAGTGTTTTTGTTCGAAGAGATGTGGGTCAAATCTCAACATATTAGCATACTAACCAGGTTTGACGGGGGTGCTGCATATGGTGTAACACATAAACACAGCATCCCAAGAAAATCTTAGGGGTGCTTCAGCACAGAGACACATCACATGCTCCTGAGACATTTGCTCCTGTCTTAATATCTCAGAGGGCATAATGTAAAGATAAGGATAATAGTTTATTCAGTTTTGGAGGTTAAGTATTGGGTTTGGCTTAACATGCAGATTTTCCATGAGAGCAATTATCGCTAGAGCAAATCATGTCACTGAACCTTCAGGACACCCGCTTCCAAGGCCATGCGCTGTTCGTGCTATATATTTTCATCCTTAAAGGTCAAGTCCACCCCAGAAAAATGTTGATTTGAATAGAGAATAATCAAACTAGAAAAACGCTAAAAATTTCATCAAAATCGGATGTAAAATAAGAAAGTTATGACACGTTAAAAATTTGTTTTTCACAAAACACTGATATGTACAACTCAAATGAGAAAGTTGATGATGTCCCTCACTCACTATTTCTTTTGTTTTTTATTGTTTGAATTATACAATATTTCATTTATTATAAATTTGATAATGAGGACCAATTTGACTGAATCATGTAGTATTAAACAATGCTCATTCCACATGTTCAGGGAGGAATTAATCGTTGTTTCACTTGACAAGGAGGAGAAAAATAGAATATTCCCAATTTCATGTAATAAAATACAAAATAGTGAGTGGATGACGTCATCAGTCTCCTCATTTGCATACCCACAAGCATGTGCATATAACTATTTTGTGAAAGTAAGCAAAACTTTAAAATGTCATAACTTTCTTATTTTACATCCAATTTTGATGAAATTTTCAGTGTTATGTTTGTTGGACTTGTCCTTTAAAGTACAACATAATCACTTTAAACTTAAGATTTATAGTGACAGAGAAGTCATGACTCACTTTGTTGCTATTCGTTGAAGAGATCTTTCAAACTCCTTGTCAGTCACTTTGGGCATCACCTTCGCCATGTTTTCCCATTTCTTTCTGCTTTGTTTCTGAAAACATAACATAGACTTAAAGTCAGGCATGATATTCCCCTCTGACAAAAAAATCTGAAAAATAGCAAAGGGTCGCTAAGTCACCGCCGAAGTCCGGGCGCCCCGGTCGGGGTTACAAGCTCTTGCATAGTAAAGAAATCAAAAGAGATTTTTCAAGGCGAGTCTGCATTAAACAAGCAGTAAAAACAGCATGAGAGTGTTCTTAAAAAAAAAAAAAATTCTGAAAAAAAATTAATCGGAGTTCCGATTTTAGTTGGGAGAATATCATGCCTGTAAAATAGAATTATTCATATTAACAAATGAATAAATGATAGGTTTTCAGGAGCCTAGACAAAAAAAAGGAATGCATACAAAGATTATGTCTAAACTTACCACACATCTATAATTCAAACCTATCTTTGTTGATTCTCTTTAGGAGTATACATGTCACATACTGTAACTGTTATATTAAACTTGTCACAAATTATTTTGATAGAGTAGTTGTTTTAGTAAAAAAAAATGAAATTATAGCTCCAACTCTATAACAATAGGTTTCCATAATTTTTAAGATGAATTCTTCAGTACTTAATTATAACAATACAGGTGAAATTAAACGCCTTTAATGAATATTACTAGTACTTTAAAAGAAATATGACCATGAAAAGGCTTGTTTCATCACATCTTCCTACATTAGATGAAACCATAACTAAATTCAGGAAAGTGCGTTTCTAACAGATTCTGCCATCTTGTTGGATTGATCTCAATTAAAGTATACTACAGCGAGATGAATGAAGCAACCTGGGCCCCATCTTACAAAGAGTTACAATTGATCCAATCAAGCAGATATTGATCAGATCAATCGTAAATCTTTGTAAGACAGGGCCCTGTATTCTATCTAGAAAGCGTTCTGAGGCCCATTATCTATATTACCCAAACTTTGGGTTGAGCTGCCAGCAGTTCATTCACAGAATTAATCCTACCAATGACCAGCGGCGTAACAGGGGTCGGTGGCCAGGGGGGGCAAGAGCCAAAAATTTCGTGGTCATATCATGGTATGAACAGGCGTAATGGTGTAATGAGGCGACTATTTTAAGAAGGCCAGATATTGCGTATAAGCTTGCCACCCCCCGCCTGTTACGTCACTGCCAATGATTGAATTCAACTAACCTGGGTCGAGAGCAGCACAAACAAATAATAAAATATAATCATAACACCATATAAATAGTCTCTATGTGTGTGGAAGAATGATTGTTTTGTATAGGGCTAATACATGTGCTTCTTAAAAAGGTACGTTTTTAACACAGATTTGAATCCGTTGAAATCTGTTATAATAGATTTTATGAGGTAGGTTGTTCCACAATATCTTGTGCCATTTTCCCCAAAGGCTCTATTACCAAAAGTCTTGGACTTAACCTGTATTTCAGAGAGAAGATCCTTTGATTGTGAACGGAGATTTCAACTGGGTTGATATTTCTGAATCAGATCACCGAGGTAAACAGGAGCATTCCCATTAATTCTCTTAAAAACAAGAGCAAAAGGACTTTAAAACACAATTGCAAGCCTTTATCGGAAGCCAGTGAAGACTACATAGGATCGGTGTCAGATGTTCAAATTTCTTTTTACAAACTAGGAGCCTTAAAGTGGAATTTTGTATGCGCAGGAGTTTAGAAAGCCGAGTATCTGATACTCCTAGAAGCATTTCATTATCACATTCTAAGGGACTGAATATAAATGCATGAATGAGTATTTCTGTGGTTGACTTATACAGAAAATACCTTATCTTTCCAATCCTATACAGTGCGTCCAACAAAAAAACGAAAACGAGATCTGGCGATGATTTATCATATTAAAGTTTCGCTTATTTTTAACAAAATAGTTATATGAACGAGCCAGCTACATCCAAATGAGAGAGTCGATGATGTCATTAACTCACTATTTCTTTTGTTTTTTATTGTTTGAAATATGAAATATTTTGATTTTCTCGTCATTGTCATGTGAAATGAAGTTTCATTCCTCCCTGAACACGTGGAATTCCATTATTTTAACATTTTGTGCTTCAGGCAAGGAGGTCCTAATCGTCAAATTCGTAAAAATTGAAATATTGTATAATTCAAACAATAAAAAACAAAAGAAATGGTGAGTGAGTGACATCATCAACTCTCATTTCGATGTAACTGGGTCGTTCATATAACTATTTTGTTAAAAATAAGCGAAACTTTGAAATGTCATAACTTTCTTATTTTACATCCAATTTGGATGAAATCTTCAGCATTGTGCTTGTCTGATTTTTCTCTATTGATTCAAATCAACATTTTTCTGAGGTGGACTTGACCTTTAATTACAGAAATTGGTCAAGAAGTAAAAAAGTTATGTTCCCTGGAAACAATGCTTGTATTTCCATAATTTCATTGAATAAACGTGTTTTCAACAATTGCACACAGAAGCTATAACACGATTAACAGAAGACTTAATGCATGGCTGATCGTCAACAAAACGGAGTGTCGAGTGAGTCTGGACGCTAGCCTGTAAAACCTCTTCGTTTTGTGAAATTTTTGAAATTCAAGCCTTTTCAAATAACCACAACTTTGCTATTTCTTGACCGTTTTCTGTAATTGAGGTATCAAATTAAAGAGCAGATATTGAACTTTTTAGGCATGTGATTTTCTTTTTGAAATTCAGATACCCCCCGCCAAATGAATTTTTGGTATCCTTTCTACAAAATGTTTTTGCTCACTCATGCGTGAATTAGGAATAATGTGAGTAATTTCAGATGAAAGAGGAGATTCTAAGCTTTACAATGATAGGTCATTTGTCTATTGTATTTGTGATAAAGTTATGATAAATCATCCATTAATCTCAGTGGAATGCACTGTATAGTCCAATGGCGGCTGATTTACAAATATTATTAACATGAGATTTCCTCCCTAGATCATCCTCAACAATTACTCCAACAACATTGGAGTCATTGTTGCTGAATTTGATATCAACGCCAATCCATAGTCCTCTCCTTGGAAATGCGAGAATCTGAACCACCATTAGACCATAGGGTACCATACTTAATGAAATCAATCAAATTTACTCCTACATGTTTTAATGTTGTCTTCAAATACCTCTTTTACTCTTTCCATGAATTCCTTCTTCTCTTTCTCCTTTGCTTTAGCATAGTCTTTTGATTTAGCAAGTACAGCTGAGGCATCTTCTGGCGTTTCTTTCCTGAGGATGCTTGCCATAGCATCAGCCCAGCCTCCTCCTGGTATCTCTTCATCTTCATTCTCAACATCATCTTCATCTTCTTTACTTTCATTATTTATCTTCTCTTTTGATTGTTGTTTTGGGGGTGAAATCGGTAAAGCCTTCATCTTCCTTTTTAAGATAGTACCTAAAAAGAAAAAAAGCCAGTGTTTAGAAGAGCAGCTTTCATAATCTAAAAAATATTCAAATAAAACAAGCATCAATAGTCTACAGCCTCAAAATCTGTTGAATCAACTTGTGTAATTAATGTGCCTCCTATAAATTTGCAATGCATTGTGGGGCAGAAATTTAGTACACAGTGAAGTGAACGCAATGATCAAAACAATAGTGCATTTAAGAGGTTTGATGAGTGCTTTAGCACAACCACTGTAAATCCCCTTGCATAGCCAATTACATTGCAACTTAAACTTGCACATTATCTGTTATATAAACAGGGGCCAGTCGAAGAAAGAGTTGCGTTTAAACACAAGTCAAAAAATCAATCGTAAGTCCCAAATGAGCGCTGTTGATTGGTTGAAAATCAAGTTGCGTAAGAATTGAGTTGCGATTGATTGCAACTCTTTCTGCAATGGGTCCCTGGTCAACAATATCTGCAAAGTGCATCTTTGTCAAATAATGTCCATTTCATTGGAAGGCCTTGAATTTCCCATTATGAGATAACCACTGCTATAGTATAGCAAAAACACGGATTGTGTGACTTGTCTGTGCACATCATCCACATGCTGCATCCTTGATAATCCGATAGCTTCTGTTTTTGTTTCTTTGGTTGTTTTGCTTGACTATGTCTTGCTCCACTACAACCAAAATTTTCAAGAAAATGTTTAACAACTCTTCTAAACAGAGAGATTTGGGATTTCAGCTGTGCACAGGATTAAGTTTGCCAGTAACATGGAATTTAAGATCTATTTTAATGTGATGCAATTTTGACCAAATCAATAACAATAAAACATCTACAAAGTCTTTGTTGTTGGACCTACCTATTTAGTCTTTCATTTCCCCCTCACAAGCAGATTTTTCATCTCATCTTCCTTATTCAAGGTAAAAAGCTTTCCAATAATACAAATGATAATTATAACAAAAGGACAGGGGAACACTTTGGTGTGACTCTGCAAGTCCAAGTCTGAGTCAGAACAAGTGCGAAGGGAGATGCAGACTCAGCAGGGTGTACATATACGTGTAGCAGATAGTGAAAACCTTGCCGCAGGCTGCAAATACTCCCCAAGTGCAAGGCAAATTTTTCAATTCAATTCAATTTCAATTCATTTTATTCAATCATTTAAAAAATCAATATACAAACAATTCAAGGAAATTCTTTTCCTTTTTAAAGGAAACCAAAACCCATGAAAAGAAGCAATCTTATTGGATAGAGTAAAATGAAAGGTACAAATTTGAAAAAGTTTCATCAAAATCTGTTGTGAATTAAGCAAGTTATGGACGTTTAAAAAGTCTTGTTGTACTTTCTATGGGGATCCTCAAATTGGCAAACGTGCTTCAAAATAGCTGATTTTGTGGACAACTCTCCATTTGTTTTCGCCACAAATTTTCAGATTTCCCTCTTTATTTTACATATTTCACATTAACTCCTCCTGACCTTGACATATCGTCGCACGCACCACGAACCGTCCTCTCTGCGCACTTCGATGCGAAAGTTAGTTTTGCAGAAAACGCATATAAAGAAAGCTTTTTTAAAACCAGCAATAAGTGCACGGACAAGGAGAGCCAATTATTTACCAGTGTCTTCGTTCAAAAGTTCAGGTTCTAAGGTTTCATCCCGTATCTTTATATTTTCTTATAATCAATTATTTACGCCACAGTGGGCATCGTAACAGAGAGGACGGTTCGTGGAATAGATACAGTGCGCTATCGCGCATCAAAGTGCGCAGAGAGGACGGTTCGTGGTGCGTGCGACGATATGTGGTGTGAATTATATTTAACCATGACATATGTTGTGCTCTGAAGGAGGCAAGATGCAATTTGAAAGATGAGGAAAATCTGAAAATTTGTGTACAAAACAAATGGAGAGTTGTCCACAAAATCAGCCATTTTGAAGCATGTTTGCCAATTTGAGGATTCCCACAGAAAGTACAAGACTTTTTAAACATCCATAACTTGCTTATTTCATAACCGATTTTGATGAAACTTCTTTTAAATTGTTCCTCTCATTTTACTCTTTCTAAAAAGATTGCTTCTCTTCTTGGCTTTTGGTTTCCTTTAACGTCTAAGCCAGCGTTCTCGCTACCACGCGTCACGGTTGTCGGGCGCCGACAACCCTGAAAATTTTCAGGGGAAATCCGACAACCGTGAACTTCCCCGACAACCGTGGCCGACAACTGTAAAACAGGCCTAGATCTACAAAAAAATGAATATATTAATCTGCTTTTCAGATCCTAAAATAAACTTGACGATTATTTCGTCCAAGATTTCTTCCCGAGATTTCTTTGACTCACTCACTACGCTACGCTATACGATACGACCTCGACTCGAGGCCCAATCTCTTTTGTGGGAAGCGCGAAGATGCTTACCTCGCTTGCGTATCGCATTGCTCACATTATTTACGTCTTTAAAATGGTAGTAAATACGCTAAAAAAATAAAGTGAGTTGAGAGGGGTACCGTAGGTTACTGGGTTAGGCAATGTAATTATTAGGTTATTACGAATTTCAGTTTTCAGTTGATATTATCACTTCTCTTTTTCAAAAGTAAAGTGTCAAAAATAATATCAAAATTCGATCGGATTTTAATTTTATCTCGTCCCAGCCTTTGCTACATCGGGGCTACATCGACTACATGATCATTGAATTCTTTTCTGATGACACTCCCGTAGATCGAGCGAATTGAGAAAATTATTCAAAGATCACGTTGATAATGACAAAGCCAAAGGAATGGATTGACATAATGTCCAACTCATTTACTTACAGCATAATGATTTATTCATTCACATTTATATTCCGATTTTACTCCATAATTTCCAAAGTCTTGATCTCTACATCGATCTTTTGAAAGTGTTGATTAATTTCGCGACGGTGTGTCTACCAAGTTCTGTATCACCGCACGAGCGCTCGCAACGACCACATTCAGGAAACAAATCGCACATGGCATCAAAATCCTTGATCTGGGGATCCGAGTCTTCCAGAATTAGATGGGATCCAAAACTAATTCAGTTTGAATGTTTTTTTTTCAGATATTCAATGAATCTGTTACAATTTTCATAAGTAATTATCTTTATTAATATCATTCACATTTGTTATCATTACAACTCATCTTTTTAATGTGAATTATACTTATATACAGTGTATTTTCATTTGTATTGTTCTTTATTGCTAATGGCCTGCCAATTGAATAATGAGCGCACCTGTCACGGTCCTGAGAAATGTTTTTCATCACGGTGAATGCTTTATGAATTTGTTGCACAATTGCTTAACTACGATCTAAAATGAAATATTATTTGAAAAAAATGATTTGTTTGAAGGAGAAAGAAAGAATAAAGGGGGAGGGGTGGTCGTGGGCAATGTAGATGAAAATTATGGGATGTTTGTGACTTTATGATGGGGGTCGGAGGGGATTGGCGAAAAGAAGTCAATGTTCGGAGCGAATGAAATTAATATTCATTTACGGATGTGTCTACTGTGATTGATCATTGTGGCTGCATAGTCTTTATGGCGATTGAAAAATCCACCTTGGGTCGGGAGGGTTACGTGATTCAATAGATTTCGATAGAAGTACACACATTAAAAAAAAAGAGGATTGACAATTCATTCACAGATATTCATTTTAAGTACGGATTGTGTGAACGTTTTAGAGGATATGTATTTCGTTGTTTACGCCCACAATGAGTTGCTAGTATAATTTGAATATCGTTGGATGAATTTTTCAATTTCACTGATGTTATGTTTTCTATCGGCATTGTGCTTTTATACAGTTAGCTTTACAACGTCGTTAGCCTAATTACTGCGAGTGGATGATATTCATGAAATGAGTTGGAATGTGAACGAGACGCCCCAAAACCGATGGCACGTGATCTAATTAGTATTCATTATCTTGGGCTTGAGCCAATCATTGTGCTTGAACGGGTTTCCCCGATCCCCCTGGAATGTGTGCCACCGTGTGTGACCTTTTAACCTGTTGTTTGAGTGCGAACCAGCTGATTTTTTGACCTCAAATATTCTTCATGAATATTCCTCTACTATTTTTCTTTATTTCTGTTCTAACAAGTTGTACTTCTTTTATTAATAGAGTTTGGAACAGGATACTATATAATTGAATAATATATTTAGCATGACATATTTTGCCACTTTTGATCTTATTTCTTTAAATCTGTTTTCACTTCACATGCTATATATTTTTTTAATTTCATATCCTTGTATACACTTTATTTCAGAGTTACCCCCCCCCCCCCGAGTTGTTTATCTCTTCCATATTGAGAAAATAACGTTCCAGCTTTCCTCATTCTTTTGGAAGAGTACTAATAAAGAAGAAGTTTGTTTGCTAGTCTTAAATTGGAGGCTTGCCTTATTGGCAAGAAATCAATGATAGCACGATATGATTAATAAAAGTACCAGTCGTGGTTAAAATTCAGTTATGGACATTTTCCAGTCATAATTAATGCAAACGTTTTTAGTTTCATCCAACTATTCCTTATTTCAAATACATGTATAGTTTACTGAAGAATATGCATTGTGGTAGTTTGACATTTTAGAACCGACTGAAAACGTAGACTAGCCCCTTTCACGAACCCTCCTCCCATCCATTTTGTTTACGGAAAAGTACAAATTGCGCAATCTTGATCGAGAACCATGCACATGGTCATCAGAAATCTGATACTTGTGTTGTCTGGGGTTTTCATTCTAGATCTATGGGAGGTGTGGGGGGGGGGAGTGGAAAATACCGTCAGATCAAATACGCAAAGGCGAGACAAAGCTTATTTGACTTTGAAGGAATATTGCTTAGATATCGAGGTTTCTTGAGCATTCATGATGATGTATTTTGGGATTAATTCAATGTTGGCCCGTTTTATACGCTGCTGAGTGCTATACAATTAAGAAAATCTTTTTATTTTAATACTGTTAAAATGTGAATTTCTGTAAATTTAAAACTACACCTAAAGTGATATTGTGATGCAATTTATTGAATCACGTACCTCGATCTTCCCACTCATGATGCAAGAAAATATTTTTAGAATTTAAAATCACCAAAATATACATGTAAAGAAAGATTATTCAGCCATCATCATCAGTAGAATTCTAAAAAAATATATTCGCTTTGAATATTGACTTCTTCACCAATCCCACACACACGATCTCAACATCCCCTTGTCATTGTCCAGGCCACGGCCCCTCCCCCATCGCTCTCTCCCGTCGAACATCTACAACCCCCCCCTCTTCCCCTCTCTTTCACATACGCTGTATTTGTAGGCCTACATATTGTATTACCTAGAAATATTTTTCCTATCAATTAACCTATACTTTCAAAACATTATAAATCGCAATTGATAACAAAATCGTAATATTAAAGTTTTATGAATGACTAAAAATAATTCTCACGCTCTTGATGAGCACATTCATTATTTTATAGGTGAGTAACGAACAAACACAGCAATAATTGACAGTGATAAAAGAATCTTGATAAAAGATTATAAGAGTAAACATCATCAACAGAAATCTTATGAGAGTTAGTTTCAGTGAGTATCTGAATAAAAAAAAACATTCATGCAAATTATATTAGTTAATTGGGGACCCCGTCTCATGAATACCGATGTCCATTATTTGGAAGCCTCGGAAGAAATCTTCCGAGGCATCCAAATAAAGTTGGAACAATCTTTGGATTTCGTAAGGGCGTGACGCGGTGCAAGCTCAAAGGGCTACGCATGCATGCGGTCCGTAGATTTATTCGGTCATTGACATAATAAGCAACACGCATTCACAAAATTAATCGCACTTTTACAATGATGAAGCGATCTAAACATTGAAATAATGGACTTAATTTATCGATGCCATCAATGTGAATAAATCAATTAACTGTAAGTATAAAATGAGATTGACATTTCCTTTCACCTTTTTAAGATATCAGTACCGGTAATTGCCTTTCTGCTTCAATCGCAATTCGCGCAACTGTTACGGCTGTGTACGTGTGGCCGGAGAAGCATTAAACAGACATAAAATGTGGTGCATTTAGCAGCAATCTAAGCTCGTCGATATTGATATTTTCGATAGCTACCGCGCTTTCGCGCGGACACCCCCTCCCGAACCCTCCCCCCGTGCGTGCTTCGCACGCACCGAGGCCGCTGCGCGGCTTTCGTCGCTTCGCGCCGACAACCGTCAGATAACCGATTTTGATGAAACTTCTTTTAAATTGTTCCTCTCATTTTACTCTTTCTAAAAAGATTGCTTCTCTTCTTGGCTTTTGGTTTCCTTTAACGTCTAAGCACCTCTGTCACTAGAAAAAAAACCACAACCATGGCATGACAAGAAGTCACATGCTTTCATCGACAAGTTTGCCTTAGCTTTGCCCAACAATGCAATCTGTCCCTGAATGGAGTAAACTCCCCAACAGGTGTAAATCTAGGCTTAGATCTACCAACACTTTTTAATGATTTTTAGGACAGTCACAGTCCCTAATGTTAAAAAAGTTGATTTAGGCTTTAGCTAGATCTAACGTTAGACAATGACACTTGAGTCTTGAAGTTTAATTAGAAGAGTTTCCAAAATCTCCCGCAAAACCACTTCGAAAATAGATCGAATCGCGATATAAGCCGACTGGTAAATACGTCTGTAAGGATGACGTCATCCAAGATGGCAACTTACAATGACCAACGGAAGGATCGAGGATGACTTTCTTTATCATCATTTGAAATTAATTAGCGGTAACTGCAGTCTAAGGTACCTTTTAATTATTTTTATCCCGTTTTGGTGCATTTCAGGCCAAAACAGAATAATGATCTTTATTTCGGTCCAGTTCTTTTTATATTTCATGAAATAAAGACAAATATTGATGAGCCACATCCAGGGGATGTTTGCATTGTTAACCCCATAATGGCGGCTGCACAATCAAAAGCAGTCTGTATATGAGAAAAAAAATGTTTAAAACTCCTCGAAACAAACGTCTGCCGGCTTTTAGCGCTGTGCCTGCCATTTTCTGTGCCAGCGGCATGTATTATTTTTAATATTGTATTGTAAATCAATGGAATGCACCTGGGATAATGGGTGACCCTACTCTGGCTTTGCGCTTCAGAAGTTCCCTAATTCTGCTTCGGCCCTTCGGCTTCAGCCGTCACATTCACCTCATTTCACTTTCAGTTCTCCTCTTCCTCAATTGACCTCATTTTCATGACATAACCGTATGTAAAGTTAGATCTAGATCTACATAAGTCCAACTCCAAGTTGAAGTTTCATTTCATCTTCGAGAAACTATAGGCAGCTGAGCCCACTCATCCAAAGCCACTGAAGACTACCACCGTACCGGTACTGAAGAAGATTCGAACGCCGTGCGTTGCCATGTCGCTTGTCGTCGACATCAGTCGACTTCCCCGGCCCCGGCTGGACGTGGACCGAGCCACTCCTCTCAGGCTCAGCCGACGGGTGGCGGCCGGCGGTGCGGTACACCGGTACGCGGTAGCTTCCAAGCAACGGTCTTGAACCACAGTCCCATGTATGTTACGTGGTGTTAGTTTTACATTCCACCCGATTACTGTTTCACAAAGTAGACCGAGACTATATTCATTTATTTAAGGTACCTGTGTTAAGTTCTTCGTCGCTCTCGACGTCTCCATCACTCCCAGAATTATATGATACTTCTACACGAGCAATTTTTCGTTTAATTCCCTTTAAAGCAGACATGATTTTTGGACATCGATATCAATATCATGCACCGACAGCACGTGTGTAAAAGTTCATTGACCTTGCCTATTTTGATTTCGAGTTCTAGTATAGTTGGAGCTCAAGGCCAGTCTGAGGAGCGTAGCCAGGGTTTTCAATTAATAAAGGGGTTTCATTTAATTCCTCCTTCTCTTTTCCCTTTCTCCTATTTTTTTCCTGCAGAAGCAGCAGAAGAAGAACAAGAAAGAATTAAAGAAGAAAGGAGAAGGGAAGGAGGAGATACAAGAGGAGACTGAAGGATCGAGGAGGAGGAGAGAAAAATATGATGATGATGGTGATCGATGGCCGATGGAAGTAGAAGAAGGAGAAGAAGAAGGAGATGAAGGATAAGAAGAAGAAGTAGTAGTAGTAGTAGTAGAAGCCAGGGAGTAGAAGGAGAAGAAGAAGAAGAAGACGAAGAAACATTCACTCGATCCGAATGAGACTGAAGAAGGATCGTGGAGGCCGGAGGAGAAAAATATGATGATGATGGTCAGTGCCGTCGCTAAAGGGGGGGGGGGCGATACATGGATATCGTCGGTAAATCATCGCATCTGCCGCGTAGGGAAGATATTTTTCAAATCAAATAATGAGAGCGCGAAGCGCGAGCTGAAATTTTTGGACATTTTCACCCAAAGAATGGAAATTCTAAGCACTTTTTGTAACTTAAACAGAATAGGTATATAACCCAAAAATCGATGTGAGCGCGAACAGAAAATTTCGAGATTTAGACCTTCTGAACGAGACACCTATGTTTTGTAAATCATGAAAAGGATGAGTGATTGGGGATCTTCCTTAAATTGATAATGCGAGCGCAAAGCGCGAGCAGAAAAGGTTACATAAGTATTTCAACAATCAAATAATGCGAGCGCGAAGCGCTAGCTGAAAATTTTTGACATTTCTACATAAAGAATGGAAAATTTCAATAATTTTTTGTAATCGTGAAAAGGATAGCCATATAGGCTTAACTTAACAATTGATGCGAGCGCGAAGTGCGAGAAGAAAATTTCGAGATTCAGACCTATACTCAACGAGACACTCTATTCATGTTTTGTAAATGATGAAAAGGATGATAATTTGGGATCAAATTGCATCAATAATGCGAGCACAAAGCGCGTGCAGAAATTTTTGATGTTGTGAACTGAAACTGGATAATGATAGAGAACAAGTTGAGTATATGTATCTGAATAAACACGCGCGCGCGTGTTTCATATTTAGACCTAGAATATATGCAATCTAAATACATCTTTTATCATGAAAATCAAAACGAACGCGAAGCTCGAGCTTAAACTGGACTATTTGAAATTCCGATCTGAAAAAAGTCAATTTCAGCTCTATAGGCCTATTTCAAGCACTTTTTATGAAAATTGTGAGGTGGATATGAATAGCACTTAACAAAGAGCTGATATTTTTCTTACTTTGAGTTGACATAGGACCGGGACATCATTAGGACATGTCATCATATAAAAAAAATACGACTGTCTTCCTATTCCTCTTGCGAAGCGCGAGAAGAAACAAAAGGGGCAATGGCCTGAAAACTGGACATTTTTCAAGCACGTTTGTAATCATGAATAAGATGCATCAGTTAATATAATTTCAACCACTAATACGAACGCAAATTGCGAGCCAAAATTTTTTATAAACTCGTGAAAAGGGGTTTTGTTTGTTGTATAATCAATATCGAGCCATACATAACTTGCCACTCAAAATGCGAGCGTGCAGCGCTAGCTGATTCGTTTTGAAAATCAGACCTGAAAAGGCCATATTTTGAAAACTTTATGGAATACACGAAAATAATAGGTATCTGATAAATCAAAATTTTCGAGCGCGCAGCACTAGAAGAAAATGTTAATACATTCAGTCTATAAAACTGACATTTTGACAGAGCACTTTTTAAAAATCAATTTGTAAATCTCACAAAATAATGAAAGTTCGATTTCCGAAGTGAAATATGTTTCATATACTGACTTCCAAACTTGATACCTAAGCTCCATATTGAACAAGTTATGAAAATCATGCAATGCGAGCGCGAGCGAAAAATTTATATAGTGACATGAAATATTATTTTTATTTTCCAAGTCTTCCCCTCATCTTATTTTATTCACTCGTCTTTCTCCTCTTCTTCTCTTTCTCCTCCCCCCTTGGATCTGCCTGGATCTGCCTATGCAGTATATGCATATTATTCATGCAAAAAGTGCTTGCAATGTCTAGTTTTCTTGTCGGAAATCAAAATTTTAGCTCGCGCTTCGCGCTCGCATGAATTATTTGGTTGATATATATCCACCCTCTTCATGATTAAAATCGAGTTTTCAGGTCGAAATACAAAATTATTTAGCTTAAAAAATCTCCAGTGACCAACCTGCGGATAACAGCTGGGAGTGCTCGAATGTAAGGGGAAGAACAACGTGAGATATGAGATGATATTTCATGAAACTATTATGTGGGATCAAGGCGGCAGAATCGTGGGAGGCAAATTAAGGACACATCTGTGCAAGCAGCGGCAAACAGATATCTTAACCTCAGTTTTTGCTCGATCTATGTGTTTAGTGAAAATGTAAGCAAAACCTATTTTGATGGAGATTTCTGCATTTGTATCGAGCGAGCGGTTAAATCAGACCCGAGGTTTAGAAACATTTGGAAATCTAAAGTCGTAGGCCTATATTTTAGAGCAAATTCCTCTGAATTTTGTTTAAAAAGGTATATATACATAAATTCTTTCCCTTGAAATTATCTGCAGAGTGGATTATGGAGCATTACAAATCCCGTTATCATTATACCGCTTGAAGAGAACATAAACATAATATAAGGCCATGCATCACGGGAAAACTAAGATGGATAATGGTCTGAATTTTTTTTCTTTCCTCCACGCACCAGTTCACTCTAAGGAGGGACTCCAAAGTGCCTTAGTGCCTAATATCAAATCATGTTGAAAAAAAAAATAAAATGCAAGTTTTGCTCTTTCATTGGGGAAAATTGAAGATGTCCAGCCAATTAAGCATGCAGCAATCGGCAATTAATGTTGAAATCTGGATCCGCCCCTTCGAGGCATGATTGTTCATTCTCAGATAAATCGTGACTGGGGTATCAAGAGAAAAATATACTCCCCCGAATGAGGATAGTGCTTTGGAGCTATTTAAATATAGGCCCTTCATTACAATGAAATAATGCAAAATGACAAAAAAAAGCAGTTTAAAGAATTTGCTAACATTTTATTGAATAATATCAGACACTACTACGAATTTCCAGTAAAATATGTCATATTTCCTGTTTAAATTTTGTGAAATACAATCTGCAGGGCTAAGATTTTTCCTCGAAAGACCACGCTCTCTCCTCCATCCCTCTCAGTTCACACCCCGCTTCACGCATTGTTGACACAAAATGCATCTGCTCTTTTCTTATTTTACGCCTTGATAATAAATATGAAATATTGCCCAATCACATTTAACAATTCGATTCAATTAAGCCATACTCACATTTTCACCATAGAGACTCACAGTGATATGAATACAATATATCATGAAAAAAATCTTTCAAACCCATGTTTCTCTTCACACAATTATTCGAATTTCCCCGTCTCTTACATTTGACACTGAATGCAATGTCCCCATCTAGTGGCAGATATAGAAAAGTTTTTTGCACGGCAATGAACTCTGAAGACTGTCACGAAGACATGGTTATGTGCAACCTCTGGAATATTCTTGTAATGGTTCTCAGAAATTAGAGTAGACGAAAATTTGAAATATTTTTATTTGAATAGTGTCGAAACTTCACGTGGTGATTGTCAGTTGCTATCAGATGCATTTATTGGAAACAAATATGCACTCATTTAATAGTACACTTTCCATTGAAGGAAGACAACTCTAGAAAGTACAGTTGACCTATGTTCCCACCCTTTGGACACCCCCAGTAGCGTACACGGGGGGGGGGGGTTACATGAGTTCAAACCCCCTTTAATTGTTTGATTACTTTGAAGACATTTTTTTGATGGGGGGGGGTACTAAACCTCTAAACGACCTCAAATTTTTGGTGAAGACCTTTTTTTTTTGATAGGCCATCTTCTAATTTCCGTTGTTTGATTTCGGTTCCCTTTAGGCTTTAGTCAGGTGTTAGTGGGTGTCAAACTTTTTGCAAACATACAGGTAAACACGGTGGTAGATTTGTTTTCGCAGGTGTTCGTTCACACAGACACGCGCGTTCCTTGAAAAACTTTCTTTTTCAACTGTTTACCGGCGATATCACCCCATTTACTGGTTGATTCGATGACTAAACCCATGGAATGCGTGGGCACGAGTCGGACATTACGTTTGGTCTATGCTTTGTCTACTAGAGGTCGGGGATGCCCCCTCTGAACGATGACAGTTATATTAAAGAATGTCTACTCTCTGTCTATCGTTCCTGTCTATCAACTCTCTCTCTCTCTCCCCCCTTCTCTCGCTTCAATCATAAACATACTCCGATGTGATGTTTCCGTTCGGCGTCGGATTATAGCATAGCTTTATGATGACTCTTATCATTTATGAGGGCACTTATCAAAGTTTGGGGGTTTCCTTTACTTCATGACTCTTGAATCTTGGTAGAGGTTATAGTCTTATTAATGAGAAAAAATAACACTGACTCATCTATAATATGCCTTTCACATTCAATAATAATCTGAATATGTTGGACAATCCTTCGAAGTCATTTTGGGGCCTTTTGTCCTCAAAGATCTGCCAGGTCAATTTATAATTTATTATGGGTATGACTGTCCTTCGATTCCCTCTCAAAATGGTAGCCTGTGTATTTGTCTATTAAAGGTCAAGTCCACCCCAGAAAATTGCTGTTTTGGATAAATAGAGAAAAATCAAACTAGCAAAACGCTGAAAATTTCATCAAAACCGGATGTAAAATAAGAAAGTTATGACATTTTAAAGTTTCGCTTACTTTTTTACAAAACAGTTATATGCACAACGCAGTAGCATGCAAATGAGAGAGTCGATGATGTCCCTCACTCACTATTTCTTTTGATTTTTATTGTTTGAATTATTCAATATTTCATTTTTTTTACAGATTTGACAATAAGGACCAACTTGACTGGACCATATAGTATTAAACAATGCTAATACCACATGTTCAGGGAGGAATTAATCGTTGTTTCACTTGACAATGAGGAAGAAAATAAGAATATTTCATATTTCATTTAATAAAATATAAAAGAAATAGTGAGTGGAAGACGTCATCGGTCACCTCATTTGCATACCGACCAGGATGTGTATACTGTTTCGTGAAATTAAGCGAAACTTTAAATTGTCATGTAACTTTCTTATTTTACATCCGATTTTGATGAAATTTTCAATGGAATGCTTGTTGGATATTTTTCTTTTCATTACTCAAATCAATTTTTTGTTTGAGTAGATTTGTCCTTTAAGTCCTCTCTCTGCATGTATTTGTTTTCACATCCATTACATTTCTTCTCATTCATTTTAATGGTTCCCCATATATAGCATCGTAGTTTAGAGCAAAATTAAAACCTCCCCTTATTTCCACTGAAATATCGGTGGAAGAGCCGTGGTGGAGTGGTTCTGACTCTCGCCCTGTAAACAGAGGGTCGTGTGCTCGAATCCCACGAACTCACGACGTCTTTTGGCAAGGCGTTAATCCACTTTGCCACTCTCGACCCAGGATAGGTAGGATGTGAAAGTCATTGTAGCTTTTCTAGTTCATGTTGGCGCCTCACCGGTGACTGACTGGAATACTCCCCAGAAAGTGGAGGATGTGCACACATTGTGTGAGGGAATGACTGATTGAATCCGATGACCGGGGTTATATCTCTAAAGCGCTTAGACACGTCGTTCCGATGTATAAAAGCGGATTAATATTATTATTAATACCCCCCCCCACTCCGTCTTCGTAACACAGTGTATAGACCAGTATAAACCGAGGTTGACATGATATAACACTAAAAACTTTTGTCTCACGGGTTACAGATCAAGAAAAGGTCAGCTTCCGCGTTGAAATATTTATTGATTCCATATTTGCGATTTATACCAACATGACCAATGACACTGACAGATAATCAAATATGTTCATGCACCCGGAAGTCAACAACCTGATAAGACTCCATACAATTATTCAATCAAGTATTAAATGACATATATCTTTCTTTAATTTAATCTTTAGTTAAATTGATACAAAACCGATAAAAATCAAAAGGAATAAATACTATAAAGTTCGTGGTGTTATAAAACATTTTGTATTCTATTACTTCGTTTCCACGTTTTCTTTATATAAAAACACATTTTTTGTTGTATATAGAACTAAGTAATTTCCTAATACAATGAATTAATGTAAGATACTGCTGACTGGATAATAAATGACAACATAAAAAGGGACAACAATACTAGTCCTTACTGCCCACTCTTTCAATCGCGCACTAGACGCACACCCCCCCCCCCCGAACACCGCTGCTACACTACTTTGCACCAACCGATTCCCTTTTATGAACATATCAAACATGATTCTCACCAAATGTGGCACAAAGACTATCAAAAACATTCTTCAGTTTCCGCCTTTTCGATATGTTTTAGACACTCTCCATTGACTTTCCATAAAAGAACTGTAATTGAGAATCGGTTCACCAAGGGGAATCAGTCACCGATTACAACTGTGCAGAGTTGAGATGGATATATTTAGTGAAGAAGATGTATTTCATACAAAGAGACAAATTGTCCAACCTTGTAAAAGAATAGTAATTATTGCGTTGGCAATTTTGAAATACTCTTTATGAGGGTGACAAAGCAAATAAGCACACTGGCGGATCCAGGGGGGGGGGGGAGGGGGCACAGCCGGCCCGTGCTCCCCCCATTGAGATCCATAATGAAAACTTGTAATGTAAGTATACTTTTTTTACCCAAGTGTGCCCCCTTTTTTTAAAGTGAGGACCTTATAGCTGTTTTCTTTTGTATTTCACAAAATAATTAATGAATATTTACTTGTTATTGTATGTCTTTAGCCCGAATTTGATTTAGTTATCTTATCTTATTATCTAAGCTAGCTGTATGAGTATTCTCCACCCTTAAAGATAAATTTGTGATTCTTAAAATTCTTTGTTTTATAATTCTATAACTACATACTCTGAATACTATTATGCGCTCAATGAATTAATTATTATTATTACTATTTTATTACTGCTATTACATGTATTATTATTATAATTATCATTAGTAGTAGTTGTAGTATTATTATAATAAATATATTGTAATTTGTGTTCCTACTTCTCTAACTTCGTATGACTATATAGCGATTGGTTGGTATTGTTCCTTACTAATTCTTATTTCAATATGATCCAATTCAAATAAGTTATATTTCAGATATATTTCAGATAAAGAGCAGGTATGGTTTACGAAAAATTCCTGGATCATGAAGTTACTCATAAACAATGAACCACTAAATTATATAGTTAGACTCAAGATATATTCGCTTTCCATTTAAATGACCGCAAATAGAGATCATTTTAATATATTACACCTTTTTTCATACGATATTAACATGACCAGTGGCATGATGAGCCAAAACTTATGAGGGGGCACAACATAGCGAATTTTTGAAAATTTATTAAAAGATGCATGCGTGCGAGCGAAATTTTGCCTTGTAGAAATGAAACTCTAACATTGTTATAGATTTTGACCAGAATAATATTCGACTGGTATTATATTTCACCCATTTCCCTTTTCTTCCTTTCTTCTCTAGAGGCATGGAACTTTTTTTTTTTGGGGGGGGGGGGGGGTGGAAGAGACCCAAGGCACCCCCATCTGTAGGCCAGTGCACTTGACTGTGAATTGCGTATGCAACTTATATTTTAGACGATGACTAAGACCAAAACATGTGTCAATCTCGGATATTACGATAATTTAACAATGATAAATCGTTGAAATGCCGTTTAAAATATCGGATGAGAACACAAAGAACCGAACAAATCTTAGACACAAAGAAAACGCAGGTGTCAGATTTTGATGTTTGTTTTTTTGTTCAACCTCCAAGCAAAATCGACAAGCGTATCGCCCTGAAATATGTGACTTTTCAACTCTTTACTTATTCACAATTACCCTTTGAGATGCGGTTTTTAAGCACAATTGTATGAAACATTTCATTATATAATATCGGCATATTTGCACATTTTTTAATATTTGTATTAGACAATTTAAAATTGACGTCTTTTATAATATTAACCTAATAAGAGAGTGTATATTAAAATGAGGGCTTGTTCCCCCTTCCTCCGCTCCTTTATTTCTCAGTCTGTCGGACTATTTTTCTTTTTTCTTTTTCTTTTTTTCTCTCTCTCTTTATTTCTTTCTTTTTCTCTCTTTCTTTCTCTCTCTCTCTATCTCTCTCTCTTTCTTTCTTTCTTTCTTTTTTTCCTTCCTTCCTTCCTTTCTTTCTTCCTTCCTTTCTTTCTTTCTTTCTCTCTCTTTCTTTCTTTCTTTCTTTCTTTCTTTTTTTCTTTCCTTCCTTCCTTCCTTTTTTTCTATCTTTCTTTCTTTCTCTGCATGTCCCCCCCTCTCTCTCTCTCTCCTTCTGACCCCTTCTATTAATGTGTCATTCTTAAGTTCATTGTTAGGTTCATTGAAATTAATGAAATTATGAATGTTAGATCATTTCTCCACAGGCATATTTGAAATTCTTTCTTGAAATGAAGTTGTGCCCCGAATTAATTGCTTTTCACCCGGACTAGAGTTCTTGTTGAAAAACTGCACTGACTCGATCTTTGAATGTTTTTATTCTGCAGATCGCGTGCAGGCTAATCTGTTACATGAAAGCCCGATGATCTGTCGTCAAACAACCTGTTATCCTACACCTTTTTCACTCAAAGATCATGAAACAACAAACCACCTATGCCACAAATACTCGAGCTATTTCAAGAACGGAACACAATAACTTGAAAGCTCTCCTCCCCGTGTTCGGTTTTGATGGTTTACCGCAAGATAACCTCGTAGTAAAACCACCGGTGACTTGATAGGTTAAAGTGTGCAGTTTTTTTAACAGGGAGTCGAACTCCTGGTTATCGTGATCAAGCATGGAGAACGTCAATGAAATCAAATAACCCAATTTTGGAGGGAATTTGGTATCACAGGCAGATACAGGATGTATAAAGGCTTACTCATATGTAAAACATAATCCACCAACGCAATTACACTCAGAAATGTTCCAGTTTCCAACTTCAGCAAGTTTTCTTGTCTGCAAATTCATATTTTAGCAGGATTTTTGGTATTAATTTTGACTATGTGATACCACCAAATTTCATTCTTAGGCGTGGTTTACTTTATATTACCTGCCAAACAGATTGAAACAATCAGGGGCCCCGTTTCATAAAGGACTTGCAACTGTTGTAACTTTGCCATTATGGCAACTACCATGGTAACAGGGCTCAGCAGCCAATCAGAATCAAGGCTACCATGGTAGTTGCCATAATGGCTAAGTTACATCAGTTGAAAGTCCTTTGTGAAACGGGCCTCTGATGTTTGAATTTCAAGTGTATTCGATATTGGTGATGACAATACACAATTGAGTTAAGATAATGTTTCAGACTCTTAATTAAAAAAGAATAGAATGGACATAACGATATGATGTTTGTGAGAAGTTTTCGTTGTTTTACCACAACTTCCATTGAAAAGCCCCGCATATATCCGTTTATATAGACTTCATTTTTGAATTGTTAGTTTGTTTTTTAATTGCATTTAACTGTGAAATAAATTAATCGATACGTAAAAGTATCAATTTTTATTATTTGCTTTCTTCTCTTATTTCAGATTCAAGTGAACTTCAAGCTGTATTATAGGCAAGTTGCATGTTCTTCATTATCATTATCATTCATTTTTTCCTTTACTAATTATCGTTTGTACAAACGTATATGATTCTGTGATAATATACTTGTTTCAGTTATTTTATAATTTGCTCATGAAACTTATGTTGTTATTGTTTATCTGATTTTGACAGAAGACAAAAAACCCCGAACAATTTCTCCAAATATTCCTCTTATTCATTTTTTTTTTGGGGGGGGGGTTAAATAATTTTACAGGGACAGCCTCCTCTCATTTGATATTTTCGTTTTTTGTCAGTATACTGCTCACAATCTTGATGACGGAAATCTCTTATTTCCTCTACAATGCTCTATATAGTCTCTTTATGAAATGGACATTTTCTTTCCCCAAGATCCGCTTTATACGCCAGTTAGATCATTGGTCTTCGGTTTAATAAGTGGATTCAACATGTTAAAGGTGTGTCCCGCAGCATTGACCGCAACAAAAATCAGGCGAGTTGAATACACGATTTATCATTTTTAAATGAGGTGAGAGGATAATGTTCAATATATCTTTGACAAATTGTGGATGGTGAATATAAGTGCGTTTAGTAGCTGCATATGACAAACAACCAATATAAACAAACTAATCGTGGTGAAATGCCTTCTTCAACGTTTATATGGTAAACACAATGACGAATAGTCTTGACACAAATAGCCCGCGGAGATTTTTTTTTACTGAAAGTAATCAAGGGGGGAGGAGTTTGCTTTTCCGAGTAAGAAATCTATTTCAGGTTTGACCCAATAACATTGGTTTTGGTTTTCTGCTGTGATTTGGTTTTGTTTCTCCTCGTCTGAAATCTAATTATCTCATTTGGATGTCGAGAAATATTGGCTTTCTATTTGCTATTTGGGTAAACCCTCTCTTCCAGTCACATTATAGACAACTTCAGAGGCGCTGCAGGGGTGTTTTGATGGGGGGGGGGGGTCAAGACGATTTTTTTTCCTCTAAGGGTATTTACAGCCAATCTCTCGCTTTTTTTATCCCTTCTTTCTGTTCTCTCCCTTCCTCTCCCTTTTCCCTCCCGTATTTCTTTTTTATTTGATAATTAAGATGGGGAGGGGGTCACCCCTACCCCTATATATGGCTTCGCCCCTGGAAAACTTCAAGTTTCGTGCTAGGAAAATGAGCTACCAAAAGGGGAAAAAAGATGTCGTTAATATTTTCTATTATTCTAAATAAAGCTGTGAATGGATATATTTTCTAAATATTTGCTGCACTTCTTTCAATTCCTTCGACGTTATAATGATGTTTTTAGAGATAATTGGACCAATGTGAATATCATTTTACTTTTACCACTTAAGCCAAGCAGACGGTGCAATGTACTAGCATGGACCTACTAGGTCCATGGTACTAGGTATCATGATAGAGGAAATAAAACATAAATATTGTTGTTTTCAGTGATCACTATAGCCATCGAACGCGTGAAATATTTCCTTAGGTAACATTACAAGGATATCCGGTGTGATTAGAGATAAAAGGTGGGTTAAATCGTGAATAGCTCCATGGTTAAATTGTCTCTTTTTCTTGAAAAATCAACATCTAATTTTGGATAATGATATTGTATTATCAGGATCGTTGCGTGGGTAGAGTGATGGAGAACTCTGAATGTCAAGGATTTGAATAAATCGAGAGCGACTGTTCATAGTGTCCAGCCGAATGTTAAGAATTAGATTTAACCTTGTTGATTTAAATTTAAAGCCAAAAAAACAAATTTATTTGAGATTTGAAATTTAAATGTTTGAATTGAAAAATGAATTATATAAGTTTAGCTGAACACTATTCAGAGTCGATCTGAATTTATCACTATTGAGAGTCGATCTGAATTTGTGGGTGGTGCTAGTAACACTGACGTATAATCGGTTGGTTAGGGGCACCAGACTCCCCAAATTTTCCACAACCATGAAAGAGAGAATAGAATAAAAGAAAAGGGAGAGAGTGATGCTATTTTCTAATAGAGACTCTTTGAAAAAAAAATCTTACCCCATACTTTTTTATTTTTTTTCTTTTTGGTGTGTCCCCTGAAATATCTTGGCTCATTTCGCCACTAGATGCAAAGATCTATTAGCGAAGATTAATAATTTATTTCATATATCTATGTTAATCATATAAACTACACAAAAAACATTTTTCTGAAATCATGAGCCTGAGTTACTAATCCTTTAAACATATGTTTATAAATGTTATTATTCAATGTTAATGGCTAATAATAACACCGGTATAGGACTAAAAAATTATGTTTTTTCTGACTTGTGATCTTACGATTTTCATATACAGATCGAGCATACTGATCTTAAACAAATAGGAGTAATGCCGAAAATCTGTTAACAAATTATAATTTCCTCCCATAAAAAAGCCCTCTTAATTTACTAAAAAATGATGAACCATCTTTACTAAATATGCCCTTTTTCATTTAAAAAGTGAGACATCTATTGCTTCGACTGATAACAAATCTTGAAAAGTATATTATCAAACTTTCATTTTGTTGTTTCATTATTGCACGATCCATTTTACTGGATTCACATTTCTTGATATAAACAGATACATATAATATTTTCAACATCGAGTTCCGAATCGAATAAATCATAAATGGTGTCTGGTAAGACAGAAGACCAAGAGTATGTCAGCACTCTCTTTCCGGATATAACCAGATTTAAATATTCATTTAACGTCACGGCGCGCAATGTTGCCGTCAATGTTTGGGCAAAAGTGCAACTTCCCGGAAAACTACCACCAGGAGAGGGTGTCGGGTCGCACAAGGACCAATGCCAGTGATCAACATCCACGTAATGTTACTACCAATCATGCCAATGGTGATATTATAACCAATCAGGTCTCATTTGAAGGAAGATCGGTCATAAATAATACATACCACATGAGACAGGCAAGCATCAATCAACATTATCCAAACCACTTAAGCCATAAACCGATGAAACTCGAAGCCCAATGCCAAGACATTTTAGTTCTATAGGTATAGGGCAATGCACCAATAAAGTAATTTGTGCAAAGTCGGGATAATTTTGCATTTCCTCTGAATGAAGTCTGATATGTGGGGCAATGTCCATGACATTGATTTCTCTAAGGATTGATCAATATTCAAAGAACCGCCAAAGAATATTTTCCTTTGTCGGATTTCCGGTACGTCTCTGGCGCAATCGAATTTTCCGAAAATAGAGAAAAGCCCTTGATGATTTCTATCATAAATCTGATTCAGAGTCTACGTCAGCTTCCAATGTTTGCAGTGATCGGAAGCTGGGATGGTTGTGTTTTTCCTAAACGGGGGCACGGGGCCAGGGGCACCCCCGTCGAATCGCATTCAAAAGAATTAAAAGTCGAAGATATTGAAGAAGTAAAGTAAAGATACTAGAACTAAAAGGAACTCTCTAATCCTCTAATCCCTAATCCCACCATTCCTAGTCTACAAATGTAGACCCACATCTGCAGTGTGTGTGTCATAGCTGATTCAAGGAGTCTGCCAAGCAGACGAGATTGAAAATTTCTGAAATTGGTTGAAATTTCCTGAAATGGATCGCTTCGCTAGCCCTTTCTGGCTGGTTACAGCATCGCGCTTCGCGCGCCTAGATCCCACCTCACGAACCATTCACAGTCTGCATAGCAGACCTCACCATTCCCAATACAATTTTACATCCTACCTCCCATTTGTTTCATACATATATCCAGTAGTTTTCTTATAAAGTGTATTTATAAGGGAACGGGAATAATCTCCCTACATTTTAATTTGCCACAACAATGCACACACAGTGTATACAAAATCCTTAACTTCAATGTAAACACGCCCCATCGATCAACTCGGCCGCTTCGCTTCCTCATTTTTGAACATTTTTGTTTATTTTTCATACATATTCTTACCCACAGAAAGGACAAGTCTACCCCTACAAAAAGTTGATTTGAATGAAAAGAGAAAAATCCGACAAGCATTACACTGAAAATTTTACCAAAATGAATTTTTACCAAAATGAAAATTTGACCAAAATGAAATTTTAAATTTTCGCTTTATTTCACAATACAGTAATATGCACATCCTGGTCTGTATATGCAAATGAAGGGACTGATGATGTCACCCGTCACTCTCTCACTATTTCTTTTGTAAATTATTGTATAAAATATAAGATATTCCCCTCGTTTTCCTACAGTGGTGCTTAAAAAACCCCACCAGAAAATGCACTCCTTCATGCCGAATGTTGAATCATGGACCTATAGGTCCATGGTTGAATGTAAACAACAACACAAGAATGTCTGGCGAGCCTTGAAAAACAAACTTTATTGAATGTAAAATCTCATCACCTGAATTCACGATATATCATATATCTAAAAGAATGCAGAACTTGAACACTTTCAAATATGTTAATTTTCTGGAGGGTTCACTAACTTGTTAGCACCACTGTATGTGAAACTAAACTTTATTCCCCCTTCACTGTTAAAAATACCTGATTTTACAGAAAAAAGAAAGAATATTTTGCAAAGATCAATCACAGAATCATTCTGTTAATTCATAAAACAGGAATTTTTACGCAATTTAACAGATCAGGTCTGTTTAAAAAGGGGAAAAGGTGTTTTATTAAAGGAAATTTGTAAGGTTCCATACACCAAATACCAATTTCCTGTAAGATTACGCAATTTGGTAAGATTACAGGTGTTCTCGAGACTCTGCTGCAGGAACTTCTTTTATTTTAAGGACAAATTTTCTAACAGTGTTGAGCATGAGGAATTACCGTCTGACAATTGTTTTCAATATTTTATGGTTCAGCCCAGTTGGTCCTCATCGTAAAATATGTAAAAACTGAAATATTGTATGATTCAAACAAAGAAGAAGAAAGAGTGAGTGATGGACGTCATCAACTCTCATTTGCGTGTCACTGAATTGTGTACATAATTGTTCTATTGAAAATAAGCGTAACTTAAAAATGTCATAACTTCTGTTTCTGTTTCTGTTTGTGGTAACTCCCGTAGGAACTCGGCAGGACAGCATTTTGCTGGTAAACGCCAAGCTGGTATATAACCAATTACCAATGAAACATTTAACGTCTATGTTAATCAGTCATAGTGGCTGACGTTATAGACGACAGATATCATTCTCGGGCCTTTTTATCAAAGTGGAGACAAGGGCAGAGTTGGGATTCGAACTCACAAACTTGCGATTATGAGTCCAATGCTCTAACCACTGGACCACACGACCCGTTGATTATGTTCCATTCGATTTTGATAACATTTTCGATAATATGCCTGTTTGATTTTTCTCTTTTGAATTAACATTTTTTCTAGGATGGACAAAGACGATAAATTTCTACACTAAAGTTAATATTGTTGATTCCCAGTGTTAATTTACCCTTGGGATTACATATCATTTTTTAACCTTCTAATATTATCTCAATGAAACTGTTCTAAAAAGACAACGACACCTGAAAACTGAACATGTTTGAAACTATTCAATTATTGAATAAACGGTTCCCTCTCCGTCAATTTAAAAATATCGTCTGTGAAACGAATAAGGAAATGAATATTTGATTTCATTTGATTTCATTCATTTCCATTTTCAATATTTACAATATTATGTTGTTCCAAACATCTTGATACACAATTATATAAGCAATAAAAAGCATATATGTACAATAATTATAATCAAGATAACCAAACAAAACAAGTTGGGAATGAAGGAGACTGATAAAAAACGAACGTATAGAGTGCAACCTCCTTTTATAATCAGTGGTAGCACTTGTATTTTTAAAGTGGGGGGGGGGGTGGGTGGTAAAAAAATGTTGGGGCAATGGTGGACAAGGAAAGAGTAAAATATTTTTCAAAGAAGAGTAAAATGATTACTTCTAGTTTGAATATGACGCTTGTGACAGAATATTTACAAATAACTCTATATTTTTTCTCGTAATTATCAAAAAGTTATTTGGGGCAGGGGGGGGGGCATGTGCCCCCATGCCCACCACCTCCTCGGTGCCACCACTTATAATAAATGATGAACAGGGTACATAGTTTTTATTTGCCCTCTGAAAGAATCACTTCCTCACTGAATTGAAGTCAAACTGGTCGTTGTAACAGCATAACGGAGTCTGAACGGACAAAATAGATGGTTATAGCGCCATCTCTGTTATTGCGAAGGTAAAGAAAGTGGGCGACTCCAATAATAAACAACGGAAAGTTAAAACAAAAAACACACCCAAACTTCTTAAAATGTTGCAGGAAATGATGAAGATTATCATTATGACCATCAGCAGCAGCATTATCGTCGTCATCATCATCACCATCATCAATAACTATCATTACCATGATTAATAATGATGTTATTTTCGTTCAAATCATTATTAATATGATTAATTACATTATTATTATCATCACTATATCGTCATCATTAATAATGATAATAATGTTATTAGCATTCAGGTAATCGTTATTATTATCACTATTATTACATCGTCATCATCACCATCATCATCATCATCATCATCACCACCACCATCATCACCATCATCACCATCACCATCATCATCATCATCATCATCACCATCATCATCACCATCATCATCACCATCATCATCATCATCATCACCACCATCATCACCATTACCACCATCATCATCATCGCCACCACCACCACCACTATCGTATTGTATTATTACTATATCAGCTTACAGACTAAACAATTTGCTTTCACTTATTGATTTTATCTCAAATGTTTTATATCATCGTGAAGTTTGTCATGTGGCTGGCATCCAATTTTAAAATGATGGTTTCGTAATGTCGTCGTTTAGACATGAATGCCCTAATGAAGTTCCACTTGATGTGTCAACATTTCATGTTCTCGCCCTCCCTCTGATCCTTTCCTCAAGGATTCGATACAAATTCATGACTCTTTCTGGGATCCCCATGCATTTCTCTTTATTTATCTCCAGTTTACAAACCTCCAGCCCCCTCCACCATTTCCCTCCATCCTCCACCCCACCCCTCTCTGTTTAGCCCTCACAGGCTTCTCCACGAATTCCCTCTTTCTGTTCCGGTTGGCGTAACGCGCTCACGTGCGTTTTTTCTATGGACCTACAACAAATCTTTTGAATGGTAGCCAAAACACCGCCAAAGTGTACATCCAACCTATATACACACACACTCATACAACGTAGGTGTATTTTGGTTCCGTAGCAGACGACGATCTTCGATCGTGACCAGACGAACCTGTCTCGCTTGGGGAACCCAGGACGGATAGAGACAAGCAGCTATTACCACCCAACTCCTCCCAGCACCGGTATAAAAGACTTCCACTTCACCAGGCATCACTGCATTCTAAAGCCAAGAAATGCTGAGACACGCTGGTGATGGTGCTTGAAGAGTGGATTGGATGTATTCATCCCAGCTAACGTATTTAGGAACGGTCTTCAATTTACCTTATTGGATTTCAAATTAATCACCGTCTTATGAACACCTTTTTGAAGATCATTGGCATGATATGATGTCATCAGTCTGAAAGCTGTCTTCTGAGCATGATCCGTATTCATCAATATTTTGGAAGCGCTAATCAGTTTCAAAATGAATAAGAATCGTGACAAAACTGTCTAATGTTTGACTGTATTTTCATCTTCTACCTGGTAGAATAAATCTAAAATTCCTAAGAAATCATTCCAAACCAACACTTGTCCTGGAGTCTTTCAGCTAAGTCATTGAGGTAAATGTTGCAACTTGGTTTAGTCCATGACTGAATAACCATTAATGACAACTGCCGCAGTTTCAGCGTATAGCTATATGTGCATATATTTAGTCCATGATTGAATTATCACTCATGGAATTTTTCACAGCCGTAGTGTAAATATCTACAGCTTTTTAACTTATCAATTTTTCAAATTTAAACTGTAGTGACGGTAAGAAAAAACAGCAAACCATGTTTTCAGCAATCAGTACGCCATGCACACGATGCCTGTTGGCGTCATGGCTTGGCTTAGCAGTTCTTTCCCTGACTTTCGACGGTCTCGGTGCCGGTGGACAATGTAAGTTTGATCTCCAGGAGTATCAGGAAAGGCGGATCGCTGCCATCAAGGGGCAAATACTCAGCAAACTTGGTCTTACTGCCCTACCAACAGATGACGGCCCAGAGGAGGTTGATAAACGAACAATGGATTTATATAATCTAACGGTGTCGCTGCTTGAGGAGAAATATCAAAATGAGAAGCAACAATGTCAAGGGTTAGCAGGATCCAGTGATGACTATTTCGCGCAATTGCCCATCTTATACGGCATAGTGGAAACTGACATTGAAAAGGGTGAGTCGTTTCAATTTCACTTGATCCATGCCCTAGCATTACTCAAACGCATATATTTCTAGTATCATGAACAGAGACAAAAGTTTTCAAAATCAAAGTTAGTCTTCGTCTAGAGTACGTTATTTGAATATTAATATCATGGATAGCGTTATCATCCAACCCGATGTTATCATTCTTTTGTTAATTCTTTGGATTTAAAGTTTACTCAGACTTGTTTGAACATCCTTCTTTGCAATACGTACTTTTTGCTTGATCAAAGGTCATGATGAATTTATGTATGATTTGAAGCGAATCATTCATAGGCCGACTAATAAAACAGACTAGTACATGAGCAACTTCGTATGTTTTAAATTGTTTCTTAAGTCAAGAGTGAAATTGTGTTAGGCGTTGGTGCTATTGTCGACATCGTGACAGAAGCATTGAGTGACGATTAAAGGAAAATCTGACAAATTCTTCAGAATATATTTATACTGATGAGATGGACAACTTGTATATTTAAATGATCATGATGGTCATTTTTATTCGTCCGGTGTGATGAAAATTTTGCCCATTCTAAAGTAATTGCTGCTTATTTTTTTTGTTTAACCTAAGTTACTGGACAATATGCTTCCCGCGTGGGGTAAAATTCTGCCCCAAATTGGTTGGACACATATAATTACCCTCGTGGTGGTAAAACGTTTACCCAATTTTTTTTTACACTGTGTATTCAGCACATTTAACTTTTGCTTTATGTTTTCATAGCTTAGGTGATTCTGATCAAGAATCTGCAAATATTTGAGATGATAATACGAGTATTAATCAGCCTAAGTGCACAATAATCCACAGAGAGAAAGTGAGAGCGGATGAAGGGGGAGGGTGCTCGAATCAAAAAGGCGTTTCAGTTCATTGTCTCCATGCTCTTGCCTGTGATCTTGGTGATAGGTTTTCATGGACCTGACTTGATAATATCACAAATCCAAATGGAAGAAAGCGCAAGTAAAAGGGGGATGAGATTAGAGTAAAGATGAGATTATCCTCACAATAGCTGATAATTTGATTAGGAAACATCATTGAGGGCTTCCTTAAATCCCTATTAATGGATGAATAGATGATTAATGAAGTTAATGAAGTGGATAATCGAAGCGCGAGCCCTACCATTGATCCGTCCATAAACAGGTAAAGGCAATGATAAAAGCTTTTCTAGATTATATTGAAAGCCATAAAGAGTTTCAAGTTGTGTGAGGATCTATTCTAAAAACGGACTCGGCCAAGCAAGTCAGTGCTCCCGCCCATTTTGGTCACACTGTACATACTTGTAATTTACTCCACTGAAATCAGTGAAGCTTGTGTGGGTTGCTGTGTATTGACGGATACTGGCATTTATGAATGAACTTGTAGAGGAGGAGGATTTCAGTTATTGTTGGGTAAACATACCGAATCATCGGAAATGGGTTGAAAACAGGTTGGGGTGATTCTTTTCAGAGTTCATTATACGTACTTCACATGGAGAAAAACGTATTAAACCATACTAGTATTTTTATTAAATTTTCCTTGGAATAAAATACTACAGTCCTTTTCTTGATTCATTCAGATCTAGGAAGATATTTTGTATTCATGATTCTATTGGAATTGGCTCAATGAGACAACAATCATTATAGCTTGCAAAACATTTATACAATTTAAAAGCGAATTTACTCAACGGCGTGTGATTATGTTTTCCTATTAACGTTTTTTAATGATCAATCATTAAACAGTTAAAGTGATTGGTTAATACTAGTTTGACTTTAAAAAATCTGAGCTAGAAGGTCACACTTGTCACCTGTGTCTGTGATATGTTACGAAAATGAAGCCCAGAAAAAAAATTGCGTTCGAAAATAATTATTTAGTGCTTCAAAAATTGAAATATAAAGTGACCGGAAGCACCATCTTAATTTCATCCCATACACTTGTGTGTACTATTTAGGTGTCTATAAGACGCCTATTTATAAAATCGGGGTTTGCCTTGTAGTTTTAGCTTTTCATTCTCAATAATATTGGTTGTTTTCAGGGTTTATTAGTTTTAATACATGTACTTGTACACATGTTTCATCTTGGTTTGAGATTTTTTTTAAATCGGCTGCTCACAAAGTTAAACAATACCTTTAACGAGATTGTTGGCTAAACCTTCTTTCTCAAGCTTCAAAGGAGAATCGAGAATGAAACACACAAATTCAATCGGGATGTTGCCCTACATGATAACGTATACCTCTAGAACTATTTTGCGCGAATGATATTAAGTTAGTGATTGAAAAAAGAAGTAATTTGGAAATGAACATTGCAAACCTGAAAAGGGAAAGAAATCAAGATTGTGATGTAAGGAGGAGGAGGGGAAATTCCATCTGTCCATCTCTTCTAATCTATGAGTGATGTGGGATTTACAATGCATCTTTGGAATGTGATTGGATGATGTCTAGACACCATGATGCCTCCCTTGAACATTCATATATATATAGATATATATTTATTTATTTATAAATATAAAGAAGAAAGAATCACTCACGTGATCAGATAAAGGGGGAATGACAGGACTGCGGCGATACTATTGATGAATATCAATGGAGGAACCATTAAGGAAGAATACAAGGTGTTACTGTTACACACAAAATCATTTTCACGAGTAAATTAGAACTTTTGAACAGTGTGAATTACTTATTAACATTGTCTACTATGTGAACACACTTTCTGAAACCATAATACATTAATTTTGTCGGGATTTTTTTTTCATTTATTGGTCAACAAATCTTACGTTTTGAATATTCTAGTATCAGAAGGTTGTTGTTGGTAATGTGAAAAGACAGATGCCTGTTAACTCTAAAAATCCTCGAATCTTTTCTTCCACAAAATGACAAGACTTATATAGCTAAATACTTTAAAGAAAATGACAAAGAACATATTTTTGATCCGCCTGTCATGGTAATAGATCTACTATAATAGATGCAATTACTGCTTTATTGCATCCTATCTTGGACATTCAGTGGATTAATATAAAAGACCAGTCGTTTCAAGAGAATAATTGGACCATAATGGGGGTAAAAATACGGAGGAAGAACCCGATAATTGGGGGTTACATTAGGTCATCGTCTTCATATCAATAGGATAGCTGAGATTTGAAATCAAATTCAGTGAAATTACGTCTTTAAAACGAGAAAACATGAGTCAGGGCAGCGACTTGAGGCGACCGCACACCTTACGATTGGTCTGCGACCAGATTTTAGAAAAAAAAATAAAGTAGAATTTGATGCTAACATTGAGACTTGGAATATCTTACTGTGCAATGTTCTAAATCATTGTACGAATACCTATGTTCAAATCTGTGACTATGCTATCATCATTCATAGAATAAAAGCGAATTTAATATCTAGTTGTAATGACGTCATAGCAGTTGTACGATTGGCTACGATTTAAAAAATAGTTTGGCTTTTACTCCGAAATAAAGGCTTGCAGTCTTTCAAAATGGTTATGTTAGTATTCTTTCAGTCAATTAAACCTCAAATAAAATTGTATGTTCCATTCACACTTATTTTTCAGAAAATTAGTAAAATGCGATTTGTTCCAAAATCGGATCGGAAACAGTCGTAAGGTGTGCTTTGGCCTTTATTATTAGCAACGGACGGAGAAGCAAGAGATGTCATCATGGTCATGTTAATAAAGATCATGAATTCATGATGAAATAAAACTGATTAAGTACAGCGGGCAGGAATGCAGATAGCCTAGGCCTATGGTGATAAAAATATATTTTAAACAATTTGATGGATCTATATCATCACATTCCGTCTGCGTTTGTTGCATGGTTCACGTTGTTACGGGGATCAACAAAAAAAGGCGTCTCGGGCATATTGTAATTTTGTGTTGATTCTTGGTAAACATAACGATGAAGCCACGTGATTTTCTTGCTTTACTTTCATCTACAATGATTCTACAGAACAAGGTTTAGTACATGTCGAATGTCAGTGGGTGCGCTTCATTCTGTTTCATGTAAAACAAATACTTCTTGAAAAAACCTGTGGATTGACTTTGGTCAATACTAAAGGCCTGGTCACAACGCCCGAGCGTTGTTGGAGCGGTCGTGGAGCGGAGAAAAAAAAATCATCACCGCTCGCTACCGTTTACCATTTTCGATTTCGATTTTTTTTATTTTAGATTTTTTTCCCCAATTTGTGAGCGAAATTCGACCCTCTCTCCCTACCGCTCCACGACCGCTCCAACAACGCTCGGGCGGTGTGACCAGGCCTTTACAGTATACTGTCTCAGAAAGAACGCTTTGAAATAGCAAACATAATTATACGACGGTTGTCAACCATCGGAATAATAACAGACGCCATGGATATAATCATGTCATGTATGCCATCTCTTCCAAAACAATTGTTGATCATATCTACTAACCAGATTAAAACCTCTTCACAAATATTAGCTAGCTAGACCCAAATCCGATTAGACGGGCCACAATAATAGGGAGTAGTGGTTTCTTCTTTATGCTTAAAGGAAACCATAACCCAAGAAGAGAATCAATCTGATTGGAAAGAGTAAAATTAGAGGAACAATTTAAAAAAGTTTCATCAGAATCGGTTAAGAAATAAGCGAGTAATGGACATTTAAAAAGTCTTGTACTTTCTATGGGGATCCTCAAATTGGCAAACGTGCTTCAAATTGGCTGATTTTGTGGACTACTCTCCATTTGTTTTGTACACAAATTTTCAAATGTTCCTCTTTATTTTACATATTTCACATAATCTCCTCCTGACCTTGACATAATATGTTGTGCTCAGAAGGAGGCAAGATGCAATTTGAAAGATGAGGAAAATCTGACAATTTGCTTCTCTTCTTGGGTTTTGGTTTCCTTTAATAGGTTATCATTGAGATGGGTTTCAATGAAACACCGATGCGATACAAGATTAGAGTGAATAATTCATCATGTCTCAAACCGACAAAATTAAATTGATTTTTTATATTCAGATTTCTTTAAACTATGTATTCTCTCTTCAACCTAAAATTTAAATTTATATGTTTTATGATCGAGTCATCAATGTCAAATCTATAGATAAGACCACAAGGGATCCATATCTTCATTTATTTCTTAGAATGAAATAATATGTGGGAGACGTACTTTTATAGACAATAATAATGCCATGATATAAATTTCATATAATTCAAGAATGATTGATATCCAGGAACGGGTATTAAAACTCGATTGCAAGGTGTTCATGCCTTTTACGCGGAATATAAAATAAAGAAACCGCAATTAAGGGCTTTGTACACAGTCTGGTTGTACTACAAATGTGTATTTTTTTTTCTCGAGTGGAATTGAAATCCTGTCGTTGAGTGTTATTACAAGCAAATTATAAATACACTCAGTCGGGGTCCACTATAGATTCCATCACAGTTCCGAGTCTTTTTTATGTTAAACTTCTGGCAAATACGGGAGTCCTTATCCTTAGAGCAGTTCCAAAGTTCACTATGTGCTATTTCCCACATTACTGTATCCGAATTTTGCCTTACATTTTTTAGGTGGAGGTTTGAATATCTAGAGACGTTTTAGAATATTTATTAGTCTCATTTTTATCACATTTCATCTCCCCCCTCTCTCATCTCTCCCATCTATTGATTTAAATGTTTTGATAAGATACGATACCCTGGAAATTGTTTCATTTTTTTTTCAATTGTGATGAACGTTGAGGGGTGTTTTTTTTGGAATTCAAATCTGTTTCTTGAGCCCCTTTAAACTATTTTATGCAGTCACGATGCAAGCATGCAGTAAGCGATACCATGGAGCTAGGTCCATAGCGATACCTATATAGGTACTTTGTCTTGGATGCATCAATAAATCTTCTTATCTCCTTGATGATATGTCATATTTTATGATCGTGCCAGCTGTCTGACTTTGCCCTCTTCATCGACCTATTCACACTCGGGGTTTCATCTTATTCCCATAGAAGCACATCCCCAAAGCTTTCAAGGAAAAGAAGAGTTCTGGAACTTCAGCCATACTCTGACCCGACACCAATAGACCTATATTATTTTAAAAGGGAAACTGATAAGTTTTCAGTGTATTTCAAACGGTCGAAGTTCTTTTTCAGTAGATGCTGTCTGAACTATCGAGCTGATTTTCTCTGAATTTTCGACAGGTTTGACATTTACCAAGGATTTAGGTTGGTTAATAAAAGTTTTTTATACTGAGCTTTCTACATTTCGATCGTTGAACCTACCACTCGCCTTCGCCTTATTTGTCCATTGTGTTTAACCATGAAATGTGGCATACTTCTATGTAGAAATTTTTAAAAGAAGAATAGGAGGCAAAATGTAGGCCTACATATCTCTTTTCGTCCACAAGTAAATTGTTGAAACCCCGATCTATTTGTAATGCGATAACTGGTTTAAAACGCACCGATAACAATCACGAAAGTAATATATTTTCATTTGATACGCCACGTAATAAAGCATTTGAATCGAAACCTATGCCTTCGCGCCCCCTCAACCTTCCCGTCCGGATCACCTCGTAAAAGAGGTTAAAAGTATGAAAAATGACAACGGTATTCTCCATCTATCATCGTGTTACTACCACGCTCCTTAAAGACTTTTATCTCCCTCTTACCTTATCACAACAACATCAATCGCTGGCTGAAATCTCCAATGAAATATGACCCGTCATGAACAATTGGGACGTATATGGGTGCCATGTCTATATGAACAATAAAATGTTATTCTGGAAAAAAATGTATACACTATAGAATATTCACATCTAAACCAGGTCAGATACAAATCGTGAATAATAATGAAGAATCGAACAAATTCGAAGTAGGATAACGAATTTAAAGTTGAACGTAGTAATAATCAAGCCAGAATTCATTTGTGCCGCACTCAACCCTGACGGGAGGAGGATTCATTGACAGATCTCAGCAGGGTCCCGTAACACAAAGGTTATGGATTAATCGTACGCTTCATTTTCAGGATTTATTGTACATTGTAGTCAATGGAATCAATCGTAGGAAATTGTTGTACGATCATTGCTAAGCTTTGTGTTACGGACACCAGGTACCCGATGCATAAAACCTTTTACCTGAGAAAACTCAGGTTGTTTTTACCGGAGTTTTAGCCCTGTGTTTAAGTCAATGGCAGAAATCAGACTAACCTTAGTTTTCAGTTTTTACCAGAGTTTTCTCAGGTAAAAAGTTTTATGCAACAGGCCCAGGTTAAAAGCTTGTATAATATTGTGTTTCATAAATAATCAGGAATAAGTATTGTCAAATCGTTGTTGCAGTTATAATTAATATCATTATTATTATCATTATCATTATTATTATTATCATTAACATTATTATTATTATTACTACTACTACTACTACTACTACTACTACTACTACTACTACTACTACTACTACTACTACTACTACTACTACTACTACTATTACTACTACTACTTTTTTATTATTATAATTATTATTATTATCACCATCATCATTATTATTATTATCTTCTAGGGCTGTAATCACGTGGCCATTAAACAACAAACTTGCCTCCTTAATTAATTCGAATTAATTGGTTGCAAAATATGTGGATATATTCAATCTTTGAAATAATATTTATGTTTTAAAAACGAATGACATTGTGATGTTGAAGTTCTCATTAAATAAATATTTACAAATCAGTTAGTCATATATTTTATGCGGTTGGCAACGCAGTGTCACATTTTCCTCTTCAAACCAACTAATATAGTTTCAATTGCTTATCGGACAAAGTTCACCTGTTGGAGGAAATCATTCTATTTCATAAAACAACATTCTGCAAAGTGCGCACTTTCAAATGGCCTTTGAATTCACACAGAATGTTTTGAAAATAAAAACAACATTTGTAGAACATTCTCAACTTCATGCACAACATTAAAAAGTATATTCTATTATTTTGTAGACACTTAGGCGTATACATTATCCGATAAAAAGGTACAATGACCCCAAATCGTTAATATTATAAAAATTTTCGTTAGCATAATTTGCAGGTTTCGCATTCAAGGTATCGAAAAAAAAATTGATGTACAATATTGTGATTTAGTTAAAATTATTGATTAAACTATGATAATTACATTATTTGGGGATAACCTCGATTAGCATCTTGCTATTATGTTAGCTCCGATTACCAAATGTTTTTGTAGATATGATGTACTATTATCATGTAATTGTAACTGACAGTGAGATTTTGGTAATAAATTCATTTAAACTTTATTATGCTTTTACTTCTGATTATATTTTCTAAATCTCTATAATGCTAGAAGGAAATCATTAACATAGTTAAGTAGTGATATGTCTCCGGCACCCTTTCACTCCATTTTTTTTTGGGGGGGTCACCTTATTGTTGTCCACATTCGCGCGACCACGGGTTTACCCCCCTCCCCCCACGGTGAAATACCCTCTTTATCTATATTTTCCCATGTTCTTATGTCATTTTATTTTGATTGTAATCCTTTATGTTTGGACTTGAAATCCATAAAAAATAAACTTGAAACTTTAGAAATGAGAAAAATCAACATTCACTTCCTTTTTTTTTGGGGGGGGGGGGGGGGTGCAGTTTGATATATTTTTTACTCACATGTGCATATCGGTCCTCGACCATGCTTCAAACACTACCGCGTTTTAAACATTTACGCGTTTTTCTGTTCTCGTAAGTAAGATGGTATGTATCTCTGTGATTTGATAGTCGAGTGCCCCCTCCTCACTGGAGTTCGATCCCCCTTTCTCTCATATTTATCTATAGAAACCAGAGTGATTACCTCTTTGATATTGACCCACACACGTTCACCTGTTGCTCCCATTTTCTATTGGTAGAACGGATGCTACGTCAACAAAGACACATGACCCTAAACTCAACCCCAAAGGGAATGCAATGTCAATAATTGTCATTATATTTCTATTTATATATCAATGTTTTTTGTGACTTACAAGGAGACACCGCCACTTAGGGTGGGTGTGAAATTATTTTCGTAACCTCATCAATTCATCACGATTGAAATATCCAGTCAATGGTATCCGCTTTCATTTTTTTATGCAAAATATATTTTCATTGCAATATATCTCGCATGCCCCCCCCCCCTCGAAAAACACACACCTCAGTTTGTAAAGGTTCTAAAGGCTCTTGGTCTATATTATTTAACGAAATATATTATCACTGTGTGAGAAAAAAAATCATATATATAGTTTCAAAATGAAAAAATATTGGTGCATTATGGAAGTTGAAATGTGTGTTAATATTGGTGAATGTAACCCGACTGTATTCTATTTTATGAAATATCTCGTTGGTATGAGAGGTAGAAGATTGGCAGATCATCGATATTAATGTTTCTTTCCCCGGTGTCTTTCTCACCAACTGGGCGTTTACCTCAGGTAGGAAAGAAAAAAACACTTCTGGTTTCTTTAGCAGACAGGAAGGACCACTGTCTACTCACACGTGACATCATACTTTCACTGGAATAAAAATGTTTTTCCCTAGACTAACAAAAAATAACGGTATGTTTCAAGGTCGGTTTATCTGAAGGACTATTCGAGGCGTCAACTCGGTTTCCGGTTCCAAGTTTGAGAAATGTTTAGACAAGATGACGATAACCGTTTCCGTCTCAGTTTTTCTGCTTAATAGTCTCATTCAAAATGTATCGTTGTTATTGCAAATTATTCAATTTGAGTTAAATACCGTTAATGAAATCTTTCCTCATGTTATGAAAAGATTGTATGATATTGCAGTGAAATATAAACCAAATTAGGTTGTATTCTCAATGACTGAAGCATGTGTTGTATGTAAACGTCTCTCCCTGTTGCATAGATACAGGCTATATATATGTTACATTACATACATTGGAAAACAGACCATTCCTCGGATAGGACGTTAAATGGAGCCCCTGTGTTGAGGAGAGTCACTACCTTTGGACGTTAAGAACCCACTGCACTATTCGTATGATAAGAGTAGGGGGAACCTCCTGCACTCCCCCAACATGCCCAATCAGTTATCGGGACGAGAGAACAGGGCCCCGTCTTACAAAGAGTTACGATTGATCCGATCAATCTCAATTATGGAAATACATCAATGACAATTTTTTTCTGTAGGAAATTTGCTCAATGTCCTTTGAAAGCAAAGAGGAGCATAATGAAGAAAAGTCAAGAAAAACAGTAAATGTATGAACATACGTCATTTCTCGAAAATGTTTGGAACAAACAATCATTCAGATGTTGATGGTGCTGGCTTTCCATAGTTGATATTGGTTGGATCAATCGGAACTCTTTGTAAGACGGGCCCTTGGTGATTCAGTTCGCTTTTCGCCTCTCAGGCACAGGTGACGTCAAATATTAATAATTACAAAAATGAATGAATAAAGAATAACATGAGACGGAAGACGAACACTTCACGCATTAATGGGCAAGACGAGTTTGAAATTTATATGTCAAAACCAGGTTAGGGAAAAAATGGGACAAGATTGGTTCGAGATACGTTGACCGTGCTTATTCGACGATTGGCTTATTAGCATTTCTTTTGCATTCTTTGTTAGATTCTCACTCAAATGAGAGTGTATTCAGATTCACACGTGAGTTTCTGCGCAAATCGTTTCTGACATAATTTGTAACATGCTATGCGTGAGCGATTTGCTTAGCTGTTGGTTTTCGAATTCGAGATGAGATTCCACTCTTGCCAGTAGTATCAAATTCATAGTAAAAACATATTTCATAATTGTGAAATCTACCTCTGAAAACGTGCTTCCTCCTTTGTGGGATGTATACCAAGATACTGTACAGGAGTTCTTTGCATGATCAGCGTGTTATTGTTCAAAGAAAATAATCACTTTGGATTATCCGGGGGATTATCAAAGAATTGAATCATATAACTTCCCTTGCACAAATTTCAAACCTAACTGTGTTCAAATGGGCACCTGTTGGTGTCATAAGTTATTGGTATATGATATTTTGCGAGGTTACAAAAGTCGGGTATAAAAAAAGAAAAAGTTACCGGGGAAGTTACACGCAATACTGACACGCACCTTGAGGAGTATGAAGGGATGCACAAAGGGTAAAGAAAGTTACTCTCCACAGTGCAGATGATCCTATGAATTTTGGTAATGTATATAGCTTGCATGTGTACTTTACTTATGACAGGTTAGATGAAATTACAATAAAATAGTCAAGAAAGTGCCTTTCTCTCCCTCTCTTTTTTTTGGGGGGGATGGGGGTTAAAGACGAATTTGCTCAAAGTGATGCAATGAATAAATTAAATATTTAAGACAAGTTGATAAAATTCGTACCACGCCCCCCTGAAAACGCCACTCTTAGTTTATTTCAGTAGATAATACATGCTGGTGGTATAGTGTGTCTATCGCATTGAATGTTTTGACGAAGGACGACAAACATCACAAAGTAACGATATATTTTATTGAATAATGAATGGAATATATTGAATAAATTGGAAACCTTACCATGTATATGGCAAGGCTAATCAAGTGATTAATGCAGGTTTTTATTCCATACTCTCCCCGAATCCCATGAAATGACATTACATATATACCTAGTCAATCATGAAGTTAGTTCCCCATGACAGAACGACCGAGTTTCGTTTCTTTAATGCTGAAGGAAAATTAAATCTCTGATTCCTCAAGGAGAGAGTGTACTTTGAAGGTTCTTTTATGATTGCTAAGGGAATATCATCAATAATTGAATTGAGATGAATGGAACGAAAAAAAAAACAACGAACATGTTATTAGGGGTATCCATTCCATGATATTAAAGTATTAAGTTTATCAATCTCAAATGAATGCAAAACCGATGGGTTATTCGGAAGAATTTGAACCTTGAATTAAGGCACACGATGGCAATCTGTACAATTTACGAACTCGCAAAATACATTTGCAATTTTCAGGGTTTTCAGCATAGTTTATCAATTTGTAGCTTGTCCTGGATAATAAAGTGTGTTTATGATCACTAACCATTAACTTATCCAGCTTTCAGATACAAAATAAAACATGTACAGGGTTGTGTTGTTAGATATATAATCTATATGAAGTTTCTGTAAGTTGTTCTATTTCCACTAGGTGGGGGGGGGGGCAAAGCCCCCTCCCTCTTCCATGCACATACAAAATGATAGGGTGCATTTCCATGTAGCACCACCCCTTCACTTTTGTTTGAATTATACGTTTTTTGTTCAATGATTCCCACAAAAAATAATAATTGAAATGAAATAATACAAAGGCGTATATGCCTTCATAGACAATCACAAAGCGGTGGCATGCATGCTGCAGGGAAAGCAAAGCTAATTTATATTCAGGCAATTTAGGATACAAACTTTGTCACATTGGTATGTATCATGATGCAAGGCACGCTAAACGAGTTTGAAAGCACACAAGTGTTTGAGTGTATTGATTTGACATTGGTGATTTGTTTACAGTGTGAGATATCATACATCGCACTTGTTACCAAGCGAACAATACGAACGAATAATATTTATATGACAGCCTTGTATTTATACCATATCCAGTTGTTTTTATTAAAGTTACATAGAGCGTTAAGAAAGAGAAGACAATTTGCCACCTATCCAATCCCCAAAGATAATTTTCAAAAAGAAAAAGGGAGCATGGGCACTGAGCAAAACTACACCTCGTACGCCTCAGTTTAAAAGAGAGGGATCATGGCGTATCTTTGCCCTTTGACAGTACGTAAGTTAGATACAAAATATCTGCTCACAAATGAAATTACAGTTGCTAAAATCTGCTACCTTTCACTGTCCTTTAGCACGTATGATCAAATTAACAAATTGATCTGTTTGTTTAATGCGACCTGATTGCTCATGATTTAATGGTCACAAATTACTAAATAAAATATTATCTTTTCTAAAAGATATCATGAGCTTTAAGTTTTGTTGGGAGCATGGACGTTTGGGGGTCTTCTTTTCCAAATTAAGGGCACCAAGCATGCCAAGTGAATGAAGGTTAGCCAAACTGTCATAATAAAATTTGGTAGAAAAGTCCCTGAAGTAGTTCTTGTTACTTCTTACGAATTAACGATTAACTATCATATGTCATTTTGTATCAGATAGGCCTATACTTAAAATGATAATTTGAAGAGAAATAATGTTCCGCCTAAAATCTCCGAACGTAACCGAATTCTGTCGAAGTCAATCTAAAATTCGTATCCAGGTTTGCAGGTGAGATCAAAATGCAGACGATAAAACGTACGTTTGGCGGCAAAGGAGCATTTTCGCTCGTGAAGATATTTCATCTGTATAAGTTGTGGGTTAGGTTCACTGCCCCTTGATACGTGAGAAGTATGATTTTAAATAAAAACGTTCTTTATTACATCAAGAGGGTGTTTACAACAAATGACATCCTTCTCATGTTGCTTGCTTTCTTTCTAAATTTCGAATTAACTTTTTTCCCCAAGTCAACCAATCATTCCGAATCATTACAAGGGAGAAATATAACACCTCGGCTGAAAAAAAAATCAAACAAACTGACATCGTACAGAAATACCACAAGCGATATTTCTCATTTCAGGAGTAAATTTTTAAAATGAAAATAGGCAATTTTAGTCAGTAAATGAGATAAACTCGGCGAAAGTGCTTGAGGGTAAATGGGGGAGGAATCTAGGGAATCATTTTTCTCGAATAAACCCACCCAAGTAATATATTTTGCTCAGTCAGTCAGTGGCAAAGCAATGGGGATTGTATTACCTAGGGAGCACAAACACTTGTGAAACTGTAGTATTATTGATTAGGCATCCGAACACAATGTGACAGGAGCAATGAATGCTGAAGAAACGTGACTGAGTCTAAAATGCACACAGGGGCGTACCCAGTGCCCTTTGAGGGGGTTTGGATGTTTAAAAGGGGGTTAAATACAGTATAGCACTTAGTTAAGGTCAGTATGAGATCAAATTCTTTAAACCTCAAAGAGCTATGAAATCTTGTAATTTCAGCGATATGTATTGCATTCAACTCGAGGTAAGTTTTAGGCCGAGTAAACATGAACAGTCTTGACTGATGACGATGAGGTCAATGTTAACATATTTCTGATAATTATTGTAATATTTTGCTAGATGCAAAACGGAATTCTTTCAGACAAGTCATGAACAAACGAAAATGGACAATATTTTTTTCTAAAGGAAGGATAGTTGCTTGTGAAGTTGGACAACTTGATGGATCGTTTGTTGAACCAGTTATCGCCCACGGATAACAGGGGAGAGTGGAGAGGTCTAGTGACCGCCCTTGAACGATCGTAACACTTCCTAAGAATACGTTAGTCAAGGATTATCCAGGAAATTCATAACAAAAACAACAACAAATATATATAGGCCTAAAAATCAATGTAGGCCCCTACAAGCGACGCAGATGGTAAAAGCACGATTTGGGACTCGCGGGCTACTTTTTTTTTTCTTAATTTAGTTTTTACTGAACTCAGCACTTCATTCGTTATCAAGTTATGCTGATGAGACCACCCCCATAAAAATACAAGCCAAAAACGTCCTTTGATGTATGTTGTGAGATGTGTACGCTGTTGGAGATTGGTGTAAATAGGCCTATGTCAGCTTCACTTGCCGCATCATATTCTATAAACCAAGTTATTTTAACACTCAGTGTTTCAGCAACAGTTCCTTAAGTTTATTTCATGTTTTTTCATTGTTTGAAACTTAACTCATCACAATAATGTAGGCTATAATGCAATGGTCAGAATGACTTCAAGAGGACGCAATATGCCCGCGCAATCTCTTGTTCGGTGTTTCACTGATGGGGACAATAGGGGTGCAATGCTCGTGAATTTGACTCTTAAAAAGAGTGAGGGAATGCACGACACCATAATTTTGATTCAAACAGGTGTAATGTCTCTAGGGAGAACCATGATAGATGAAGGCCCTGAGGCTCGACCGTGTCCTCGTTAGGTACACGCCGCCTTCACAACAGCCCCCGTATGGGCTCCCCTTTCACTCATAAGACATTTCAGCATTTTTAATGTTTAGCGTATAGCTGCTGGAATGACGCTTCGAAAATGCTCAGCAGTAAACATTCAGTCGGATATTAACAAATATTGCAGTGAAATATAATCCATATCTTAAAAACTACGATGAATAAACATAAAGCACCCACCCCACATAAGAAGAGTGAAATAACATAAAGGTGAACGCATCGAGGATACTTTGAAATGGTCAAAGCCTAAACAGGGACCATATTAAAAAAAATAAACATAAAAAACATAGTGGACTATGTGAATAAGTAATTTACACTGTTCAAAAGCTCCAATTTACTCGTGAAAATGGTTTTAGTGTGTTGTGAACAGTAACACCCTAGGGAGCCTGTTGCACAAAACTTTTTACCTGAGAAAACTCTGGTAAAAACTGAAAACTAAGGTTAGTCTTATTTCTGCCATTGACTGTAACACATGCAGGGCCAAAACTCCGGTAAAAACAACCCGAGATTTCTCAGGTAAAAAGTTTTATGCAAAGGGCCCCTTGTATATTCTTCCTTAATGGTTCCTCCATTGATATTAATCAATAGTATCGCCTCAGTCCTATACCATTCTCCCTATTATTATATATTTACACAAGTCCTGAGCTTTTAGGATTGTAAATTTCATTTTATACATTGATGTAGTCTATTTTCTTGTTGTAAGCGTTTTGGGCCATTTAAGGAAAACGAATAGCGAGAAGAAGACTTTACGGTCGTGGAATCAAAATATGATTTATTTTGATATAGTTTTATTTCCGTGAAATCTTTGGCGGGTTTGGGCCCACGCGGAAACTTTCTTGGCTTCATGATGTTCTTCTCCTTTCTTTGGAATGGAAAGCAGTGATTCTTTCTTTAAATGTGGCAAATTCCGGAGACAATATCCGGAGACAGAACACGGGCAAACTTTCAGTTATGAATGAACCATTACAATGTTTCTTCCGGTTATTAAAGTCACACAAAATTAAATCCCAAAACTAAAACAGTTAAATGTGTTGATTCTAGACTGTAACTCGCTAAAACAACAACAAAATGATTCTAGATCATTACAATTATTATGAAGTATGTTTTGCTGAGATGTTGTTGTTTTGATTCCCGATTTCCTCTAAAATAATTTACTTAGATGGCTCGGTCACAAATACCATTAAGAACTGCTACGAACACCGCACGCGAAGATTTTTTAAAGACTATTTCGTAAATCTTAAGAATGCCGTATATACGAAACCCGTATTTTCAGACCTTTCGTAAGTTCGCAGCTTGGTCGGTGGTCTTTCCAAGATTTTCTAACGTCGTACAAAAACCCTCTCTTCGTGTGGCGGCCTTATGTATCGTAAGAACATCGTACTAACCATTCAAATTTTTGTAGGATCGAGAGCCACTTGAATTCTTACGATGATCGTCAGAACACCTTAGGTTGTTCATAAAGGGCTCTCACAGCGTTCGTAAGAACACCTGACGACCGAAAATTCGTATGGCGCTCTTACGAACAACTCTTGTAAGGCGTTGTTTGTAAGGCGTTTACATGAAGGCGACAGTATAAGACCACAGAGACGGGTTAGTGGCTAGATGTAGATATTCATTATTGGATGATATTATGTACGGAAAATGGAAGTCGCTATACAGGATTTGCCTTGGCAAAGCACGTGTCTAAATGAATGATAGTTGTGACGTCACAGATGACGTAGATAGCGTATCTATGACATCATGACATAACCACCATTGACATTGGTTTAAAGATGTGGTAAAAAGACCTAGGATTTCCGAAAACCGCATTAATTACATTTCATTAATGTTTGTTTGTTGTTTAACATTGAAAGTCATATTTCTTTTAGTTGCAGTTTCCGATCACCTAGTGTGTCATGTGTGTATAGGCTTACTATTTACAGATTTAATGAAATGTCAGAGGATGGCACAAGATGTGTCAAAAAAAAAATCTCCTTAAAAACGAAAAGCATGCTGGCTCTAACTGGAATCATTATTTATCCAACACTTATAATGTATTTTTTCCGCCCCCAAAAAATAGAAATACTATCTTATATCATAAGTTTGTCGATATTATCGAAATTTCAATTTAGAATTTAGAACGTGTTACCAGCAGTCACAGCTGCATAGAATAGTTAATGCTCAGATTTTGTTCCTATAAATGTGATGAAACCTGAGGATTGTTTCACGAGAGTTTTGTCCGTGAATTTTTAACCGACAGATGTTATAAGCTACTGTAAATCCTTGTATCTGATTGGTTCAGAGCAACTTAGTCAGTGAAAAACCACTGACAGAACCCTTCGTGAATTGCTCCTCAGTTCTTGTGTATCTTAGGACGATCAAGAGGATTCTTTCATCAAGTACACGGACAATTACTTTGTAACCGACGCATAGAGCAGCAAAAACAAGCCTTTTCTCAAATTGCTCTGCTTTCTACGGGAATTTCAACAGCCTTGTTCTAAATCGACCCCAAACTCCCAAGTTCATCGAATTGAATTTCTTGAGAAAACAGACCGAAATGCACGCCAGATGTTCCATGGTTTCTAACAGGCATGGTCTCCAGATTCCTATGTCGCTGCGTATGCTCAATTTCATCCCGTTTCTGAGTAGGACTTATATTGTCAGATAATCGCAGATGAATTCTCAGTGATGAAAAAAAATTGGATCAAAATGGTTTTATTTTTTACAATTTGAAACACATTTTGCTGAAAATGTATGGATAGAAAATATGTCCTTAAAATTATATTTATCAGAAGTTTGAATTCATTAATGTCCTGGCACATTGCAAGGTCTTAAACGGAATAAATGCTGTTACCATTCCCCTTCACTTTTGTTTCATTTTTTTTCATAGATCGTATCATTTTGAAAATTGTATTTGATTTGTTTTTTACCTGCCTTTTTTATCGTTTTTAAATTTGGTGTTTGCTAAACATTTTTTTAAAGCTCTTGATCGTCCAAAAGTTCAATCATGATACGTGATAGTTGGCACGTCCGTAAAACAATAATCAACAATACATATAATCATTAATGCTCTGCACTTTCCAGGTATTGACTTTCCATACTACAAGAAATGGTGCAATGTTAAATCAAATATGCCTGGGATACGGCAGTGACGAATGAGGGCATACAACTGCACATCCCATAATGATGGATAAACACATGTCTTATCTTGCATTACAGGTGAAAATATCACCCCTAAAGTAATATCCACCAGTAATCATATAGCATTTCATACTCATATACACTTGGGGTATACGGTAGCACTTGATATACACCCGAATGCTGGTCATCATCAAGAACTATCACCGGGTTGTGAGACGGCGCCGCGATCCATTCCATTGGAATTCGACTATTGCATTCTCATGCCGCGGTGCAAGAGTTCAAGTTATGTAGCGTGCGATATACCAAGGAGCTTGGATATACCCTGAACCAGCCAGGGATAACTTATTCTGTACGTGAGGGAATTATTTCTAATGGTCACCTTTTTTCAAAAGATTATTTTTTAAAAACTTAAATAAAAAGTAATATTGATAATTAGAATAAAAGGAAAATATTAATCTATCATAATGGCATAAATTGAACATTTCGTGAGACGTTAGTGCGTAGGCATTCATGACTATTAAAGATATTATTGAGAATGGCAAGATACAGAATGTGTTCCCGACGATGAGGCATGGCATTCACTATTCACATGCTTGACTGTTCCATCAATGATAATCACGGTAAAGCCCATTATAATCTTGTTAAAATGAACTTAATTAGATAGAGATTATCTGAGATCTAACCGCATAATGATAGTCAGAGAGATTCTGGGGGCTGTTTCATAAAGCTGGTCGTAAGTGAAGTGCGACTTTAAGAACGGCTGCTGAACCCTTCTTGCGCGCTAAACCATCGCCAATTCAATGTACCATTTACCACAAGAAAGGATCACCAGTCGTTCTTAAAGTCGCTCTTAACTAACGAACCGCTTTATGAAACACCCACCTGGAACTCAAAATATATTTCATAGAACGATGCAATAATAAACAACATAATATAGTCCAATACAAAGGCTACTTGAGTTACAGTCGTTCCGATGAAACCGCCTCCAAAACTATCGATGGTATGTCATTGGTTATAACGTGATCGGTTTGGAGACGGTTTCACCAATGAGACTGTGCTGTCGATATAGCATGTCGTCGATCTTTGAAAGGATAGGGGTGTGAACAAGATATACGAGATAACGTGTGTTATAACACGTCGCCATCATCCGCCATTCTCTGTGATCTATATCAGATATGGACCTAATGATCCATCATAGCCTATGGGTTGTGTATTGCCATCAAGAGTATTCCCAACCTGGACAGTATAGCTAGCTGATCGGTTTGCAAGCCTTTGGGAAATCTCCTCATGAAGCGCACAATTAAATATCCAGAGATCAGCTACACAATAATTTACATACTTTTTTTTCCAAGAAAAAAAAACCCTCGAAGGGTGCAGCCTTTCTTGTGGTAAATGACATCCTCACCATTAAATGTCCATCGCTGATTATTTAGCGCGTATAGAATCACCAGTCGTTATTAACATGATTAAAGTCGCCCTAAACTTAAAGGACAAGTAAACCCCACCAAAAACTTGAATTGAATAAAAAGAGAAAAATCCAACAAGCATAACACTGAACATTCCATCAAAATCGGATGTAAAATAAGAAAGTTATTACATTTTAAAGTTTCGATTAATTTCACAAAACAGTTATATGCACATCCCAGTCGGTATGCAAGTGAGGGAAGTGATGACATTACTCACTCACTATTTCTTTTGTATTTTATTATATGAAATATAAAATATTACAATTTTCTCATCTTTGTCTGTGAAACAAACTTCTATTTCTACCTGAACATGTTGAATTACCATTGCTTATAACATTTTATGGTTCAGTTAAGTTGGTCCTTATTGTCAAATCTTCAAAAATTGAAATAATGTATAGTTCGAACAATAAAAAACAAAAGAAATAGTGAGCGAGGGACATCATCGATTCTCTCATTTTCATGTGACTAAATTGTGCATATAACTTTTTTGTGAAAAGTAAGTGAAAATTGAGGAATTGACTTCATGGCTGTGTTACGTTACCTAACATGCACAGACGCAGAAGGGATTACTTGCTGGTAGAATGCGACACCCGGGGGGGGGGGGCACTTCCATTCACGAGTGGATACCATGCGCGACCATGGGGTCTCGAAAAGCACCCTAAACACGTAATTTCCATATTCTGAAAATGCACCCCTTAACAAGTATTGGTGTGTGAAACCCTACCTTTAATAAGTATTGGAAACAAAACGATACTCTAGGCAAATATTCTCTGATATGAACCCCTAAACAAGAACATGAATGTTTTATTGTTACGGGTCCTTCGGTCGTCGGCTTTACCTTATTTGGTTTAGTACGACCCCACCTTCTACATCTCGCTCAAATTGGACTCTAAACACGAAGTGTTGGGGCAAAAACGGCATCCTTTATAAAACATTTTAAACACGTAATTTTCCTATCGAAATAGATACCCTTTTTTCATTATTTTTGTGTTTTTGACACCCTTATCACGTTACGTACGTAACGTACCCTATCGTGAAAAAGACATCCTTTTTACGTGTTTTTTTGGTCGCGCATGGTATCCACTCGTCAATGTAAGTGGCCCCCCCCCCGGGATGCGACAACATCTTGATTTAGACGATGGTCATTGAACTCTCTTAATGAATTTAACAACTCACATGTGGAATATGTCATTTAATTTAGACCTCTGTCGTAAATCACCAAAAAGTCGTTTTATTATAATGATTAATGCGGGGGCATTGAACCCCCTAGATGATCCATAATAATCTTATACCGACCAATATCATTACCGCTCGTTATTGTAATCCCTCGGTCGTTTCTTGCTGTCTGGCTATCCAGGTCTTTGACTGCCCGCCGTTTATTAATCGAAGGTTACACGGAATGGTTGGAGCAGAGTCGCACCTTGGTATTGTTAGTGCCAAACCGCCCAATTTCACATTTCGTTTAGTTTTCTGAAAGGCTGAAAGTCGCCATTTTTATACTGAATGCATTAAAATTGCTTGCGCGCTGGGGATTGCATTCTGCCAGAATAGGAAACATGTTACCAAACTTTCGGCTTGACAGTCCTTTCTCCTTCCTGATCGAGATGAATCGTACAGGAGCACTGTAACTTATATTAACGGGGTGGGTGGCTTCAAAAGAAGAATAAAGGCACATTCAGGGGCGGCGGAGTGAAGTTGAAAGGGGGGGGGGGGGTACTGTGCCCCCGGCCCTCAGGATTGCCCCCTGGGCACATTCAGTGGGTTGAAACAAGCAGATGCGATGCTATGTCAGTTGTAAGGTATACTTGAAGCCTCCAAACCAATTAGTGATTACCAAAGAATAACCATTCAACGTACCCGAATATGTATTTATCCTTAGTCATACTATTTATTTTTGAGCTTTGGGATTTTTTTTATATAAATCCAATTCAAAATGCATGAAATATGATTGAAAATTATACATGATATAAAAAGAAAGGGTTAACGCATGATTTTATAAGGCTTAATTTAATTTCTAATTATTTTTTAATTTCGTTTCCTTTCTCTTTATCAATAGATATTGGAAATTATGCAACAGTCAAGAAACTTTCCAAGTTTTTCCGATTCGACCTCACGTCTTTCGAAGACGACAGTCAAGGGGACGAAGTGTCCGAGGCCGAGTTTAGACTTTACCAGGTTCCTAATGAAATGAAGGATACTGAACAGCAAATCGACCTTTTTCAACTCATACCATCATATAACAGTACAGAGGAACCGACCAGGAGATTTTTGACAAGTTGGACTGTATCAACCACCAGAGAAGGATGGCTCGCTCATGACGTCACTGATGTCGTCAGAGAATGGGTAGCTGACCCAGGTGAGTCCATCTCATTCAATATTTGATTTCAAAGAAAGTTATTTTGGATGACCGACTCCAAATAATATCTTTATTCAACGTTTCTAAAAATACATAGTTCAATAAAAAATAAAATGCATTTAAATATGATTATACAACAACCAATTAATGGAGCACAAAGTCTGAATACATTTTTCATTTCACATTTCATTTATTTTCCATTTCAACAATCATTTATAATAATTTTTGTTACATGCATCTTGATATAATTTTAATCAATAAAACAAGGAAACTTTATATTATAATAATCAAAAACCATGTATCAGGTCGGAAACGGGTGAAGCTGCTAAAAAGCAAAGCTTGCAGAATACAGCCTCCTATTACATATTCGTATGAACAATGTAAACAAAACACAAATACAACATTGGAGAAATTTGAGCATGAATCAAGTTGAATGTATGGTTTAAAAAAAAGAAAGAAAGAAATAGAAAATGAAAAAAAAAGCGAGATCAATGGTTTTGAGATTCTTGCCCCGGCTCTCACAGCGAATATCACAGATCAACAGGAAAAAAAAAATCATAAGTCACGGTATAGTGCTGAGTAAAACAATTTGAAAAAAATATAATGTATGAGTGATGGAGAGTAAAAAAAACACTAACGAGTAACTTGGAGAAACTTTTTAAACTTGAATTGAAAAGAATTTAGGCTTGGGGAATCTTTGACAGTACTGTTAAGAGTGCTTGGCAAGTGTAATTTCCAGACGTGAATATACGATACAAATATTGCTTTTTATAAAGTGTCGCTATATAGACATCTTCGGTGTAAAAATTGAAAAATAAATTAACTGACGAGATTTGTCAGATATGTTTAGTAAAAATATTTTTTCAACAATTTAAGGATGAACAAAGTATATGCGACCGCAGATTTGTTAAAAAATATGTACATTTTTGTTTGCTGATTTTTTTGGGGGAAAATATCGCTACTCGAATAATTATACCGTATTCTCAAAAACTCCCTTGATAGTCAGTATATACCAATTTGTTGTCAACATGATAAGGGGGCGTAATATAAATATCTCAGCAAATGAAGAGAAGTAAAAAAAAATATTCATTTACCAAGTTTATTAAAAGAGAGAATGGTCTGTTGGGTTGTGTTTTCAACATGTTCAAAGAACCTTCTGTCACATTAGTGACTCACTTTCGTCAATGGGGAAAATTATGAGATATGGAAATTCATAGGTTAGTAGGCCTACCCCTAACACACAAACAAACCCGTAAATCTCCATCTTTCTTTGAACGATTAAATCTCCCGTGATTGCAACGGAGAAAATATTCGATAAACATGACTGAAATTTGCCAGGTTGCACACTATACTATAGTCAATGTTTCAAAAACTAATATGTTCATGAAATAAAGACAAAGGTGCACGGCCAAAGTTCACCATCTTCGATCCTTCGATAGTTAATACAAGTAGTACATTAATGGTAATCATCGTTTGATATTTTTCTACTTTCCGCTTTCCAATTATGTTTCCTTTCTTGGGCATGCCTGATTTCTCGTCTTATGCAAATTTGTCAGTGTTATTCGACATATTTACTTTGAATCTGTAAATGTGCAATGTCTGAGGAAAAAAAAGGTGTGCAATTGGCGCGAGTCTTCAGATCATCTCTCGGTGTAGGTCCATGGTATCTCGAACGCCTGTATTTTTGTTTACAAAACCATTTGCAACATTTAACCATGGACATGATGGAGCTAAGCTCCATGATATAACACAGAATGCGATTAAAGGGATTCGGTGACAGAGAGAAGGAGGGGAGAGGGCAGGGTCAATGGTCATAATGTTTGTCTGACGATGGCGCGACGCTGATTGGTGGATGCCCAGGGGACCACGTGGTCTTGGATCATGACCAAGTCATGCACGCCACGGCTGCTTGAGTAATTGGTCTGTTTATATCAGTCTGTGTCACAGACTGGCAGCAATCCGCGTTCATTACTCATCTTGCTATTTGTGACGACACCGATTTCTGATGACAGCTACGTGTCTAGATCGCGATTGGCATGTACACATGGACTCGCAAGGAAACCGGGCAATGAATGGGGGATCGGAGAAGGCATCGATTGAATGAAAAGATGTGGCACATGCAGACTTGGACAAGGATCGCAAGGATCTACTCCCTTCGGGTCATCATCGGATGGAAGGGGTCATCGGGAAGTCCGCTTTCTCTGAACCATGAATATTGTGATTTGAATATCTAGCGGTGATATAAATTCTCTGTCAAGTGTAACTATTACTTTTTTACACATGAAAACGAGGCAAATAATTTCATATCTTATAATGGTTAAGCGCACGGGTTCAAGTCGACAAATTTGGAGTAAAAAACAACAACAACCAATGAGCAAAGTTAATAAAAAGACCGCTATTCTGATGGAAGAAACTTGGAGAGCCCGACCCCCATCATGCTCCTATACGAGCTCCTTACATCTTCTGTCAGTCTAAAATTAGAAACATTCTTGATTCTTTGGGAGGTCTTTGGTCTGCCACTTCCTTTAGTCTGGTATGTGATAATGAATCGGTGACGGATGATCAGGGGATAACCCCTCCCACAATTACCTGATGGTGACATGATTATTGAGGGGCTTCCAGCGAGGAGGGAAGGGTGGGGGGGGGGGGGTCTCACCATCAACATCAAATCATTCTCCATTATTATATATCTGTGGTCACAAATTGATGGTTGCCAAGCCACAATGAGATGACGGCAGGTGAATCAGACAGATTAAAGATGATTCCATCACCTCTCTCAGTTTCATATCATCATAGGAGGTTGTGAGATCCGTGTCGTATTCATGATTTTAAAGGAATTCGATATTATCAATCCATGATAGGAAGAAAATGTGACAATTATTTTTTTGATGAAACTGCTATCCCTCTTTGTCTAGTCAGTCAACTAATTAACAATGAACGAGAAATGCATATTTGCTTCCATCCGCATACACAAAAACAAATGCAACAACTTCACAAGCCTTCCTCATCATAAATGGCCGTCGACATGTCCTCTCCTATACGTGTGTAACTTCATGAAACCAAGAAATAAAGACAATTGCCCTAGTTATACACCCTGTAGCACCGCTATTCCCGCAAACTCCCCTTGGCCGTGAGAAAATTATTGTGCACTGTAGGGATTCTACAGTGCTTCTCTGGATACAGTTATCGAAACACGCGATTCCTTCGCTGCTGTTCCGGCGTGATATCAGCAGGCTCTGAGTGACAATGGATATTATTCATAATAGGCCCGGGGATATTTTTATCAAGTTATATAAATCAATATTGATACCATGAGGTAATGATCCTTAAGAAGCAGGTGAGGTGCGCTTGCAGGCTAGCTAGGGTGATGCTCTAGTTCATAACGCATTCTCATGTCCTTAGCACTGTGTATTATTTGTTTTATCATTTAAAGGGGGGACGAATTGATCAACGCTTTGGGTGATCTCTCATACACTGTGTGTTATAAATAACTAGATTTAAAGGGATGGTTTGGGCTTAAAGTATGTTAAGCTTAATAAATAGAGTAGAATTCACTACGCGAAATGCCAAAAATTTCATCAAAATCGGATAACAAATAACAAAGTTATTGAATTTTAATTTTTTAGCAATATTTTGTGAAAACAGTCGTCATGAATATTCATTATTTGGGTTGGTGATGTCACATCTCCACATTTTTTTGTATTTTATTATATGAAATTAAGTTTATTCAAAATTTTTCCTCCAAGAACTAGAAAAATTGGATTGACAACTGATTTAGTGCATTAGATATTTATTGCTGCAACTTATTTCATTATAATGGAGACGTGCACAAGCATGAAATAAAGAAAAAAATACCATTTTATGAAATTACATAAGAAAACGGAAAGTGGAAAGATGTGACATCATCAGCCCACCTAACTTATTTCATTATAATGTAGACATATTATTCACACAAGCATGAAATAAAGAAAAAATACCATTTTATGAAATTACATAAGAAAACGGAAAGTGGAAAGATGTGACATCATCAGCCCACCTAACTTATTTCATTACAATGTAGACATATTATTCACACAAGTATGAAATAAAGAAAAATTACCATTTTATGAAATTACATAAGAAAACGGAAAGTGGAAAGATGTGACATCATCAGCCCACCTAATGAATATTCATGACGACTGTTTTCACAAAATATTGCTAAATTTAAACTGTAATAACTTCACTATTTGTTATCCGATTTTGATGAAATTTTCGGCATTTTGCCCAGTGAGTTCTACTCTATGTGTTCAGATATAACTATTTTCAGCCCGGATCATCCCATTATTAAGAAAAATATATATTGATTTATTATATTGCCATCAATAATACAGGGGAATGAAAATTAGTCAATAATTTCATTCATATACAGAGAAAGTAAAATGTTTTTTGAGAGGAAAGTAGTGTTTAGCTACTTGGTAACAATTAGTGTGGTATTAATGTATTGAGTAATTAATTGTTGTTATCATTGGGTCTTTATTACAAGACTACATAGATCAGAATGTTGCATTATGCTGGGGCCCGTTGCAGAAAGATTTGCAATCAATCGCAACTCTAAAAATCATGCGCAATTTGATTTTCGATCAATCAACAACGCGCATTTGGGACTTGCGCATGATTTTTAGAGTTGCGATTGATTGCAACTCTTTCTGCAACGGGCCCCTGGCCAGATGAGTAATAGTACATGACTTGGGATGGAACTGTTGAGATTGCTAGATTGTTTGTAGGACTGAAATATATTTAACTCAACATCGGAGAAAGAAATAACAAAATGTACAATGTGAATAAAGGAGTTTATGGCAATACGGCCACCCTACACTGTAAAAACGCTGTTTAAATTTTTAAGCAAGTTGTTTAAGCCCGTCACTCTAACAACTACTGTTTAAACTTTTTAAACAAATTTTTAGACTTTTGAATCAACTGTTTTAAACTTTTTAACAAGTTGTTTAAAAAGTTTAAACAATACGAAACAGTTTAAACAACCTGTTGTTACATCGTGCCATTTTTTTTTACTGTTTATATAAATTTATTCATCAGACATTTTCTGAAAGAAACGAGAAAATAAATGACGAAAATAAAGTAAAGCTACTTGATTAATGTAGTAACCTGTCACAAAAAGGAATTATGCTATGTTCCATTATGATTGATCGTTGAATCTTGACTTATGACCTTTGAACTCGGCCGGGGGTCAAGTGTGGTCGGTGCGTGCATGGATACCGGGAAATTCCCCAATTTCTTTGAAAAAAAAGACGTTGTCTGCTGATTGTCAAAGGCAAATTGTCAAATTTGAAAGATTCATCATGAAATTATGATATGAAAGTAATAATATTGCACGCAACATATCACGAAATACATTTACAAAAAATGAAAAAAAGTTCACAAATCTATCATATATTTCTTAGCGTGTCGGCCAAGTTTAATGTCGAGGAGTAAGAATAGACAAAAGGAACAGGGCAAAGTGAGGAAGTCTATATAAACTAAAATGTATGTTTATATAAAAAATAGAAATCATCTGGTCATATCAAATATGCGAGACCGGCAAAATACAAATTTGTCAAGTGTCTGCAAATTGTGATACAAAAATATTTGAACACCGATTTTGAAAAGACCCAATTGACACGTTTTCATATACATACAAGGCGAGGACGGACGGAACTCTTTGTAAAGCAATGGAATGGAAAATCGCTCCTAAATTGTTCCATATTATATTCTCGCTTTATTGAAGTCTACCGCATCCTGAAAGGCGTGACACTAAGTTTCTATTCAATGAACACCATAATAGTATCTCACCGAAGCCAATATATGTATTTATGGTCCATCATAATAATTTCTGCAAATTTATTTGAAAAATGTTGAAGGTCGTGAATGAACGTTTTCAACTCTACATTTAAGATTATAAAAACACCACTTGTCTCTGACAACTCGGAACACAATGTTAAAGGGATATATGGTCTGGGCTGAAAAAAATTATATGTAAATAAATAGAGTAAAATTCACAAATGACAATGCTGAAAATTCCATCAGAATCGGATAACAAATTACGAAGTTATTGAATTTTAAAGTTTATCAATATTTTGTGAAAACAGTCTTATGCACATCGTCATGAATATTCATTGAATGGGCTGATGATGTTACATCCCCACTTTCCCTTTTCTTATGTTATTACATGAAATAGTTCTTTCATTTTTGCATACATGTGTAAATCATGTGCCTCAATTATGATGAAATAAGTTGTGGCAATAAATAACTAATTCACTTAATCAGTTGTCAATCCAATTGTTTTAGTTCGTGGTAGAATATTTTTTAATAAACCTGATTTCATATCATAAAATACAAAATAACAAGTGGGGATATGACATCATCAGCCCACCTAATGAATAATCATGAAGACATGCCTAGAACTGTTTTACCGAAATAATGCAAATCTTTAAATTTCAATAACTTCATTATTATCCGATTTGATGAAATTTTCACCATTTTGCTTTGTGAATTTTACTCTATTTATATATCAACATTTTCAGCCCGGACCATCCCTTTAATAAGTGCAAGCGTACTGATTTTGCAGTAGGCCTAACTTTCAATCCGAGGTTTGCAGTGGGGATCACATTCGGTTTCCCGCCAGAGGTTTTGACGTCAGAAGCCAGTGAAGTGCACATTTGATCTTCTCGGTATATATAATTATGAATGTGGATATATTTTCCGTACGAGGTTGGGGGCATTTTGTGTCGAATTATTTCAGATTCTGACGCTTTTATTTTTCATAATAATATTTACAAAATTATACAAGTACAAAGAATATAACTTCATCAAAATAATGACATAATCATAAAGATTTATTTATATATAATTTGTATCTGACATAATCATAAAAATTTATGTAAATATAATTAGTAAACAAATATGAACAAAGTAATCATTACAAGATTAAGGAAAAAACATGAGAAAAGAGAAACTACTGAGAAGGAGCTATAGGGTAGCAGTCCCTCGTACGGTTAGATACATATTGCAAATCTAGAAGGTAATATGAAATACGCAACCGTTACATTCAGTTGAAACTGTATGAGTGCAAACTGAATAGAACACACAAGAAAGAAAATAATATTAAAAATATCACATCCCAAATAATCAATGGACAAAAATAAAACACGTTAGAAAAAAAGAATGAACGCAAGGAGGGCGGGTTAGGTGAATACAAGAAGAGGTGGTGAAATTGCGTATCACATTTAAATAGAAAAGAGAAGAGAATGAGAAAGATATAGGAGGAAGGAGACATTTAATTATGGCATTTAAAATTGAGAATTTGATCGATAGGAATGTTGCACAAATAACTGAAAAGAACACGCACCTCAACTACATTAATCCCAACAACTCTCAGACATACCAAAACAGTTGAACATTCAAGCGTAGACCTAAATACGATATGCAACAATACAATTGATAACAAAGTGTTCACTTTAAACATATTTCCTGGTGTTGCCCAATATTAATTTGAAGCTGTTAAAAGATTCATACATATATCTTATAAACAAGAATAATACGAAGGCTCAAGTTTTCTCAAACTTTTTTCAAAGTTAGACAAGATGTGCGTGTTTTTTTTCTGCCAAATCACTGTTATTTTTGGAAATTTTATTTAATCGACGTTTTCCTCGAGTATGACTTGGCTAAAAAATATATATCATGAAATTGGTCACAAAACAAGGTGCTCATTGCCGCATCTGCTTCCGTCTTCTTAGAGATATGGTGTCAATGTCAATGCGACATCAAGGTCGCATGGCCTAATTATCGTCTTATTTGGTGCTCTTGAAAAAGAACTTCCTTGAACGAGGTTATCAATGAACACGGAGGGTAAACCTACATGTATATGGATTTTTTAGTATTTTTAACACGTAAAATGACATATTCGGATTTTGTAAGTATATATATATATATATATATTATATATATATATATATTCAAATAGATGTGGAGGGTAGGGGAGGAGGATTAGAAGATAATACAGAAGAGAGAGAAGAGAGAGAGAGGGGGGGGTACGACAATGACTGACATGCATTAACATAGTGGCGTATAATGAGCCACAATGATTTAGAGAGCGCAACGTGCATGGTAAACCTGTCACTCTATAGCAACAAGTTTTTTTAACTTTTTTTGTAATTACTAAAACTTTGTAAACAACTTGTTTAAAAAGTTTAAACAGTTGTTTAAAACGTTTAAACTTTAGTTGTTCTAGTGACGGGCTAAAACAAGTACCTGCTTAAAATTTTTAAACAGCGTTTTTACAGTGTGGCATTTTGAATATTATAAAAAAAAATGCGGCATTTTACCTTTGAAATGTAATATTGTGTTTGATTTTGACGTAATATTCAAGGAAATTTTATCACATTTCACCCTTTCTTTTCTTCACTTCTCTTCGTTTTTTCCTTTAGTGGAACTATAGGAATCTAGTTCCCACAATCCCCCATCGGTACGCTCGTGTGTTAAAGGGGAAGTTCACCCTGACAAAAAGTCTATTGTAAAAATAGCAGAAAAAATAATAAAAAATATTGCCGAAGGTTTGAGAAAAATTCATCAAATAATTAAAAAGTTATTCGAATTTCAATTATTTGATTTGTGACGTCATATGCGAGCAGCATTCCTACATAGCGAATGGTAAAAAAATCAATGAAATGTCAGAAAATGGTTTTCACTGTACCTTTTGTGTATCAATAGACAAATCATTTCACATCCGATAATGAATAGAAACAAAATTAAGTCATCAGGAACTATACAAAATTTGAAATTCTTGCATTTTATATTACATAACACATGGGGCAGCTGCTCGTTTATGACGTCACAAATCCAAAATTTTGAACTCTAATAACTTTCTTACTCTTTAACGGATTTTCCTCAAACCTTTACCCATATGTTTTACTATTTTTTTCTGCTATTTTTACAACAAAGTTTTCTTCAGGGTGAACTTTCCCTTTAAAAGCAATATTGTAGTCTTTCAATGACTGGTATTTGCTGTAATCCGTCAGCGTTATTAAACACATTTACAGCTAAATGACCTCTCGGTATAGACTATTGACATTTTGGTGGTTGTAATTTAGTGTTTTTTTTCAAGATTTTATACAGTCATAAACATTTATGAAAACACCTCATGTTAATGTGCTTAAAGAAACAAAAAGTCTACCCAAAGTTCCTTGATCTGCTATAAAAATGTATTCACGTCTCCAGATCTATTCAATCAGTATTTGTTATTCATTTTGTCTGCAGAAGCAATTGTTACAGAGTATCCCTATACAAAAAAGGTTATATTGATATTTTCATTATGTTTTACAAATAAGAAAGAAAGACGAGACAGAGAACAAACTATCATGTATCAGAGTCTACCTTCTCAACAATCATTATATCTGTTATATGATAAAAAAAAAACAGTATTGGAGATATAAATAATATTTATCCATAGATTTACGACAAAAATATGTAGGACACGTGAAATAAAACATATAGGACCTAAGTGTATCATGGAAAAGCAGACCTCAAATTTAAGAGTAATATATTTTGTACGTATAATATATTTCATTTTGAATTAGCATAATTTGAACTGACAGTATAAGTATATTGATTAAAACCCGCATACTCCCTATTTTTTAAACTACAAGGTTACTAAAAAAAAAAAATTTGTATTAAAACACTTCATGAATTAGCTCTTGGTTAAATAATGACGTCAAGTAGATTTTAAAAATAAAATATTACAATTTCCTTTAGTCCTGTCCTCTTCCTCTTCTTTTAAAAATGATGGCATTGACCCGTGAACTCTTTCCTTATTTTGGGTCAAAATCTCGCAAATATGGGAATTCATATGTACTTTTTGATGCGCAAAGTACATATTTCAGCAGCTATTTAATGTGTGTTTTGGGAATAAACAAATCTGATTCGTTGACTGAAAGAATGGCACAGGTGCAATGCCATGTCATTATAAATGGCAGGCACAAAGATGGAGAGATTTTGAAAAGATTTTGAAAACTAGTTGAAAGAAGGCAATCCAAACTGCAAAACAAACGGTATTGATTCAACACCAGCCTGAAATCTTATGTCCACACCAGAGAAGTATTGAAACAACACCAGTTTGGAATCAAACCGATGCTGATATAGGTGTTAGATCAAAACGAAACTGGTGTTGTTTAACACTTCTCTGATGTGGACATCCGGGCTGGTGTTAAATCAACACCCAGAGTTTGTGCAGTGCACGCATTGTAACTATTTCTAAAAAAAAACCCCGAATATAATGTATTTTAGCAACACTGTAAAAACTGTGGTGTTAAAACTGACACCAATTGGTGTTAATAGAGACCACACCCTGAGGTGTTAAAATAACACCCTAGAGATTGAACATAACACCAAAGAGTGTAAATGTAACAACCATAGGTGTTGTAATAACACCTATAGGTGTAAAACTAACACCACCAATTTAACACCGGTGTAAATAACTGGTGTGGTCCTCTATGTACACCGGTTAACACCACAGTTTTTGCTGTGAATGCTAATTCTCAATTCCATGGCTTGTATAGCGGCTTCCTGTGATAAAACAATACAATTCAAAAACGATAATCAATGAAACACACTGAAACACACGTCATAAACAACATGGGGGAAATGCATTTTAGATTATGTAAGGACAGTGGCTGATAAGAAATTCACCTTGTAAAAATCATTTCATCTTAAAAAAAAACTATTGAGACAATTCAATCAAACATATTGAAAAATAATGATTAACAGAATTAAGATTGCTGGTCCTAGAGGTCGCCATGTGGAACTATACGTATACAATACTTAAAGCAATGATTGTTACTGTTGCGTGCTATTCAGATAAGCAACCCCTTACAACATTGGAGCAAAAATATAAAAGAAATGATGCATTGACGACTTGTTCGTATAACATAATATTAACTTTAAATAGAAAGATTAGGAAAATAAATTTTGCTTTTTGGTAATCTTACTTTCCCTCAATCAATAGCGTTGGCGCCACTCTTGCATTGGCGGCAGAAGCAAAAAAATCTAGGGGGGAGGGGTGTCCATCAGAAATTTTTGAATGGACACATGAACAAAATTTGACAAGCAAAAAAAAAACAAGGTTATAACCAACATTTTAGGAGGAACCACCAATTTTTTTCTGGGGACCACCCAAATTTTAGGGGGGGAGGGGTTCCACCTGAATTTAGGGGGGGGATGCAGGAAACAAAATTGACAAGCAAAAAAAAGGTTCTAAACAATTTTTTTTGGGGGGTGGCATCGTCCCCCCACCTCAAATCCCCCCGCCTGTGCACTGTTGTGTGTTTATAGGTTACGAGCCAATAGTTTGCATCATCAGGCCGTATGCTATAAACCAATTCTTTTGATGTTTTTTTTATATTTCTCAGAATCAAACCTTGGATTTGAAGTGAATCTAAACTGTGGAGACTATCTGCAGGGACCCACTACTACCACGCCTGCTGCTATTACAAAAGATCAACATAAACTGCACGTCTTGTTTGCAGGTGAAATCAATTGCCTTCAATTTTTTTTTATAATTTTGAGATATAAAGAATATAATTTCAAAACAGTCATATTTTCTGGTGCAATCCCTTCATTTGTTATATTTTCCTATTTGGATTCCAAAATAATAACACATATTTCATATCAGAAAATCATAAAAAGGACATAATCTCAAATGAAAGTATATGTATAAGCAAATATAATTGTTTGAAATGAAAAATATAAAGAAGAAAATTAGTGCTGTAAGCCCATGCATAAACACTCATAACAAATCAGTCAAATTGACCAGACCAGTAGTCAGCTGGGTGCAACTGATAGTCTAGTCACATTTCTAGTAAAATATGACTAGAAAATAGTTAGATACGACTAGAATACCATTTGCCCCAAGCTGACCCTATGAACTAGTCATTTTTTACTGATTTGTTTTTTTAGAGTGTATAGTCATGTTACTGGTACTTTATCAATAACTGTGAATAAACCGTGATTCAAATCTCTGGCTAGAATATTATTGAAATCAAAATAATAAATGGGTAATTCTGTAAATAGAATGCCAAGTTGTGGTATTTTTTTAGCGTTCCCTTTACACAGAGAACTTTGAACTACATGTCATCCAAATCAGCTAAGGTACATGTGATAAGATGTCGGTGAATCTTTTCTTTTCGTGAGGGGGGCGGGGGCTTATGGCCCCCTATCTATACGCTAGAGATTGAATGAACACGGACCGACTGATCACAATTTGGTAGCCAACTGAGAGACAATAGGCCTATGTTTAATTAGATTTAAATGGCCTCTATAGCAGAATAATCCTTCAGTAAACTGGACACCAACATCATATTTTACGGAATCACCCCCCCCCCTAAAAAAAATTGGCTGAAAAGGTGCAGTATCCTAAAATCTTATTAAAGTGAATTTTTATTCATGTTTCAGATCCAAGAGGAACCTTTCCAAGTATGGACAATGGACGTGGTGATGGTAACCCTAGAGGAGAAGGATTCCCCAGTATTAATCATCCTAGGTTAGTTGTTATGGCACCAGCTAACCACTCAAAGGGAGGCGAAAGCAACAGCGTCAGACGGCGTCGAAGCGCTTCCTACAGCGGTTCTCAGTGCGACCAGAACTCGCCCAACTGCTGTCTTCGCCCGCTCTCGATCAACTTCCGGCGCGACCTGAAGTGGAACTGGATCCGTCAGCCTCGTGTCTATTCACCGAACTTCTGCGCAGGGTCTTGTCCCTACATCTTGAGCGCAGACACATCCCATGCGTCGGTCCTGTCGCTTTACAAACATCTTAATCCGGATGCGAGTCCCTCGCCATGCTGCTCCCCTCATTCCTTCAGACCTTTAACCATCCTATTCTACAACAGAGGAAGACCGGAGATCAGGCAACTCAATAACATGATTATAGAATCTTGTAGATGTAGCTAGTCCCCCACACACACCTAGACGGACATGAAGGACCATCGAAAGATGGTGCCATGTAAATTCAAACTCTATTTAAAACAAAAAACAACTTTTTGGAGGTACTACTTAGGCCTGACTGTTATGTTGTGCTTTCTACAGGCTTGAACTGTGCACCATATTGGACACCAGCCCAGATGTGCTGAATGTGACGTCATATGCAAATGACGACATCGTTATCATTTCTGTCTTTTCTATATTGAAAAATTGTACTATTTATCTTATTCTATTTGCCAAATTGTATGGAAGGAACGTTTTGTGGCACTCCATAAACAGGTGAATATGTTATGACAAGTTGAGTTAATGTATAAATGCATTCAAAGTTTTGTATATCTTTTTGGCCTTTTTGATAGTTTGGTGAAAATCGAATGCTTTATGGTGGAATTCCTTGGCATAAAAACCTCTCAGATGCCGACCTTCTCAAAATGATCATGGTCAATTGTTTCAAAGGCCTTAATATTCTCTTAAAAATAAGCTTTATGCTGTCTATTTAGTGTTATAAATCAATTATGGGGTAAAGATTATTCATCTATATTGTTTTTAATTTTTTTTTCTTTTATGTAAAAGTGTCTTTTTTCAATTTAAAGGAAGATTACATACAGTATGTATTAGAATTAGTGATAAAATTCAAAGATTTAAAATGAATATTTCAGAGGAAATTAATGAGATGAGGAATGCTGTACTGGATATGCTACTTTTCTTCACTGGCAACGAGTTCTGCAATTTAAAAAAAAATGTATTTCTGTTAGCTCGTCGCCTTTTTTGCAAAAGCGATGCGCTAAATTATTATATGCTACCAGACGCGACACAGTTTGTGTTTTGAATCTTATGAAAAAAAAATCATATATTTATTTTGCATGACTTTACATAGAGGTTGAATATAGCTGTCTTTCACTGGCACACATGGCCATTGAAAATCTCAAAGGAATGCGTTGGTTTGAGTTTAACAATAAACAAAGGAATGATAATTAGGCCTATGATGTGAATAGAAGTAAAAAAAGAAAATAATCACATATTTCTCTACGCAATATCAAATATTTCTGGTTTACTTTTTTCTTTCTTTGAATCAACAACATCTTATGTGATTTACAATACTGATAATTTAATGAAAATAGTGAAAATGATGATTATCATTATAGTTAAATCCTGTCTATTCAACCTATTTTGTGATAAAATCCATATAGGCCTATTGACTTGAGTCATCTCTCCTATTGATCAATGCATGCAAAATGAAATGACGGTGAATTACTTTGAAATAATTAAGGAAAAGGTGATGTTATCACTTTACCTCAGATTCTAAAATGTATTCTTAATCTACTAAGTCCTATTTAAAGAAAATCTTGAAGTCATTCCATACAAAAATCGATATAGTTTTTTAACGTTTGATCGCGCATGCTTAGTAAGTTGATAATATGTCATCTTTATAAAATATAGGTTTGTTTGTCTTGATTTTACATTAGACTAAGTTTTTTCCTCCCTAACATGGATAGGTGACCTTCTTTTCTTGGTACTCAAAAAATAATCCTATCAATCTTTTTTTCACAATTGACGTTTGTGAATGTGTTTGATTATTGTATGAGAGATGTATTGCTATATAAGGCATCCGATCATTGGCACATACGGAGAGGCCATTTTGATAAATGTACTTCACATTTCTTGTGTATGGTTCCTGTCTAATTAACTTTCAAAATGTACTATTAATTCATAGGCTCATATGTGATTGGGTGTGCACATCTCTGTCTTAAAATGCTAATTGGAATTGGTGAATGCTTAGAGAAAGCACCCCAAAACAAACAGTAATTGTTCAGACGTATTCGCTATATAAAGTGTATTTTTATTATAGTGCAAACGCAGTATGTAGTCTCTTGAGTTTTAAGAAGCTGCCTCACGCTATACACTATTTATCAAAAAAGCAAATAAAATGGCATATATTTCGTTCTGACCAAAAAGTATTTCTGTATTCAACTTCTGATCTTTGTAAAAATTCAGATTTTTATAAATCATTTTTAAATACACCCCCAGGGAGTATTTAATCAAGATTTTCGTCCAAGTTGTCCGATCGGACAACTCTCCGTGATGTTGATTGGCTAAGAAGCCAATAACTGTCGGATAAAACATCCAACAATTCTTTTCATGGAAACTCTCCCCTGATCTTCATAAAAGCATATCTGTAGAAAGGAAAGCCTAGCCCTGCTCGTTTTATATGGTGCCCCAAATTTACCTTTTTCGCTAGAAAGTTATATACCATAAACTTGAACACATCTTAAATTTCAAACTTTCTGCTATGATATTGTTATTTCTATCTTGTGTGTCATTTCCCCCAAATTGTTATATTTTCTCAATGAATTCAATTTTAATACAAAGAAAAAATGTTGATGTGTGATTCCTGCTTGTGATAATGGTCCCATAGGGATATAGATATTGATATGTAATATTTCTTATTATTAATGTACATCTTGAAATTGTTATTAAAATTAATGTGTCGGTCAATGTACTATGAAAATGAAAACTTTCCAGACCTTTCTTTCATAAATATTTTATGAGAATATGGAAGAGAGAGAGAGAGAGAGAGAAGGGGGGGGGGGAGCAACATGCACAGTACACAACTATAATAGAGTATGCTAGTTAATCAAATAAGAAGGTTGCAGATTTTCCTACTTCTTAACAAAACAGTTGGTCTAATAAGGAATCTGGATTATATCTACTCTGGAAGTAATTTCTAAGCAAGCGATATCTTTTACAAGAAATTTAAATCGAAATGTCTACAGATTATTACTTGATTTTATCGAACCACGTAGAAAATGAAATTCTCTGAAAAACACACCTTGTTAAGACCTCTCATTGCTGATTTAGATAAACCAATAGCAAAGAACCAACAAGACTCCATAATACACAAACGCTTGTAATCAATCGCTTAATGGCAATGACCATTCGACACCATTATTATTTCATATATATATTTTTTTTGTTCAAAACACCAACTAGGAACCAATTAGAATGAAATTCATATATTTGCTACCACCTGGAAACATCTGTGATATGAAACTCTGGCGCGGAATTCTGAACATTGTCTTTTCTCAGAGACATGACAGAATCGGTATTCTGGTGGATGTAAAAAAAAAATTGTCATAAATCTTGTCTCTTCTCTTTAGCACGCACCAAAAATATGTGGTTCTTAAATGCGCATAATCCTAATAACAAGCAAAAGATATTACAACATTTATGACAGGGGGATAGCAGTCATAAATTCTGTCATATCTTTTAGCACCAAATATCCGGATACCCTGCCGACCAAATATCAAGCCTACATGAGAATGGAAAAAAAGTGTCCACTTCATTTTTTTCATACAATAACCAAACAACTGCTATAAAACACTCGATTATCTCAAGATTCATTTTGTAACCAATATATTTCATTTCAAGGTTTATTTTGTAATAGTCCAATCTACTCTATATTATAGACATGTCAAGGAATGATCATTTGATACAATTGTCTAGTACAAACACACAAACCACACCTTTCAAAATGTACAAATAAAAACAATAAGAAAAGTTATACAGGTATTTCATGTGACATTTTTTTCCTGTGATTGAATATCCTGTCAACCAACCATCAATATTCATTAGTTTAACTTTACCATTTTCTAACATTTTAATTGTATTCATTCATGAGATTGAAATTAGGGAAAAAGCTTTAGTTCACAGTACACATAGATGATTTCTTTGCTTAGTTCTCCATAATAAACTCATAAAAATCTAAGGGCCTTTTCACACGTGAATCTTGAATCATCATTGCAATGATGATTGCAATTCGTCTTTAGAATCATCGGACCTTTTCACACGGAAAATTTGTACCGTAATTTGAGTGAAACTTTTATAGTCAAGTGTGTTTTATCCATGATTCTATCCTCTGAGCTCCAAAAAAGAAGTGTTTTTGTCTTAATGGCCTTTTGAAGTGAAAATGTGTAGTGTCCACAAATGTCTGTCTTAAAACAGTGAATTTCCATACTATATGAAAGAAAAGTTGTTATTTAACCGAAAGTTAATATAGCTCACAAGTTACATTTAATTTGTGTCTTAATATCACAAAAATAGTTCAATTTAGTTAATTTCATGATGAATAAAGACTCTAGAGGAAGCCACTTTTGTGCAATGACTGAGGAATGAAGAAAATGTATTACAAAATCAGAAAATATTCTGAATAAATCTATTAAAAAGTCATGAACAGAATCTGTACACAAGCTTTTTGCTGAAACATTGAATTAACATTTACAGTTCTAAGAAAGACTTTGACCTCATATCATACATAAAAGAAAAGGCCTCTGTAGTCATATAAAAGATAAATAAGTTATCATACAGACGTTATGAAATAAATAGTGAGAACCATACTGATAGCACAAAGACAAGTTGACAATATCAACTCACATTTTAAAGTTTTAAAAGCCATCTGGAAAACTTTGATACAATCAAGGAGGATCCAGAATGTGATAGAATGTAAACATGAATACAAATGAGTAATTGGAATACACACACACACACACATTTACAGATCGAGGCCCGTATTCTGAAGTCGGGTTTGACTTAAACTCAGGTTTAAAGTTGTGGTTTAAGTATGGGAAGTCAAAAGTATCAAAATTTTTATTAAGTTGTACGTTTCTTATGTTGACTCTGCTCTTTTCTGATTCATCGATGGTGAAAACAATCATCTATTTATACTTCCTAGATAATTATGAATGACTTAAGAGCCAAATGAGCTAAAATATGATAACTCTACTGGTAGTGATTTATGTAACAATTGGCCACCCATACTTAAACCACAACTTTAAACCTGAGTTTAACTTAAACCCGACTTCAGAATACGGGCCATAGAGTATACCAGAAGACCATATAAACCTGGTATGATTTCTTCCAACAATCACACAAATGTGCTGGAAGATGAATGCATTAAAATTAGAGATAAAAATATTGCTTTGGAATTAAAATAAAATCAAGGTATTAGTCTTTCAATAACCATTTTTTTCTCTCTGAAGGCACATGTTCATAGCTATTTGTACATTATATAAACAAATTAAAATGTCACACTTTATTTGTAAAATAAGAATAAATAATCTTGCTGAAAGTAGTGGTATGGTGACATTCCTGATCTAGTAATCACCTAATTGTGAACTGTGCCCTACTCATTCATGTTTTTTTATGCTGGCTCAGATCATTACATTATCATAACAACAGTGAAAATAAAGTGTACAACATAAAAGGAAGATTCCAAACAGAGCAAGATATCTTGGCAAATGAAAAACAATTTTTTGGAAGAAAGGTAATCGTATCATCGTTAAATTTCACCTTATAAATTTTGATCAGTATGAGATGACCGATGAAATATATTTAGAGATTAATCTAGAATAGAATGTCCGTTGCTCCGTTCTCATTCATCTGTTGAATACATAGGATATATCACATGGCAGCTATACTTGATTCGTTGAATTCTTTTTTTCACATAATTAGGCTTCCTTCCCATATGACCCGGAGATATCTTTAAAATAAAATGCACAACGGCAGATTTCTCAAATGAATGAAAATTAAAGACTTATGGGGTGTTGCAATCAATTGTAAATTTCTGTTGCAAATCTACAACTGTAGCAAAAATATAATAATACTTGCTTATATAGCGCTTAACACTTACTCTATCAGAAGTCTGTAAGTGCTCTACAGTCATGCAGCATAATTACCCTGGCTTTAGCGGAGTAGTTGTCACCTGCATTTAAAGGAATGAATTCTGGCCAGGTACCGATTTACCTCACCTGGGTGGAGTGCACAACACCATGGATCAATTTCTCGCTGAAGGAAAATACACCATGGCTGGGATTCGAACCCAGGGCCCTCTGTTTCAAAGTCCGGAGACTAATCCACTGGGCCACAACGCTCCACGATATATACTTTTACTGCTTGTTACAAGAACAATTGATCCAATCTATAAAATGCATGTTTGTTCAACAAATTTTCTAGATATGAATGAATATCCATAAATTCATTGATTTCCCAACAATTTGGAGTGTTCTCCTTTGTTTACGAAGGAGATTTCGCAAATTTCCTGCAGGAAAAATTATGACACTGGTCAATGGATTTCCACAGTTACAATCGATTGGATCACTCGTAACTCTTTGTAATTTGTAACTCAGCAATAAAGTGCAAAACTGCCATTTATCGCCAGACATGTGATCGATTTGGGGACCTAAAATAGACTTGCTATTCCATGCAACACCCCCCAAGTATGTTATTGTGGGATTCCTGTTGGCAATATACTGAATGGCGTCTCTGACGCCACAGTCATTCTGGCTAAATTAACTCCAGACTGACCAAATCTATTACATTAATACCATTTTTTTCTGGTTCTGTAATTAATCATATTTTCTAAATACTCTAGCTTAGTCTCCTGTTATGTACTGTATTATGATTGTATATTAACTGTGCAGGGCTCCGTTGCAGAAAGAGTTGCGATCAAACGCATCTCAAAAAATCTTGCGCAACTTGATTTTTCAGCCAATGAGGCCCCCGTATTCGGGACTTGCGTTTGAACGCAATTCTTTCTGCAACCGGCCCCTGAGCTCCTCTCTTATTAAGCAGTTTCATACTGCAGAGACTACCCTGGTTACATCAAACAGAATAAAGAACAATGAATAAATAAATGGCATACAATCACAGAATCACTTGGGTTGGAGTCAGTTTGCTAGGTGTGACTGGGGACCTAAGCAATACCACGCACACTGAAGTAGGTGACCATTCTTCATCTCCTAGCCCATGGTTAGTGACGTATCACTTGTGCTTGAATAGAACCTGAATGAATGAGAAAACAGAAAAAAAAAACAAATCTTAGAATTACGAAATTATTCAAAGACCACATTAATTGAATTGTATTCACATGTAATTGATAAGAAAAAGGGGGGGGGGGGTGGATAGAGAAGGCGGGGGGGGGGGGGGGGGTAGCGTTCAAATTCAAAGGAGGCCAGACATGGTGCAAGGGGGACAATTTCGAAAAAAAGCTTTGAGCCAACAAGGTTTTTTTGCCTTATAAATACAAAAACAAAATTCTAATTTTGTGATTGATTTTGACATGACAGTGAGAGGAAATATTTTATTTCACCCCCTTTCCTTTCTTTTCACATTTTTTCTCCCCTTTTTCTTTGTCATTAATTAAATTCATAAAAAATCCTTATTATTCCTTTCTTTTTATTTATTTCTATTTTTTATTTATTTATTTATTTTTTGGGGGAAGTCCATGGCCCCCACCCCCCCAATCTGTATGCCAGTGAGGGAAGGGGGGGGGGTAGACTTAGAAAGAGAGAGAAAGGGATACATGTAGATTATAAAAATAGCATCACGTTCTGTGAGATGCATATGCCGCATTCCCAGACCTACTGAGAAAACACATTGTAATTGCATATTGGCGGACTCCAATAATTACCATCTAACCATCATCAATAGTACATTCACCCCAATTACATGTCAAGTCCATGTACCCCCTACTGATTTGACTCATAGAATCTCAGACAAAGAATGACATAACAAGAGATGGATGGAGAGATAGATGAAACAATCATGAGGTGTGGCGGAAAATTAAATGAAAGTAAAGGGAGAGAGAAAAAGAAAGAACTGGTTCTCTGGTGACATCTCTGCAATAGAGGTGCAAAGAAGTTTTAGGATTTGTATAGCGCATGTGTTAACCTTGCTAGGTGCTCAAGTTGCTCCTATATTACCCCGGCTAAGCTAGTCTACTGATTCTGGTACGCACAGCTTTTCGAGGAATTACTTCCTGCCGATACCCATTTACCTCACCTGGGTCGAGTGCAGCACAGTGTGGATAAATTTCTTGCTGAAGGAAAACACGCCATGGCTAGGATTCGAACCCACGACCCTCTGTTTGAAAGGCGAGAATCAGAACTACGCAACCATCAATCAAAAGGAACAGATAACAATTTCTCGAAGATCGTTATTGACCCTTTATACTTCTTTCTTCTCCTTTCTAACAATGCAGACTTGATACCATTCCTTTGAAAACAGAATTAATTTAATGAAAACAGGAGCCAAAAACAAGGTCAAACATGATTGAAGTTTATTTTAGTTCGACAATTCATCATGAATTAAAATCCAATGCAAAATATTTAGATCATTTAACAAATTAAACAAATTTACATAACTATATATCAAGCAAATAATCACCGTTGGTGAAGGTGATGGGCAAACTATCACGGGGCAAGCTGGATGTCTTTCCAAAGCGATGCTAAGGAAACCAATCCTATAGCAAGATTATTATTATTATTATATATGACATAGGTTATGTAGTTTCGAATCAGTGATAGGTCAATACGCCATCACGTGACCATAGCTGCGAGGATCGCAATTGTTATATTCTAGGTTTTGACGTCACCTCAGGGAATATACTGCGTTGTAATGTCAATTGCGGCGTTATATTCCCTAAGGTGACGTCACTCGCTGCATACAAGTTGCGTAACAAGGTAGTTTATTTGATGTACACGCTAATGTTAACATGTTGATTGCATGAAGAACGCGCTTGATGTATTTAAAAAAAAAAAAATCTATTATGACGTAGATGGATCAGAGCTGTAGCAAGAATTTCAGGATTGAGCCAGATGAATGCACATAGACTATATAATATAACAGATATTGCCTGGTCTATCGTTTTAATAAATAACATTTCAACTCCCCTCCGAAGCTATATTTTTCCCTCAGCGCTGCGCGCATCGGGCAAAATATAATCCCTCGGGAAAAATATAACTCCGTCGGGGAGAAGAAATGTTATATTCAAACTCTAGGTAGGCAATATCTGTATAATATTACATTCATGTATAACTGAATGATATAAGGCAGTGACTTCAATTTATTGCAATTAATGAAGTATCTCTTGTCCTACTGACAAATAAATACTTAAATCACTAAGAAACCGCAATTTAAATAAATAAATCCACCTTCTTTTCCTGAACTGCCCATCTTAGGTGTAACCCTATATTTTGTTAGTTATACAGAGCATCCTGAATATCAAAAGATCATTTCCTTTTAACTATCTCCTGTTTTGATATGAATACCTGTTTTTTATTGTGATATTTTTAATTTCATATGATGGAAGGCGGAAGAATGTGACATGCATCCTCCCTTTCATGATTCAAAACAGACTATAAACAAGCATTCCTGTCCGATAAAAAAGAATAGGTGGGGAAATACCATCACATAAATCATTTTTATATCATCAAGTATCAAGACACAATATGGGAATGACTTCCATTGTAGAAGGTAATATCTACATGAGCGTTATGTATGAAGCAAGGCACACAACATTTCCAGCCTTCTGGCTCTGACCATGGACCTACTAGCATGAGTGAATTTGGTACTTTTAATAATTTTATTAATGAATTAGGTAGAAGATCTAAAGTACACCTCCATTTATAATAACAAAAATACCCGAGTGATCTATATAGATTTATGTAATCCATATTTTCACCTCCTAGACATTCTTTTTTAAATGGTTAATGAGAACTTAGAATTCAAAGTCACCAAACATTATTCTACAGGTCCTAAAGACAGTTGGAAAGCTACTGATTGCCTTTTTATGACAAGTTTTAATGTCACATGCGTACTGAGTAAAATGATTATTGAAAGAAGATTCTTGATTTAAAAACAAATATGGCTAATTACACTCATGGAAAAAAAACAAAGCAAAAATGAAGCATTTTACATTATTCTAAACAGCTGGAGCTATAAAACATGAAAGACAAATATGGATAAATTTCCATCAGAGACCAAGGTGTACAATGAAATGACATTGTAAATATCATGAAAACAATTTGACAAGGTAAAACACCTGCCACGTCTGACTTTCTCTGGTCAGATTTACGGTGGAAATCAAAACTGGAAAAGAAGAATCTAGGAGCAATGACCAGTTTCAAGTCCATTTTACTCTTATCTTTCACTTTGTGTTTAAGGAATCTGTGGTATTGTTGACATCTTTCTAACACAGACATTACCACCATATTAACATAATAACAAATACACATATGTGATAATATGCATGGATCAATGACACCAGCTCCTTACCTATCATGTTGTAGTTTTTGTAAGAAGTTTTAGAGGTAGAATATGTTGAGAGCTGAAAGTTGAGTCAGGAAGTACATTTAAGCAATAACAGTCAACATATAACAGCTCATACTCATACTAAGAAAGAAAGTGAACAATAAACAGCTTATTGAATTACAAATTTATTATGACATTGACATGTCCCTCCATTGCCATAAGTACATTCCAGAAACTTTGCAAATGAAAATAAACATGACACATATGTGTAGATTTTTACTTGTCTCACTCTAAATATAATAACCAATGTAATATCACAAGCGTTCCATTTAATTGTTCTGTAGAGTAATAGCATGACTAAAGAAAAATGTAGTCCGGTAGATGAATCTGTGATAAATGGTTGTTACAATGTGATCAACTACAAAGGTATTTGTTTGGAATACTAAATAGGTTCATTATTGCGGATTGAAATAATCGCTAGAGGGTATTCATTTGTCTCGCAATCTACTACGGTCAACAAGGAAATTCGTGATCACTCTCGCAAAAATTGTTCACTGGCTTTCTAGGAAATTCGTGATCACTCTCGCAAAAAGTGTTCACTAGCTTACAAGTTCACGAGCTTTCGAGTGCCTAACTCCTGACCAATCACACAACGGATCAGTGCCCACCTATTGTTCTCGCGTTCGTGAGTACGGTCCTGGAGATTAGTATAAATAGAGTACGATATCAGACAACTTTCGTCACTTGATAAAGAGTTGCAGCGGCACTTGAAAGCTCGTGAACTTGTAAGCTAGTGAACACTTTTTGCGAGAGTGATCACGAATTTCCTAGAAAGCCAGTGAACACTTTCTGCGAGAGTGATCACGAATTTCCTTGTTGACCATAGTAGATTGCGAGACAAATGAATACCCTCTAGCGATTACAAAGGTATTTGTTTGGAATACTAAATAACTTGAATTTATTAGAGATTAATTACATCATTAGGCTGTGAAAACCTTTGACAAAACAAGACAAAATAAGGGGAAACAACATTTTATTTTAAATATATAGTACTAGAACTACGCTCCATGAATTTACAATCAACATCATATTAACTTCCTCCCACTTTTCAACTGGTTTTATTTAGAATAAGAAGACACAAAAATATATATCTTACTAACTGTTCAGAAATAATGTAATCTTTCACACAGTTAAAAAAACGTCTTCAATGTGTGACTATCGGTGGTTTCAAATCGCCTCGATCACAAGAATCCCTGTTAAATTATGAGAACCGCCCCGAAACGTACCCTTCGGGATAAGTTCCTAAAGTTACAAGCATACGCAGTACACGGTCTGATAAGCAAGCAAGGAGCAAGATTCAAAATCGCTAGCTCAGCAGCCACCCACAGCGCCCGTGCCCTACTACATGCTGTGCTAAAAGTTCCCATAATTTGCTTTCACATTGCCAAAATACCTGCGACCTTGGAAAAATCCCCACGAAAAGTCTCTTAAATTTGACAGGTACCTTCTATTCAGGTATTTTTTGTCGGGGAGATTACGCGTAATTTGCTTTCATATTTCTATACCTGGAACTGACGAAATATGAGGCGGTCTGAAACAACCCTGTGAGAATGTAAGAGGCTGTTCTCACTACAATCCTAAAACTAGTTTAGTTTAGTGAGAATGGTCAAAGCGTTCTTGGAAGCAATCTTCCAAACAAGTTTGAAAAACCACTTTGCGATGTAGTTTTCAAAATCACTTTGCCTCATTAGTCTGGTTTTAGCGAAGTGAGGACACAACCGTTCTTTGGGAAGCGATTTTCGCACATTTCGAGCGCGCTACTCCACACGACAGGTGTAGAATGCCTATGCTGCAGTTTCGAATTACGCGCGAAATGTGTCGACCCACTGAGAGCGTTTCCATAGCAACAAGAGTGCTTTGCGTGAAGTGATTTAAAAAAAAACCACTTTCATGTGATCAAGTGGGAACGCTAGCAAAATGATCTTCCAAACTGGTTTCCAGTAAACTAGTTTTAGAAAGCGTAGTGAGAACGGCCTCTATGACTAGTTTGAAAAATCCAAGTTCCTGCCATGTCCCCATTCATGTCTTCAATCAAGCTCCCTAAGCCATACTCAAGAGGAGTCCTCAGACAGATATAAATATTGCCCAAAGTCCTTCTAGTTTACATTCATTCTAACATGTCAACCTTGTATTGTCCATAGGATTTACTCTCTAAACTTCATTTTTATTTGACAAAGATAATTCAAACCCTCTCTGATATTATCCTCGGCCAATTTTTTTTTTTTCTCCTTCTCACTTCTTTCAATTTGATCTGGATGACTTGAAAATAATGTCTATTTGTTTAAAGGATAAATCTATACATCAAAAATATTCTTATTTGGAAAGGAACAAAGGAAGCTTTTCATGACCTTATTCTCATTCTTTTTGTTCGTATGTAACATCAATATAGTAGGAAGCGGCTTTTATTTGAGAGAATGTCAAAGTACATTTTTTTTACCATTTGAAAGTGGGTAAAACAATGGATTCAATAAAAGTTTCACAAAGAATAATGTAAAATCAATTAATAACAATCAATTCTTAAGAACTATTGCAAGGCCAGATCTTCCATTTTGAACAAAATTGAAACATAGATCACTAGCTAGAAAAAAGGAGAGAAAAGGAAAAATATCAGAATTATGGTTACAATATCATAATGATTGATGTGGGGCAAGAAGGAACAAACTGAAAGAAATAGGGGAAAATGAGGCAACAGAGTAGATTGCCAATCTACCTTGGGAGTTTTGAAAAGCATATCCCGGACTGTTTAATACAGTATCCTAAAGGCAATGATGAAGAAACAATAAGTGGTAGAAAAAGGGCACCTTTAGTTGATCTCTCCGAGACTGAGAACGGTAGGAAATGACAATAGATGAAGAAGGAAGAAAACTGGAGAAGCAACATGCCTTTAAGGGTGGCCCAATGAAGCTGCTGGAGCTGGAAAAACAATTGGTGGGTGTTTGGACGAGGATCAGGCATGATTTGCACAGGGGATAGGAACTGGGCCAGCGCATCTGTCCTCGGTGTTACACGCACCTAGTTTGTGGGTCATTGGTGTTCACTGACGATCGATGGGGGCCTTGGGGGGAGACCCCGGGCTCCCTTTGGGACACACTGGGACCAAGTCAAGATCAGACTGGAGGCTCGTAATAGGGGTCAGGTCGACACAAGAGGGTCTGACTACCAAACTGGAAGGGAAATTGATCCCGTGTCTGTGGTAGACATGGCCAAGAACAAGATTTAATATCATCTACAGATCAACTTGATCTGTGGAATGTGTGGTTACCACTTATTGATTCAAACATCTTTCCCTTTCTAGAGACACAGTCTTCTTCAATTAGGTTCAACACACACACAAAAAAAACATTCAAGGGATTATAAATTAGTATTAGACCCTTCTCTTATCCACAGTACATTTGTATATTCGTTTTAGAGTGGAAACCACTTTAGTGGAAACTAGTTTAATATGTCATTGCCTAACAGGGAACCTTGAAGGGGTCTTTGAAGCGATCTTAAGTGGTCTCCCAAACCAGTTTGGAAAAAACTCCTTGTAATGTGGTTTTCAAGACCCCTTTGCCTAGATAAACTGGTTTAAGCATTAGTGAGGACACAACTGTTCTTTGGGAAGCGATCGTCGCACAGAAGTACAAGAACTTGTGCGTGTTAGGTGCGCTTCTCAGTACACACTTTGTGCAGAATGCCTCGGCTTCGGTTTCAAATTTTGCATGAAACATGTGACTCAACCGAGGGCGTTCCCACGACAACAAGACTACTTTCTTTTTTTTGTATTTATATGTTTTATTGGGTCAACACTGACCAAAAATAAACAAGAATAACAAACAAGACAACTTTCTGTGAAGTGGCTTTGGAAAACAGTTCAAGAGATGGTGTTGAGGATGGCAATGAAGCAATCTTCTAAACTGGTTTCCTAAATTGGTGTAAGGGAAACCAGTTCAAGAAAGTGGGCCTATACCGAGAACACAGTCTTGCAGCTCTAGGGAATGCTGGTAACATATAACCCTCTATTATAAAGAGAAAGTGAAAAGTTGAAATGGCACTTTTCCAGTTTTACCCAGTTTCATTTCTAATGCACGACATCTTCTAATGTGTTTCCTCTGCAATGCAACTACACATAATCAGATTTATCCAAAGTGTGAAGGAATATCATCAAAAGGATAAGAGAATGCACTTGGTTCATCATCACCAATAATTCTACTTGCATAGCCTTCAATTACTGGATATTTCACATGATTTATTCTAACAAAATAAATTAAATGCATATACGAAATGAGATACTTTGGAAGAAGAATTCTACACATAACATCCAAACATCTTGCTATATCCATCTTGATTAGATAAATAAATCTAGTTATGAAGCAATTTACAACATCTTTTGGGAGTAAATTCTCAAAAATTGTCCTATTAACCCCACATCTCCTTTGGTTTACGAACTACTTTGGGGTTTAAATTGATGGCTGCTTTTGAATGTATTCCTTTCGAAGATTTTTTTAAAAAGTATTTGGGGGGATGAGAATTTGTCACGTCCTCCATGAATACTCGGTGAAGATGATGTGAGATTGTCCAATTACAACATTCTTAAAGGACCTTCAGCATATTTCAAAATTTGATAATTGGAGAATAAGCATGGCAAGCCTTGAACTGTTTTATAGGACTGGCTGAGATGGCTTTTGAATTTGCCGTCATACGAAACCAGAGCCAGATGTATGCTTGCTGATGGTTCGAGGAGATCAATAGAGTCTGTTCTAGTGATCAACAAGGAGCATAAGATATATATATCATTCTTTCGTTTTCTTAGTAATTCACTTAAAATTTGGAAAAAAAGCTTTCTAAGAAAAAAAGGGCTTCATGCAGCTAAAGATAACCAATAGGAACTTTATTAAAGGACAAGTCTGCCCCAACAAAAAGTTGATTTGAATAAAAGGAGAAAATCAAACAAGCATAATACTGAAAATTTCATAAGAAAATTATGACGTTTTAAAGTTTCACTTAATTTCACAAAGCAGTTATATGCCCATTCCTGTTGGTATGCAAATGAGGGAACTGATGACATCATTCACTCACTATTTCTTTTGTATTTTATTGTATGAAATATTCTCATTTTCTACTCATTGTCCTGTGGAAAAAAGGTTTATCCCTCCCTGAACATTTTGAATTACCATTGCTTAACATTTCACGGTTCAGTCAAGTTGGTCCTTATTGTCAAATCTGCAAAAATTGAAATGATGTATAATTTGAACAATAAAAAAACAAAGGAAATTGTGAGGGACATCATCGATTCTTTCATTTGCAAGTGACTAAAATGTGCATATAACTATTTTGCGAAAAATATGCGAAACTTTAAAATGTCATGATGTTCTTGTGCAATACCGTCTTAAGCTTAATCTGTTTTAAAGATATATCAGCGCAATTAGTGTTCATAATTAATTTTGTACTAGTAATGCCATGTATCCATTCATAATCAATGCTTTTGTTATTTTTTTTGGTAGAATTATTTATAATTTTATCGGTTGTTGACTGGATGCTTCACTTCTGATTATTACATGTAGGATTGGATGATAAAATTTCATGTAAAGTATTTTTTGGGGGTCATTTGAGAGTAATTTGCATTTTGGATGAATATACTAAGGTTCAGGTACCCCCTCTTGGGTGCCTGGATACTCAAATGACCTCGAAAATGTTACTCGTATATTTAATAATTTGTGATGTTTTTATTTTCATTTATTATTCATGTTAAATTTAGTTTTGTACTGCTAGACGTGATGTTTTTAATAAAATCCATTTATCTATCTTGTACCTAGAATGTAATTATAAATTGTTCACCCACCTGGTTCACATAGAAACAACGTAATGTCCGCTGTGCCCCCAAACTGGGCTAGAGCTCTCAAAGTTTTGCTGTTTTTTCCAGGGGGCAGAACTGTACATGCTCAATGAAATATCACATTGAGCATGCCCCGGAAAATGTGAATTTTTTTTCTTCATCACATGGGCATCAACCGACGAACCAGTCACTTACATTACACATGAATATTCATTGGAAGAATATAAAAAGCACTTAATAATCATTGGTGAAATCGATTAAGAAAGGCTATTATTTCAGACGAGATTTAGCTAGAGAAAGATAGCATATCCATTCATATTGCTGAACACGTGATAGTTCATCTCCTTTACAGATATTAAGAGACGGAGTGATTATTTCCATTATATTCCAAATCAGACACTGAAATATGGCTACATTCAGACAAAGCTGAGAAGTTTTATTTCTCCTTGGTATGTAAATATAAGAAACTTGCGATTGTTCATGATGATAGTTCGAAGAGCAACTCACTATTATAAAAGAGAGTACAAAGTTTCATTTTGTGCATACTTCATATACACTCCATGTAATGATAACACTACATACTCTATAACTCAAAGCTATCACTTTGCAGAACACAATCGCCTATATGATGGGCAAATCTGCAATTTAATACATAATTTAATTCCTACCAATTGGGCTGCAACATTTGTATGTTGCACATAATATAACATACCTGTTTGATGTTTGTTGGTAACCCCTCCTGTCATATTGTTATATTTCAGACTGGTATAGAAACTATTGCTACTGCTCCTTGGACCTTCTTCCATCTGGCTTGTCCTAGAATTAAGCAAAAAATAAAGAGAATTTGTTCTTATTGTTAGTAACATTTGAATGAAAAAGGCTTTCATATCTTAGGTTCAAATCCTCATTCATTTCATTTAATCTAAGATATTTAAAAAAAGAGATTTTTGGGATGAAATTTTAAACAGAGTTCAGTGAAAACAGATAAAATTGGTATGACTTGAATTGTTAGTAAAAGAGATATGATTATTTAACTCTTAGAGATAGGACAGCAGATTATTGGGAATTACCCAATATTTAAGCGAAAAATGGAGAGAGAGGGAGAAAGGGGGGGGGGGAGGAGAAAGAGATGGAGCAAGCTTCCATCTGACACGCCCTCTGACTGACTCTGTTTACAAGCAAACAATGAAAATAAAAGCTTTGAGATGAGGAATGCTGGCAATAACCTCTGGTCTTTAGCAGGTTTTGTTTAATCAGTCTTGAAAGGGCATGACAACTTGATGAAATCCCCAATTAGCACCTGGAGCAGGAAAAACCTCAACATCTGATATGAACAATACCTGTAACAGGGTTGTTCTGTGGTATGGCGCTACTACCGGGCTCAATCGGAAATTCAATGCATCTTGAAAAGCAATTACGCATAAACAAATTCAGTCGGGTCATTTTTCTCTATGAGGTAGTGAGTGATAGCATGTTGAATTAGTTGTTTCCTTGTGTAACAAATGTATTTTGCAGAATAGAGTATTGTTCAAGTTATTTGGCACCTTTTGCCTCATTTTTCTTTTGAACAGTGGCACATGCAGCTATCCTCATTGGCTACTGAATTGTCTTTACGTTGTCAAATTCAATAAGGAAATCTGGAATATTAATAATAATGAAAAAAACATGGAAAATACCACAGGAAGTGACATTTCACATTAGGAACATTTTGTAAAGTAAGGTACCTGTGGTGTGCAAAGTTAAAGAAGTTTCTGAAAGAGTTGGGAAATTTTCACCAAATATGCACTTTTAAGAGAACAGCTAGCAAGAGTTTGTCCGTAACCATGATGCTACCCAAAAAACACATCCAAATGAAGGAATAGAATCAAAGATCTGTATTCTCAAGTCAGGTTTAACTTAGACCATGGTCTAACTATGTACTAAAATTATGGGAAGCCAAAAGTGTCAAAACTTTCATTAATTTGTATGTTTCTCATGGTTACTGCGCTCTTTCCCGATTCATCAATGGTAAAGGCAATTAAACATCTATTTATACTCCCCAGACAATTGTGAATGATTTGAGAACCAAATGAGCTGAAATACAACATCTATATTGTCAGTGATTTATGTAACTATTGGCTATCCATAACTTTAAACCGGAGTTTAAGTTAGAACTTAAACCCAACTTCGGAATACGGGCCAAAGTGTTTTATCTAATGAATGTAGGTTTGCCATGACAGTATACAGGTTCTAAGGAATAAACATGTAACCAACAAATGATATTTTCATTTATGATATGAACATGTTACATGATGGCAACTGACAATTCCTTAGTTGGAAGGATTTACAGATAGCCATGGAAAGGATTGTTAATTGTTAAATCTAAATTCCCTGACTTATTTTAGATTTGATAAAATTCAACTAAACAAATAATACAAAAAGACTTGGTAATTACCAAGTATCTCCAAGTAAATTTCATTTTCATTATATGCTATCCGATTTTCCCTGCTGTTTTCATGTACACCCGAGCAGAGTCATGAAGGAACAAACATAAATCAAAATGATTGACGATAACCCTTCCTGCAAAATTCTAATTTCAAAAAGTTTTGAAATACAGGTAGAGTCATTCATGTGTTATGGAATTGCCCCCCAACACAGTTGAAAAGATAACTCAAAGACTTACTATTGCTTTTAAGGTTTCTTATTTATGGCTTTAGATTTTTTTAAAGAAAGAAATAAATTGATTGCTAGTGCATGTATGTAGATTCTAAAGTATAAAGTGATGATTGTGGCAACATGGGTGATTTTCCAGCTGAAATTCCTACACCTAAGTGTGGTATTCTGAAGCTCCTTTAGTTAATACATTTGAAATGTAGCTCTTTACCTTCCATAAATACACATCAATATCAAGTGGCTGTATCAAATGAAGGAAATGTTGACAAATATGTGAATTTGATTGATGATGCAGTAAGAACTGATAGGTTTGTTAAAGCTCAGATGTTCTTGCCAGAGAAATGGGATACTAACAAAACTATGTCAAGAGAATAACCCTCTTGTCGCCTTGCAACTCCTAAGGCGTATTTACACCGCATCAAAGTTTGAGAATACCAGGTATTCTCTGATCAGGAAATTTACCCTGATCAGAAAATACTAGGTATTTTTGCAAATGTGGAAGCAAAATAATTGAAATATTCCCAGAAGAAAATACCTGCTAAATAGCAGGTACTTGCCAAAATTATGAGAACTTTCTTAATCCAGGGATCACTTGGTTGCAAGCGCGGTCGCCTTACCTACTAATCAGACCCCAAACTGCGAATGCTCATAACTTTGAGAACTCACACCAAGAGTCTGCTTCGGGTCAGTGTGAATGCAGAAAAAGGGAAATTTTATGGCATGAACAAATTCTTGTATAAACTTAGCAAGCATTCTGGTGATCGAGTCTGTCTGAATACACCTCTTGAAAATAAGTGAGAAGGTTAAAGCATACTTTATCCTCCATGAATGCCTAGCAGAAACTCAATTTCAAGGGCAATTAACAAGTGGTATGTGGTCTGTAATCTAAGCACTTCTTACTCTGTCTCAGCTTTTCGAAGCCAATTTATAATCTTATGTTTTTCGATCCATGTTAACCAGTCACATGTCTTACATTAATCAACTGGAAATTAAACAGTTGATTTTCATTTGATTCATATGACAATCAACCTTAACCATGTTATTTCACAGTCATAATTCATTACTTTTTACGATGATATGCCACCTTTAACGTAATACATTAGTTCATACTTCTAATGATATTAAAATATATATTTTCAAGAATCATTAAGTGATCATTCACCTTGATGTCTTTCCTGAAGACATTAGTGTATCTTATACAGAATCATTGCAATTACATTGTTTTTCCAACATGATTACTCTTCCATTTCTAAATGTTGCAAACTAGAGTTCAATATTCACAGTGATAATATAGGATATAGGATATATCATGATAATTTTGCCAATTATATAGAAAGAATGCATTTCTTGGAAACAGGACGCCTCATTAGAGAAACTATTAAAAACAAGGTATAAGCGATGTTGTGTCTCGCCCACTTGTGAACATGACCAGAAATATCGCGATTTGCAAGGGCACGCAAAGAATTGTTTCAAACGTTCATTGTGAAATAACTGGGATTGAATAACATTTGTCGTAAGAGTCTTGCATGTAAACTTTAATGTTGACCTCAAAATGACCTTTGACCTTACCATGTGACCTCTGAACACAATGCAGGTCCCCTAAGTACAGCTAGAACTCAAGTTTGATTTAAAACTGACTTAAGGATGTAGAGTTACGTCTCATAACAGAGTCTTGCATGTAAACTTTAATGTTGACCTAAAATTACCTTTGACCTTACCATGTGACCTCTGACTGCAGCACATCTTCCATCCTAGTTTGGTTGGAAAGTGACTTACAGTTGCAGAGTTATGTGTCATAAGAGAGTCTTGCATGTAAACTTTAACATTGACCACCTAAAAATGACCTTTGACCTTACCATGTGACCTCCAACTGCAGCATGACATGCAGGTCCCGTACATGTAAGTACATCTACCATCTAAGTTAAAAAGTGAATTATGGTTGCAGAGTTATGTGTCATAAGAGAGTCTTGCATGTAAACTTTAACGTTGACCACCTGAAAATGACCTTTGACCTTACCATGTGACCTCTGGCTGCAGCATAATATGTAGGCCCCTAAGTACATCTACCATCCAAGTTTGGTTGAAAAGTGACAAACGATTGCGTAATTATGTGTCATAATCATACTTGCCAACTTTAGAAGAAAAAAAAGAGGAATCCATTTTTCACGCAGAGTAACGAATCACGAGCGTGTGACATTTTGCGCGGGAAGGGTGTGGGGGTACCCCCCTGCCACGGTAAGAAATTTTTGGAATTTTAGAAAAAGAAATGGGGGGCTTTCCTTCACTTTTGAAGTGCCTTTTACCTGTCCACAAAGAAGAAAAATATCTTAATTTTGTCCCAAAGTAATGAAATATGAAACAGGAAAATCAACAGGATTCATTTCATGAAATTGTACCATATTTTTTACTTCAAAAACATGTATTTCCATTACAATAATAACTGGATATTTCTCAGAATACTCCTTGTATTTCTAAATAATTTTGGCTTTATTTCACGAAAACAGACTAACAGTCTAAATGCATATGTAACTTACACATGAACTTATGCAATTGCAAATGCACCGGTACGGTACTCACTAAACCCAGGCCCAGGGTGCTCCGACCCGCTAAGCGGGCGGGCCGCGACTGGGCTAGGTACCGGTACTCAGTCACTGCCCAGTGCACCCATGCACTGTCTGTATAACGATCGGAATCACAGTCACAACTCACATTCACAATCCAAACTACGCATTGGCGACGGTATCCAGTTTCCACACACTAAATTTGTAATTTTGGCTTCAAAATTTCACGGAAAACTATATCCTTTGGCCATTAATCCGACGATCATTGAGCTGGATCTTACGTTTCCACACGAATGCACTTGCAGCGCGGTAACCCACGGAGCTCCGGCCCGTCGGTAACCCGGCACAGGCCGAAGCTTCCTGGGTTAGCAGCGAGGTATACTCGCGCTCGCGACATCGCAGCATGCATTGTATTTGCATGTGTTGTCGCTCTAGCTGTGTTTGCACGCGCTTCTGCAATGTGCAAGACATGTGAGATAGGCAAAGTGAAAAACTACGTACAAGAGTGTGTTCAGTTAGTGGAAAAATAATGCTATTTGGGATATCGCGATATCCAGGTGTCCGAAAGTTTCAGATTGGTCTAACCTTCGCTCCAGCCGTTTTTTCAGTATTATCAATGTAAAAATTAATGAAAATCGGAATTATGGAGTTGATATTCGTAATGCGGAATTGGCAATAAAAAATCAGGATGATTCCGCCAATATCGGAATGGTTGGCAAGTATGCATAATGTTTGTGACGGACGGACAACATTTGGATCCCTAAGTCTCGCCTTCACCTCTGGTGGGTGAGACAAAAATTAGTGATACGGTGTCATTTAATTTAAACTGCATAGAAAGGAAGTCTCGCCTTCACCTCTGGTGGGTGAGACAAAAATTAATGATACAGTGTCATTTAATTTAAACTGCATAGAAAGGACAATCACTTAACCTCCCCCCCCACTCCCATGGCCTGGGCAACTTTTTTGTTCCATATTGACCAGTCACAAAAAGTATCTTGAAGAATACATTAAGTACAGTACTGTTATGTCTAAAGATTGCTTATTTTCAAAGTTTGGATTGATTGTAAATGAAAATGAAATAGAATATCACAAAACATGAGTAAAAGATGGGATCAAAGCTCTTATAACTATATACATGAATCAATAGATAACTTCATAGACTCTCTACATTTCAAGGGCAACACAAGTTAGTGAATGCGATACATGATGGCTGTTTTGTTTAATTCATAACTGGATATTTTTTATACCTCGCTAGACGCTTGGTGCTGATCGGTTTACGGGCATTAGCAGACTGTGGAGGCGGACGTGGTTGGCGGTTAGGAGATGAAGATGATGAATTATTGTTGACCGATGATGCTGATGAACTCCTGTGGATGGCATCACGTAAAGCTGATGCATTGGTATGTGCTTGGGCAATCTGAAAAAAAATGAATATATTCCTTTATTTAGTTGTAACAACAAGGAAAAGCTAATTCAAACAATTCAAATTTAACGGATGAAAAATTCAAATGAAAAACCCTTTATTACCATTATTTTCAATTGACCCCCCAAAGAGGATATTAGTGGCAACTGGACTGGTACAAATGTTGAGATTGTGGTGTATAAATTCTCATTTGGAGAAATAGAGTAATTAATTGACATATGAAGAAAAAAAAAGACTCAGATATTCAGAAATCTATATACAGATGTAGCCCCTTAAGGCCTGGTCACACCGCCCGAGCGTTGATGGAGCGGAGAGAAAAAATCATCACCGCTCGCTACCATTCACCATTTTCGATTTCAATTGTTTTTATTTTGTTTTCGATTTTTTCCCCAATTTTGTGAGCGAAATTCGACCCTCTCTCCCTACCGCTTCACGACCGCTCCAACAACGCTCGGGCAGTGTGACCAGGCCTTTACTAGTTACTATAGGCATACATCGTTGATTTAATAGCTTTGAGTTGAAGGCCAGGTTACACTGTCAAATTTTACTATCGAGAGTTTATTTTTAACATGCATTACAAATATCGAATCAATTATAGGATAAATATATATTACTGGTTAACAGGTATTGCTAAATTTAGAATTATAAACAGAGAATTTTAGTTATCAATTCATTAGATAATTATCAAATGCATTTCCCCTTGATTTCTAAAGTATTATAGTATTGACGTCATAGTCATAAAACAATATTGAAAAGGACTGGATTTTTGATTGATGATACTGGTACTATAGCATAATCCAACTTATATTTGAAGGTTAGTTATGATATATCATATCAACAATCAAATAGATACACAGAATATCTAGTTACAATTATTGCAATACAAGCAATTTAAGAGAAAAATGCATAGCTGCAATTATTCATCTCCCATCTTGTTAGGAAGTGGACAAATTTGAGCCTGAAAACCCTACATGTACATCTCCTTGATAGATTGGCATCTGATTAGTTCTGTTTATTAACAGCTGAGACGGATTAGTTTTTTGCTGCTATTGCTACCACTTCTAGATCAGTTCTCCCATATTGTTGGTCTGATTGTGTCACAAACTCTAATTATACAAAAAATTGAACTAGATGTAGCAGTGGCGTAATGAGCCAAAAAATATGAGGGGACCAGATATATTTATAGTATCAGGCAAAATTTTCAAAATTTTATTACAAAAATCAAATTTTGTGATAAGATCTTGACATATCCAGAAATAATATATTTCATCCTTCTCTCTTTACATTTATTTCCTTTTCTCTTTTTTTTCCTAGGTTGTGAATTTTCATTATTATCTTCATTATTATAATCATTTATTTTTCATTATCATTATTATTAATTTTTTTTGTACACCACTGAGATGTAGTCATGAACGCTGTTTCTTTTATTTTGAAAAAAAAGAAGAGTTACTACTGAAGTCAAACAAAGATTAAGCGATTTTCAGATGAATGATTGATGACTGATATAAAGTTGTCTTGGTAATACTTATTCCCTTCCTCATCTCCAAAGAGCATTGCATGATGAGATTTATCAGTGACTTTGACTGTCAAATGTTATAAGCTATAGGGAATCCGCAAATCTTATCGGCTGAGAGCATCTTGGTCTGTAAAACCACTGACAAAGATTCTTCATAACATGCTTCCCAGAATTAATTTATGCATAATTGAAACGTGAATCTAATACCCCTTTCATAAACCCAATTATGCGGCTAATAGCAGCATAATTTGGTCGTAAAATCGCAGGAGGACCAGAGTTATCCGCATTATTTTGATGCTGCTATTATCCGCATAATAGCAGCATCGGGACCAGATTTTGACTGTATGAACGCATTTCCAAATAATCACAAGGTCACCCTTTTCCAACACCAACGCATCGGAGGGGGCGTGTCCAGTTGTCATGACGATTATTCGCCTTTTTCAGGACGGGCGCTCGTAAAAATAGTGCGGATTATTTTCGGAGTTTGTGAACGCAATTTTTATTGAATTATCCGCATTACTCTTAGGCGGCTAATTGGAGGATGGGTGTATGAAAAGGGTATAACAGATTGGATGCAATCGAGTAAGGCCAACTAATAAATAAATCAGGATCGGTAAAGGCAGATGTTCAGAATGGTGACAGTTTGTAATATCACACGATCTTCAGATAAATTTTTAGGATGGGATTTGTGGCAAGGCCTCTCATTAACCATTTACCAGTGTAAATGGTGGTTGCTATGGATAAATGAGTGCGTTTATAAACAATGGCTGACCCGAACCATCTGGCTCTGACATAGACGCAAACTTTCACTTAAACTCCCGACGTCTAACTTCATGGATGGAGGGGTGGTCTTTACTCCACTTTATATTCCACTGTTGTCAGAAATTGTTAAAAATTGATTGAATTCTGGGATCTCTGCCAAAGTGACATTCACTTGTATGCTGAAGTCCGCTGAGAGTCGGAAGAAGCATTAGCTCTCTATTGTATGGAGAGAGAGAGGGGTGGTGTGAAAAAATTAGATTCCTTGTACCAGGTTGGAAAAGTAACACGTGAAAGCGATTAGAAACAGATGGTTGCCAACTTTTCTCCATGCCTTCTGATATCTTGAAACAGGGGGCCTACACCATTATTATTCCTCGACACCTTATGATCATTCTTTACACTGTACCTGTTTAGTCTGCTTAAGTCAGGTGTCATAGTCAAAGTTTGTCGTGCAGTTTTATTTTCTTCAAAACCAAGGAAACCACAATACGCTCTTCCAGTGAATGTACTATCTCCCAAATTTATTACCTCTTCAATTCAAATATGAAGCTCAATAAAAAGTTATCAGACATAAATCCCAGAATAAAAAAAAATCCACATAAGGTGTTTGTACATATACATATAAATTCAACTGCTAAATGATTACAGCAGCAAACAAGTAAAGAAACCATGACATACTGCCCAGTAGACAGGTCAATTTTGGGAAAATATGAGAGCGAAGTTGGCTCAGTCGGTAAAGCGTCTGCCCGTTGAACCAAAGATTGTTGGTTCAGATGACTGAAGCCAGTGCATTGTGCGTAAACGTCTCTCCCCTGTTTTATAGATGCAGGCTATGTTACAGTGGAAAACACTCCGTCCCTCGGATGGGACGTTAAATGGAGGCCCCGTGTAGAGGAGAATCACCACCTTTGCATGTTAAGAACCCACTGCACTATTCGAATAAGAGTAGGGGGAAACCCCGGTGTAGTGGTCCACCTGCATTCCCCCAACCGGTTATCGGGAGGAGAGATCTGCGGGTCACAGTTCTGTGTGCGTGCCCTTGTAGGCGACCCAGATTGGCTGGCTCCTCCGATGCGCCTTTGAATGTCTTTGACAGATATATGGCGCTATACAAATGCTGTGCATCACCGAAACTGTATGTAAACCTAATTCATTACATTTTATCAATAACAAACTTTGAAAGATCCGAATATGTATCAAAAGCATATCTTTTTAAAAAGTGTTTACAAGTATAAAAGGGATGCTCTGGGCTGAGAATTGTTTATATCTAAATAAAATGGAGTAAAATTCACAGAGCAAAATGCTGAAAATTTCATCAAAATATTGAAGTATAGCAATATTTTGTGAAAAAGTTATGTGCACGTTGTCGTAAATATTCATTGGGTGGGTTGATGATCTCACATCCCCACATTCCTTCTTCTTATGTTATTACATGAAATCATAATTGTTTCATTTTTTCATACATGTGTAAATGATGTGTCTCCATTTTAGCTTGGAGCATCCCTTTAATCCTGTAAATCTTCCACATGCATAGAGACTATATACATGTATATCTGGTATTATATGTCTGTAAGAAATTATTATTGTGGAAGCGCCGTGGTGTAGCAGTTCTGACACTCGCCTCGTAATCAGAGTGTCATGTGTTCGAATCCCACCATGGCCTAGTGTCCTTTGGCAAGACATCAATCCACAAAATGCCACTCTCCAGCCAGGTGTTAAATGGGTACTCGGTAGTATGCGAAAGCCTATGTAGTATGCCTATAGCAATTGAGTTTTGGAACACTTGTTGGAATGCTCCCAGGGAGTGGAAAAGGTGCATACATTGTATGCGGGCATGCAAGGATCCGATGAAAGGTGTAATAATATATCTGTAAAGCGCGTAGAGACATTATGTTCAGTGGTATATAAATGCGGAATATTATTATATAGTGTGGAGAGTTGTGGCCCAGTGGATAAGTCTTCTGACTTTGAAACAGAGGGTCATGGGTTCGTATCCCAGCCATGGCGTAATTTCCTTCAGCAAGAAATTTATCCACATTGTGCTGCACTCGACCCAGGTGAGGTGAATGGGTACCCGGCAGGATTAACTCCTTGAATGCATGAGCGCTTAGAGGCAGCTCGAGCTAAAGCCAGGGTAATGATAATAATAACGCGCCTCGGAATAGAATATTTCTAGATAGATGGCGCTATATAAATGCCTAATATTATTATCATTTAGATGAATCCACAAGTGCTTTTCTGATTCAGTGATTTTTAACTTAGTTGGGTTTCAGTTGTAAGTTCCAGTATATCACACATACTATTCATCTAAATCATCAAAATGCTCAATTAATCGAATAAACTTCTGACAATGCCTTTGAAAGTGGTCATCTGGCTTAAAAATGCCATACAGACTGATCCTGATAGCAGTACAACTTATATTTTTTCCCCATAACATCATCAGATATTATATGTTGAAGCATCGTTCATAACCGGCACATAGACAGTTTAGCACGATTTTTTTTTTACAGAGCATAGTCCCACACGATGGCATTGATCATTGATGACTTTTGCAGCACTGGAAAGTTTGAGATTCCACAAACAATTTATGGAGAGGTTTATCTGTGTCTTTTGTTGTTGAATAGGAAGGATCAGCGATGAAGGTTGGAGATTTGGTTGTAAACAACAAACACATGGACCCACAGCCCCTGACAATGAACCCTACTTACCCTGCCATGTACCAAGGATGGCCCCCAAGACATACAGGACTGTTTCCACTACCCAACCTCTTCAGTCTATATCGGTTTCCTCCCCTAGATTGTATGTAATTCTATATAATTGGGACCAATTGACAAAATCAAAGAGGAGCTCAGCATGTCCATGTGAAGAGGCCCTTAAATCCAGGAGGATTTCTTTATCAAAACCTTCATGCCCAAGATGCTCCCTGGTCGATATCTAAATCCCAAGTTTACATTTGGTTCTTTCAAAGACGTTCTCTTCCTCATTCTATCCTCATAGATAGACAGGGGGAAATGGCTGGAAATCCTAAAACTAAGGCCACTTTTCTTGAAAATGGATGTTTCAGTAAGCAGTACAACTGTTTTGTTAAAAGTTACAAGAAGATACAGTAAGACTGCTTCTAATTTGCATGATCAAGTTGAATATTAGAAACTATTAAAGCAATATTATCTGTTTTTACAGGAATTTGATGCTATTCAGGAACATATCCGGGGGGGATGGAAGTTTATAAAACAAATAATGTAATGCATTGTATATTCCACATATTCTTCATAAGCACAAATACCAGAGGATGAGAAGAAGAATATCTTCTGGTGTGACTTTACTACATATATTCTAGTTCTTTTCACGATTCTGAAGTTTGTATACCGATATATTATAATCCTCTCTTTATGAAACTACCAGATGTTGTTTCATAAAGCTGTTTGTAAGAGCGACTTTAGGAACGACTGGTGATCCTTTCTTGTGGTAAATGGTATATTCATTGGCGATGGTTTAGTGCGTAAGAAAGGTTCACCATTTGTTCTTATAGTCTCTCATATCTAACGAGCAGCTTTATGAAACGCCCCCCCCCCCCTGGCAAGCTCTGATGCAGTACATTAGAGACAGAGAGTTAGTTTCAAATCAAACTTTCTGGTTGCCAACCCTCAAGGGGAGATACTGTAAATTGTTTTTCTGCCCATGTAGGAGGGGGGAAAGTCGACCAGACCACCAAGGAGATTGGATTGGTTCTACGTGCCAATAGGAAGGTGTTGAAGAAAAGATAAAATGTTTCTCTGGAGATGCCGGCAAAGAGTAAATGATTTAAGGCCATCCATCGCTATCTCCTGAAGGTACCTCCCCTATGGTTTAGTGCTCACAGACCCATTTTATACAGTTGTCTCCCGGGGGGGGGGGGGGGGGGGGGCGCGGCACTCAGTATATAATGCATAGTGGGTATGTGCCGCGGAGGGGACCCCCATTTTTACACCCAAATTTCCGTTCCAAGGCATAGCATTTTTGCCTTATTGAGAAAAAAAAACAAAGAAAGCCGCTCCAAGGCATGGCATTTTGTTCTTATCGAGAAAAAAAGAAGAAAGAAATCCGCTTCAAAGCTTCGCATATTTTTCGTTACGCTGTTCCGGTCGCATTGATCTGCTGCAATTTTGGTGAGAAGCGGCCGCCAGAGCGCTGTTTGAGCATCGTCTCTGCCCGAGCCCACCCGGCGGAGGCCGCGCTTGCTGCATCATGCACTAATGCCCGTTCCATAGGGATGCATATGCATGTACTGTACTCACACGCTGGCGATCCGTTCCAAGGACCCCCGTTTTCACAAAATAGTAGTTCCGAAGCCCGTTCTGAGGACCCTCCTTTTTACAATAAGCCCACTCCAAGGCCCCCGTTTTATGTCTCTCCCACGGCACATCCCTACCACTTTTTTGGTCGAATGCCCCCCTCCCCCCCCGGAGTTGTCTGTACAAATGTTACAAAGTATAAATAGATTAGAATCAAACACTTAATGACATCATAGCATGGTGCTCAACTAGTTAACCTATGAGAGGATTAATTCAACTTGCCTTTATTCATCTATTAGACCAGCGATTTCAGAAGATGCACTGTACAAATGCTGTTTAAAATTTTAAGCATGTTGTTTAAGCCTGTCACTCTAACAAATATTGCTCAAACTTTTAAACAATTTTTCTAACTTTTCAAACAACTTGTTAAAAGTTTTAACAATGAGCATTACACTGAGATATAACACAAGTTTTGTACACTATTAAAAATGATCTAAACTGTACATTATAATATAGAATTCTCAGGCAATTCTTCATGAGCTATGAGCAAAGATATTACCTAATATCTGCTTACAGGTGCCCACACTAAAAATTCTAGGAAAGAGATGAACAGCATAATTCTGTGTATTCCTCAAGAAAATGTTATATTCCACTTGAAAAATGATAGAAGCAAGATTAGATGGATGTGAGATTAGCAAGGAAAGCCAATGTATTCTTTGTAATGCTATTTGATAAGAACAGATGATGGTGATGAGGGAGAGAGAGAGAGCCATGTGAAGGTTGAGAAGGGGCACTCAGGCATTGAACCAAGGTGAGATGGGACACTCAGTTGATGCATCTCCATGGCAACGCATCACCTCAATTGATAGATCCAATCAGTGAAGGATTCAAACTGTTCAAAAGACTGCTAATCACAACGAAACTAGCAGTTGGGTCGGCTGTTATCATGAACGCCCAACCATCACGTTCCTCGTTTCTTTTTATCTCGAGTTACAGAGAGAAATAATGGACTTTCTTGGAAATATGTTACAAGTATGTATTCTGTCTTACTGAATAACAAGGGATGAGTTCCTTGACCCTTCATTTCCATCTACTCATAAAAATGAGTTCATGATCTACAGTATATATGAACACAGACAATTTTCTTCATGCTGCTATTAAATCATAGATGGAAAAAAGGGTGATCATCTATTACCAATTTAGCAGCAAATATAGATAAGATTAGCAGTAAAAGTTTTATGAGAATCCTTACATAATAACAATTGTTGTTACCATGTACCTTAAATGTTACGAATGGCTAGAACTGTGAGAAAGTGGTAACTTTCCTATCCAGAGTATTTACACTGATTACATTCTACATTAAAAAACTGAAAAGGGGCAGTGTAAGAGATACAAGTGATGTACAGTCATCTTTCATGAGATCGTCCACATAAAAAAAAAACAAGTAGAGTGTCTCTGGCTGCCACACATGCATCACGCGATTCAATATAGCAGCAGTGCTGACTTTAAAAACTACTATAAGATAATCATTCACAAAAAACACCATTTATATAATGATACAATACTATGTTAATTGACAATAAATGACATTTGACCTTGATCACATGACCTAAGACTTGTTAGTGATACTTGATTACCTCTATATCCACATTTTTTAAACTATATCTACAAACTTTGAAAGTTATGACAGCAATCTAATAACCTCCAAAATGGCCAAAGTTCAATGACCATAAACGAAGTTTGACTTTAGTCATGTGACCTGAAACTTGCATGAGATGTTCAATGATACTTGCTTACTCTTATGTCCAAGTTTTATAAGCTAGACCATCACACTTACAGAGTTATGATGGTAATTCAACAAATACCCCCAACATGGCCAAAGTTCATTGACCTTAAATGACCTTTGACCTTGGTCATGTGACCTGAAACTCGCACAGGATGTTCAGTGACACTTGATTACTCTTATGTCCAAGTTTCATAAGTCAGATCCATAAATTTTCAAAGTTATGATGGTAATTCAACAAAGACCCCCAACATGGCCAAAGTTCATTGACCTTAAATGACCTTTGACCTTGGTCATGTGACCTGAAACTCGCACAGAATGTTCAGTGACACTTGATTACTCTTATGTCCAAGTTTCATAAATCAGATCCATAAATTTTCAAAGTTATGATGGTAATTCAACAAAGACCCCCAACTTGGCCAAAAATTCATTGACCTTATGACCTTTGACCTTGATCATGTGACCTGAAACTCACACAGGATGTTCAGTGATACTTGATTACTCTTATGTCCAAGTTTTGCCAACCCTACAGGGTGGTTGTCAGGAATATGCAGGAGGCTAACTTTTGTGAAGCACTAGCTTGCATAGTCAGGCAAGTAAATTTCACCACTGCACAATGTGTATATACCTATCTTGCCTCAAAAGCATAATTAAGGTCAAAAGTGTCATGGCATAATATGACATGAAAATCATAAAACTTATATTACTTTTTCTTTACAGTTGGCAGCTCTGTTATCGTTATCACAGATAACTTACCATGGCAACCAAAGCTTGCCTTGAAAAATATAAACAAATCTTAAAACTTCAATATTTTCTAATGCAAAATATGTACAAGTGGGATAGGATTACTGTATGTTTCCGGTAAAAGCACTTTTCTGACCCCCCAATGGAAGAAAGTATTGTAATGGCCAATAGTGTCTGCCTCTGGCTAAGGAAATCCACATCAGAGAGCGCGTTCCTGCAACCCATCAAACTATTCAAACAAAACCACTTTGAAGTTTTTATCAATTTAACAGTTATTTACAAATTTGGCACTATTTTGTGAGAAAGAATAGGCCAGTACATTTTGAGTAAATTGGGTCAAATTAGGAGATTGCATGTTTATATAAAAAAAAATCTTTTCATGTTGCACCCTGAATCAGGTTTTTCCTCTCCATCAAAGTTGTTGAATCATCTCTCTTAAATTCTTATCTAATTCCTACATGTACGGGTGTTGAGGCCCATTGGATTGGTGTCTGGATATTGAATCACAAGGTCCGGGTTCTAATCCCATGACACTTGCGATATCTTCTCTACTTCTCTGTTATGTGCAAAAATAAAATCTGTGCATCCACTGGAGTGCCACGAACATATTTTTGTGCAATGGTCATACAGCTATTGTTATGCCTATTGCATTTTGAGGAGTGCATTGCCTGAGTGATTCCATTGTTCAGTTCAGCTTATGGTCAAGAGGTTTATCAAACATTATTGTCTCAGGAGTGATTCCCTTTTTAAAGCAATCAAATATAGACTCGCTGAAAAAATGGCACTAGCTGATTACAGTGAATGGCACATTAAGAGTTGGACTTGTTTTTGTCTTCCCTACCACATATTTTTATAGCAATAAATATCTTGTACGGGTTGGGAGAAAACTGCAAATTAATGTAAACTTTTAAGTCAAATTTCTCTGAAATGGATTTCGCACTGCCATATCCGTTCGGATGACAGGCGACGACTAGAAGGTTTGTATATATTCATTTCATGATACCACACATATTCTCGCTTTTAGCACAAAAAAATTAAGAAATGTCCAAAACAATTTCAATTTTGATTATTCATTTCTTTGTTTATTCATTAAGAAATATCTGAAACAATTTCAATTTTGATTATTCATTTCTTTCTTTATTTCCCTTTTTTTCAATTACATGTATGTATTTATTTAGTTATTATCATTATTTTTTGGGGTAGAAAGCAAGGACTAGGGTTGAGAAAACGATAAAGTGAAGATATTATACCCCTTTCATAAACCCAATTAAAATGAATTAGGCGGCTAATAGCAGCATAATTTGGTCGTAAAATTGAAGGAGGACAAGAGTTATCCGCATTACTCTGATGCTGCTATTATCCGCATAATAGCGGCATCGGATAAGATTTTGAGTTTATGAACGCATTTCCAAATAATGCGGATAATTGCCATGGTGCGGTCACAAGGTCACCCTTTTCCAACACAACCGCATCGGAGGGGGCGTGTCCAGTTGTCATGGCGATCATCCGCCTTTTTCAGGACGGGCGCTCGTAAAAATAATGCGGCTTATTTTCGGAGTTTATGAACGCAATTTTTATTGAATTATCCGCATTACTCTTAGGCGGCTAATTGGAGGATAGGTTTATGAAAAGGGTATAAGGCAAAGGGGGGGGGGGGGCAGGGTAAAATGTGGCAACCAATGAGGGAAACAGTCCAGTCCTTGTAAATATTGAATTCATTATTGCCACTATTTGTAGTTTTGTCATAAAGCTATACACTTCAATCATGAATCCATGTTAATAACAAGAGAGAATATTTACTCAAAAGGGATTTGAAATAGGTGGGACTATTAAAGCAAAAGATAGAAAAACAAAAAATAGCACCCTCCAATACTAAACAATAGGCTGGAAGTGTCAATGTAATTACCGATATTTAGAGACATTCTACACTATGCTTTTTCTCGATCGTTGGCTGGTTGGCAGCATTTGGACCATGATAACTAGGGCAGATGGCTGGAGTACAAAAGGTGAAGTGGCTGTTGTGGTAACTTCACACTACTCTCATTCACAGAAATCTCAGTTGGGGCTTCATCTAACAAAACTTTTGGTTTCACTATGATGTTACCATGGCAACTGCTCCATAGCAACAAATTGAATTGCACCAGGGCATCATCGCTCATCTCAGCACTACTATATGCAAAAATCCGAAAGATCAGACTCGGCACAGTAGAGGACTACCGTATGACACATTTTTAGTATTCAAGAAGCAGTACTCTTTTGATATTAATTTTTGCAAATTTGAATGTACTGAATGCTCTATTATGCTGAATTATTTCACATTTTTGAATTTTAATAGAAGAAAGCATAGAAATGTTTTCATTATACTAGCTAATAGTTTCAAGGGAAATCTTTTAGTGAGAAACAACTGATTGCTTCCAAAGTTTCTGTCATGTTTTCAGGACAAAAAAGGGAGAAAAATCCAAAAAGCATAAAATAGAAAATTTCACCATAATTGGAAGTAAAATATGAAAGTGATTACATTTCAAAGGACAAGTCCACCCCAACAAAAATTTATTTGAATAAAAGGAGAAAAATCCAACAAGCATAACATTGAAAATTTTATCAAAATCGGATGCAGAATATGAAAGTCATGATATTTTAAAGTTTCATCTAATTTCACAACTCAGTGACTGATGACTTCAACTCAATATTTATTTTTTATTTCACTACAGGAAATACAAACTTTTTGAATTTTCTCCTCAGAATTGACATTTCTTGTGATTGCAGTGGAAGCCTACACAAGCATGTGCCAGAATTGACTTTCTTGTGATGGGTCAAACTGTGCAGCAGGCTGCGCTATAAACAAGAGCAGGAAAATTAAAAAGACGATAGACGTTCAATCAGCTTTATATTTTTGACACTGAATGGTGCAACGCTGATTGTGTTTGCGTTCTGTATTGTGTTCTCAATCATGATTCATATTTCTGTTTAAATTTGAAAATCAAAATTGAACACACCTACAGTAGCAGTTCCCGATTGGAGTCCAAACTAACGAATGGTACATGTATGCCATTGTCTGGAGTCGCTTTCACCGGTGTCTGTAGCATACCGATCTGAAAATGATAGTCCCTGACACAGAATACACCTGCCTGGAAACTGACCTTGATTGAACAATTACCAAGATGTAAATATCAACAAAAAACAACAAAAGCAAAACAAACTAGAGTCACAACCCAACCTTGGAAAGACACCCTCTTGCAGCCTATACTTCATCTTCTGGTGGTCTGGAAGTTTAAAAAGAGGAACTGCATGATTAACGAGCCCTCCGAAATGAAAGATGACATGTTTCTATAGGCTAAATCTGAAACAAATTTTGAACAAACAATGGCAGCAAACAATGCCTCAATTTATATTGCTGATTGGGTTTAGAATGGATACTGCACCCTTGACGGTGGCGTGTCATGCGTCAGCTGCTTGGGGTTAGGTCCTTGGTGGCTGTCCCAGGACTGCATGTTGGTCCTCTAAGGTACCTTCACGGAAACATTTCTACCCACGCATGGCAATTGCAATCAAGACCAGGTAATTCATCATTATTCAGCTATAGTATTCAATGGATGAAGACGAAGCCAATGGGTTTGGTATGACTACATTTAATCAATGTAGTAATCGATGTCTGTTCTTCAGATAACATCAAGAGCCCACACACAGATCGTCAGACGCAGGGGCGGATCCAGGATTTTCCAAGGGGGGGGGGGAATTTTGACAAGCCCCCCCCCCAAAAAAAAGGGTTTTTAACCACAAGTTAAGGATATTTCGTACCCGAAAAAATTTTGACAAGCAAAAAAAAAAATGAGTGGGCACACCTCGGTTTCAATGGCATTTTTACATTACAAATTTAAATTTTTCTTTTCAAAAGTGCCCCCCCTGGATCCGCGCCTGGTCAGATGAATGAGAATGTGATGACCAGCAACCCCTTCTGGTAGTTTGAAAACTGATTCTAAGTTTTTTTTTTTCAATTCGAGCAATGTTCAGAAGCAAAATCAGAAAAATGAAAAGCATCCCGACATTGTAATCATAACAGCAATTATCTGTTTTTCTTGTTCAACCATCAAACTAAATTAGCTATGTAAATCACATAGGTTGGTATCTTATTTGAACATGAAACATCAAAGTAATACAAAGTGTTTCATCAAAGTGACAAATTCTGTATCAATAACAAAACTTGAACATTGACAGACATTTTTTCTGCAATGAACATGTCCACAAACTGTGTTGAACAAAAGAAAAATTACCATAATTATGCTGATTCTCCTTAATTTCTCCTAATCTCATCCAATTTCTCTAAATCTCATCCCTCCCCTTTCTGAATACTAAGAAAATCATTTCTCTTCTATTTCTACAATACATTCAATAAATTTGTTCCTTTAAATGGCAAACCAAATCAAATATCCAAGAGGTTCAAATTTGTAGCAAAGTACTTTGATCGGAGAACTGACCCTACCAATCTAAGTGAGTATATTGGCAGAGGCAAAATAGTGCTCCTGGGGATTAAAAACATATTTCCGGAACTGCTATGTTACCGGAGCAACATTAGGTTCAGAAGGTTGTAATATAACTGATCAAAAGTACCCATGAAGGGTATGCTTCCCAACCAAGAACAAAAATTACACTAAATTTTTCAAATTTAAGTAGAATTGACTGCAGGCATGTTTAACCTGTCAAATAAAATGTTGATATTATGCCTTATGGATCATACTCTGAGATGCTATTTGACCAATATATGATTTCTGGAGTTCATGGGGAAAATGCGAACGATGTCCCCCCCCCCTCCCGATGCCCCCCTCTAAAAAGAATATTTATCTAGTCTAATTGTGATCAATACAATTAGAACTTTTGATATCAATTCAAGACATTATTCGAGACACAACTGTGTGTAAAATGGATAAGGCTGATAAGCAATTAATAACAAGTTAGATGAAGTGACAATATTCCCCCTGCTCTTTAGACAGTTGTACTCAAAAGTTTAGTGAACCGCACCACGAAATGCACTCATTCATACCGAGTGTTGAATGTAGACAACAGCACTGCGATGTTCGGCAAGCCCGAGAGACACAAACTTTATTGAATGTAATATTTTATCACCTGACTTCACGATTAAATATCTAAAACATGGCAGAACTTGAACCATTTAAATATGCCCATTTTCCGGCGGGGTTCACTAACTTTTGAGAACTACTGTATTAGGTATAATAAAAAAACAAAAAAGAAGACATTCTAGTACAAAGTACCTAGAAATCTCCAAAATGAATTATTGTTATTTGGAATATTACATGCCACTGCATGCCTGTTATAGTATATCATGGATTCATTATTTTACATCGTGGGTGCCGTACATTCACTTCATATGTCAATCAAATGACTCGAGTGTCACCACAGAAGAAAAGTCTGTGAGTATTCAAGTTGAAAAGGCACGCGCATCACATACAAACCCACCCATTTTGGATACAACATGTTTAATCAGTCAGCAGCGGTAACAGGAAAACATTCCATCACGAACAGGCTCTTTAAAAAGTAAAGCATGGTAACTTATACCAAGAATGTTCTGGTCTCATGGTCTGGCAAGTTTACATGTAGCTGGATCATAAATAGAACAATTACAGATGTGTCAATGGTGAGGAAGGTGGAGAAATTGAAAAATTCCATCCTGTCTAGGAGAAGGATTTTATCAGGAGTTGAGCAGCATGCTTGATATATTTTTTTTTACTGAATTTAGGTTAAATATAGCAATTGCAGCAAACGATTATTTCTGGAGAAAGTATTTAAATCAAGGTTGTCACCATATTATTATCTATCTAGATCTGGTACTAAACTAATCTTTGTGAAATCATGAAATCTTAGCCGAAAACCGATAATTCTGATGATCACTAACACAGGAAAGCATAGGTGGGACAGTGTATTAATATTGCTCAGAAAATACTTGACATTTGATGGAGGTCCCTGCTTATTTTGCTCATTTCTCAGCAATTACGCATTTTCTTCCAGAGCCACACGGCACATATTTTTTATTCATACATACATGTACAAACGCTTGGGTGGTAATTTTACATTATGTCAAACCCTCGTTGCAGAATTTGAAACAAACTTAACTGTAAATGCAAATATGCAAAATCTGGTTTAAGGGAGAATCAAATCCCTGGAGTAAATTAGCTTGTGTGAAAGCAGAAAATCAAAGAATAAGATCAACAAATATTTTTGTAGTAAAATTGGCAAGTACTAAGAAAGATATAAGCATATGAATTTCAAGATCACGAATGCTATAATGGAGATACACCCCCCCCCCCGGAAACCGAAAATATAAAGCAATAATAATAATAATGATAACCATTTAACCAAAACGTGTCTTTTAGCTAATTTCAATCATCTAACGATTCATCCATGATACAATGTTGTGAAACCTCTAGTACATGTCCTCTCTTTAAAAAAATATCTTACAAACATTTTACACAAAAGACAATTTGAGTGAAATATGTACCAAAATATAGGGAAGTTTTATATGTGTGACATCACAGATCTTGGTCGGATTGCCAACGGGAGGATCAACATAGCAAGAGTGATCTCAATATTCAAATGCTCATAACTTTCTTATTATTCAACAATCTTCCTCACACTTTCATTGATCCAATTCTTTGATTTCTCTCTTTTATCTGAATTCAAAATTGTCCAGGGTATTATTCTTCTTTAATTCATTTTTGCATTAATCATTCATGTTGAACACTATGAATCAGAATCTTGTATATCTGATAACATTTTGTATCACATTCCAGTTTGATTCTCCATTGGATGTACAAGTACATCATGGAATTCAAACCCTATATATTTGGACCCCCTCCTCTTCCAGAGGGGAGTCCGAAATACTGAAGCATAATTCTATACCATTTTCTGCCCTAAACCAATTTCTAAGAGGAAGTGTGCAATAATGCTAGAGATCAGATTACTTTGCTTGAATAAAACAGTAACTACCTCTGATTCCACTCTAATTTTTGAAATGTCTTTTCTAATTTCACACCCAGCCAGTCAATAGATAACATGCCGAAAGGCTGTTTTAAATCCAAAGTTTTCTCAGCACAGAAAATGAATCATGACATTTGAATATATTTGATTTCTGGTAAATTGCCACTCACACACTATAAATGAAAACACAAAGTTCTAAATTTTCAAAATAGTGTAATACACTTTGCCACTAACATGTATGTATTTTATTATCTTTTTTACATATTCCAGTTTTGTTACAATATGTTATGTTTTATACTAACTATAGGACCCCATTGGAAATAAGCCTTTCGGCTTTCATGGGCTATCCTGTCAAGGTATTCTTCAATTTCATTGTAATCTCTTGTGATATTTCTTGACGAATAAAATCAATCAATCAATCAATCAATCACTCTCCAACTAGGTGTTAAATGGGTACCCAGAAGGATGTGAAAGCCTATGTAGTAATGTATGCCTTGCAATTAAATCTTGCAATTTTGTTGGGATGCTCCCCTGGTCCTGGATAGGAGGGGAGAGAATGTATACATTGTTGGGGGGGGGATGCCATGATTCGATGACCGGGTAATAATAAGTAATAATAATCACAATGTAAAGCGCTTCAAAAAAAATTATTACTACAATTTAAGCACTATATAAATATAAATATTATTATGATTATCATTACAAATGGCATTCTCTGTCTTGTATGCATCCATCTACATGTTTACAAAAGGATAATATTTCATGCATTCTCCATAAAATTCAGAGTATCTGTCAGTCATACAAAACTGAAATATCACAATATGACACAATTATTTTAATCATTGCTACATGTATGCCGTAATGGTACATTTCATAAAATTGTGTTGATCGTCACAATTTGTAAATAAATATATTTAGCATAATATTCCTTGTCCATTATCATAAACATATTGAAAATGTTAAGGTAACTAATACAATAAAATAGAATTAAAATATAAAATTAGAATAAAACTTGGATTCCAGAAGGAAAATGGAGAGAAAGGGGGGGGGGGGGGGGTCATACGGAAAACTAAACTTGCCAACTCTGCCATTCTTTGGAGTATATCGATGGAGACTTAAGTTATATAGTTGAATTAAATCTTAAGCCAAGCAATGTCAAGTTCATACCACCCATGCTGATATAATAAAGCTAAAAACCATCCTAGTTAGAGCAAGATGTCTCTAACATGGTCAACCAGGGTATTCATATTGTATAAAAAAAAAAGGTCTTCACCACAAATTTTAGGTTGTTTTGTACCCCCCAAAATTTGACAATAAAAAAAGCCAAAAAACTAAAAGGTCTTCAACATATTAGGGGGGGAGGGGTTTGAACACCTGTAACCCCCCCCTGGTTTGAAGGGTTAAAAGCTAAATGTAGCATCAATAATGCTTTTAAACTATGTGCAGAAATTAGTATTGTTGTCATGAAGATATTTTTTTTTTAAATCTGATGTACACTTTTCAGTGATCAAATTTCAAGAGCAGATAGAAGTTATAATCAATCACATAATTAATATCCCTGATTGTATAATGTAATTGATATTTATGATACCGGATACCATGACTGATGGTTAGATTTCTTGGAAGTTTGCTTGATGTGTTCTGCAGACCCAATCTGCTAATGGTATGAATCATGATCATGTTGAACACAAATATAGGCTACATGTGCATCCAATAATCAAATTCTTAGAATCTCACAGTTAAAGATTCTTGAATGATCTATGATCAGTTTATGCCTTTATTTTTAAGTATCATAGATAGTAGCCCGGATTACATTTAACTCTTGATTGATTTGTCAGGTTATGAAAAAAACAGACTTCTTCATCATGTATTATCACAATTAGCAATACCACCAACACCATCGTGATCATCACCATCTTCGTTATTCAGTCAACATCAGCATTGTTATTATCACCACTACAAGCATCATCACCACCACAAGTGCCATCACTTCCACAACCATCACGTCATCATACCAATCACCGTCATTATAACCTTCCTCGTATGCATCATCATTACCAGCACCATCATCACCAGCGATATCATCACAACCAGCACAATCATTACCAGCACCAGCGATATCACCACAACCAACGAAACCATCAACAGCAATATCACCACCATCAGGACCAACATCACCAGAAATATCACTGCAACCAGCAGCATCATCACCAGCAATATCACCACAACCAGCACATTCATTACCAGCAATATCATCACCACCAGCAATATCATTACAACCAGCAAAACCATCAACAGCAATATCACCACCATCAGGACCAACATCACCAGAAATATCACTGCAACCAGCACCACCATTACCAGCAAAATAACCATCATCAGCACCAATATCGCAAGCAATATCACCACCACAATTACCAGCAAAATCACCATCAGCAATATCATCACCACCATTACCAGCGAAATCACCACCATCAGCACCAACATTGCTAGCAATATCACAACCAGCACCACCATCATCAGCAAAATCATCACCATCACCAGCAATATCACAACCAGCACCACCATCATCAGCAAAATCATCACCATCAGCATCAACACCACCACCATCACCAGCAATATCACAACTAGCACCACCATCAGCGCCAACATCACAAGCAATATCACCACCACAATCACCAGCAATATCACAACCAGCACCACCATTACCAGCAAAATCACCACCATCAGCACCAACACCACCAGCAATATCACCACCATCACCATTAATATCACAACCAGCACCACCATTGCTAGCAATATCACCACCACCAGCACCAGCAATATCACCACTATCAGTACCACCATTATCAGCAAAATCACCACCATCAGTACCAGCATTGCTATCAATATCACCAACACCAGCACCACCAATATCACAACCATCAGCACCACCATTACCAGCAACATCGGCATCACCGTCATCACCATTACCATCATCATCATCATCATCATCACCAGTACCACCACTTACGTCGTTATTACCACAATGGTCATACTGATTGTCATCAATATCGGCAATATCACAACCATCTCCCAATATCCTCTCCATTTTCACAAGGCAATAGTTTCAAAAGATATCAGTGATATATTTCATGAACTATTGTAAATCCATGTCATTTCTAAATACTTGATTAAACTAAGGTCATTATCACTACTGCTACTGAATGTACTACAAATCTTCATGCATTTTCAAACCAATATCACAAGTAATTTTCTTTCGTAGTGGTAGTTTGCAAAAAACTTTGTATACCAGCAGACAACTGCTTTCCCCCTCTCTAAGCTGCAGCAGATTCATCCAGCAGCAAGTCGTATGTCTACCCCCCTAAGGACTCCTAATCTGTTATCAATAAGTTTCACAAGCAGACAGGCCCCTCTTGCAGGGAGATGGGATGAATCTCACTCTCTAGAGAGGTGATGATTAATAGACCATTGAGTAACTAGTTGACCTTGGGGAGTCATCTATGCAAATGACCTGATAAATAGCCTGCAGATACTCCTTACTCTTTGATCTATTAAACATATGCCAAGATTCCCTAACACTCGAGCATCACTTTTTAAAGCTAAGTAGTTCATCTGTTACAATAGACAAACTAGTGGTACTGGTGGTAGTAGCAGAAGTGGTAGTAAGAACATCAGTAAAAGAAGTAATGGTAGTGGTAGTAGCAGCAACAGCAGTAGCAGTGAGTCGCAGTCATACTTGTCATCGTAGTAGTAGTAGCAGCAGCAGCCGCAGTATTAGTAGTAGCAGTAGTAGTATTAGTATTAGTAGTAGTAGCAGCAGCAGTAGTATTAGTAATAGCAGCAGCAGTAGTAGTATTAGTATTAGTAGTCGTAGTAGTAGTAGTAGTAGTAGTAGTAGCAGCAGCAGCAGCAGCAGAAGTAGTAGTATAAGTAGTAGCAGCAGTAGAAGTAGTAGTAGTAGAAGTTGTGAGTAGTAGTAGAAGTGATGGTAGATGGGGTAGTAGCAGCAATTGCAGGAAAGTAAATTCATTTATTTTCACCATTACTTGCCGCTCTCTTAGTGTATGCGTTCATGTTCTTTGAGAAACTCATCAATTTGTGCTATCTACTTAAGATGTTAACCTACATCGTTATTGGGAAAGATGATATGTTCATCAATGAAATTTTTTCTGAAGAAATCCATAAACGCTTCTGATTAAAAATATGACTCAAACAATATTCATTTAGCTCCTGTATATTCCCATAACCTTAATCAATAATACTCAATACAATCAGAGCCTGCCCATGTGGGTCTCATACAAAGGGCTATAACAAGAGGGTTTGTTTGGATAAATGAAATTAACAGTAATCGTAGAAAAACAGGACATCTGGGTCCCCAAGTCAAAACTTTCTGTCATTTAATTGAATAAAAGGAGACAAGGATTAAAGGAAGAGAACATCTATCACACACTCTCTCAGTGCCTCAACATTCATCACCCACTCACAACCTTGACTCAGCTCTCACCTTCTCTTGGTGCTTGGCCTTGCTTTGTTGGGACAACTCATAAGCCATCTGCTGCTGCTCCTGAAGGCTCATCGGCCGAGATGCACCACCGCTCATCTGTCTACTGCCCCCTAGTGGCACGCTGTTCTTCCCTTCCTGTTGATGCTGTAACGCATTAGCTGCGTTTGGGTAGGGAGTCCGATTAGAAACGGTGAGATTTTGCAGGGCCTTGATCTGGGCGCTGTATGCATCATCTGACAAACTATGGTTGCTGCTTGTTTTTGATGCATTTGTCGGTCCACTGAGCTCTGAGCTATCTTTAGAGCTTGTATCCGTTGTGAAGCTGTGAGTTCTATTTAAGGCAACACCGCTGTGACTGGATCGGCGCATGTGGCCTGTTTGCTCCTGACTCGCTCCGTTACGTCCCTTCTCGTTGAGGGCAGCGCTGCTCACCCGACTGTTACTTGCGCTTCTCTGTGGCACTGTACTTCCACTGTGTGAATCCATTGCAACTGCTGATGTTATAGAGTTCTGGCTAGGGCTTCTCACGAGGCCAACGCTACTAGATCGTGCACGGGAGCTACTCCTACCGAGTGTACTGGTCAAGACCGGGTTTGATCCATATCCAGTCACAGGGGTAGCCTGAACAGGCCCCTGAGGAGGATTGACTAGTCCAAAGTGTTGTTCAACATACTTCTGTGTTAGCAGGTTCTGGTTCTGAACACTAGACGATGAGTACTGACGCGCGGCTTGTCGCTTGGCCAGTCTCTGAAGAGCTTCTTGGATTGCTTGTTGACTACTCTCTGAAAAATGCCTTGCAGCTGTGGAACAACAAACAATATTACATGTTCAAGACAATAATTCAAATTCATTCAACAAATTATACACATTAAAAAAAAACAGAAACAAAGTGCAAGAAAATAAAATTAATAATGTACTTTAAGTAAAAGCAATTAACACACACAAACAATAAGGAATTATCAACAATATTTTGCGACTAATCTTTGCAAGATTTCACTAATACTGTTCAAGGAAAAAAGGCAGGGGTGGGAGCAAATGGGTAAAAAATGGGAGGTCTAAATTGCAAAGATACATATAATAAATAAATATATATATATTCAAACAAATTGACAAGAAGTGAATACATCAAAAGGAGGGGCATGCAGTGGGAATTGCAGAGGAAGCGGGTATGACATTTACAGAGACAACATGAGATGAATACATTATCTTTGAAAAAAGTGTGAAAACTAATACTGCAAAACTATTTGCATACAAAGAATGAATTTTGGCAGAGGGAGCTCATATTTAAAATACACCATCTTGAAATGACACTTTAACAAGCTTTCTTTTTTTTCACACCTTGACACAAAATCACATTTCTTTTTATTTGAAAAAGAAAAAAATTTTTGCATACAAAATGAAAGTTTCCCTCAACTCTATTCTATTCATGATTGGAGACCAGACAGACTTATGACTTAGAGGGGGGAAGATCTTCAGAAGGTAATGTGTCCCCAGTGGAAACCTAATCATCTCTAAGGAGTGAGATGCTATTGTGTATTGACCTTCTTAGGTCATAGCAGTGATTGGAGAAACTGATCTCTTATTGCTGGCCTTTGTTGGTTCAGGGAATTGTCCCTGGATGTATTTGAATTCTCTCTTCCTGCTTCCCTCACTTTTCTTCCATGAAGTCTCTCTTTTAAACCTGGAAACTGTTCTTATTACCTTCCTAAGACCAGTTTAGTGTAAACTAGTTTAACATGTAGTGAGAACGGTCGAAGCGATCTTCCAAGCCGGTTCAGAACATTTCGTGTCATGGGTCAAACTACACACTAAAGCTGCGCTAATGAAAGACGATCAACGTATAAACGGCTTTATATTTTCGACACTGAACGGTGCACCGCTAATCGTGTCTGTGTTCAATGTTTTGTAATTGAGTTTTCAATCATGATTCATGTTGCTGTTTAAATTGAAAATCAACATTGAACAAGAACCTACTCTTTATTGTATACAGAAAAAGAGACGGGGGAAAAAGGAACTTGTGTCTGTATGTGTGTGAGAGAGAGAGGAAGAGGAGGGGGATTCATAATATATGTTAAAATTCATTTTTGGCAGTTTCTACTAAAAAAGAAAACCGGGTGCTTTTCATGATATTTTATCCCACAAGCCGTTTCATCCAAAAGTTACCATAGTAACAGTGACTATCACCCAATCAAAATCAAGAAAAGCTGTCAGATCTGACGACTTTTCAGAAAGAAATGTTGATGAAACGCTCCCCATGTCGAATAAAATGGTCAGTATTTCAATGGGTGCCTAATAATACCATGGACCTATAATTTCAAAGCAAGAATCAAATATGTGCAATAATGAACAATATAGGAACATACAAAATAAGGCTTGTCATATCATTTCAGATAAAACTTTTAGAGCAGAGACTCCTAACCCTACAGCTGTATTACAATGCAGAATTACTAGTGACAGCTCACATAAGAGGGCGATAATTGAATAAACTTGTAACGGGGGAGGGATGGTCTGTCCTAACAGTGACTGAAAACGATTTTCCAATGTTGTGGCTTTCACAAACTGATGTTAAGGTCATTAAGAACAACTCAAAATCAAAAGGGGGAAAATGCTTCAGAGAGAGAGAGAGAGAGAGGGGGGGGGGGGGGGGGGGGCTGAGTAGGCATATTCACACTGCCTCAAAGTTTGAGAATACCACATATTCTATGATAAGGAAATTTACCCTGATCAGAAAATACCAGGTATTTTTGCCAATGTGAAAGCAAAACATCTGTAATATTCCTGAGAAGAAAATACATCAGCTCCTCTGACAGGTAAATAGTAGGTACTTGTCAATTTGACAAGAACTTTCGCAGGGATTTTTCAAAGGTCTTGGGTATTTCGGCAATGTGAAAGCATATTACGAGAACTTTCTCAACCCAGGGAGTATTTGGGAGTTGGTGCACTAGGGCTGCTGAGATGAGTGAGTTTGACTTTGCACGCTCCATAGCTTTGAGGACTAAAGGGATGGTCCAGGCTGGAGATATTTATTTCCCAATAAAAAGAGTAAAATTCACAAAGCAGAATGCTGAAAATTTGATAAAAATCGGATACCAAATACCGAAGTTATCGAATTTTAAAGATTTGCATTCTTCCGGTGAAACAGTTCAAGGCATGTCTTTATGAATATTCATTAGGTGGGCTGATGATGTCATATCCCCACTTGTTCTTTTGTACTTTATTACATGAAATTAGGTTTATTCAACATTTTTCTACCAAGAACTAAAGAAATTGGATTGACAACTGATTAAGTGCATTACTTATTTATTGCTGCAACTTATTTCATCACAATGGAGACACACCATTTACACATGTATGAAAAAATGAAACATTTATGGTTTCACGTAATAAAATTAGAAAAAGTGGGGATGTGACATATTCAGCCCATCTAATGAATATTCATGATGATGTGCATATAATTGTTTTCACAAAATATTGATAAACTTTGAAATCCAATAACTCTGTTATTTGTTATCCGATTTTGATGGGATTTTCAGCATTTTGCTCTGTGAATTTTACTTTATTTATTTAGATATAAACATCTCCAGTCTGGACCATCCCCTTTAGTTCTCAAAGCTATGTGGGTCGTCTTTGGGATGGTATGAATGCAGAAAATAATAATCTGATATATTTAGGCATGAACAAGTTCTTGTGATTTAACAGGTATCCTAGAGATTGAGGTGGTCTGAATACACCTACTCTCTGCTAAGATGATTGTGTGAGTATGTATTGGTATGTGCTCATGAGAATACTTCATGCTGGGTGCAACAGAACAACTCAAAACATATGTTAGGGGATGGGATGTATTCAGGGTGGCCCTTTGGTGTACTATTCTGTCCAAATATGAACATTTTGGGGGTGAAAAAAAAATTAATTTGACATTCGATAAATTCCAACTCTATCAAAAACAATCATGACATCTCATTGTGAACATGAAGGTTTTGAAAAATTAATCACTTTTTAAACCTAAAACAAAAATAACCTGATTGCAAATGACTCAATTGAGTCAGCTACAAAAAAGAATATCACACCAGTGATACAAACAAACTTGTCAGGTTAAAAGCATAACCCATAAATCATGTCTACATTGCTCATACATTCCCTTGTCATAAATACATGAAGAGACATGTATGGTATGCTGGATATATGATAATGGTCACATACTTAGTTTACACTAGGTGGTTTCAGACGGCCTTGAAGTTCGTCAGTTCTAGGTATTTTCTGATCGGGCAATTTACCTTGATCAGAAAATACCAGGTAGTTTTGGAAGTGTAAAAAGATATTACGCGTAATCTCCCTGAAAGAAAATACCCACCAAAAAGTAGATACTTTCAAAATTATGAGATCTTTTGCAGGGATTTTTCCAAGCTTGCAGGTATTTTGGCAATTTGAAAGGAAATTACGGGAGCTTCTCGCACAGCGTGTACAGGTGTAGTAGGGCGCGGGTGCAGTGGGTGGCTGCTGAGCTGGCGATTTTCAATCTCGCGCCTTGCTTGCATAATCAGACCGTATACTGCACATGCTCGTAACTTTGGGAACTTATTCCGGAGGGTATGTTTCGGGGAATAATTAATGGGTGTTTCCTTGACTGGAAAAAGTTCCCGTAACTTTAATAGGGATTCTTGTGATCAAGGAGGTGTGAAACCACCTACTAGGACATGATGGAATACCCTACAGAGCTGTAACCCAAAAGAGACATAAAAAGCTGTATTAATGGCCACCAATGTAATAGATGAACAAAGTATTGAAATAAATTCTCATAATCTTCTTTTAGTGAAATATCAAACAAATTCACAGAATTGATGAAAGTTCCAGCTTAAAGACATCAAATGAAAAGATTTGCATCAGAATTGTTTTTAAAAGCACTATAGGCTTATATACTACATGTGCATTGAGGAAAGGATACCAGCCAGTTAAATGATTTTCCCTTTTCGATTGCCATTGCCAACACTCAATTTACTAAAGGCAGTGCTGCACCAGCCCGAGTTTGCTCATATTAGCCAAATCGGCCCTCTTCACGATTAATCTCGAGATTCAAGAAACCCTGTCTCCACCATCGAAAGAGCAATTCCTGCTTGAGCGAAGCATGGTGCATTATAGTCTGACGCCGTGAATATATAATCCTCAGTGCATCTGCACCTGTGAATTAGCGGGATTATTAGTAAAATAGCACGTTATTTTGCAAATAATCAGAATTTGACTTGAGATTGCAATCTCGAGATCAATCTTGCGAACTAGCGCAATAATTGCGTCTCCATTACAAATAATCTCGAGATTGTTCAGAGCAGGATAATTTGCCGGCTCAGAAATAGCGTACTAATTTGAAAACTCGGGCTGGTGCAGACGGCCCGTAAGACAGGTTAAAACAACTTTTCTTGTATTCAGTTGTTTTTGAACTACATATGGCATCATTATAATTTGATACTGATGTTTCGCTTAACCTTCTCAGACGGTCTTTCATATCTTAAGTAAAATACAACTTCTCATAGCTTTTTAAATATTATCTCACATTACCACTATTACCTTGAGTGTACACTGTAATATTTTGAATTCCTTTTGTAATTGTTATTTAATTCTTTTGTTATATTGCTTAATTTTTAATTTCATTGTATTTTTCAAGTGTAAAACATTTGTCAATTCAACTTTTTGAGCTGCGAACACATGTTTTAATTAATCTTGGGGGAAAAAAAGTCATCTCATACAATCATCACTACACCTCCAAAAGCTATACAGATTAATGAAAGATAGGTTGATGAATTCTCAAGTACTTTAATGATATAAATCAAGCAGGATTAAAAGTTTTGTGTTGAAAGGGTGGATAAGAGGAATTAATAATATTCAGATAATTGAGTCGAAGTGTTGAACTAGACTCTCCGACATAAAAGGACTTTAAATTTAATTGCAGGGAATTTCTCCCCGAAAACTTTCAATCGGTTAGTGCTTTCAATCCCTGATCTAAGATTTAAATGAAAGGGCCACATTAATGGAAGGAAAGGAACAAAAATAAACAAGGAAATTGTCATTTCAGTCCTTCTGGTAATTCAAATTAAGTATACTTTAATTACTTTACTACTTATGAGATCTAGAACATTATTACCAGACTGGTCTGCAATGCAAGTATAACTATATCATTTGTGAAATAGAAACTATCTTTATTGGTACATCTTTATACCAACAGACCTTTGCACGTTAAGAACCCACTGCACTATTCGAATAAGAGTAGGGGAAAACCCCCGGTGCAGTGGTCCACCTGCATTCCCCCAATCAGTTATCGGGAAGAGAGACCTGCGGGTCACAGTTCTGTGTGCGTGCCCTTGTAGGCGGCCCAGATTGGCTGGCTCCTCCAATGCACCTTTGAATGTCTTTGACAGATATATGGCGCTATAAAAATGCTGTGCATCATCATCTTCTTGGAAGAATAACCAATGCTTACAAAACAAAATGGTTGCCTATTAAAAGATGCCAGACAAGGGAGCACATCCTCTATTTTAATTTTCTGGTTACATTCGCTCTCACAAATCAATCAATGAAATCATTCAAGGAATCCCCTCAGAATAGCTCCCCTTCCTAACATACACTCCGAGATACGTACCACAAGAACCAAATTGAGAAGTAGGTCAGGTGAGTTCAACAGACATGAATTATAAATCAAAAGTTGGAAAAAAAATTATAAATCATTCCCATCTCTATACAGATGAACAAAATGGGAATAGCAAAAAAAAGGTTTGGTATTGTTTCTCAGATTACAGCATATTCCAAATTCATTACAAAGCCATTTTATTGCTTTTATGAGAGTTACAGTATGGTTAAAACTCCTGTATCTATCCAGTGGGAAATTGATCCATGGGTGTCGTTGCTGAGAGTCTTTTATTCAAACCAAACTTTTAATAAAAAATCAAAGTCAAGTTGATATGAAGCCAATCAGACTTGCATATTAGGACTTGAGGTTGATTTATTGAGCAGCATTCAAACACAACTCTTTCTATAACATAACGGGACCTGGATCAATAGTTTCGTATTCCTGGAAGCAATCTTCACGTAGACACCGTTCTCATTATACTTTCTAAAACTGGTTTACTGGAAACTGGCTCGGGAAACCAGTTTGCAAGATCACTTTGCTAGCATTCCCATTTGATCATCCAAAAGTGGTTTTCAAAACCACCTCACGTAAAGCAGTCTTGTTGCTATGGGAACACTCTCATTGGGTGATATGTTTCGCGCGAAATTTGAAACCGCAGCGTAGCCATCCCACATAGTGTGTGTGGAGTAGTGGACTCAAAATGTGCGAAGATCGCTTCTCGAAGAACAGTTGTGTCCTCACTTATGCTAAAAATAGTTTACGAGGCAAAGCGATCTTCAAAACTCCATCACGAGGTGGTTTTCTGAACTGGTTTGGAACTAAATTGGAAGATCGCTTCCGAGGCCGCTTTGACCGTTCTCAGTACACGTTAAAACTAGTTTCCAGTAAACTAGTTTTAAGATGGTAGTGAGAACGGTGTCCAAGAGGTACTTGTATATGCTTGATGACAAATGAACCCGCAAGGTTTCCAACTTCAAGAAAACATTGGATTGACCACACTGTCTCTAACTCTGGCAATATTCCCTTCAAGAAAGATCCAGCTCACCACTGTGAGTGACAGGTATTACAACTACTTCCTGGACCACACATTTTAAGAAGTCAAAAAGGAAAAAAAGAAAAAAAAAAAAGAAAAAAAAAGATACCATGTGCATTTACATCCTACGATTGCAGCAGGAAATCAGTCTATGTCAGAATATCGATAACATCCCTTTAATTTGCTCAATATTCATCGCAAAAAAACACTTAATTTTCTCATCATTTCATTGCACAAACATGATGATGCTCCTGGTACTTCTCACCGCTTTTATAATATGACCCCCCCCCCCACAGCATAACTTTAAAACCAATCATGGCAACTATACATGTAGTTACATGTCGGCTATCTTTCAATACAAGAATGTTGAGCCATCGTACATTAAAGGTATTGTTTAACTTTGTGAGCAGCAGATTCAAAAAATTCTCAAACCAATATGAAACATATGTACAAGTGCATGTATTAGAACTAATAAACCCTGAAAACAACCATTATTGAGAATGAAAAGCTAAAACTACAAGGCCAACCCCTATTTTGTAAATAGGCGTCTTATTGACGCCTAAATAGTACACATAAGTGTATGGGATGAAATTATGATGGTGTTTCCGGTCACTTCATATTTCAATTTTTGAAGCACTAAATTATTATTTTTGAACGCAATTTTTCTGGGATTCACTTTTGTAACATATCACAGACACAGGTGACAAGTGTGACCTTCTAGCTCAGATATTTTAAAAGTCAAATCAATGTTAACCAATCACTTTAAAAGCAACTCATTGGTTACAAACAATTAACACGAGTGTCGCTATCAAAGGCGAGCACATAATATGCCCACCTGTAACGTAAAAAATGGTGTTATTGGTCAAGCAAGAAAAAGTGGAAGGTGGTGACTTCACCTTTGACCTTCTGACTTCAAAATCAATAGAATTGCTGGAATCTATGCTAGTATCATAAACACCAATTATATGAGCCTAGGAAACTTAAAGGTCAAGTCCACCTCAGAAAAATGTTGATTTAAATCAATAGAGAAAAATCAGACAAACACAATGTTGAAAATTTCATCAAAATCGATGTAAAATAAGAAAGTTATAACATTTCAAAGTTTCGCTTATTTAAAAAGAAAATAGTTATATGAACGAGCCAGTTACATCCAAATGAGAGAGTCGATGACGTCACTCACTCACTATTTCTTTTGTTTTTTATTGTTTGAATTATACAATATTTCAATTTTTACGGATTTGATAATTAGGACCTCATTGCCTGAAGCACAAAATGTTAAAATAATGGAATTCCACATGTTCAGGGAGGAATGAAACTTTATTTCACATGACAATGACGAGAAAATAAAAATATTTCATATTTTATATAATAAAATACAAAAGAAATAGTGAGTGAGTGATGTCATCAACTCTCTCATTTGGATGTAACTGGCTCGTTCATATAACTATTTTGTTGAAAATAAGCGAAACCTTAAAATGCCATAACTTTCTTATTTTACATCCGATTTTGATGAAATTTTCAGTGTTATGCTTGTGGAATTTTTCTCTTTTTATTCAAATCAAGTTTTTGTTGGGGTGGACTTGTCCTTTAAGTTATCGCATTTACAAGGAAAAGTAAATGGACAGACCGACGGACGGAAACCAAGCATGATACCATTATACATCCCTTTTAGGACGGATGTATAATGAAAATATTTAACATTTTAATAGAATCTTTATGTGTTACATTCTTTATCATTTAACGGAATAATTCAAAACATCTAGCAAACTAACAATAAATTTGAAATATTTCATTTTTTTATACTGTAAGTTAAAATACTAGTTACCTGCATATGTAATGGTATTTGAAGGAAGAAAAAGTTCGATGGTATACTGCATTACAATCTTCAGTCTAACATAATAAGAACCATATGATACCACCTAGATGATACAAAGTACATAAAAACCCTTCATTACTTTCCAAACCCTATCTTCATGCCTGAATTATACTGAACTATTCAATAGGTAATACAAGAATGTTCAATCAGACCAATTTGGGAAACCTTAATCGTGTGTTTGCGGGATCCTTTCATTTTTAAAATGGTAATAAAGCCATAAAAATAACAATCATACTACTCCCCCAAAAGCTCCAAAATAGGTAGATTTGTGAAAGAAGTTTGGAAGATGTATCTAATATGCATCATGTAACTTTCTATTTCAAAATTGCCAAATTTCTAGAGAGATTATTTTGCATGCATGCATCAAATAAATCACCAGGATATAACTGAACAGTTGTTATATAAGTTTCTTTTAGCTGGACATTTAACAACAAATATTAATCTCCATTTTATTTCTGAATGGTACATGTAAATTTTTCACTTGAACAAAGTCCTGTTCAAAATTGAAATTAATTGAGAGAACTATGCTTACCACATTATGAATGTCTCCAGGACAGAATTCCTTTAAAGGGTATATTAAATTGACAAAACACTTTACTTTAAACTGACAGTATCATTTGCATAGCCTATCTGAAATAATGTGGGGATGTGAATGAAAATAAAAAGTTTAAAATCGACATTTCTATTGCTAGTTCTCATCTTACTGATAATTCTTGGCAATGAAGTGAAACTCCATGGGGGTCGAGTATGTGAGCGAATAATTCTTATCCCTTCATGTTCTATAAAAATGCATTTGGAATATTCTAGGGGCTTTTAGATACAAGGTGGTTCACGAACCAAGAGTATCGCCTGATATCGCGATCGATAAAATATGCAATATGATCTTTTGACCTTATCATCCTCATGGATACACATGTAGGATATTACCCAATGGTTACCGGTATTTGTACCAAGTGTAAAAACAATTGATGCAAAAATAAAGAAATCAGAGCAATTTGAACAAAAACTTGACCTTTTGACCCCTAGATGACTTTTAACCCCATCAACCTCATGGACACACATGTGGTATTACCCAAGGGTCAAATGTACCAAGTGTCAACATAATTGATGCGGAAATAAGTTGAACAAAAAGTTTAACATTATCATTCGACTTTTTTGACCCCTATATGACCTTTGACCCCATCACTCTCATGGACACACACATGGCATTAGCTTTGAATCATATGTACCAAGTCTCAACATAACTGATGCTAAAATCAAGAAATGAGAGCAATTTGAACAAAAATTTTAATATTTTTGAAACAGACATGACCTCATATCAATTGACCCATAGATGACCATCACCCTCATGAGGTGGTTTCAGGCGCCTCAAAGTTCGTCAGTTCCAGGTATTTTCTGATTGGGAAATTTACCCGATCAGAAAATACCAGGTAATATTGGCAATGTGAAAGTAAATTACGCATATGAAACCACCTATGGAAACATGTTTGATATTACCAAAGGATCATATGTACCAAGTATAAGCTTAATTGATGCAAGCATAAAGAAATGAGGCCAAGTTGAACAGAAACTTTAACATTTTTTAACAGACTTACGGTCCAACAGGAAAAAATTACTAGGTTTCTACCGAACTTGTAAGACAAAAAAGCTATCCAGCTAAACAACTAAATTATATTTGGCGAAAAAAGGAAAATAAAACAGCAATTCTACACATTTCCTTCCAGTTAAACCATGGTAAAGGGGATAGATATCACGTAGGGATGGTATTAAAGGAAGTCATTCTTAGAAGACGTAGAAGGTGATGTTATCATCTTACGAGAGAAGATTCATTATTTCTTCCCCCTCCCCCTTCTTTAGGAGAAAGGAGCTCCATAACGAGTCCAAATATCACAACTTTTTATCAGACAACAATTACTTTACAGCAACACCTTCATCAATATAGTCAGTATTGTACTTCTTAGATCAATTCCATTAGATAGTTCTCACCCCAGAATGCACTTCTGAGGATGCATCAGAGAAGTACCACCCCACATCTGCTATTAGAATTACTGCCATGCTTGATGGGTGTTAGAATATATTAGAACTGTCTCACGAAATTACCGGATTTCTTTTTTTCTGCCTGCTTTTTCTCCTGTATTCTGTTGGAGAGGCTTAGCTGAGCTGCAAGGACATTTAGACTAACATGATATATGATGACCATAACAGAGACATGTGGGTGGAAATGAGAGCAGTGTTGTGATAGCGGTAAAACTGATGACACTCATCAAAGTGACATTCGGCGAGATACAACACAAAATACAGCTGTGAAATCCAGAATAATGATGACATTTATCATAAAATGTGATGGGAATATGTCCCTGTAATGAATGTGCGATATGAAGCTAAAAGTCTAAATCCAGAAAATGTCTAGTTTATATCAGAGAAATCATTCGGTAAACTCTCTCTCTCTCTTTTTTTTCCCTTAAGTAGGTGTGAAATAAAATGCTGCAGCAAATCAACAACCACTCATAAGTAAATGTAATTGTTTTGCTTCACTGAGCAATTAAGCTGCCTCGTTAAAATTTGCTGCAAACATATATACTAATACGTGCAGCAAGCCAAATGAGCAGGAGAGGTGCCGTGGTTGAGTGGTCTAAGGCGCCCAAATACACCATTAAAGTCCTGGGGTTCGATTCCCGGCACGGCCCATGACCAAAGCAATTTTATCTACAATGCTCTTTTATCTTGCTTCAAATAAATGAAAAAGCACTATGCAATATTGATACCAAAGTGTGTACATGTTTTTTTTTTTTTATTATATGCTATAATTTTTATTAGAAAGATGATGTCAGAAATTAGCCAAGTAGAAATTGCTGAGAAGTAAAAGGCAACAGGGAGCATCACACTGGTAAAAAACAACATCAAAAGTGACTTTGGTGTATCTTGGGTAGCCAGGGGCCCAGGGGGGGGGGGGAGTCAAATATATTGCTGTACACACGTGTGACTAAGTAATTTCCAAACACAAATCAGTTTTTCTCTGTGTGCATACATGAAAGTACCCCAAACAAGTTTTTCACGGGCTTCATTTACACATTTTGGCCCTTAAACAAGTCGTCGCCAAAATATGACCTCGGGGAATACGCTTTGGGGAAAAAAACATATCCTAAATACGTTTGACCCCGCGATTGACCATTGACCAGTCTTTCAAAACCACCCTTTTTCTTGAAAATCTGTGTTTTTGATATATACCCTTACCGAGTCGACGCACGGACCGCGTCCAAAACTGAAAAAAAACACCTCTTTAAAGATAAATTCCAGTTTTGGTAACAATCTCAAAATGACTTTTTACAGAATCTAATATAATGACCACCCAAGTGTCTGTTTGTATAAATAAAAAATATGTGCCAAAGGATTCTGGGAGAAATTGTGTAATTGCTGAGAAATAAGCAATATAAGCGCGGATTCGGTCACTTCCGTCGGGTCTTTATTCCAGCAATAATAATACACTGTCCCTCGTGTGCCTACCTGTGTTGGTGATCTTCCTAGTGAACGTTTTTCAGCGTAGATTTCAAGATTTCACAAAGTTCAGTTTGTGTAACTGTACCAGATCTAGATCCTCAATGATATTCTGACAATTAATCCTGGTTTTACAGACTTTCTTAAGAAATCAGTGTTTACTGCAACTACTGAAATTTCTCTTTAAACACATTTTTTTTTTGGTCACACATGAGTACAGAAATATATTTGACTGCCCCCACCCTCGGGCCAAAGGGGCACGTGTGCCAAAAGCAACGCCTTTATTAGAGCAGCAAAATGTTCAAACAAAATAATAAAAAATACATGTATTACAAGAACGTCTTCTGTCCTTGAATGTAATTCATTGCATATTCACATCAGTCTCAACTACACTCATTTGCTTACGAATCAGTAACAGAGAATGAGTACTCTTCTTGCATCATATAGCTCATTTTTTTTAAATATAAATTTGCTTTCACACTGCAAAGATCCAAGCAAACTTCAAGAAAACTGAGGAATCTCTGCTAAAGTTCTTGTAACTTTAAAGATTACCAATAAACTAGCAAATATTTTTTTTAAACATAATACATACTGCTTTTACACTGGCAAAAAACCTGACATTTTTTCATCTGGGTAAATTCCCTTCTGAAAATATCTGGTATTTTCTGAGGCGAGTATGAAAGAATTGAGCGTTTTCCCTGAATGTTGTTCCTCCCCCCCCCCCGAGATACACCTGCAATTAAAGGTCAAGTCCACCCCTGAAAAATGTTGATATGAATGAAAAGAGAAAATTCAAACAAGCATAACACTGAAATATTTCATCAAAATCAGATTTAAAATAAGAGAGTTATAACATTCTAAACTTTTGCTTATTTTCCACAGAACAGTTATATGCACAGTTCAGTGATATGCAAATGAGAGAGTCGATGATGTCCCTCCCTCCCTCACTTTTTTTTTGTTCTTTGTTTGAATTATACAATTTTTCCATTTTTACCAATGTGACAATCAAGAGCAACTTGTCTGAACCATCAAATGTTAAAAACATTGGTAATTCCACATGTTCAGGGAGGAATGAAACTGTTTCATAGGACAAAGAGAAAATTAAAATACTTCATATTTCATGTAATAAAATACAAAAAGAAAGTGATGTCCTCAGCCATCTCATTTGCATATTGACCAGGATTCAATTCAATTCAGTTCATTAATAATCCATAAAATGCAAAGCAGATATATACAATAAAATGTGTATGGGTATCACAACAAAAGCCTATGGCTTGCTAAGGATGTGCATATAATTGGTTTGTGAAATTAAGAGAAGCTTCAAAATATCACTTTCTTATTTGACATCTGATTTTGACAAATTGCTCCTTATTAAAATCAACTTTTTGTTGAGGTGGACTTGCCCTTTAAATAAAAATCCAATATTTGTGTGACTTGTTTCATGTGTTCATTCTAAGCAAATCCAAACCATATCATAAACTACCAATTCACGCAATAATCCTTCAGTATTTATTCATATGGTAATACCCACAGCCTGCGTAAACAGTACCAGGAAAAACATTATTTTGATTTTATGGCGCTAATTTTCACAACTTACAGCCTAAATCTGCAACATTGGGTAAGTTTTAAAGGTATTGTTTAACTTTGTGAGCAGCCGATTTAAAAAATTCTCAAACCAAGATGAAACATGTGTACAAGTGCATGTATTAGAACTAATAAACCCTGAAAACAACCATTATTGAGAATGAAAAGCTAAAACTAAAAGGCAAACCCTGATTTTGTAAATAGGCGTCTTATAGACACCTGAATAGTACACATAAGTGTATGGGATGAAATTAAGATGGTGTTTCCGGTCACTTTATATTTCAATTTTTGAAGCACTAAATAATCATTTTCGAACGCATTTTTTTCTGGGCTTCATTTTCGGAACATATCACAGACACAGGTGACAAGTGTGACCTTCTAGCTCAGATTTTTTAAAAGTCAAACCAATCACTTTAACATGTATGGAGTAAGCCCCAATATTTCATTATTTTCCTGTTATTCTACAACTGAAATGAACTCTTAACCATATAATTTAATAGTTGATACATGTATTGAAAATACACTGGATACAATGAAACAATGTTTTTTATTTTCTTTTCTTTATTCTTTTAATTATCATCATTTATATATTTTTGTTTTTTTCCTAATGATGCTATGATTACTTGGTATAGTTTAATTATGTTTGATTTGTTACTTTTGTTTATACTTTGTCTGTGTTGACCCAATAAAACATATAAAAAACAATGTTTTGGATAATTTTGACTTTTAGTAATGAATATAATCAATAACTACCATACATAATTAATCTTTTTATTAACTATATAAACCTAGTTCAAAAGCCTAATATCACATTGCACAAACTTATATACTATTCTATATTTCTTTTAATAAAATGTTGCTTAGCGTTGTTTTTCAATAATTTGCAGCATGCACACATGACAAACAAGCATTTGTGAATTTGTAAAAGAGCCTACTTTTATACATACGTCTATGGTCAATATCTGCATTTGAAGGTAAGAATGGGAGGGTAGGAAAAAAATGTATATTTTATTGTCTAAAATAAAAATACTTTTAAAATTCTTTATGCCCAATTGATCGTGGGGCCCCGACAGTAACTGTGCAGAGCCAGCACCCCATATTTAAAGATAAATTCCAGTTTTGGTAACGATCTCAAAATGACTTTTTATAGAATCTAATATAATGAATATATATGAATAAAAAATATATGCCAAAGGATTCTGGAAGAAATTGTGTAATTGCTGAGAAATAAGTAAAAATAAGCGCGGATTCGGTCACTTCCGTCGGGTCTTTATTCCAGCAACAATCAATACACTGTCCCACGTGTGCCTATCTGTGTTGGTGATCTTCAGTGTGAACATTTTTCAGCGTAGATTTCAAGATTTCACAAAGTTCAGTTTACGTAACTGTACCAGATCTAGATCCTCGATGATATTCTGACAATTAAGCCTGGTTTTACAGACTTTCTCATGAAATCAGTGTTTACTGGAACTACCGGCATTTCTCTTTAAAGTAGGAATTGCCAAATATGATTCCTAGAGATGACTTACACGCGTTCAATCATAGTTTGTCCGACAATAAAAATGAGAATTGTTCAAAGAATATTGACTGAAAATGAACTTACATGTAAGCACTCCTATGCTAATTTTGTGTAGATCATATGACAAATCACACACTCAGAAATCACTGTATAATCAGGAATAATAATAGCTTTTTTGGTAAATTCCTTGCTGTAGGAAAACGCGCCATGGCTGGGAATCAAATCCACGTCCCTCAGATTGAAAGATGAGAGTCGAAAGATGAAAGTCGACGCCCCAACAAAATTATTCAAAGCAATTTTTTTTCTTTACTCTGACATCTCTCTAATTATATTACATTTATATTACCTTAAAGCATCAAGATAAAAGACATTATTACATAATACAGAAAAGTGCATTCAATATAAAACTATATGCCAATTTGTGTAGACTGAAGGCAAGGAGAAGTGGTGTACATGGGTGTGTGATAGAGAAAGAGAGATTAGGAGCAAATAGATAAAAATACAGAGAGACAAAAGAGAGAAGATGAAAACTAAACACAGAGAAAAGAGACATTAAAGAGGAATGAAACCTTTGGAACAAACAAGCTTAAATGTGTGGAAAAGACAAATCAAAGAAGAACAAAATAAGTTTGAGAAAAATCAGACAAATAATGAGAAAGTTATGAGCATTTGAATATTGCAATCACTAATGCTATGGAGATCCTCCCATTGGCAATGCAACAGAGATGTGTGATGTCACATGTGAACAACTTTCCCTTTCATGGAGTATGAAATACCCCCAAATCGTCTCTTTTTGCTCTCTCTTATGGTGATACAAACTCTTTATCCATAATGTATTCTTTGAAAATCTGTATTACATGCCCTCTTTTAGAAAGAATACATGATCTGATAGATGTGATAAAAGAGGCAGTTTAAGTTGAATAGATACTAAAGTAATGGGAGAGTTGTTTCCCAAGTGACGTCACACATCTTCGTCGCATTCCAATAGGAGGATCTCCATAGCATTAGTGATAGATCCCAATATTCAAATGCTCATAACTTTCTCATTATTTTCTGATTTTTCTCTACGTTTTATTGATCTGTTTCTTTGACTTTTCTCTTTTTACACAAGCATTCCTGTTCCAAAGGTTTCATTTTCCTTTAAGGACAAGGTGACCCAAAACTGACCATAGAACACGAATCTCAGGTTAAACTTGACAGAAATGAGAAAGAAAAATGCAATACCTATTTGTCCTCCCGAAGAGTCTCTGTAGACAACAGCAGAGTTGGGTCTCCCCAGTGAAGATCTACCATCCCCTGAAATACAAGGTTAAGGTAGGGTGGGGTGCTCATGCATTACAAGCTGCTTGAAATGGGGGGGGGGGGGTGGCATGCTTCTAGTGATTGCATACAGGGGAAATAACATCTTAAGGTACATATAATCTGGGTCACTTTAGTATCTTTATTGGATAATTACAAAATAATCATGTCTAAAGAGAGCAACAGCTTTTATATTTATAAATTTAGAGAAGTTATTTTGTAGCCATGGAAAAATATTGTTTTAATAGAGGAATATCCAATATATTACACAATACAAGTATCTGATTATATATCAATATTGTCATTAAAAAATGTTATGTCTGTGTAAATGATAGATATTAGGCAATGCTTGGTCTTTAATAATATTTCCATAACTCTTAGATCGATCTGACTTTAAAATGCACATTATAACCCATCTCATTTTAAAAGGTAGCTAATTTTATCACAATTTTATCAATTTTATCACAGTCATCATTTAAATTGAGCATTTTTTTTTTCTTTCTCTAGGAAGAAAATGAAATGGAATGAAATGAAAAGGATGAGTACCTGAATCGAATCCAGCTTTGGCAGAGTACGGTCGCTGGCGATTATACCTCGAGCTGTAGACCTGTACGGCACCGTCTGCTGACGATGCGTATCGAGCCTCAGCGGTGTTGGGCGTGGATGAGTGGGGGCGTTTGGGGAGTGATGAAGATGGTTGTGATGACGTCATGGGATGATGCTGCGGCTGCTGGTAGTGGTGTCCATCGCCGGTGGTAGCAGTATTGCTGGCACCTGTGAAATGAGATGAATTAAAGGTAAAGTCCACCTCAGAAAATTGTTGATTTGAATCAACAGAGAAAAATCAGACAAGCACAATGCTGAAAATTCATCAAAATTGGATGTAAAATAAGAAAGTTATAACGTTTCAAAGTTTCGCTTATTTTCAACAAAATAGTTCAATGAACGAGCCAGTTACATCCAAATGAGAGAGTCGATAATGTAACTCACTATTTCTTTTGTTTTTTTATTGTTTGAATTATTCAATATTTCAATTTTATGAATTTGTATGAATTTCACAATGAGGACCTCCTTGCCTGAAGCACAAAATGTTAAAATAATGGAATTCCACGTGTTCAGATAGGAATGAAACCTCATTTCACATGACAATGATGATAAAATAAAAATATTTCATATTTCATAATAAAAGAAAAAAGAAATAGTGAGTGATGTCATCGGTTCCTCATTTGCACACCGACCGAGATGTGCACATAACTGTTTTGTGAAATGAAGCGAAGCTTTAAAATGCCATAACTTTCTTATTTTACATCCCATTTTGATGAAATTTTCAGTGTTATGCTTGTGGAATTTTTCTGTTTTTATTCAAATCAAGTTTTTGTTGGGGTGGACTTGTCCTTTAATAAGAAAAGAAAGACAGATGTAATGACTTGGATGACTCAATGCTGGATATGAAGTGCATGAATGGGCATCTGATAACAAAGGGTGTTCACACTGCCATTGAGTAGATCCTCAATGCAGACCTGCCAACCTCCGGGAATGAAAAATTGTATTCTGTGATGAAAAAAACAGCATTTTCCCCCAAAAAAGTGTATTTCATAATAAAATGCTTGGCGCACTCGCTCATCGCAAAAATGCGCACTGCTCTTGCAGATGAAAAAAACAAGATAGAAACATGTGTATGTCTCACCCTGGTTTAACAAAATGATTGAAAAAAAACCCCCAAGTTACCTGAAATTACATTGATCTTAATAGCCATATTTGTGTAAGTTTTGTGAAATAGAGACATGTAGTTACGATTTTTCTCAAATAACGATTGTGTAAAGAAAAAAAAATATATATTTTGTTTATTTTCATTTTTTTCACAAAAACATTTTTTAAAGAAAAAAACGTATTGCCGTATTTTGGTTGCAAAAACGTACTAAATACGCCAGAAACGTACTGGTTCGCAGGTCTGTCAATGCTGGATATGAAGTTGTGTATCTTACATGAATGGGTTTCTGAAAACAAAGGGTGTTCACACTGCCATTCTTATTGACTAGTTCCCAAGCATGCCTTTATTTTGGGCTCAAGGAGATCTTGTCAACATACATGTAGAAAATGAAAAAAAAAGATACATTAATCCATTTCCCCGTTTCTCCCTCCCTCTATTGATTCGAAGTCTTGACGAACTTCCGGGAGAACCGGGGAACGTTTCATGAACAGATTGGACATTGATTTTCACTGACAAATGTTATAAGCTACTGTATATCCTTGCATCTGATTGGCAGAGAGCTAAACAGTGAAAAATTACAGACAGAAGTCTTCATGAAATGCTCTCTCGGCGGTCAGACCCGTATCAACCATAGCCGCATCATATGCATTAGCATTACTAGTTACCATTATGCTGTTATATGGTACCTTCATTGAAATCTCTGACTTTCACTGTCAGTCGAGTATTTATTTATGGTAGTTGCCATTGGATGGTAAAGTTACCATAATTGTAAACTCCATTCAACAGGATGAGACTTATCACAATGAATGTACCATTGTACCATGAAGGTATCCTTTGGCATAGATGCGATGGGGGGGGGGGGGCCTTCCATTCACGAGTTGATACCATGCGTGACCATGGGGTCTTAAAAGCACCCTAAACACATAATTTCCATATTCTGAAAATGCACCCCTTAACAAGTATTGGCGTGTGAAACCCTACCCTTAACAAGTATTGGAAACAAAACGATACTCTTGGCAGATATTCCCTGAAATGAACCCCTAAACAAGTACAGGAATGTTTTATTGTTACGGGTCATTCGGTCGTCTGCTTTACCTCATTGGTTTAGTACAACCCCACCTTCTACACCTCGCGCAAATCGGACTCTAAACACGAAGTGTTGGGGCAAAAAGGACATCCTTTATAAAACATCTTAATTTTGTTTTATCATCCCCGCAAATTCGACCCTAAACACGTAATTTTCCTAGCGAAATAGATACCCTTTTTCATTTTTGTGTTTTTGACACTCTTATTACATGATGTACGTAACGTGCCCTATCGTGAAAAAGACATCCTTTTTACATGTTTTTTTGGTCGCGCATGGTATCCACTCATCAATGTAAGTGCCCCCCCCCCCCGGAGATGCGACTTAAAGATAAATGCCAGTTGTGGTAACGATTTCAAAACGAGTTCGTACAAAATCCAATGAAATGAACAACAAAATGTCTGTTTGTAAAAATAAAAAATATGTGCCAATGGATTCTGGAAGAAATTGTGTAATAGCTGAGAAATCAGCAAATAAGCACGGGGTTCGGGTCAAGCGTCGGGCCGACATTCAAAGCAATAATAATACTCTGTCTCACGTGCGCTTATCTGTGTTGGTGATCTTCAATGTAAACATTTTTCAGCGTAGATTTCACAAAGTTCAGTTTATGTATCTGTACCAGATCTAGATCCATGATCTTATAGTAATACTTAACCTTGGTTTTACTGACTTTCTTGTGAAATCATTGTTTACTGCAACTACTTTCATTTATCTTTAAGCTTTCAGGCTGAAAACAGACCCTTTTCATATACCTAATGTTACATGTATTCAATACAACTTTTCAAAATGTCAAGGTAAATCATATTCAGCTTTCCTTTCAACCATTTGATAACGTATTCTCTGTAATTTATGTTAATCCCTTCATTTAACGGTTTATTGATTTTTTCCCCACATAAATTGCATGATAAATTGCATGCATGACATTTTACAAATGGCACTGTTAGAATCCAACTCCATGTGACAAGGATTGATATGATATAGCAAGTCTCAGGCAACAAAAAGGACACAAAAGGTGGTTTCAGACCGCCTCAAAGTTCGTCAATTTCAGGTATTTTCTGATTGGGTAATTTACCCGATCAGAAAATACCAGGTAATATTGGCAATGTGACAGCAAATTACACGTAATCTCCCCGAAAGAAAAAATAGTAGGTACTTGTCAAATTACGAAAACTTTCATGGGGATTTTCCAAGGTCGCAGGTATTTCGGCAATGTGAAACCAATTTACGGCAACTTTTAGCTCAGTGTGGAGTTGGCCCTTAGCTGGGCGCGGGCGCCGTGGGTAGCTGCTGAGCTAGTGATTTTGAATCTCACGCCTAGCTTGCTTATCAGACCATACTGCGCATGCTCATAACTTCAGGAACCTATCCCGAAGCGTAGATTTCAGGGCGGTGTGAATGCAGAAATAATTAATGGGTATTTTTTAGCCTAAAAAACTTTCTTGTAATTTAACGGGGATTCTTATGATCGAGGTGGTTTGAAACCACCTACAGACGAGTGACAGATTGGAGTGATGAGTCATGACATTTTCTTTGATACAGCGCTAAAACTTCATCAGTGAGAATGGGACCGTGATAGTAGAAAGGCGGGGGAGACAGTGGCTACGCCTGCTTGATTCAATTGACTGCTGGCGAATGCTTGCAAGACTGACTAGCTTCATGCTAGAGCAGGTTTTTATGAATGAACCAGCCTTGGAATCCTATGCTCTTCACTTCTCAAAAATGTTTGTCCGTGGTTACAGGTGCACCAGATATTCTTATGATTTAATTTCTTTGACTAATTAATGAAATTGATGAGAGACTCTTAATGGTTTCGGAAGGTTAATACGTGGGTGGAATAGGTCTGGTGCTTCATGAAATGTCTATAAATATGCCACAGAAAACTAATAAAGAATGCACATAACAAAATAGTATATCTCTAAATGGTACTAAGCATGACTCTTAACAAATATTAACATTTCACATTTTGTTGTTCACAACAATATACTTAATTACAGAACCACGGGTACCAATAAAATGCATCATTACAAGATGAATTAGAATTTTATGTCAATAACAAATAGCAATAAAGATGTGGGTGGATTTGGTTAAAGAGAAATTCCAGTAGTTGCAGTAAACACTGAATTCATGAGAAAGTCTGTAAAACCAGGCTTAATTGTCATTATATCATCGAGGATCTAGATCTGGTACAGTTACATAAACTGAACTTTGTGAAATCTTCAAATCTACGCTGAAAAATGTTCACACTAAAGATCACCGACACAGATAGGCACACGTGGGACAGTGTATTCTTATTGCTGGAATAAAGACCCGACGGAAGTGACCGAATATGCGCTTATTTTGCTTATTTCTCAGCAATTACACAATTTCTTCCAGAATCCTTTGGCACATATTTTTTATTCATACAAACAGACACTTGGGTGGTCATTATATTAGATTCTGTAAAAAGTCATTTTGAGATCGTTACCAATACTGGAATTTATCTTTAAATGGATCAAAAGAAACAGTATGTGATATACCCTACCTTACAAACACAACTTTCAACAGTTATTCATTCCAAACTAATCACACCTTTACTGTTCTCAGCAGGTTGATTTGTTTCTATGCTACTAATTAGTTTCAATTGCTGTTGGATGACTTAACCATGAACAACAGAGATTTGTAGTTGGAAATATGTGGGTGTCTATTTGGTAAATGTCAAATGGAGTAAAAGCCTTTATAATATGATCCTATGGGCATGTTCACGCTGACGTTACACGGCACAATTTTACACACCTTTCATTGTGTGTATCTCTAAAACAACAAATGATGGGAGTTTGCTTTTGATAGAATTAATAAAGTGAACCTTGCTGTATACTCTGATACTAAGTTTTTCAATGTAACCACATTCGTTACGCATCAGCAAGCAAAAATGTGTCGGAAACTGACGTTACGCAAAAGAGACATGCAATTTCAGGGTATTCAGTAAAATTGAAATATATCATGTCTCTGAGAAGAGTAATAATTTGAACATGTATATACCTTCATTACTAGGTTAAGATGTGTCAAAATATTAAATAATTTGTTTTTGTCTTTTGGGGGCTATGATAATTTTTCCATGACCATGCTGGTATATTTGCCATAGAGATAACACATGGAAGTCAAATGTGTGGAATCATTGCATTGTATCTTCTGTGCAGGGCTTCACATGAAAGTGAGCTTGATGTGGATGGAACATTGGAACATTTCAATGAAAAAGCTTTTTCTTTTTCTTAATTCCTTTTCTTTGATTTGAACATTTTTTACTTATTGGTAACTGACATTACACATTAACATTTACCAGTGCTATATGGTTTTCAAAGGCATAATTTTCTTGCTACTTATATGTAAGGCTTTTTAAAATCATGAAAGTTTCATAATACTTCACATTTTAATTTCAACACTGCTACAAAATGTTTTTTTTTTTATCATAGGCAAAAAAAAAGAAGTTTGAGTTTTTGTAAAACAGAGTGTGATATTTCATATGAAGCCATTACTGCTCACACATGTTTGTACTTGTAATCTAATTTGCCTTCATGATTCTATCCAATGCAATTTCAGAGAAACACTTTCCTCTCTTACAAGAAATGCCCTACATGTATTTAGGTTACAAGACACCCAAGTAATTGAAGTTCAAACTCACTGTTGATTATTCCGAAACTACACAAATTTGATCCCAATTTCATGATTCTATTCACAATTGAAAGCAACTGCCCCAGTCACACCTATGATACTGATTCCTAACCAACCAGTGGTATATCATTGGAAACAGGGTCATAGATTTGGTTGGGCAGGAATCGGCTTTGCAGTTGTGACTGTGGTGTACCAGTTGGGAGTGATGTGGATTGTTTTATCAACTGCCTTGGGGTTTAAAGTAAGGTTTACAAGTTCAAATCTCACCATGAACACACTGGAATAAGTCACTGAACAGGTGGCCACCATATTACCAACTTGAAATACATATTCAGGACGTCTACTTATAAACAAATCACATTCTAACAAGATTATTTGAAGTCAGTTAAGGACAATGGCATTATCCACTCTCCACTATTTTCCAAATAAAAGAAAACTTGAAAGTGAATTGAACAAGATTCTTAATTTTTTGCAAACAATAAGCTTTTAAAGAATTTAAAAGTCACTGAACTTTGTAGAGCAATATAAGCCTCTTTCCAATACACTATGACTACACCTTTCCCCTATTGAATAAGCAACAAATGTATTTCTTGCATTAAATTCAAATGAAAAGGATGTATTCCTGTTGTAAATAACCTAAGGGATAAAATGACTCTCCATCAAGCCATAACACAAGTCAAACATAAATTTAGTTTGGTAATTCTTCATTTTAGGGTACATTGTACAATATTGTCTTGTTTGGGAACTCAAGATTGAAAACCAAGTCTCTAATCCAAAACTTGGAGTCTTCAGGCTTGCAAATTGCGGGGTGTACTTTTTAGCACTTTTTTATTTTTCACTTTTTTTTCCTATTGACTTTATAGACATAAATCTATACCACACGCAGCCTGTCACGTCTACATGTAATTCTCACTGTAGGTATAAATACTATCTATAAACTGTCGGGGAATGTCTAATGGCACAACCTTGGCATACCGAGCCAAATTCACTTTTCACACATGAAGATATATATCATTATACATATTCCACACTCCCAACTGCACAATTTGCTATTTAGGATTTGGAAGCATTACTTCACCCCATTCACTGACACAAATCTATCATTCGTTTCTCTGACTGCAGGCACACCGATGAAACCCAAGTCCATACTGACTGATAATATGTCATCATAAATAATGTAATAGCTTTGCTTGATTGGGAGTAAGATTCGTTGGTGTGGCTGCACCGTTAATCAATATGTAGGTCTACTATAAATTCAATATGAGGCCGTTCTCATTACGCTTTCTAAAACTAGTTTACTGAAAACCAATTCAGGAAACCACTTCGGAAGATCGCTTTGCTAGCGTTCCCACTTGATCACACGAAAGTGGTTTTCAAAATCACTTCACGTAAAGCGCTCTTGTTGCTATGGAAATGCTCTCAGTGGGGCGACACGTTTCGCGCGAAATTCGAAACCGCAGCATAGGCATTCTACACCTATAGCGTGCTCAAAATGTGCGAAGATCGCTTCCCGAAGAACGGTTGTGTCTTCACTTATGCTAAAACCAGTTTAACGAGGCAAAGCGATCTTGATAACTACATCGCGAGGTGGCTTTCCAAACAGGTTTGGAAGATCGCTTCCAAGACCGCTTTCACCGTTCTCACTACGTGTTAAACTAGTTTCCACTAAACTAGTTTTCTTTAAACTAGTTTTAGGAACGTAGTGAGAACAGCCTCTATGACATCCGAAAACTGCACATAGTGGGCAGATGTTGGTTGGAGGAACTCATTAGGAATGTTGTTTATCCTTTCTTGTGTTTACAAGGTCAATATTCTTGACATATATGTAGACACAATACTCTTACCGCATCCCATGTATTTTTCCCCTACTTCTGTGTCAGAGCATTTCATGAAGCAAGTGGTGATTTTTACTGACAATTGTTACAAGCTACTGAAATCCTTGCATCCCATTGGCTTAGAACAAATTAATTTCTGGAAATCACTGACTATTTGCTTCATAAGACAATTCCCTGATATTTGAGATAAGAGGAGATAACTAATTTGAAAAACATATACAGTTGGAATGCCCGTCAGTCTCGCCTGCATTACCTGATTCATTATTACAGCAATGTTGACTTTGAAAACAAAAAAACAAAGGATAATATGACAACAGAGCCAGTGCTGTTATGTCCAAGTTTCATGAAATAGGCCCATATACTTTCCCAGGTGGGGCCACTTCCATTTACAAGTGGATACCATGCGCGACCATGGGGTCTCGAAAAGCACCCTAAACACGTAATTTCCATATTCTGAAAATGCACCCCTTAACAAGTATTGGCGTGTGAAACCCTACCCTTAACAAGTATTGGAAACAAAACGATATACTCTTGGCAAATATTCCCTGAAATGAACCCCTAAACAAGTACAGGAATGTTTTTACGGGTCCTTCGGTCGTCGGCTTTACCTTATTTGGTTTAGTACGACCCCATCTTCTACACCTCGCGCAAATCGGACTCTAAACACGAAGTGTTGGGGCAAAAAGGACATCCTTTATAAAACATTTTAATTTTGTTTTATCATCCCCGCAAATTCGACCCTAAACACGTAATTTTCCTAGCGAAATAGATACCCTTTTTTCATTATTTTTGTGTTTTTGACACCCTTATCACGTTACGTACGTAACGTGCCCTATCGTGAAAAAGACATCCTTTTTACGTGTTTTTTTGGTCGCGCATGGTATCCACTCGTCAATGTAAGTGGCCCCTCCGGGATACTTTCTAAGTTATGATGACATTTCAAACTTTAACTATCGTTAAAATATAAATATTGATGTCACCTTTGTCGTCAGAAAAGCGGCCTATAGTCTCACTCTACTATGCAGGCAAGATAGTAAAACTAGTCTGATCAGGCTATATTACATTCTGGTGATGTTTACATTTCCAAAACAAAGAATTTTTCCAAATTGAAGGAATGTGTCAATCAATTTCTAGTCTAGATCAAATTTCCAACTTATTTGAGACTCAATCTTGAAAAATAAATCTTGGTAGAGAAGAAAAAAAAACCCAAATTTTTGAAACATACGCACACATACAATGAAAAAAAATGAATCAACTAATATAAACTCCACTGGAGTGGCCTTATTAAGTCTGCAACAGAAATGAGCATATTAGGGTACAAAGAAAACTCTGTCAAATCAGAGCAAGTTCATACTTGTGAAGACGTCTCCACTCCAATTTACATCTTTCATATCCTTCCTTTCTATTCTCTCTCTTCTTCTTCTCCTTGTACATTCTTTCAAAGTGATTTATGGAGAATGTTGATTATGGTTAACAAGGGACTTCAGAAAGCAGACAATGCACGTACATAGATTCAATCTTAGCCAGCTGCTTGGCAATACAGAAAGATAAATCATTATCCCATCTAAGCCTCCTTTTAAAACCAAGAATAAATCTTACAGCTATCACGGTTAAAAAAAATCTTATACCGTTTTGTTAGCTCGCATTTACTTGACGGTTACCATGTGTAGACCCTTGTCCACTGTATATCTAAATGCTCTTGGCACAAAGGACAAAGCTGGTTTGTGAGGTAAGTGCAAGGTAAAAATCATGGTAAGCACGGAACAGCTTCTGTAGCCATCCTGTGTGATCCACTGTTTAAACCTAGATCTAAACCCTCATTAGGTTGAAAAGGGATGGCAAAGTATTGCACTCACCACCTTCCTTACTTTTCGACAAAATTGCTGACATAAATGTATACATGCAAAATATCATGGAGGAACCCCATTGCCCAATGAAATCAAAAATTGACCAGGGGCCCATAACACAAAGCTTAGCAATGATCGTAGAAAACACTTTTCTACGATTGATTTCCATTGACTACAATACACAATCAATTGTAAAAATCAAGCGTACTATTAATCGCTATTAAGGCATGGTCACACCGCCCGAGCGTTGTTGGAGCAGTTGTGGAGCGGAGAGAATAAAAATCATCACCGCTCGCTACCGCTCCAACGACGCTCGGGCGGTGTGACCAGGCCTTAACCTTTGTGTTACGGGACCCAGGTTTACTGGCATATCACATATCAACACACAACATAATGACAGAAAAACAACCCTTAGATATGAAGCATAACCCCTAGTAAGAATCCCATAGAAGACAACAGGCAAGAGTCAGAAGAAAAAAATATACCTCAAGTGACTCAAGGTTAAACAGACAGATACACTTCAAAATCGAATACTTTTCCCTACATAACACATCAATTAAATCTTTAATGTATTCAAATGAAATGAATAATTAAAGGATAAATATGGGTGGCGCATAAAGAAGTATGTGGATGATAACATAATAGTTTTACCATTATTTGAAGAATAACAAAAACAATAACAGATGTTGTTTGAAGTACTTGTTATTTGTAACTCTTATAAGGCCACCGCACAACTTACGATTGTCCGCGATCCGATTTTCGAACAAATCGCATTTTGTTCATTTTCTGAAAATGTGAATGGAACATATCATTTTACTTGAGGTTAAAATTAATTGAAAAAATACTAAATATAACCATTTTGAAAGATTGAAAGACTTTATTTTGGAGTAAAGGCCAAATTAGTTTCAAATTGAAGCCAATCGCATGACTGCTATGACGTCATTATGACTAGATATTAAATTTCCTTTTATTCTAAGAAAGATGATAGCATAGTAAAAAATTTGAACATAGGTATTCGTACGATGATTTAGAACATTACACAGTAAGATATTCAAAGTCTCAATATTACCATCAAATTCTATTACATTTTATTCTGAAATCGGGTCGCAGACCAATCGTAAGGTGTCATTAGCCTTTATCTTGTGGGAATCCATGCACATATATGATCACGACTTCACAGCAGAATGGAAGGTAAAACACATGAAGCAGTAGCACAAATGAATTCCAAAAGATGAAATGAATTTAATGTGGCTTTTTTTACATCTGTAGCTAAACACTTGGTATTGTGACTGTGAATTGCCTCATACTCCTGACTGTATTTATAGAAAATAATATGTAGGTTTTAATAACAGCAAGTGTAATCCAAACTTTTACATAAAATGCACCAAACTTCATATTGCTAGTGGATGGTACTCAATGAACTTTGAACAGGGAATTAAAGTGATGTTTTAACAGAAGCTTGATAGTATTTAAAGGGGAAGTTCACCCTGACAAAAGTTTATTGTAAAAATAGCAAAAAAAAATAATAAAAAATATTGCAGAAGGTTTGAGAAAAATTCATCAAATAATTAAAAAGTTATTAGAATTTCAATTATTTGATTTGTGACGTCATATGCGAGTAGCATTCCTACATAGCGAATGGTAAAAAATCAATGAAATGTCATTTTCTCATAAAATTGAAAATGGTTTCACTCTAACTTTTGTATATCAATAGACAAATTAGACAAATCATTTCATACCCGATCATGAAAAGAAAATTAAGTCATCAGGAACCATACAAAATTTGAAATTCATACATTTTATATTACATAACACATGGGGCAGCTGCTCGTTTATGACGTCACAAATCCAAAATTTTGAACTCTAATAACTTTCTTACTCTTTAACGGATTTTCCTCAAACCTTCACCAATATTTTTTACTACTTTTTCTGCTATTTTCACAACAAAGTTTTCTTCAGGATGAACTTACCCTTTAAAAAAAAGGTTTCTTTTTATATCATAATTTTAATAACTCAAATAATAATCAGTAACACATGAATTAGGAATTTTGTGATTTATCTTGTGAGCAGTCATAAGAACTCAAGGAATAACATTTAATCAAATTTGGTATAATATAATTTTTTTCTTCAAATGAATCACCATTTATATTTGCAACAATGATTGTCATAGAGCATTTAAGATCGGTAATTATTAGGAAATAACATACAACTGATTTTGCTTGCTAAAGTGAATGGGGAAAAGTTCAGAAGAATTTGCATATCATACATGTCCCTGAGTCAAATTAACTGACTCCAACTTCAACAAACTCAGGACTTACTCTACTTTTATTAATAAGGGACCTCTCACACTTTATGTAAATTATTTCTCTATTTTTGCATCCATCTATGAAAGCTTAATCTAAAAATAGGCAGTTTTGAAAAACAAGTTTTGAAGTTTAGTGTGAAGAAAAAACCCAAAATTTTTACAGGATGAAGGGATTGCTTAATATGTATAGCACTATAAAGAAAGGAAATGGATACTGAGATTACTGGAAAAAAAAATTACAAAGAAGTGCATTTTACAATGACCGACAGCCAAGAATATTATCTCTACTTGGGGCAAGGGATGTTACATATTCCATTAATATAGTATTTTTTTTAAATATATGAATGAAAAAATAATTACTGTGTATAATATAATGATTGAGGGATGTAATAAAACAAAGCATCGTTAAATGCATTCTTCATTAATCTCATTTTAAAGATGGTCCATCATCATGGTGATAAATGTTAGTAATTTATCTGTATCATATCCAAATATCACAATCAATACGAAAATAAAATTTGAATTGATCTGTGAACTTTACGCAAGCTAATAACCTTTTCCCAGTCTGTTGTTACTAACTATATTAATTTCAGGTTACCTAAATATGGCACAACGGCAAATACATACATGTACCGTCGTTAATGCTGGCACCCTTGAATGAGATAGTTAATATTGGGCATTGTAATTACATCCCTTAACACTTGTTTTTGAAGATAATAATATTATTTATATCGCGCCATCTATCTAGAAATATTCTATTCCGAGGGGTGTTTTTTATAAATTATTATTATTACCCCGGCTTTAGCTTGAGCTGCCTTCCAGCGCTCATGCATTCAAGGAATTAATCCTGCCGGGTACCCATTCACCTCACCTGGGTCGAGTGCAGCAAAATGTGGATAAATTTCTTGCTGAAGGAAATTACGCCATGGCTGGGATTCGAACCCATGACCGTCTGTTTCAAAGTCAGAAGACTTATCCACTGGGCCACAATGCCCCACTTATAATGAATATGATTTAGTAGTACTTTATGGTAATGTGATGTGCATGAGATGAAAGATGGAAAAAAAAACTTTTTGAGTGCATGATGATGTTTATATAAAGAAGCTAACCTGCTGCAGCATAGTAGTGTTGAAGAGCTTTAGCTGAGTGGATACCATGCTTAGCTGGGATTGAGCTGAAATCTAAAATACATCCAAGCAAATAAACATCTACTAGCATTCTAACATTCACATGACAATTTTCAAAATATCCAGTACGATATCTTCAAGTATACTTTATGACTTCCTTTATTTTTTGTTTTACTTGTGCATAAAAAGTAATACATTTTAGATGACTATTCCTTCATACAAGTAACCTTTTTTTTCAGTCTCATTTTCTTTCATATCTTTCTGAATTTAAGAAATCTGTTCTTATGTTACTTCTATACATTATATTGTCATGGTTACTATGATTGAAATAAATAGGTTGTCTAAAGTTCTGGCAAAGATTCATTCAATCATTTAAATTATACTGTACAATATCATCATTTCAATTGGCTATTACAAAAGTAAAGTGACTATTTTATTTCATTGGTTGATTCTTTCCGAAGGTTTGAATTTTGCTCATAAGAATCAATAATCCCTCTCCAAAATGTTATAATTTTAAGAAATAAGGCTCTTCAAACAACTACCTTCTAGGGCGTTGCAAGAAAATTGCGATCAATTGCAAGTAAATTTTTGTTCCCAAAATCAAGCATATGCCATGCAATCAATTGCAAATTTGCAATTGATTGCTAATCTGCTCCATGAAACAAGGAGTGTAATCTGATTTGCTAAAAGTTAAAAGTGATCAATTAACTGTAAAATTGCAACAGAATATTTGCGATTGATTGCAAATATTTTCTTGCAACACCCCCTTAAAGATTTCTGCTTTTATGTTAAAAAGTTTCGTACATAGACTGTAACCTTACATTTCTTCCACATTGCATACTAGACAAGTGATTTTATACAAAGATGATAAAAAAAGAAGCAAAAGATTAGTGATAATCTTTGTAAGACTTGGAGGGTTACTTATTGCTTTAATACAAAAAAAAACAGCATCAATTAAAAATAATATTTCTTTAGATAATGAAAAATATATAAAAAAGACATCGCACATGCTTTCTGTCAACATTGTTGAGAAAAGGCGCCAAAAAGCTATGATAAATAAGTTTTTTTTTTAAATCATTCTGTAACTTATTCTTGAATTATCCATCAGCAGAAAATGAAATTTCATGCCAATAACATGACACGTTGTTATTTTCACCCGAATCCGTTCCTGTAAGTTTCATTTGAGTACCACATGTATACATTGATGTTTCACGTTAGTAGTCTAACATCACCTGAAGAAAATAATCTTTTAGTTTAAGAATCAAACCCTTTCTTGGAAGTTTTGACGTAAATCAAAATACTTTCATAGAAATTTGGACAAAAAATGGGAAATGCATGGATGTAAAGATGTGAAATAAGAAATTTCATCAATATTTTTAGGGATTCCCCCATCAGTTTTAGCATGAAACCATTTTAAAAAGTTGGGTTGTACGAAAGCGGAAAAACAAGAAATAATATCAATGAAAGTGTGGGGATAATTTGGAAAAAACAATAGGAAAGTTATGAGCATTTGAACTTCTCAATCATTAATCAAAGAGAGAGGTGTTGGCTCAGTCAGTAACACGTCTGCCCGTCGAACCGAAGATCGTGGGTTCGAGTCCACCCGGGCGTGTGACTAAAGCCAGTGCGTTGTGTATAAACGTCTCTCCCATGTTTCATAGATGCAGGCTATGTTACAATAGAAAACACTCCGTCCCTTGGATAGGACGTTAAAAGGAGGCCCCTTGTAGAGGAGAGTCACCACCTTTGCACGTTAAGAACCCATTGCACTATTTGTATAAGAGTAGGGGGAAACCCCGGTGTAGTGGTCCACCTGCATTCCCCCCAATCAGTTATATCGGAAGGAGAGACCTGCCGGTCACGGTAATTCAGTTTGCTTTTCACCTCCCAGGCACAGGTGACGCCAAACAAATAATAATAACATCCTTCCATTGGCAATGCCACCGAGATTTGTGATGTCATAGAAGTATAACTCTCAAATTTGTACAATGAAATTACACCCCAAAACATTTTATTTTACACCATTTATAATGCTAGTACAAATTTTCTGTTCATGATATATTTACAAAACCTCTCTATGTCCTCCCATGAAAAACCATCTGACCTCTGGATAGACTTAATGAAAGTAACAAGCCTCTGGCCGTCTCATCTGCATTACGTGATTCAATATAGCAGCAGTGCTGACTTTGAAAGCTACTACTATAAAACAAATATTCACAAAAAACACCATTCATATACTGATACTACGTTCATTGACCCTAAATGACATTTGACCTTGATCATGTGACCTAAGACTTGTCAAATGATACTTGCTTACCCCTATATCCACATTTTATAAACTGTATCTAAACTTTGAATCTTATGACAGCAATCTAATAATTACCTCCAAAATGGCCAAAGTTCAATAACCTTAAATGATCTTTGACTTTGGTCATGTGACCTGAAACTTGTATGAGATGTTCAGTGATACTTGATTACTCTTATTGTCCAAGTTTTATGAACTAGATCTATACACTTTCAGAGTTATGATGGTTATTCAACAAATATTCATTTTTGAAGTTATGATGAAATTAAACAAAAACTTAACCATAGGTTAAGATTTTGATGTTGATTCCCCAACATGATCTATGTTCATTGACCCTAAATGACCTTTGTCATGTGACCTGAAACTCAGGCTGGATGTTCAGTAATACTTGATTAACCTAATGTCAAAGTTTCATGAACTACGTCAATATACTTTCTAAGTTATGCTGTCAGTGTCATTTCAAAAACTTAACCTTTGGTTAAGATTTGATGTTGACGCTGTTGCCGCCGTCGGAAAAGGGGAGCCTATAGTCTCACTCTGCTACGCAGGTGAGACAATACTTAAACGTAAAATAAAGTATAAAAGTTGTACAAGTGTGACATCATAGATTTAGAATGGGGAGATGTCCATATTAAAATGTTCATAACTTATCTTATTTGCTCAATTTTTCTCAAACTTTCATTGGTTTCTTTGATTTTTCTTTTTTCACACAAGCTGAGTTGTCCCCATGGTTTCATTCTCCTTGACTGCCCCTTTATAAAAAAAAACACCCCACAAAAAACAAAAAACGGTTAAGAATATTTCAAAATAAACTTAATGCTTCAGAACACATCTTCAAATTCAACTTTACGTCCACCTTTACTGTCATATCATAATCTTCATCCATGCCTTCACCTTTAAATTTGCTAGCAAAGTGAGTATACACATTCTTGTTCTTGGTGCAACAGCACATATTACTAATAATCAGAAGTTAATGAAGAAAAGAAAGTAACAAAATGCTCAAATTTTCATCTGTGTTTTAGTGGTGTTTGAATTGATAATGAAATATTTGACTTACTTGTATCTTTCGCTGTATCTCCAGCAGCTCCACTACCCTTGTGACTGGTAGTATGTAAATTCTCTGTAGAACTTGACCGCCGATGCAACAGTGCCGGTCCTGCATTGCTACCATGCCTGTGATGATGATGATGTTGCTGAACCTGCTGCTGGTGATGTTGATGGTTATTGTGATGTTGATGGTTATTGTGATGTTGATGGTTGGCATTGTTGACCGAGGTAGGTTGTGACATCATCTCTGATATCGATTTAGGATTGCTGGTACTGGTTCCGAGGAAGATGCTGGCTGATTTGTTCTGTTTGGTGTACGTCGTAAGGAGTTCTTCCAACTCATTCTCGCTGTCATCAAAGAAATATGTAAAACAGTATTAGCCATCACTGAAAATTCAATGTATTTAATTTGTAATAAACCTATATCCAAGATATATAACTTGTTGTTATTCTTCTGGCATACACACTGACTATAGGGATAAGAAATTTGCACCAAATTACAGGATATCGGACAAGGTTCTAACAAAAGAAAATTTCCAAGCTTCAAATTAATACAAGGTATGCAAAAAGGTTTGGTTTTTTTTCTTCAAATTTAAGTTTCTCTATTTTTTTTAAAAGAAAAATTATCATTTTTCCCCCATGCAGCCAGTAAAAAATCTAGCATAGCTCTCAACCAATCAGATTACAAGGATTATCTCATCCATTCTATAATACTTACTTGGCCACTCCAACAAAATGAGAGAACCTATTGTCATCAATGCTCTCATCTTCCTCTTCAAACTGATGATGATTGTGAGGTTTGACGATCTTCTTAGGTTTCTTACTCTCCATTTCATCTGTTTCCTACAGGTTCATCAATGATAAAATAGGAAATATAATTAGTTTTATCAAAAGGTCAAGTCCATCTCAGAAAAATGTTGATTTGAATCAGTACAGAAAAATCAGACAAGCATAATGCTGAAAATTTCATCAAAATTGGATGTAAAATAAGACAGTTATTATGAAGTTTCGCTTAATTTTCACATAATAGTTATTTGCACAATTTAGCCACATGCAAATGAGAGAATCGATGATGTCCCTCACTCACTATTTCTTGTTTTTTATTGTTTGAATTATACAACACTTCAATTTTTACAGATTTGACAATAAAGACCAACTTGACTAAAACATAAAATGTTAAACAATGGTAATTTCACATGTTCACGGCGAAAAAAAAAAATGAGGAGAAAATTACAATATATCATATTTCAAATAATGAAATACAAAAGAAATAGTGAGTGATGGCATCAAATCCCTCATTTGCATACTGACCAGGATGTGAATATAACTATTTTGTGAAATTAAGCGAAACTTAAGAAGGTCATAACTTTCTTATTTTACATCCGATTTTGATGAAATTTTCTGTGTTGTGCTTGTTGGATTTTTCTCTTTTATTCAAATCCACTTTTTGTTCGGATGGACTTGTCCTATGAATAGATTGAACCATCATATGTATTTGATTACAGTGCCTTGTCAATTCCCTATTCATTTCCAAATCACAACAAGATTGTCGCTAAGGGGAGCACATAATACACCTGCCTGTAACACGAAAATTGAGTTATTGGTCAAGTAAGAAATACAGAAGGTGGCGACTTCAACTCTGACCTTCTGACCTCAAAATCAATAGAATTGCTGGGATCTATGCTAGTATCATACACACCAAATTATATGGGCCTAGGTTAAGTTAAACTGAATTTATCATGTTTACAAGGATTGCAGAAGGGTAAGATGAAAATATGTAACTGTGACCTGGACTTGTGAACAATAAGTAAAACTTTGAAATGTCATAATTTTCCTATTTTACATCCGATTTTGAAGAAATTTTCAGCGTTATGCTAGTTTGATTTTTCTTTATTTATTCAAATCAACATTTTTCTGGGGTGGACTTGACGTTTAAAGAAAAAGAATACATAATGTACCATGAATCCTCTAAGATGATTCATTCTCTTCACATCAAAACTTTCAGACGTTGCTTGATACCAACCTTGCTATATATCTGGACAAAATCCACTAGTTGCTTTGCAAGGATTCTTCTCCTGTCGTGAATGGGAAGCTTTCTACTAGGCACTATCACTTTGAATTGCTGTTGAAGATTGCTTGCTGCCCTCTTCAGGAATCGCAACACAAGATCCTATGATATATGCAAGGAATGAATAGCATGGGTTTCAAAGGATAAGATGGTAGATTCAGACAGAATAGCAATGCTTAAGGATTGGAGAGATAAAGGCGAAGATAGTTCCACTGGACAAAGTAAAAAAGTAAAATTAGTTGTCGAAGAATAATAACGTTCAATAATAGAAGATGACTCCCAATACCATTCCACTGGACACGTTAAAATGAACAAGTGGAATGCCTCTGGCCGTCTCACCTGCATCACACGGTTCAATATAGCAGCAGTGCTGACTTTGAATACTACTCTAACTCGCACAAGATGTTCAGCGATACATGGTTACTCTTATGTCCACTTTTTATGAACTAGACCAATAAACTTACAGAGATATGATGGTTATTCAACAAAAACCCCAACATGGCCAAAGTTCATTGACCTTACATGACCTGTGACCTTGATCATGTGACCTGAAACTCGCACAGGATGTTAGTGATACTTGATTACTCTTATGTACAAGTTTCATGAATCAGATCCATAAACTTTCAAAGTTATGATGGTAATTCAACAGATACACCCAGTTCGGCCAAAGTTCATTGACCTTTGACCTTGGTCATGTGACCTGAAACGCGCACAGGATGTTCAGAGATACTTGATTACTATAATGTCCAAGTTTAATGAACTAGACCAATAAACTTTCAAAGTTATGATGGTAATTCAACAGATACCCCCATTCGGCCAAAGTTCATTGACCCTAAATGACCTTTGACCTTAATCATGAGACCTGAAACTTGCACAAAATGTTCAGTGATGCTTGATTACTATTATGTCCAAGTTTCATGAATCAGATCCATAAACTTTCAAAGTTATGATGGGAATTCAACAGATATCTGCAATTCGGCCAAAGTTCATTGACCCTAAATGACCTTTGACCTTGGTCATGTGACGTGAAACTCGTGCAGGATGTTCAGCGATACTTGATTAACCTTATGTCCAAGTTTCATGAACTAGGTCCATATATTTTCTAAGTTATGATGACATTTCAAAAACTTAACCTCAGGTTAAGATTTCGATGTTGATCCCTCCAACATGGTCTAAGTTCATTGACCCTAAATGACCTTTGACCTTGGTCATGTGACATGAAACTCTAATAGGATGTTCAGTAATACTTGATTGACCTTATGGCCAAGTTTTATTAACTAGGTCCATATACTTTCTAAGTTATGACGTCATTTCAAAAACTTAACCTCAGGTTAAGATTTGATGTTGACGCCGCCGCCGCCGCCGTCGGAAAAGCGGCGCCTATAGTCTCACTCTGCTTCGCAGGTGAGACAACAACTATGTGAGAAAAGGGGTTTCCATGCATTATGATACAGTTACACCAACGAAACAAACACCAGACAGAATGTCATCTGTAATAATGCAATAGCTTTTGTTGGTTTGTAGAGTTGTGCCAATGAGACTGTGGCATTATGAATTTGACAAGCAAACAAGACATTCTGGCAAAATGGCAGACCTGCCAACCTCTGGGAATGAAAAACTGTATTCTGTGATAAAAAAAATGTATTTTTCCCCAAAAAAGTGTATTTCATAATAAAATGCTTGGCGCACTCGCTCATCGCGGCGTTCAAGTTGCATGCTAGCTAAAATGCGCATTTCTCTTGCAGATGAAAAAAAAAACATTGAAACATGTGTATATCTCACCCTGGTTTAAAAAAAAATTATTGAAAAAAAAAACGTTACCTGAAATTACATTGATCTAATAACCATATTTGTGTACGTTGTTTTGAAATAGAGATGATTTTTCTCAATAAATTACGATTTTGTAAAAAAAAGTTATCATTTAAAGAAAAAACGTACTGCCATATTTTAGTTACAAAAATGTACTAAATATGCCTAAAATGTACTGGTTGGCAGGTCTGAAATGGCTGTATTTTAATAAGAAACTGGAAATGATAAGTATAATTCACTTACCATTTGTTCATCATGTTGGTCTGTCTCGTCTAGTTTCTCTGGTGGTTTGCTTGTTTCGGCGAGTAATCTCTGTTGAACTCTCAGGAGGTAGGTAGCAAAGGCATTTCTGGCTTGCAGCTTGCTATACAGGCAAGAATCAATTAAACATTATGTTATGTATTGTGATGATACACAAACATCAAATAGCACTCTTACTGGTAATCTGAGTTCATTGTCATAAAACCTGAATAAGTCCAGTTATCACCTTACTACATGGGCCAAATTATACAACTAGGTGATTACTATATGTCCTGGATACTACAGACAAAATAAAAATAAAGATGGATCTGAACAGGTCCGGACATTTGTATAACAGAATAGTATTTTTTTTCCTTGATAAAGTAGTGTACTAATAAAAGAGGTAAAGCTTACATAGTACAACATTCAATACCTTGATAAAAGATACTTTAGAATATCAGTCAATATCCAACCTGCCAAACTCTGAAAAAGAAAAATTTGATTCTTTAACCCCCAAAACTGTATTTTATGATATAAATCTAGCAAATTGACTAAATACATTGGTTCGCATTGCGATACTGGAAAAAAAAGTTTTGCTGTCTGAAAGTGGTATAACCACAGGTTTACAGTGTAAAAGTGGCATTCTCAGAATGTCTTTTTCATTATTTCTCGCAAAAGTACTCTTAAAACCAATGTGAACCAATGTTTCAACAAGTGGAGCACCTCTGGCAGTCTCACCTGCATCGCGCAATTCAATATAGCAGCAGTGGTGATTTTGAAAACTACTATAACATAATTATTAAAAAAAAACATTCATATAATGATACAATACTACGTTCATTGACAAGTCTCAATATTAGCATCAAATTCTATGACATTTTATTCTTTTATTCGGGCCGCAGACCATTCGTAAGGTGTGCCGTCGCCTTTTGAGTGTTACATAGACCATGGAATGTCAGGTATGCTACAAATGATGTGGAACGCCAAAAATTAAATGTATGTAGATCGTAAAAAATGCTTGAAAGAACCTGTATTCTTATTGAGAAATCGTACTGATACGACTAACATCGTACTGGTTGGCAGGTCTGGAATTTTTCCACCTTGATCAAACAACATTTTAAGAATAGGAAAATAGATTTAAAGTTACCTTAAATCACCGCCCCTGTCCAAGATATCAGGGACATTCACCATCTCTCGGATCTCTTCTTTAGTCGGTCCTTTTGGTTTCTGTACCTCTAGAACCATCCTAGCTCCAATATTGTTCTCTGTTTTCACCCCTCCTGATCCCTGACTGGGTCCAACGGGGGGTTTACCTTGCACCCCATTAGCAGATGATCCAGTTATACCTGTCCCTTCACCACCACCTCCTCCTCTATCTACACCCTTTGTATCGTTCATATTAACTTGCGATGTACCAGAGGTTTGTTTTGATGATGGTGGTGGTTGATGTGAAGCTACTGCAGCATTTGTGCTATGAGTTTGTTGGCCAGTGGGTTCAGTTTGCTTTACAGGGTTTTTGTTTTGTCCTGTTTGGGGCCGTGAGTCCAGTTTGCCCTGGGCAAGAGGTGTCCTGGATGGTAAGGGTTCTGACTTCACCTCAATTTTGCTCGGAACTGCAGTCCTGGGGTTTGGTGCTGAAAGGGAAGGAAATCAAATTGAAAGTTGTCAAAGCAAATGTGAGCACTGACCTAAACACTTTTTCTTTCAAAAGTATGATTAGATATGTGCAAAACAATTACGATTAGATTTTTGTATACAATTGTAACAATGAAATGAAAATCAAGACTTCAAAATCATGAAAAACATACCAGTGATTTATCTAATTCTCAAGATAGTGACAAGACCATGGTGGATTAAGTGGAAGACCTTGTTTTATTAAGCCGAAAGAAAAGTGTATACAAAATGCTGGTGAGATGGACTTCCCTTATTTTGGTTGTCAAAAAAATCCTGGATGTGCTACTGATAAGAAGTCTGAAAATTGTTATCACAGAAACGTGGCTCACCACATCTCCCTCAAATATTCCATCAATGTATCATCATCATCATCATCACCATCGTCATCATCATCATCATCATCATCATCATCACCATCACCATCATCATCATCATCATCATCATCATCATCATCACCATCATCATCATCACCATCGTCATCATCATCATCATCATCATCACCATCATCATCATCATCATCATCATCACCATCACCATCGTCATCATCATCATCATCATCATCATCATCATCATCATCATCATCATCATCATCACCATCATCATCATCATCATCATCATCACCATCATCACCATCATCATCACCATCATCACCATCATCATCACCATCATCATCATCATCATCATCATCACCATCATCATCATCATCATCACCATCACCATCGTCATCATCATCATCATCATCATCATCATCATCATCATCATCATCATCATCATCACCATCATCATCATCATCATCATCATCATCATCACCATCATCATCACCATCATCATCATCACCATCGTCATCATCATCATCATCATCATCATCATCACCATCATCATCATCACCATCGTCATCATCATCATCATCATCATCATCATCATCATCATCATCATCATCATCAGCATCATCATCACCATCATCATTATCATCACATCACCATCATCATCATCATCCCTTGTAAGAAGAAGATAACAGAGCATGCCCTGTTTTGAGCCTACCTAGCCTCTTTGTGGCAGGAAATTTGTTGCGGACCCTGTTGCGTAGGTTGCGCCTTTCTACCGAGTTGTCTTTGGTACTGAGCTTCCGGAGTAACTGGGCTAAATGCTCTTCAAATTCCCTCTCTTGGAGTTCATGCATCATCCCATGAGACATCTTCCTGTTGTTATAGAAACACACACAAACAGATGCATTCTAATACTAGAGCAAACGGCCTCAAGCCATACACAAACCATACTGCATAAATTTCAATAAATCAAGAAAGTAAAATGATATCAGGAGGCATTTCCAAAAAAAGACGTTTTAATGTGTCAGGTTTATTTAAAGATAATCTGCAAAATATCAAATGATGTTTTCATTTAATGTGGTAGATATAACTTTACTTTAGAAACCATGTTACAATGCAACCTGTCCACAAAGACCATCGAACAGAGAGAAAAGCAGTGTTGATCACATGGTCTTTGTGGATGGATAGGTTCTTGTAATACTTGTTTCCATGGTGAAAATTATTTTTTTCAGAAATCAAACGAGTGGTATTTACAGAGAGGTAGTTCCTAAAGCAGATTTGACTGTATTTATGATAAAATTTCACAGATACTACCAATCATAGTTTATTATTACTACAATGAAATATTTCAACATTCATCAACTACTCCCTGAATATAGCATATTATTATCTGTATCAGACATCTAAGCAGGTCATTTAAAAAACTGTATTTCCCTAGATTTAATGATTGTCGGGAAGGGATGGTTATATTGTTTGTATTTTGCTTGGTCTCTATGCTTGCATTGACTTTGCATGCACAGGTGATGCAATATATACCTTTTTATTTCCACGGTCTCACATCCAGGAACTTTAGAGATGGAGGGCAATAAAATGTTTGCTTGCAATACTCATGCAGCCAATATGGCACACATGAATTCCGCAATGAGATTACACGCAAAAAGAAGACTGCAGATTTTAAACACGTAGGAGTAATGCCAAAAATTTGTTTACAAATTAAAATTTATCCCATTAAAGCCTTTTTATTTACTGAAGGCATTGTTATTAATGTGTATCATAAAAAAAACATAAAAGACATATAACAATGTTAAAAGTTGAAATGTTGCTAAAATCAGTACCACATCACAAACTGCAAAAACAACATATACAATACAAACAACAAAAAATAAAACAAACAAATGTAGTACATGTATAAGTAAAATGTAATAAAAAGAGGGAAGACATGTGGGGGAAATGATAAACATGTAGGAAGTGATAAATTCTTTGATATTAGTCAAAACTGATTTGCCTGTGATATATTATGAAATGAGAAATCAACATCCAAACAAAAATTGATCATTCATTTAGTGCAGTAAACAAAACATATTCAGAATATCTGACCTCTTTTATTATTAAAAAATGGAGCTTAGCAAATCTGATAAGTTTTTTTTTTACAATAGTATCTGAAAGTATACTCAAACGTGGTGGGGTGAGTGGGGGTTGCAGGGAGGGGCTTCTCACCCCCTTCTATGCATTGCATGATAAAGCCTAAACAAAAACATTCTAAAAATCATGTTTCATTACATTGTTTGGCTTCAAGTCTAGCGCATATATGGAGACCAAGTTCATGATGCCAAGACAAGCTAATATAAAAATAAATTATACAGTATGCACATGGGTAAAAAATGCTTTTAAAATAATTTTGTATAGAATTTAAATAAATTTTGTTTTCTTAGCCAAAATTCATGTATGAATGATTATTATTGCTTTTACTGATTAGAAATAATTAAACGCATGTAAATTACGATCGCAGAAGTATTCTTCATCAGGAAAAAAATATATCATAAAGGGTTAGATTTTAAGAAATTTACATAACCATATAAAAAAATCACTTAATTTTGATAGTAGACACCCTCATCTTTTTAAATTACATTAACGAAGATCATAGAGAATAAACAAAAGTAAACATATCTGAGCTTTTATCTATCAATTTATAGCTAAAATTTTAATATCATGCATGAATTATGTGTAAATTAGTATAATCAATCAAATCGCAAAATTGATCTAATCAATTAATAGTTAAAACTATGCGAATTGTAGATCATGCTACGGGTGACCTGCATGCTGATTAAAGAGACATATATTTTGCAACCGATTCACTTTTCAGTTGCGGATGTTAGCTATTTAAGACATCAAAACTTACGTGCACTGTCTGGCTCTGGATGAAGCCAAAGTTGAATGAGCCGATTTAGGTCTGGGAGATGAACTACTAGAATCCACACTGCGTAAAGGATGAGGATCAGGGGTATATAGGGGAACAGTGGATGTGATAGGCCATTGGTTTATTGCCATTTGGTCCTTATGAAAACAGGGTGCAGTTTCACAAAATTTTTCAATGGAAAGAATATGTGAAAGGGCACTTCTGATTGGTTGGTGGTCAAGAACATGGAGCTTGATTGGCTATCACCATTTCGTGACTGATCATCAACTTTTGTGTGTAACAGAGCCCAAGACAGTTTGTCTAATTAAGCTAAATAGGCCACAAATTCATGTTCAATTGTAAATAAAGCTTAATGGGGTGCGGTGCTGCAAGAAAGTTGAGCTGTAATCTAACACAAATCAACCACGAATTTCCACTTGATTTCATGACTTATTCTCAATATGGAATTGAACACGGGTTTCTTATAACACCACATGAGTTAAAGTGATCATATAACTTTGTTCTGATTTGAAAAATTCTCATTTTGGTTCTTGAAAATGGGCTAAACATTAGGCTCATAGTGTAAAAATACCATCCCAAAAGTATTATATCTACAGGATCAATTTTAAAACCTTGGAGATGTAAACCAAAGTTTGAATATAGTTGGGTTTTTGAGGACACATACAGGCACTCATACACATGTTTCGTCTCAGTTTGAGAATTTTTTAAAACAGCTGCTCACAAAGTTAAACGATCCCTTTAAACAAATTAATGTCCTTCATTTTGACTCTGTTGTAGTACAACTTCCAAAGTTTTATGTTCTGTATTGAAGAGGATTGATTTTTTTTTCTTCTCTGTAATACAACCAGGTATGTGAAGAGTGTTTCTTGCATTAAAGCTACAAACTATATAATAGTAGTATTTGAAGACCAAATGACAATTTACCAACAAAAAAAAAAGGATTGTACTGGAGGGATGTGAAGATTAAAGATGAAAGGTAGGATGATAAGATACTACTGCATGTAGTTAAAGGGAGTGCAAAGCAAACACTGCAAACAAGTGATACCTAAAGAAAAAATGAATGGAGTGTTAATATGAACTCAACTCTCAAAGTCAATATGCAATATTATCACCCGTATCAGACATCTGAGCTGGTCATTTACAAAACCGTATTGCCCTACATTTTCTGAATATCGGGAAGGGTAGGTATATTGTTTGTATTTTCCTCGGTCTCAGTGCGCGTATTTACTTTGCATGCAGAGACGAAGCAAAATATACCTTTGTATTTTCCCTGGTCTCACATCCGGGAATTTGTGGATGCGTATAAAGAGATACGCTTCATAAGGATCCGCCCACCAACAATATACGTCATAATAAAGACAACGCTGGATCCGAGCGCTTGCAAGTACGTCATAATGGTAAAGTGCAGAGCCTAGACCGATATTAACATGACACAATAGAACTCTATTTTTAAAAGAAATATCCCCATTATCATGATTTTTGCTCTAGATATCTGATTTGGATGATAATAAAAATACTGACTGGCTGTTCTTTCGGGGAACATCAAATATATTGCCCTTAAAAGACCCATATTGCCCTCGTCTAAAGACTCGGGCCAATATGATTCTTTTGCTGGCAATATATTTGATGTTCCCCTCAAGGCCAGTCAATATTATATAAGTGTAACATGTAAATAAGCTTTTTCCAATCAACTAATGTAATATTACTTTGATAATCACTCACACTCTGTACTACATTATGTAACATTACAACTTCATTCAACATAAGATTAATTTGTTCTTATTATTACACCGACTGTAGCATTATTATATTTTTTTCTGAAAATTATAAGTCATTCCTGAAAATATCAAATTGAAAAACTATGCTTAGTTTTATTCTTGTAAACAGAAATTATTACTCGGTTTTTATGCAAGAGAAATCTTGCAATGGATATGAAAACCTATATATGCAATGAGGAATTACATATTTTGTTTTTCATACTTGCAAATAGTACAAAATCTATATATTGACCTATCACAAGATGTTGTGGTAAAAAAAATTTAATAAAAACATCATGTTGCTACAGACAGGGTTGGAACAGGGAGTTCATCTTTACTCTCTGATTGGAGGAAAATGATGCCTCAGAGCACATTGACAAACCTTGAATTGTTTTCCTTGACAGTGGACTCATGAATAAAATAGCGTATCTAACCATGGTAACAGGCGTCAATTTGGTGCACTGTGACAAAAGCGCGCATCAGAATTGGACATTTTTTATATACGCACCAGATACGTGCTAAATTAAGCATAATTTATACAGGAAATCTGCATAAACCATGGACTCAACTGTGGGTTTTCAAAAACTCCTTTGTGAATTCGGGCTTTTAAGCCAAGTGCACACAATTTGATTGCAACAGCTGCGCAGAGCGTTGTATCTCAAGGCGTCTCTTCTGCGGCTATGCTGTCTGCGCAACATAGCTGCAGAAGATTGGCCATGACGTCGTCTAGAACAAATCCGACTGGTTGAAATTAGCAAAATCGCAGGAAGATCTGACATGTCAAATGTCTGAGATCATTTGATATGCGATCCCAATGCAACAAGCGGGTCGCAGTTGCAGTGCGTTGGCAGGTTGGCACACGCTCTGATTTTGTTGCAATTGCATCGCATCGTGAGCGCTGGGCTTTAGAAGAACAATTACAATGTTGCATGATAAAGAAAATAGAGCCTGGAGTATGGAAAAAATTAACACAATAACCATATCGAGCAGGTCTTTGTCTCCAAATCTACACAACTCCATCCATTATTTTGAAATGATCTCCAACTTGACTTTAAAATTTACAGTTCCATACATACCCATTTAAATGCAAATTTAAAATTTATCCTAAGCACATACCTGAATAATAATCCCACCGCTCCCTAAATATTCCTCTTAAGAATTGTCAGTTCACCCTCACTTCTTATTTCTCTCTTCTTATTTCAAGTATATTTCTCTCTTTTTTTATAATACACTATTAGTTATTCAGGAATAGTATTAAGTAAAAGATCTTTATATATGTGTATGCAATCTGCAACTTCAAATATTATAACCATTGTTTTATGTCTATTGAATTAATTAAGGTACTGTACTATTTTATCACTAACGTTTTCTTTTTTGTCTAAATGTTATAATGTAGCATATTATTTTAGATATGAATAAAAAGTGGTGTTTCCTTGCAAAAGTGATAATGAAGAATTTCTGAGCAAAAATTGAAATTGTACTTTTATGACAATGTACAAAATTTCAAACTGACTTGTAAAGAAAGCTGCTATTTACTTTTGAAATGAGAGTGACTTTTGCATTTGCTTTTCATCAGACCATAAAATTCCTTCTCTGGAAGGGAAAAAAGGAATCAGAAAAAGCAAAATCAATTTGCGAAAATGAAAGCAAAAAGCCAAAGAACCAGAAATGTAAAAAGATATCATGCTCCAATGCTTGCTTCATGCAAGTAAAATATGAAAGCATTACCTTGGAGAGCGTGTACTAGAGGTCGCTTGACCTCGCCTATAACGCAATAGAAGACACCGCTATGGTCAATCATAGGAAGTAATGTTCATACTAGCTCACAGTCTAATCTTACCTATCTAATGTGAACACACCTTTTTAATATCTAGATATAGAATACACAATAAGATTGTATTGATTCTTTCAACCTTCTTATTAATTATGACAGAACAGCAAATGAACAATTTAATTTAACTGGCAAGACAATTATACCATGTCAGTTGATATATGTTGGGTGTATAAGAATTTTGCTTGTAACCTCAACTTATTCTCTTTCTTAAAATAGAATTTAAACTATATAAATGATTAAGTTAATTCTTTGTTTAAGCTTGTTACATTTGGAGCAAACAGTCCAGGTTTGAGAATATATTTCCAGAGGTTAGTTATTAAATTTTGAGCAGACTATTTGCATTCGTTAACAGGATATAAAAATCGGTAAAAGTGAATGAAAAGAACTCCAACAGTTATATGCATCTAGCATTTCAAAGTAACAAAAGAGACTGAAAATTCCCCAGTGATGTTATTATTGTTAAAGAATAGAACCGAAAGAGGAATATAAAGATGATGTATCCCAATCTTAACTTATTCTTAAATCCTTATAAATCCTTCTTAAAGAGGAATGCAAAGATGATGTATCCCAATCTTAACTTATTCTTAGATCCTTATAAAAATCCTTCTTAAAGAGGAATGTAAAGATGATGTATCCCAATCTTAACTTATTCTTAAATCCTTATAAGTCCTTCTTAAAGCCTTCTTAAATCCTTATAAAGCTCTGTCAAGAAAATATGAACCCTACATTAGATGACATTATCAAGCATAATCCATTTGAAACCAATCCATAAAAGTAGAGATGCAATTAAGTAAAATACAATTGAGGTTTATTCTTCCATTCTAAAATGAAATCAAACATTGATTTTGCATTGATAGCAACATTAAGGTGCAAACACAGTACATTGAATAATTGGAAAACCAAAGTTGATAAAAAGAACGAGATTACAATATATTGATGCGTATATATTTGAAAATGTTAAAACAAAGCAAAAATCCATCACTCTACCCTAATGATAAAAATCTACACACATATTGTCCACACAAATATTTTACAACTGCACATTGAATTTAAATAAGACGAAAATAGCATAATAACCAGGGTATAAAGCTGATGTTGGGCATTTTATAATATAGGTAATGCAAATTATTAAAATTGTATTAGTGAAACTTACTTGTCAGAGAAGAGTCTTGAATGTAGTAAATGGTTCATGGAATTCCTACTTTCCATTAAGGAACTGAAAGGAAGATGATAACGGAAAGACAAACATATGAATCATTAATTCATGTTCATAAATACACATTGAAAGAATAGAATTGTGTCTTTTTCAAATACATATGCATAAAAGTATCACTTTTTAAAATTTGTTTGCACACCATAAAATCTTAAGATAAGTACTATTAAGTATTACTCACCCATATTTCTCCATTGAGTTTGGTGAGGGAAAAGTTCTCATCCATCCCCCTCTCCTAGCGTATTCCTCCCTGCTTTCGAGGATTATCTTTCGTTCTTCTAGAGTCAGTCCGGAACCATCTTTGGGACCCGACGATGCTGCTGCGGACTTTCTACCAGAGTTTGGTCTGACAAGCTTGTTACCCACCACCCCGGCAGAGTTGGGTCTTTGTCGCTGTGGAAAGGGCAGATATGAGAAGGAATGTCCAACTTTATTTGAAGAATAATACCAGGGGACCGTTTCATGAAAGTTGTAAGCACTGAAACGTTGTCTTTCTCCGACAGTAACCAAGGTAACAGTCAGAGACCAGAGCCTCTCAGCCAATAAAAACCAAGGATTTCACAGAAATAGTCCGCACTGACAATTTAGTCAGTGCTGACAACTTTCATGAAACACCCACCTGAAGCATTGCCTGGTTAAAGCCGAATGGACATTTAGTAATGTTGGAAAAATGTTGGAATATGTATGAATGAGCATAAATATATTCTAAACAGAAACATGGAAAATGAAAAAAAAAAGAGCAAATCAAAGGATATAATTAATGGTTTATGGGAATAATGGCCAGCATTATTTCTCAAAAAGAGTGAAGGCATTCAATCCATTACAGATTGTTTCTCTACATGTCCATGTGAATACACATGTACTCGCGACAAATGAGATATGTCTGACAGCATAATGGTGTATGTATAAAAACTTTTTAATCTCAGCTACAAATTTTGCTTGACAGAGCTACAATTCTCAACTCATATTTTACTCCAGGTACTACTCAATGTTTCAAATTGTTCAGAATGAAAGAACAAACAATGAATAAAAAAAAAACAAAGAAAAGAAAGTGTGGTTATAAACATATTATGCCAATACATGCTTGAAGACTAGACTAAACTTTTAAGAGCAATTTTCATAAAATCAAATCCGCAATATTTCAGAGATGCGATCAATGACAATAAAAAAAGGGATGAAAGGCTCAATGAGAAAGGAAGAGGAGAGAAAGAAGGAAAAGTGGAGATTAGAACTTAGGAAGAAGGTAGGCGTTAAATGTAAGGTTGAAGGTTCATCATGAAAGAGAGAAATCTAACTTTTAAAAGAATGCATATCATCTAAAGGTGACCACACACCTTACGATTGGTCTGCAACTCAATTTTAGAATAAAATGTAGTAGAATTTGATGCTAATATTGAGACTTGGAATATCTTACTGTGTAATGTTTGAAAGTTCAAATCTGTGACTATGCTATCATCCTTCTTAGAATAAAAGCAAATTTGATATTGAGTCATAATGACGTCATAGCAGGCGTACAATTGGCTACGATTTGAAACTTATTTGGTCTTTACTACAAAATAAAGGCTTGCAATCTTTCAAAATGGTTATATTAGTATTCTTTCAATTGATTTTAGCCTCAAATAAAATGATAAGTTCCATTCACATTTTCAGAAAATGAGCACAATGCGATTTGTTCCAAAATCGGATCGCGAACAGTCCTAAGGTGTGCGGTGGCCTTAAGCAGTAAAAAGTCTTGTGTGAAATGGAACTCACCGAGAAGGCAGAGCCAATGCGCTCCTTCTAAGTACATGGGATGTAAGTGAGAACACAGCAATGCAATGATGGTAGGATCATGCAAACAAGGGTGAAATGAATGAAAGATAATTAATGATTGTAGAAAACAGGGGGTGTTTCATAAAGCAAACAATCAATGGCTTTACTATTTATTATACGCTACTGAAATTCTTGCATCATTGGACCAGAGCAAAAAAATAAATTAATATCACTATTTGTTTTCATGAAATACTTCCCAGATGAAAATTAAACAGCCTTTCTGAATATGTAAATCAGGATTTTTCCAATTTTTTGACCACCCTAAAAAATGTTATTAACGATTGAAAAGCTACGAAGTGATACATTGTCAATTTCTTTTGATTATTTCATTCAACATTTGAGAGTAAAGATGCATTTAAGACATGGTCCTTTGGAAAGGTCAAGATAGGGAAGCATTTCATGAAAAGATTTGTTAGTGTTTTCAGGCCTGGTGATTTTAACCAACTAATTTGCTCTCAGCCATACAGATGCAAGGATTAACAGTAGCTTTTAAAAATAGACAGAGAAAAATCACTGACTATCTGTTTAATGAAATTCTCCAAAGTGGGATTTTTCAATATCATTGAAAAAAAAAAATAAAAAAACTGATGCACTGATGGTTCTAATGGCAAAACATCAATTTCGACATCTGGGTTTTAAATAAATGCTTCAAATAATCATTAATTGAGACTGAATGTAAAAAAGGAAAAAAAATTAACATCATCTCAAAATCGTTATTAAGTAAATAGAGAAAACTGGAAATATTATCAAACTCTAATGAAAAATAATGAAGAAAATTAGAATCACAACGATAAAGAAAATCATGTTGTAAAAGATGTGAATCAATTTACAGATTGTGAGATAGCATTGTTATTGAAGGACAGGATTCAAATCCACTGCCACTCAAATAGATAACATGGAAAATATCAACAATGTAAATTAACATCAATTGAATTTAAAAACAAATGAATCTTTATTAAGGCCACCGCACACCTTACGACTGTTCGCGATCCGATTTTTGAACATATCGCATTTTGCTCATTTTCTGAAAATGTGAATGGAACATATCATTCTATTTGAGGTTAGAATTAATTGAAAGAATACTAATATAACCATTTTGAAAGATTGCAAGCCTCTATTTTGGAGTAAAGGCCAAATTAGTTACAAATCGTACGACTGATATGATGTCATTACGACTAGATATTAAATTTGCTTTTATTCTAATAAGGATGAGAGCATAGTCACAGATTTGAACATAGGAATTTGTACGATGATTTAGAACATTACACAGTAAGATAATCCAAGTCTCAATATTAGCATCAAATTCCATTACATTTTATTCTGAAATCGGGTCGCAGACCAATCGTAAGGTGTGCGGTCGCCTTTAAGAATAAACATATATACAAGATTTGAAAGGTGCAGGATCCCTGGACTGAGGGCGCTGCTAGACATATGCATACTCTGCGGGCTACGCCAGCTGGCCATTGACATCCATGTTATAGGATGCTTACGCAGATGCCATGTTCCAAACGTCCAATCTATGATGATTCTCAGATGCATAAGCTTCGGCTGCTGTTCAAAAGATCTTGGCAGGCGGGATCCGCCTCTTTCTTCTGTGTGAAGTGATGTCAGCAGAATGATGGCTAGGTCAATGCCGACGTAGTCAAATGCAGCATAGCGTACAGTGGCGGACTGTGACCACAGGAGACAAAGCATTGGAGGGGCACAGCATTGTTCACAAAAAATACGGTGCCCCTCCAATCAATTGTCTCCTCCGGGTCACGGTCCGCCACTGGTAGTGTATGTGCACTGTTAATGCCTGCATTTGCTGTGCGACTGGCTGACGATCAATGGCTGCATGCAAATTTCATTGATAATCTTTATAAGATGCCGGCGAGAACAAAACCACCGAACACTAGTAACAGCGACAGGGATCATGCACCTTTAAGGAAAGACATTGAAGTGACCGAGAAACAAAGAATTGCATCTGAGATATGTAGTTTGATTCATAACCCTTTGTAAGATGGGAGTTATCTTAAAGCTTTCTTCCTTCATGATATTAGCCTGTAGCATTGGCGGACGCTGCAGATATTGCCTTTGCTTTAGAGTCTGATGCCGTCACACGCATTGGATGCAATATGTCTGATGCGAAGGACTACGAGCCTTGCGTGCCCGAGTAGTCTCCTGCATCAGACCTACAAAATGTGTATTTTTTTTTAAATTAAGCCTAACAGCACAGATATCGCTGCAGCCACCGCCTAGATAATAGGTTGGTATAATATATGTATATCTCCTTTATAAGTGTCTTCTGCCATTATACCACCTCTACACCCTATCATACCTGTTGTCTTAGTGTACTAGAAGCAGCTAGATCCTGATTTCTTCTACTCTGCTGCATGCGTCTCATCACGGGATCTTGTACAACGAAACCTGTCAACAAAAACAATACGCACGATCATTATGAAAGCATCTCATTCATGCAAACTTAAAAGTACAAATATAATGAAATCTTTGTTTATGAAATAAGCAATGGGCATTGAACAGGGTACAAAGAAATTTTTTAGCATTTTTTGGCAAAAAAATCTCTTTTAAGAGTAGGGAAATGAAAAAATACTGTCGTAGAGAAACTGACACTGTCTCATATATTCTTCCATTGAGATACACATAACAACTATTTCACTTTAACTTGAAGAAAGTTTGTGTTAGAAAATTTGTAATATTATTTTGAAAAGCCTTCTACAGCCTATAACTATAAAATGTAATCATAATTGTGAACATTGATGTCATGAATACAACAACATACCGGTTAAACTAAAGAGATCACCACACACGTTAGACTTGATCTTCATGTCGATCGGTGCTTCACTGGAGACGGTAATGAAAGAGAAAATAAAAGGAAGTGAAGAGTGGTATGGACAATCAGCATTTTAGCCCAGAGGATAAGTCTCTGGACCTTGAAACAGAGGATTGTGGGTTCAAATCCCAGACATGGCATAGTTTCAATCAGCAAGGAATTCATCCACAGCATGCTGCACTCATCCCAGGTGAGGTAAATGGGAACCCCGGTAGGGATTAATTCCTTGAAAAGCACGTAATAATAGGTCCATTTATATAGCGCAGCTACTATGTGCATATACTCTACTGCGCTTTGATAATTGGTATCATATTATTACCCCGGCTGTAGCTGAGCCGCCATATTAATAGGCGCTAAAGCGTTCAAGGAAAAATCCTACCGGGTACCCATTCACCTCACCTGGGTCGAGTGCAGCACAATGTGGATAAATTTCTTGCTGAAGGAAATTACGCCATGGCTGGGATTCGAACCCACGACCCTCTGTTTCAAAGTCCGAAGACTAATCCACTGGGCCACAACGCTCCATGTGTGCTGTAAGTAATTACGGCCGCCAAGCTAAAGCCGGGGTAATAATATCCAAGTCCTTTCTAAGCGCACAGGGACGTTATATTCATAATGTCATAAGTGCTATACAAGAACTGTTATTATCATTATTGTCATTATATAACTCATTCCAAAACTCTACGTAGGGAAGGTACATATGGAATAACAATGCAAAAAATATCATGGACATTCTCTAGACTTTATGTAGATACTTCACTCACTTCATACTGTATACTGCCATGTATTCTAATCATGTGATAAATGTCGGTTGGTGGAAATACATTTTGATTTCATTTAGATCTAACAAGTAATATATGATGAACGATGTGCAACTTACGTAGCTAATGATGGAGAGAGATTGACTTCTAACACCCAGGGTTTGAGATTGGCATCTACTAAGATATCAAAACCATAAAGCTCTGTGGATAAACAGAAATACATAATTATTCAAAACTTGATGCAATGACATTTCAATATCCTTGATGAAATGCCTTCATTTTTTTTATATATAAATCTTTTGAAACCAAATTCTTTTCAAATTTTCATTCTTTGATAATGCATCACATTAAAATAAGTTTCATCACTGACAACGAACATAGTAAAGCAGCTATTCAATTTCTTAAAAGAAGCTCATTCAATCATTCATTCATTCATTCAATTAATGAAGATTTATTTGATGAAATCATGAGTTCAAATGTAATTGATGAATCTACTTAAAAACAATCAAACATTTCTTTTCACCATTTGATTGACACTTTATATAAAACAATGGTGGGCAATGAATGAAGAATATTCTAAGTCATTTCAAATAAAAGAGGAGACTCTAAGCTTTACAATGATAGGTCATTTGTCTATTGTATTTGTAATGAAGTTATAATACATCATCGATAAATCTGGGTTTTGTTTTTTCTGGGACGCACTGTATAGTGCTATCGAAACAATGTCTCCAAAGCGCTTTACAGATATAACATGATCAAAGCAGTATTCCTTACCAAAGCAATTTCCCCTGTATGGTTGGAACATCTTACAGGCGGTAGCCACAGGAAGCTCTGCACAGATTATTGTTTTGTTCACTGCATCTTCTATTCTCGAAAGTAGAACTGTAAATATAGAATTCAAATCAATTATTCAAAATAATAATCAACACAGTACTCTATCAGAGAACTATTTCATCAAGTTTGTCAACTTGTCATTCACTGGCAATGATTTCATCAAGTTTCGGAACACTGAATACTAGTTATTCGCTAGAAATTATTTCTTGGTAAAATTGGTGCAAACTCCTCCTCACTTTGTATTTTTTTTCTTGTAAAACTCATAAACAAATATTATCTTGTGGAAAACAAACAATTTGTATGGAATATGATACTTTCATTGCTAAAAGAAGTTAATATATGCAATGTGATATTCACTGACGAAAAAAATTGCCCATGGTACTCTTATGATCAAGTATTTCTATTCAGCAATATAGTCATTCTGTTCACCAAACACTTTTCATCACCTTGCAAAATACTATTCCACTCCTCAGTTATTTCAGTACGTCCAGCTCTTTTCAAATTTCAAATATTCAGAACACACATTCGCTTCTAAGTAAAATTTGATCAAGATTCACTTAAGAGTAGTTGATAGATTTTTTGAACAAGAGTGTCGCTAGGGTGAGCACATAATACACTCGCCTGTAGCGTGGAAAATGGAATTATTGGTCAAGAAAGAAAAGTGGAACGGTGGCAACTTGACCTTTAGACCCCCAAATCAATAGAATTCTGGGATCCATGCTAGTTTTATACAATGAGCCTAGGTTAAGTTTAACTGAAGTTATCACATTTACAAGGACTTCAGAAGTGTATTAAAGATGAAAACATGTCACTGTGACCTTGACCTTCGACCTTTTGAACTCAATATCAATAGACTCTCTGGGATCCAAGTTAGTATCATACACCAACTTATGTGAGCCTCGGTTAAGATTAACGTAAGTTATTGCGCTTACAAGGAAAAGTTAACGGATGAACAGACAGACGGACGGAAACCATCACACGTCCTGTAGGACAGGCGTAAAAAAAGTACTTCTGATCAAACCCTGTTGATCGTATTTGCGAAACAATGCATAATGTTCAGTTGATAAGAAATGTGTCATTCAGTTGCTCCAATAAATACTTCATAAAAGAAGTCCTTCTCGACTAATCAACAAGTCAGGTTCTAAGTACAGACCCATATGAAATGGTGCCGTGGATACAAGAAAAACACATTGAAATTCTGATGAAAAAAAAATTATAAAAAATGTTGTGGAATGCATACTTCTACTAGGCGATGTAATATCCTGTATACTTACGTTTAGCATCCTTGCCTTGTTTCTTGAGGTACCTTAGCATTGCTCCTAAACTCCACTTGTTTCCATAGTCCTCAATGTCTCCGTCATCACACCTAAAGCAATAATAGAATCAATAATTAAAGGACAAGTCCACCCCAAGACAATGTTGATTTTAATAAAAAGAGAAAAATCCAGCAAGCATACCATTGAAAATTTCATCAAAATCGGATGTAAAATAAGAAAGTTGTGACATTTTAAAGTTTTGCTTAATTTCAGTTAAATGCACATCCTGGTCGGTATGCAAATGAGGAGTGTGTGTCATCCACACACCATTTCTTTTGTATTTCATTATATGAAATAGGGAATATTCTATTTTTCTCCTCATTGTCAAACAACGATTAATTCTTCCCTGAACATGTGGAATAAGTAGTAATATATGATTCAGTGAAGTTGGTCCTTATTGTCAAATCTATAAACAAGTGGAGTGCCTCTGGCCATCTCACCTGCATCACGCGATTCAACATAGCAGCATTGCTGACTTTGAAAACTACTATAACTCGCACAAGATGTTCAGTGATACTTGGTTACTCTTATTTCCACGTTTTATGAACTAGACCAATACACTTACAGAGATAGGATGGTAATTCAACAAATACCCCCAATGTGGCCAAAATTCATTGACCTCACATGACCTTTGACCTTGATCATGTGACCTGAAACTTGCACAGGATATTCAGTGATACTTGATTACTCTTATGTCCAAGTTTCAAAAGTCAGATCAATAAACTTGCAAAGTTATGATGGTAATTCAACAGATACCCCCATTATGGCCAAAGTTCATTGACCTTTGACCTTGGTCATGTGACCTAGAATGCGCCCTAAATGGCCTTTGACCTTGATCATGTGACCTGAAACTTGCAACAGGATGTTCAGTGATACTTGATTACTCTTATGTCCAAGTTTTATGAACTAGACCAACATACTTTCAAAGTTATGATGGTAATCCAACAAATACCCCCAATTCGGCCAAAGTTCATTGACCCTAAATGACCTTTGACCTTGATCATGTGACCTGAAACTTGCACAGGATGTTCAGTGATACTTGATTACTATTATGTCCAAGTTTCATGAATCAGATACAAAAACTTTTTAAAGTTTTGATTGTAATTCAACAGATACCCCCAAATCGGCCAAAGTTCATTGACCCTAAATGACCTTTGACCTTGGTCATGTGACATGAAACTCATGCAGGATGTTTGGTGATACTTGATTGACCTTATGTCCAAGTTTAATGAACTAGGTCCATATATTTTCTAAGTTATGATGACATTTCAAAAACTTAACCTCAGGTTAAGAATTTGATGTTGATTCCCCCAACATGGTCTAAGTTCATTGACCCTAAATGACCTTTGACCTTGGTCATGTGACATGAAACTCTAATAGGATGTTCAGTAATACTTGATTAACCTTATGGCCAAGTTTCATGAACTAGGTCCATATACTTTCTAAGTTATGAAAAAGCGGCGCCTATAGTCTCACTCTGCTATGCAGGTGAGACAAAAATGAAATACTGTATAAGTGGAAATTTTCGCGTATTTCGCGGCAAGATCGGCGAGCGCGAATTCATGAGCATCTAACGTTTTGGCACAGAGATCGCATAATTTGATCTACAGAGGGCTTTTGGTTGAAACGTAAATTGCTTTTGCTGTTTGATTGGTGAGTGTTTAGATCTGTTTAGTTTTGGAGAAGACGTTGGGTCAATCGCCCATGTTTGTTGATTGAGAAAGCATGATTGCTTGAAAGCAAGCAACCAGAGGACCGATGGCTTAAAGGGGAATCCAACCCAAATAAAAACTTGTTTTTATAAGGAAAAGGAAAATCAGACAAGTTGTTAGGTGAAAGTTCGACCAATATTGGACAAACAACAAGAAAGTTATGAATTTTTAAAAGTTGTAAATATTGGTAATCACTATACCCATGGAGACTTCAAATTGGCAGCATATGGGATGTCATAGTGATGTAAGGGCAAGGACTACTCTTCCATATACTCCAATACATATTAAGGCTAAAATGTAATTTTCCCCAAAAGTTTTATTTAAAATCACATTTTTCTTTCATGAGGACATAAAACAATATACTACCTGGGCTATATTTAGATTTCTGCCCCAGGGGAATGGGTACTTAAGAGAAAACCACAAATCCCTGATAATAAAGTACATGGCCTATGGGAAAGTTGTCCTTGCCACTTGTCATGATTTACTTACCCAGTTGCCAATTTGAAATCTTCATAGTATTAGTGATTTCAATCGTAAAGCAGCTATAACTTTCTTATTGCTTGTCCGATTTCTTTCAAACTTTCACCATTCTTTTTAATTCATTTTTCTTCTTCCTAACACAACATTTTGTGGCCAAGGCTGGATTCCCCTTTAAGGTCTTCTCCGAAAAACCTGGTACTGAGGATTAATGCCTTACCCTTACCAAAGGGCATGCTCCCGGTGATCAGTTCAATTAAGGATTCGGTAATGTTTTGGTGACAAGTGGATTGATGAAAATTTGGTTGATAAAATGGAATTACTCACACATATGTCTTGGTGACAAAGAGTTTTTTTTCTATTTAATCGGAATCGTCTAAAAAAAGGTAACCTAATGGTATCGGCATTCATTGAAATTGATTACTGCTTTATTTCTTTTACCTTTCCAAAGTCACTAGGGTATTTAATTGGATTTATGACAGAATGTATAATACCGGCTTACATTGTGAAATTTGAATTTTGACATGTGAAGGTATCAGATCCGATTTGCGAGACGTGACATAATTCATTGATGAAGGTGTATATTACTATTCTATGTTCAGTCATCACGAAGTTTACTTCAAGTTGAAATATTCAATCGTTTTAGTTCATACCTTTTGCTTTTATGTATAAGTGTCCTGGAAGCTGGTGACAGAGAAACTGGTAACCAATATATTCTTTCTATATTCAAATTGGTGACAAATCATTTTTTTTATTACATGTTGCATGAATAATATTGCACTATTTACAAGGAACTAATTCGAATAGCTGTTAACAAGATCTTATATATGTTCATCTCAAAAAGCATGAGATTGACCAGGGTGATTGGCAGAACTATCTGACTTGTTACAATAAGGTATATACATCAAGAAAGCGTTGTCAAGTTGATGACAAAACAGAATTATTATTATTATCAATACTGAATCCTTTTTCCACATACCATTAAAATTGATGATTTTGTTTGATATTTTAAACCTTGTCTCCTGGTATCTCATTGAAGGTCACCAACTCTGGCACGTTTTGGGGGTTTTTTTTCTTAACTTGATCAAGTCGTAGGACATTTCTGGTAAAGCAAATTAACTTGCCCCAAAGATCAAATTACCTTGAAGTTGTAGTCACAGGACACTCATGGTTTTGGAAGCAAATTGACTTGCCCCAAAGACTCCATCTTGAAGTTGATTTGGATGAAATTTTACAGATATTAAACCTCCCCCCTTGCCCTACAGAACACTCTTAACTATTTTACTTGTATGATTATGACAGATACTCACTTGACGTAATCACGACTCTTCTTGTTCAAACTGTAGTTGGTCAAATGCATGCACGTGTTCTTTATTGTCTTATTGTTCTGTTGGTATTGCACAGTAGCGAACCTAAAACAAACGGTGTTAGGAAGAAAAATGCATTATCTGGATTAGTAATAAATAAATAATATAGGATTTGTATAGCGCATGTATCCACCTTGCTAGGTGCTCAAGGTGCTCCTATATTATCCTGGCTAAGCTAGTCCACCCGTTCTGGTGCACACAGCTTTTTGAGGAATTACTTCCTGCCGGTACCCATTTGCCTCACCTGGGTCGAGTGAAGCAGATAATGTCACAAAATGGGAACTTTTAAAATCCATAACTTTCTGTGATATCCCCACTTGTTCTTTTGTATTTCATTATATGAATTTAGGTTTATTCAAAAAAAATTTACCAAGAACTAAAACAATTGAATTGACACTGATTAAGTTCATTAGTTATTTATTGCCGCAAATTATTTCATCATAAAGGAGACGCATTATTAACATGTGTATGAAAAAATGACACATTTTTTATTTCATGTAATAACATAAGAAAAAGAAAAGTGGAGATGTGACATCATCAGCCCACCTAATGAATATTCATGACGATGTGCATATAACTGTTTTCACAAAATATTGATAAATTTTAAAATTCAATAACTTTGTTATTTGTAATCCGATTTTGATGAAATTTTCAGCATTATGCTCTGTAAATTTTACTCAATTTATTTAGATATATTTTCAGCCCGGACCATCCCTTTAAATATCTTATTCTCATCTGATATTGCGAGAGAACACCTTACCTGGTCAAGCCTTCTTCATAGAGGTATATACGAAGAGGGTCATATGAAGTCACTGCTACATAAAGCCTCAGGTCAAACTTGAAACCTACATGGATGATAACAAAACAAATATTTACTGCACAACCAGATAAAAAACATTGAGGAATTATCATTTAATCATTCCATAATACATACAGCATTAAGAAACCCTTCAATATACTACCTCAAAAGCATTTTCATCACTATTTTTTCAAAATTCCTGTGTGGTTGAAAACCAAATACAAATGAGAAGTGATACTTACCATCAATGAGTAGAGGGTTGTTGAGGTATCGACACACAACATAAGCTGCATCTAATGGTACATTCTGAGGCTGTTGACAAAGTTTGGAAATCATTTGATAAATCACACGTTATACAATCCTACAAAACATCGCAGAGCAGGTTCTTCTACACTGAAATAGACCTAACTGTGTAAAATCATAAAGCCAAAGCTTAACAATCAATGAAAAAGATCGCCTACACAGACACACACATGGGAGAGTGTATTATTTTTATACGGACATTACACTTGACCAGAATGCAATGCTTATGTCGCTAACTTCTCAGCATTTCTACATTTTTTTGCCATAAGCACATATTTTTTCAAAACACAAATTCTTTAATAATAGTGGACATTTTATTGAATCATGTTCATACTCTTTCAGGTCATGATCACAGTTCCATGAAATTAGCCCTGCTGACAATTGCTTCACTCTGAATTCCACACACTAATCGGATGACCAACTTCAACCCTGGGTTTAACACCATTCCTTACCCTAAACCTTAGATAAAACCCTATTGCAACCGTAACCCTACATCTTAGACAAAATTAAGCCCGGAGCAATTGTCGCCGGAGCAAATCTTGTTTTAGTCATCCATTACCACAGGTGAGTAACTTACACTATTGACAAGGAAGATTCCCCTTCCTCTGGATGAAGCTACTGGTTTAACAATCCACGTTCCTCTTTCTTTGTTATGTGCAGCTAGCAAAGATAGAAATGATTAAGTGTTTACAATATTACCAAATGAGAGATTGGATAGTATTGAAGAGCAATTTACAGTGTGCTCAAAAGTTTGCGAACCCCACCACAAAAATGCTCTCCATGCCGAGCGTTGAATGTAGGCAACAACACTGCAATGTTCGGCGAACCCAGAGAAACAAACTTTATTGAGTGTCATACTTTATCACCGGTCTTTAGTATGGCAGAACTTTCATTCTTTTTCTGGTGGGGTTCGCTAACTCTTAAGCACCATTGTATACATACTGCATAGAACATGGCAAACTGTTTTGTAATATACATATACAAGTATATATCTACAAACATATTGCAAAACAGTATACATAATACATTGTTCATACATTTTGAATACTGATAGTTTTATCAGTTTGACAAGGTAGAAATTAGAAAGTACTTCAATTTTGTAAATTTTGCAAAAAGTATACATCAAGATGGATATTTTCATGTCTCTTGCCACGTAAAATTTATAAGAATAAAACCAATAGAAAGGAAACTACTTTTAGAGTGTAACACATCAACAAGTGATATGTTTCATACAAAAGAAGAAACATACCCACTAAGTCATCAAACTCCGAAGGAGTGCAGAAGGTTTGCGGCAAGAAATCAAAATGGCGGGCACCCTGCAAGGAGCAACACAAGATACAAAGTCTCAAAATTAATACCAACTTGAAAAAAAGATGTTAGAGCCATTACATCAGACCTGCCAACCTTCTACAACCAAAAAAGTATTCTTAAAAGGAAAGAAAGGTATATTTTTGACAAAAAAGAGTACTCTTAAAACTGTACCTCAACATAACAATTGCCAGCCTGTGGTAGTGAGATCGGTGAAAAAACATGTGAAATGACTATGCTTGAAACTTGATAATGCACCCTTTGAAACATGTGCTCGTAGGCAAGAATTAACTCGTTCTTTTCTTCATTTAAACAAGTAACTGGCCCGACAGTTACTTTTACCAGTCTGGGACTGTCCGACCGGCGCTAGTGTCACGCACTGTGTGTAATACATACTCCATGATCAGAAAAAAAAGGGTAACAAATAATACAAAAAGAGTATTGGTGTATTTATAGCAAAAAAGAGGAACAAATACTCTAAAAAGGGAACGGTCGACATGTCTGTTATATGGATCTTTTTTTAGATACTGATATTAACCCTTTGCCCAGTTTGTTCAACTGGAGTCACATACAGGGGGCTGTCAACTTCGACTAAAGTCACATTTCATTCTCAATACACACAGATTGGATTAAGTCTATTGTTCATACACACATACAAAATAGTGATGCATGCATCGCATTGTACTGTGTGAACACAAAGCTTTTCTTTACAATAAACCAATCAAAAGCAATTGTGAGCTGGATTAGCATAGTCCATGCTAAACCCCGCTTAAGGTTGCACCTTGAATTAATGTGGCACAGGATTAATTCTGTAGGTGGAGGGCAAAGAGTTAAGGTAATAATTATCATTAAAGATATTAATTTTTCTTTCAAATTGCATTTTTGGGGGAATTCTAAACATACATACAAAATTGATTAATTCAACATCCAATGAAAACTTCAGAATGAGTTTATTATCAAACTCATATAAGGTTAATACCACTAATCATGGTTTTAGAGAATATCTTGGAGAACAAACTTAATGAATAAATGACCTTTGCATTTTATGAAAGAAATTCTGATAGTTCATACCTTTGCATGTTGCATACGTTGAAAGTTTTTGTACAATCTGTCTTTTCTAGTAATTTCATAGGACCTGGTATTGAAAAGAAAAACAAATTTAATGAAATTAATACTAAAGAAATAACAATACAGATAAGGGATTGAAATTCCCAGAAAGATACACAAATATAAAGACTGAAATTATAACATTTTATGACAATATCAAAACTTTATACTTTATCAAAGGAAGAGCATTTTTACAATGAAGTCCTAAAAGAGACTATGAATTTTAATGTAGCCACCATTAAGTAAATAATCAGTATAAGCATAAATACAGATATATAAATCTTTGGTGCAATTAAAAATATCTATCTCTTTTAATAGAGAAGGGGGCTCTAAAGAAGCTCTAACAAGATTACTTTCAATAGGTAATGCAATGAGCGAAATGTGCTGCTATGTCAGTAAATACATCTTTTGTGAGGCTAACTTGAAACTTGAAGTCCTGACCCCCCCCCCCCCCCCCCGTAAAGAATTGCATGAAATATAGCAGCCAAACAAAATTGGCCCACAAGATTACCTTGGAAAATGGTTGATTTTCTGAAAGTCAGTAAAGCTTCTCAACGTGTATGGTTTAACATGAGAACCAATCCACATCAAGTTGAAATCAGAGCTGTTCGGATGAACCTGAATATACATACATATATATATATATATATATATATATATAAAAAGAAATACATTGCTGATTGAAAACACGTGACAAATAAAAAATCAATACCATGAACATAAAATGGCAAAGGTTTGAAGTTAAGCCTCTACTAATTCAAAGTTTTTTTTTAGGATGGGTCAATGAAAAGTGAAAGAAAATTATTCATTTTTAATCAAATACGACTCTACATTTTCAAGGATGCATAAATATCCATTATAAAATCACATTTGAAATAGAAAAATATATATCAATACTTTTCAAGTATTCCAAAGAAAGAAAGAAAGAAGGAAGGAAGGAAGGAAGAAATAAAGAAAGAAAGAAAGAAAGAAAGAAAAAAACAAACAAACAAAGGAAGGAAGGAAAACAAAGAAAGAGAAGATGAAGGTGTTGAAATGCAATTTACCCATGTTTACGAATAAAGTCTATCTTGTATGATAGAATCTATTGTCAATAAAAAAAAATTCTACTTCATACCAACTTGTACATTCAATTCCAATTCATTTAATTTCTCCCAACTTCAAAGTTCAATCCCATCTAATATTCATAATTACAACCACTGAAGAAATAAAAGTGCATTGTCTGGTATCCATAGCAACACCACAAACTAACCTCATGAAACCCATGTTTGTGTAGAAGCTGTCTGATCACTCTGCAGTCTGTACGAACTATCTTATAGGCAAGATGGTGCTTTTCTGTGTAGATGTATGGATTAAAAAAGAACAAACCATTCTAGAAGTTAATATCAAAATAATGAATAAATATACTTTTATGCATGAAAATATGTATCTTATTCCATAAGGTAATTCTAGTTCATACTACATGCTTTTTGGTTCACCTGTAAATGTCTGAATGAGTTGAATGATTTGAATGTCTCAATGATTTGAATACATTTATCCATTGACTTGATGTATACATGAACATGTTGATGATGACAGTTTTGATAATTTCAGAGTATTTCAACTTGAACTTTATTTTGAAAAAAAAAATCTTTATTTTGTGGTCCCATACATAAGGTGGTACATTTTTGTTCATAAAACATTTAATACACGGTAAAATGCCATATTAACAACAATGTTATTTTTGTACATATACATGTAGGTTATGTATCATACTAAGCACACAAATCCAAATGATTTCAAAAGAATTTTTCAGAAGTTTAGAATCTCACAATGCCCAATACACAGAGCTGCCAACCTCAAAAAGAAAATTTCAGTATTTCGGTGAGGCAATCAGTATTTAAAAAAAAATACCATAGGACCACACATACAACTAAAACTTTAGAAATCAGTATTTTAAATGAAACAATCAGTATTCTTTTCATTTTTCAGTACTAAATACTGAAAATCAGTACTACTTGGCAGCTCTGAATACATGAATGATATCTTGTACTTGCCCTAATCACCTTTCTAAAAAAAAATCTCATGATTTTTTTAACAATAACATTTATCACATATATGTTGCAAACCTGAAAAAACACCATTGCACAAGTCTATCACACAAACAGCTTTATATGTGGTTTAGGAGATCTAATTACAATATGGTATCTTTTTAATGAAGCTTTCACTAGGCATCACGGTCTGAATAGGATCTGACCAAGGAAGAGTTTGGACACTACAGGTGAACAATGGACTCTTTGCAGTAGCAGGGTACAGAACAAAGGACAGGTGGTGTCCTGGAGTAGATGGTTTGGAGCCACAATCCAATGTCAATAGATTCATTGATTACATTAGCTATTAGTAACAACAATGCACTTCAAGGATGCCTGCTCGATGAAGTGAGCTCATTTGTTGATGCACTGTACAATAACACATGAAGTTACGTGTATGTACTGTACCTACTATTATTAGGCGTCATCAATATCCATCTTATTAAATCTGTTAGATCTCTTGAGGAGATGAATACAATTATCATTCTGAAATTTACATATGAAATTTACTACCAAAAAGGAAAAATGTCTCAATCTCATTAAGGTGGGTTCCAAACTTTGCTCAGTTAAAATGCAAATCAGATCGCTTTAGAAAAAGTGCAATACCATATTTCATTGATTTACTAAATTCTAAATAAATTTTTCTTTTCATACCCTTGAAATCAACTCAAATGTTTGCCATTGTTTTAGTCTCCATTTCAATCCAATTGATATTTGAATTTTCAATTGTCTAATATTCATCACTTTTTAATATTGTATTTCTTTTTTCATTCTATTTTATTATATTTAATGAATTTTTATGTACACTAGCTCTTTGAAATTTATTTGTTATCCATGTACATTGTAAATTGTAATTGTTTGCTTTTAATTTATCCATGGCTTGTGAACGTTTTATTGTAAACATGTAAATTTCAGCCTTCTGGCTTTGTAACATGTATTGTTTTTTATACGAAATAAACCATGATTGAATTAAATAAATTGAATTGAAATATACTCAATTTATAATTTTAAACATATAAATGTAGGTTAGTGTTCAAAGTAGCATTGTACACATGTACTTTGCATTCGAGATCAGTAAAAGCCAATGGTAGACTATTGATGTAAATTACAAACATCTGGGATTTTAAAGAAAATAGGGGGAAAAAAAGAATAGCAAGTGACATCTCACCTCCTGTTGCATATAGTCGCTTGACTTTGGTGAAATTACACTCAGGTCTGAACACCAACACAGGAAGATTCTTCTTTGGCCCACACCACATTACATTCTCAAGCTTTTCTCTATTTACAATAAGAAAAAAATATGAAAGTGGATTGTGAGACTACAGTATGGACATAATGGAAACAACCAGGGCCTGTATTCTGAAGTCAAGTTTAACTTAAACTCAGGTTTAAAATTGTGGCTTAAGTATGGGAAGCCAAAAGAATAAATTGTTTTTAAAATAATTTGAACGCTTTTAGGTTTACTGTACTCTTTCCTGATCCATCGATGGTAAAGACAATAATCTATTTATACTTCCTAGACAATTATGAATGTTTTGAGAGCCAAATGAGCTGAAATATGATATATATATTAGTGATTTATGTAACATTTGGCTATCCATACTTAAACCACAACTTTAAACCAGAGTTTAAGTTAAACCTGCTATCAGAATACGACATCTCGCTTTCACCTCTGGTGGGCGAGACAAAAACTCTTGTTACCATGGCAACAATGTCTCCGCCCACGCCAAAATCAATAGGCGGCTTTGCTTTACCATAATGGACCTTCATGCCACACCACAGCATAAGCTAAACTAGCACACCAATGATGTGGAGCTCATCCCGCATCTCGCAACACAATTTTAATTTCAGCCCAGTTGACACTATAGTGAATCATATTGGTGACATAAATTGGAATGTAGAATTGAAATTGATGAAGAAATGACATAAAAGCATTTTTTTGTGATCTATGAATAAATTTCATATGAATTAAGTATTAATTATTATCTAGTCAAAGTTTCTTAACTCTGTGTAGAACCTTGGTGAACCTAATGTAGCTCTCAGATGGAACAAAAATAACCAAAATCAATCAACAAATAAGTAAGCAATTTTTGTGAGTTTTGAAAATATATGAATAAATAGCAGATTCAATGAGTTTCAAAATTCTATGTTTAAATTTTGTATCACCACCTCGAGCTATCATATAAAGCAAACAAAACTGAAATTGATCAACAAATGAAGAAGAAAAAACATTTTTTATGATTTATGAATAAATTTTGCATAAATTAGAATAAATAATTTTCCAGACAAAATTTCAAAATTTTGAGTACAAGTTTGGTGAACCTCATGCAGCTCTACCAGATGGAAGAAAAAAATCAAAATCTGTCAACAAATAAAGAAGAAGAATTTTCTGTGATTTCTGAATAAATTTTGCATAAATTGACATAAAATTTTCAAAATTCTGTGTAGAAGTTTGGTGGGCCTCATGGAGTTCTACCGGACGGAAGAAAAAATATCAAAGTCTGTCAACAAATAGAAAAGAGGCATTTTCTGTGATTTCTGAATAAATTTTGCATAAATTAGCATAAGTAATTTTGTACTGAAAATTACAAAATTCTGTGTACAAGATTGGTGAACCTCATGAAGCTCTACCAGATGGAAGAAAAAAAATCAAAATCGGTCAACAAATAAAGAAGCATTTTATGTGAATTTTTAAAAATATGCATAAATCAATTTCGCATAAATTAGCATAAAAATTGTTCTGGTCAAAATGTCAAAATTCTGTGTAGAAGATTGGTGAACCTCATGAAGCTATACCACATGGAAGCAAAAAATTCAAGATCGGTCAACAAATAAAGAAGTAGCATTTTTTGTCAATTTCGAAAAATGTGCATAAATTAGCATATTTAATGAATTTCAAAATTCTATGTAGAAGTTTTGAATGCCCCACCTAGTGCTATCATATAAAGCAAACACAATTGAAATCGGACTTGAAATGGCGAAGTAGTAGCATTTTAAATTGTAGACGGATGACAGACGACGGACGCCACGCCACGGCATAAGGTCATCTTGCCCTTCCGGCCGGATGAGCTAAAAATCTAATGCATGTAGATCTCTAGCTATATTCAAAAGACACTTAGGATACAATTACCTAAATCTTAGCTTCAATAAGTGAAGCATTCAAGGTATTACATCATGGACGTCAGTACAAAACAGTTTTATCTACCTTTGTAAATTACCATAATACATGGAAATTTAATGAGCAATTGTAATCTAAAACTTCTTAAGATTGCCATGAAAGAGCCATCCTGTGTTCTTCTTCACTTCTTCCAAAATGATTAAGATAAATACATTTTTCTAATTCTTAATGGAGAAAGAAACCTTTGGAATAAGATAGCTTGTGTGAAAACAGAAAAATCAAAGAATCAGATCAACCATCGTCAACGAAAGTTTGAGAAAAATCGGACAAATAATGAGAAATCAATGAGCATTTGAATAATGCGATAACTAATTCTATGGAGATCCTCACATTGGCAATGCAACAAAGATGTGTGATGTCAACAACTCTCCCCATTACTTTATTATATATTTCACTTAAACTGCCTCTTTTATCACATCTTATCAGTAGATCATGTGTTCTTTTTTTAGGAGGGTATGTAATATAGACTAAAAAAAATACAACATGGATAAAGAGTTTGTATCACCTTAAGAAAAAGCAAAAATAGACATATTGGGAGTATTTTATAGTCCATCAAAGGGAAAGTTGTTCACATGTGACATCACACATCCTTGTCGCATTGCCAGTGAGAGGATCTCCATAGCATTAGTGATTGCAATAATCAAATGCTTGTAACTTTTGCATTATTTGTCAGATTTTTCTCAAACTTTCTTTGTTCTTATTCTTTGATTTATCTGTTTCGACACAAGCCTATTTGTTCCCAAGGTTTCGCATCTCTTTAAGGTACATGATGACATGTACTTACCCTGATCTCCCGTCATCATCATCGTTATCGTCATCATCCTCGCTCTCCTCTTCACTCTCATCATTGCCTGTGTCAGCATCATTTGAGGAGTTCCCACTGTCATAGGAATCTTTATCATCTGTGTCACTGCTCCCGCATGTGACATCTGAATCATAATCATCATCATTATCAGATGATACACTGGATGCCATGTTAATTCAAAGTGCCTAGTCCATTAGTGCAAAAAAGGAGTGTACAGCTGTATTATCTGTTTATAGAAAGAAGAAAAGAAACAGTTTAAAAGTATATACAGAAGAAAAGAATAACAACAATAATGATACAACGTTTAATACAATGTTTTTTATGAGCTGTACCGGGTATGTCATCAACCCACCACCAATTAGTACCAATGGTCTGAAGATGGTGTACATGTATAACATATTTATCAATTATTACCATAAATTACTGCCAGACATGACATTCTTTCACATTCCTATAATAAGAATTTATATCAAAGAACATTACAAATACCGGTAGGAAATGTACTACTACAATGTATATCACATACTTTTCACTTATTTGCAACAAAACTGACGATTGATTAAACTGATAAACCCAGGGTGACAAGATGTTCTGAGTCCTGTACAACCCAGCAAGGGATGCTTCAGGGCGAACATTTGTTGTCATATGCAGAGTACACGGTAGTGTTGCAAGAAACTTCTGATTGATTACAAGGCAATTTTAAGGTTAAAAAATCAGTTAAAAATCATGTATTTGTAGTATTGCAAATCTGCAATTGATTGATAGTCTGATTCTTGCATCATCTAGGCCTACATGTACACCTATAATTTTTCATTTTAAGAGCTATCAATGACACCAAATTTATTGATATTTGATTTTCATTTTTTTCCACATACCGTACCTAGACTCTACATATTGTAGGTAGGTGTGAATGCCGCCGCATCGCAAGTGCTGGTTTTGGCTGCACTGGCCGTGCCCAGTTTTGCTGCAAGTGGCATTGCTTCCGTCAGGCTCTCCTCGAAAATGGAGTTAACTGAGCATGCGCACATAGTGGCATGCGATCTTATGCCTTTTTTCATGTAAGTTTAAATACTCGCCTGTGAAGTATGGATTTCGCCACTTGAAAGTTCATCAAATTTTGGGCTGCATAAATGATCAAAATTTTGTGATGGTCAGTAGAAACACAAGGATACCTAGTCTTTGTGTTACTATTGATCTGCAAAATATTAAAAAGATGAACCATTTCTATCAACACACAGGCCAGATATAAGAGTTGCAAGCTACCCTTGTCACCGCCGGTCTCTCGGCAGTTGAGCTGCCCGATGCGGTGGGCTGGGTGATGGGAGCGGTCAATAGCGAATTATTCATGCTGGATTGAACTGGATCTTAAATTGTTTGTTACTTGATAATCTTGTGCCTTTTTCTGAAAATTTCTGTCATTATGCCGTAGATTATTATTCTGATATTGATTTTAATACATACATTTTGTCACAAAAATATATTTTCCTCCCAAGTTTATGTTACTCAAGAGACAAGGTGGTTGATTGTTCAATCATGTTTCATCATTTGGAAACTGGGTTTGCTTTTGAAAGTGGAATATCAATTTTGACTTTTTAAAAATTAAAATGCAAATCTATAGTTTTTTTTTCCTTTTGTAGAAAAAAATATATACTGTATGGAAACTTTTCAATCATGTGTCATTATTTGGGGACTGGATTTGCTTTTAAAAGGGGAATATCGTAAATGTTACTTTTTATAAATGCAAAAATTAAGAAAATAAATGAAAATTCAGAGGAAAGAATATTTCATTTCCACATGGGTCAAAGTCCTGTATTTATTGATCATTTTTTCTATTTTATTTTTTCTATTTTATTGATTTTATTCTTTTTTTTCTTTTCTATTTTTTTCATGAGGGGTGCAGGTGGGGGTTGTGTATTATAACTGGAAAATGGGGATGGAATTTGTACAAGTTTTTGTGTCACTTGTGTTTCTCTTGTTTTGAGTATTTGTCTGAAGCTTTGATGTCTGTTTTTGTTGTTGTTTAGAGCTTTGATATCTGTTTTTTTTTAAGATAAAGACCACTTGTTTCCTTTTCTTTTGTCAACTAATAATTTGGTGCCTTTCAAGTTTATAAATGGGGAGATTGGTAAGTTTGGATCATAAAGTTCTTTTCCACAAATTCGTGCCGATTCAGTTGTTTTGTTTCATCAGGGCGCGACAAACCCGCTTGCCCGGGGCAAGTGAAAATGACGTGCGGGCAAGCACTTCTCAAAGTCAATTGCCCGATCGGGCAAGTGGTTGTTGGGTCTTTTTTTCTGTACCGTACCTCGTTTTTCCATAAATCATCCAAAATCCACACTCAAAATCATGAATAAGCCTTAAAAAATAGCGAGTCGCGTAGTTTCAAATTCCGAAATTGCGTTATTTTTTCTGTACCACGTATTTCCATACACATGGTACCAGGTATGAAAAAAATCAACGCAATGTCCGGGAAACAGTTGAATGTAGTATAGGGGTCCATTATGAATACCACCATGTGCAATTTCTAATGCACATTTTCCCCCTTCCGATATCACAATTCTGTGATAAAAGAATTAGAATTACACAGGAAATAAATCACAGAGTCGAGTAACCTCGCGTTGGTGAGTTGTCATTCGGCTTTGCTTTTCAAAACGGCCTATTAACATCCAAAATAACTTGCCGTATTTGTTAATTATAACTTAAAATTCATTTGTTTCCCTTTTTGAGGGGATTAGGTAAATATCAGACAATAAATCATCAAACAAAGCTCCATTTTACAAGGCCGGCGGGAGGCTCACGCACGTGCGCATACTAGCTAGCCAGTCTGAGCTCTGTCTCTCTGCCAGAGCTCTGGGGGACAATTCGCTCAGTAAAGGCCTCAAATATGGTGATTTTCTGTTTCAGACAGAGTTTACATTTCGGGTATATTATTCAAAACTTCCAATAAAGTTTGATGATTTCTTCAATGTCATGTATATTTAAGTTATTAATGAATACATTCTCACCGAATTTAGACTCCCCCATAGAGAAATGCAATTTTCGTAGAAGTCTGCGTTTTCAAAGAACTTCAGGAAAAGTTAGGGTATGTGGGCCTTTATTACATGGCCGAGTACAGGTTATTGTACTGGAATAGGCGAAGTAGAAATTAGATATTGAATTCATTTATATCAAAGTTCAACTCACAGTCACACCCACACAAACACACGCACACACACCCACACCCAAGATTCTAAGCATATAGTGAAAAAATTACTTAAAAATCATACAATATTAAACAATGTTAGTAATAATTCATTAATAAGTGAACAGGTATTCCTCAAAATAGAAAAAAAGTAGCATGTGAAAACATGTAGATAAAAATTATTGACAGAGTGCAACATCATAAAATGATGAAGTAAAGACTTGATGGTTTCCAACTAATTAAGAGCTGAACAATAAAGAGCTGAACATTTTTCACTGGCTTTCTTTATAGTTTCCAACTACGGTAAATGAAAGCAATTCTAAGGAAATATGGTAAGCAGGTAGCCATTTCGTGGATTTAAAGATGCAAAATATGAAATATTAGCAACTTTTGTTGAAGGGTTTTTTAAAACCTTAAATGCCCATAAAATATCGATTTTTTTTTCTCCAAAATAAACGTTAAGACTCAAGCCTACGTTGCTGAAAATATCCTTTTTAATGTGTTCTTTTATACTGGACATGATTCTCAATTGTTATTTTGTATACCTTAATAAAAATAATAGTGCCGTCATAATGAAAAAAATATTTTAAAAATCGGGCAAGCAGTTTTTTCTATCGGGCAAGCAAATTTTTTCATCACTTGCCCAACAGGGCAAGTGACGAAAAAAAATTTTGTAGAGGCCTGTTTCATAATAGTATGGAAGTATATGTCCAGTGATTTCACTCAAGAATCTGAATTTATTTCTCTTTAAAAAAAAGGGAGCTCAAACAGGGCCTTCGTAGTATGTATACAATTACAAAATCTAAGAAATGCATTGAAAACTGATAAAATATATCAAAGCTTAATTTTCATGTATCCTTCTTTATTTCCTTTTTATGAATAACAATGCTACATACATATTTAAAACTCAGCTGCTCATCCCTCATAAAAAATTATCATCAAATGCCTGGTCTTTTAAATCAAAAGCTACATATTTCATGTATAACAAATTGTTGAAACAATAAAATACATAAGGAATTGAAGAAACAATCAAATACATCAGAAAACAGCACAGGATACAAAGTACAAAAGGAATGATGATTTTCATACTGGTACATCAAAAAGATCCTGTAAATACGTGTACATGTATACAATACTGAAGTTTAAAAAAAGCTTGTAATTTATATCTGAAAAACAAAGAAATACCGGTACATTAGAAATTACAAAAACAATACTCCCAAAAAATTCATGAACAAAATTACATGTACCTTCACATGATGCTATTTTGATGCCAAATGAATTATAATACATTATGATCTATCATAATCACCTTCATTTTTTTTTGGCAAAAAAAGTAGGCAAGTAATTATTATTTTGCATAATTAATTAGAATCAATTAGAAGAAATTATTGTACACACAATTAGAAAAAAAATTACAAAGTTACACGATTACACATCAATTGAGCTTTCTTTCACTGATACCAAATTGTGTGTGTGTGTGTGTATTTGAGTTTTGTCAGACGTGTATCAATCAGATATGATTATTTACGTCTGGGACCGACCTTTAACATCACCATTCGAAAGACGTGACCAGGGCTCGAACCTCGGACCCTCTGCATCAATTTGTAACTTCCCCACAGCTTGGATTACAGGCGCACGCCACAACACCCAGTTTACTTTTAAGGGCTCAAAAACAAAGAATTTAGAGCCTGCTGGAGACTTGGGTTCGAAATGGTCACAAAATGATCATAAAATAGTGACAAAAATTGATTATGTATTCCATTGAGTTTACATTAAGACAATGGCAACAAAATTGGATGAATATATTAAATATATATAATTAAATTGAAATAACTTTATAATTCCTTGATGAATATTAGAGTTCTTTGTATCAATTGAAAGGTCTTTTTAAGAGCCTTAAAATGACACCAAATTTGTTGATAAGTGATAATTTTCAATTTTTTTGGTCACATATAATGGTGGTCTCCAAGTCTGTACACCTGACAATTTGAGTTAATATAAATTTCTTTTTATTTCACAAAATCTTTCGTATAATGTTCCTTATATTATTATGAATTAAGTGTACCAAATATCTTGTACAAATTTGAAAGAAAAAAAGAATTTTCGTGGAAAAAACCTTGGGCAGTCATTTTCAGAATGAAAAAAAAAGGTACCCAATGTACATGTATGCACACCCATTCACTCTGCACACGAATGTTTGGGGATTTTGATGAAAAAGGCTTCATTTTTAGGCCGTCACATGAAGTGCCCAAAGTTCATTATTTTTCCACCATTTAGGTCAGATTTTTAAATGAATATCTGTCTTTGTACTGCGATCCCACTTCTGGTGTCCATAACACACGACTTCTATGGCTTGACTTTTCTGTGTGCGGCAGTATACAAATAATGCATGCAGCCGAGTGCGTGAGTGGAAATGCAGAGCACGCAAGGTTTCTTTACTAGGTGCCGCACTGTGCACGTGCCGCTGGCAGCGAGTGCCCAGTGTGTTATATCATAACCTTGTAGAATGAGTGGAAGAAACCCACTCACACATTGTACGAGGTTAGTATGTACTAACCTCGTACAATAGACCGTGTTTGACCCTGGATTTTGAAGTAGTCGGCAAACATCGCTTCATTGCTGAAGTAATATTTGACGAAACTCCTTCTCGCTACGCACCTGGGCTCTTGCTGGTAAGTAGCAATGGGGGTAACAAATAGGAAATTATTTCAAAATCATAATCATTAAAAAAAAGCAAATTTCGCTTAAGTCGGCCTCGAAAGTCGAAAGCTTGTCTCTTCCACGGAAATACAAGGAAGCCCATTGGTGGGGCTAATAATTTCACAACCTTGATTCAGCTCCTCGGTAATTTTATAACTGTATAGAATTCTTTGAATGCGCAATCCTTATAATTAATTTACTAATTATGAGCATCAATGAATGAAATACCTTCAAAAACATAAATAAAGATTATTATTGGTGATGATAACACTTATTTGCAATGAATTAAAAAGATGACTAATAAAAAAAATGAAAATAATATACGTGCCTGGAAAGAAACCAGCAGTACAAGCTTTAACGAACGTCAATAATACGTATACGGTATCCCAAAGTCTATACAATGAAAAGATTGGACACTTCACGGACTTCGCGTAATGCCTTGCGTCGATTTGCGTGTAGAAGTAGTGTAGGTGCCTAGTCTTTCCCTTGTCGTGTCTTTGATATGAATATAAATCGCGCGCCCTCTTTAGGCGAAAATTGATATCCGCGCTGAGCAGATTTCATCTCCGTAAAATCTTCACTAAACATGTACATGTAGATCAAGAAAATATACATGTTTTTAAAAGAAACTTCAAGGAGAAGTCACGGAAGGATCTAAATGATTCGGTAAGTGTCATAGCAGAATGTGATATATAAAATTTTAAGTAATATTTTATGTGGGCAAAAGCCCAGCAAACTTTAACTGTGTCGTGTGTGTCGCGTGCATACGACTGATATTCCTTCGCACGCGAGATGCTTTGAACCCATGGGTGCAAGAAACCTAGACCAAAAGCTTCGGTCTCTGTTTTGTTGGTTGTTCAGCTGAACTTCGTTCGCTTCACTCACCAAATACAGAGACCGAAGTTCTAGCGCGATCTGTACAGGGGACTCAATGGTCATATGTTTATGTACTTAAGATCGGATAAAACGGGGAAGTGAATTTGCGCGACAGCCGAGGTAAGTCACTGTTTTTGTTCCTTTTAACTTCATTTTTCTCTGTTTTTTGGCAATTGATGCCAAGAGGGAATATAAATTTGCACTCTGGTCACTATAATTTTCAAAATTTTTATTCATTAAAGACAAAAATTGAAAAGCCCCGAAGGGGGGATTTTGCATTGCAAGTCCCCTAATGGTGGCTGCGCTTCTTGCAGCCACCATTAGGTCTACAAGAAACCCACTCATGGTTTCAAATCGTCTCGTGTGTGAAGGATTCATATGCACCTGGTGCACGCGAATCTTTCACACCATTTTTACTAAAATAACTATGACTTTACATCATAGCTATGACTTATAATTTTTCTATAACACTTACCGAACCATATGGATCGTTTGTTGAATTCTCTTTGTTGTTTGTTTTAATAAAATAAGAGCAATTTTCGTGATCTTCACGTAGATGCCTCTTGATATTATTCACCAAGCCGGTAGGCACTTAAGAACCAAGTTTGAAAGGATACTCGTAAAATTATGTCACTCTCGCCGATGAATATTCATTAGATCGTGGTCGTGCGTGTTCAATACACACCGAGTGCATGCATGCAGAGAGTTTGTATTGAACACGCACGACCAGGATCTAATGAATATTCATCGCGAGAGTGACATAATTTTACGAGTGTCCTTTCAAACTTGGTTCTTAAGTGCCTACCGTACCTTTGTTTACGGTGTTGCAAGCTAGCTGCATTCTAGGCGATCAGCATTATTTTATTTTCAATCCACTTTCATCATCATCTTGTCAAAAGATGGCGTACTTTACCAATAAGTATATACATGAGATGCAACCTGTTGATTTTTGGTACAATTTCCTATTACGCGCTGACGACTTGAATTGAGAATGTTCGATACGAAAAATTGCTTTTCGATTGTTGTTTGCGTACTTTCCACCGCAGTATTAAGGACGGATCGAACGGAGTATCCTGGTTGAGACTTGGAGGTAAGCGATAAAAACAGTTTTATAAATAATTTCCAATTCATTTTTTTTAAAAAAACTAAAACTATTAAAAAGAAATCATTAGTGGAGAAATACTGAAACGTTTGGCGTTTTTTATTCCCTCACATTCGTGTGATGAATGAAAACGTCAAAGTCCACTATGAAACCACATGCGTTGTGCGAGGTTAGTATGCAACATCCGCCACTGCTACATCCTAGGATGTTGCATGGCGCTCCTATTATTAAACTCACTAAATCCATGCTACAGAAACTCGACAAAGCCCAATTGCATCTATTTAAGAGGGTTCTTGGAGTCCCAATAACAGCGGCGGACGAGATTGTATATCTTCTCACCAACCTCTTGCCTCTCTCCATCCAGATAGATCTCGATAGATTGCTCCTTTTCGGCCAACTCTCCAATCTGGACCACAACCGCTTCGAATACCGGACATTTCTGGCAGCTCTCGGAGCATGGACTCCAACTATCCAAGTCATCCAGGATACGTTGAGAAAGTATGACCTCCCTGATCTTCACAGTACTATCTTGAAACCACTTCCTTACTCCACCTTTAAGAAATTGATTAAGTACAAGATCTACACTGCCGTCAATGATCTCGTTGCCCAGGGCATCCGTGTGAAGTCAACTCTCAAGTTCTGGATTGATCACATACCACCCTCAGTTAATCTCCTTTATCCGAAGTCCTCACATTCTCCTGTAATCCGTTTCGCACTCATTGTGAGAGCCCAGCTACTCTCATCCACATATCTCACTCACTGTCGCCTCCACACATTGGGAAAGTCCTCCACTCGTACCTGCCCCCTTTGCGACTCATATGATGAGACAGTTGAACATTTTGTTGGATCTTGCTCCGCTCTTGACCACCTCCGCCAAGACTTCATACTCAGAGTAAAGGAGTGTCTCACTGACTTCCCACTTTATCTAGACGTGTATACTGCTGATGACCCACACCAATTCACCTGTGCTACCTTATTAACCCATCAACCTGGTCTCCCATCCGAAGTCAATAACTGTCTGCTCCTTAAATCTCTCTTTTTTCTACATAAAATGCATGGCTACCGTTCCAACCTGTTGCTGAACCTGTGATTTACCTGACTGGGAATTGTTCTATTTGAATCTTAGAATCTCCAGAACAGTGGAGGGATCACCTAAGAGAGAGTTGTGTGAGTGCAAGAAACCAAGCTTTCTCTGCATTTACTTTTACGCACGACACAGCAAGTGCATTATTTGTTTTATAAAATAGCAACACAGAAACAAATTCTAAAAAAGTTACAATACAGTTTTATTGGACTTTTCCCGGGACTTCTACCGCAGGCAGTGGCACTGGTTTGCTTGAGCGTTAACGCATTTTTATTGTGCACCTTTTGCACTGCCGTGCAGTGCACCAAAAAAGTTGGAACTTGGATGTCATGTGATGCATATTGGCCAATCGCGATGCTTGAAATAATACACCTATTTTATAACATGTATTGACTATTGTAATGAACCCTCGAGTGTACACTACAGACAGTGTGTGACTGTGTCACGACACTTGTTCACTGCTACCATCTGGCCTGTGGAGAATCTACAGGTAGGACTATGGTATGCCAATGCTGTATAGAGCACACACCTTAAAAAATCATTAAAATATCACTTTTGTGACCAAAATTACTAATTTCCATACAGTTTTAATTTATTTATCGTTAGTAATGTGGGAATAATTTTTGTATTCACCAGAGCGCTCAAAAACTTGAATTTTGGGCATATTTTTGTGTACGCCCTCTATTGGTGGAAAGTAATATGGCAAGAAAATTTTCATTTTTTGATCTCTATTTTTAATTAAGAAAAAATGATATAAAGAATCAAATTTAAATAAGAGCCAAGCAGTATGAATTAACAGGTCTAATGGAAACTGTCAGTGTAAAAAAATCAAGCATTTGCCCCAAAGAAAAAGAGAAAATAAGCCAAACATTGCCACCCTTATTTTGTCACACATGGAGATATAACTGAGAACAAGGTTATATTATAACCTTGTTCATTGAATGAGTGTGTCACGATAGACCTTCGGCTTCATGATCCATCGGCATCGTGACAAGCGAGTAATTTCTGTTTCCACATTTTATTAAAATTACTATTGAGTATTGTGACCCTAATCTACCCCAGTCCCGTATCTCCCTCGTTATGCACGGACGACTTCTGGGCTCCGGCCCCGCCCGCTCCGTGTTAAATACTAGTAGGCCTAGTGGTATGGGTGGCGCGTGGCACCCGTCATCATGCCCGTGCCACCGGCCGTGGCCGTGGCGCCGTACCGCTACCGGTACCGTACACACAGCACACTGCACTCAGTACAAATTCAAATGAACAGACGCCACAAAGTCATCAACCTTTAGCTGCTCAAAACTACTTAAAAAGATTTCGATAAAAGACAATATTTTTTTAACATGATAGGTAATAGTATTATTGCCAAAATCATACCTCAGCATCACATGTTAGAATAGGAAAAAACTAAAAATCCTCGCCTTTTACTTGGCTTACAAAATTCAGAGACACAATTTGTTGTCACGGCAATTGAACAGAGCATGCGCAATTACGACAATTTGGGAATGTATGGTATCGGCAAGCAGTCATATTTACCTGACTTATTTTATTAATGCTCGATACGGAGTGTTTGAATAAAAATAATATAACGGCTGTTTTAGACTAGCCGTACGACCGCCATAGAGCAAATGCCTTTTCTTGTCTTTCCGTTAATTCCCTCAATCATTATATTGATTGTTTTGGCAACTGAATGTCAAGATTGACTTTTCTTAAAGCAGGCTTAAACCCTTAGCCTATTATGTATTCCGTTAATTGCAATTAGTAGGTCTATTTCAGATTTATTAATATACCTCTTTCCCTCTAACAGTTCAGTTCACATTAATTTTATGGATATGCATCTGAATTAGAACCTTATAGGGGAAAAAACACCAGCAGGGGAAAGACAGATAATTTTACCAATCTTATGAAAATAAGACATCACTTAAAGGGATGGTCTGGGCTAAAAATATTTATATCTTAATACATAGAGTAGAATTCACTGAGCAAAATGCCGAAAATTTCATCAAAATCGGAGAACAAATAATAAAGTTACTGAAGTTTAAATTTTGCAATATTTTGTGAAAACAGTCGTCATGGATATTCATTAGGTGGGCTGTTAATGTCACATCTCCACTTTCCGTTTTCTTATGTTATTACATAAAATCATAATTTTTTCATTATTTCATACTTGTGTGAATAATATGTCTCCCATATAATGAAATAAGTTGCAGCAATAAATATCTAATGGACCAGTTGTCAATCCAATTTTTCTAGTTCTTGGAGGAAACTTTTGAATAAACCTAATTTCATATTAGTGTAGATATGACATCATCAGCCCACCTAATGAATATTCATGACGACCTTTTTCACAAAATATTGCTAAACTTGCTGAATGATTTGATCAAAATCGAATAACGAATAAAGTTCTTGAATTTTAAAAATTTGCATTATTCTGGTGAAACAGTTCTAGGCATGTCTTTATGAATATTCATTAGGTGGGCTGATGTGAAATCAGGTTTATTAAAAAGAAAAATTCTACCAAGAACTTTACAATTGGATTGACAACTGATTAAATGCATTAGTTATATCTATTGCCGCGATTTTTTTCATCATAATGGAGATCATTTACACATTTATGAAAACATGAAAAATTTATGATTTCATGTAACTTAAGAAAAAGGGTTTGCAGCATTGTGCTGTGTATATTTTACTCTTTTTATTAAGATATAAAAATTTTCAGCCCTTTCTTCTTTCCCCTTCCTCCGTTCCTGTTTTTCTTCTTCTTTTTTTGGTTTCTTTCTTTCTTTCAAAGAATGAAGGAAACATTTTTCTTTCTGGCCTTCATTCTATCGTTCACCCTCCCTTCCAAATTTGTATATCTTTTTCACAAGTCTATTGACATTTGGCATTGGTTGACACCGGGGCGGTGAAAATTAATCGGCGCCTCTATATAATATACAACGGTGCCTGAAAACCAATCGACACGGCCGTGACTACAAGGTCAAGTCCTCCAAGAAAAATGTTTATTTGAATAGAGAAAAATGAATCCAGCATAACGCTGAAAATTTCATCAAAATCGGATGAAAAATAAGAAAGTTATTGCATTTTACAGTTTCGCTTATTTTTCTCACTAAAGAACAATATATGGACAACTCATGCGAATGAGTCGGTCGAGGATGCCTATCACTCGCTATTTCTTTTGTTTTTTTTAATTGTTTGAATTATACAATATAGGTCTTTTTCTTTTTTATACAATGAGTTAAGTTGACTGAGTATCAAACAATGCTGATTCTACATCGTTGTTTCAATTGGCAATGATGAGAAAATTAGAATATTTCATAATTCATAATAAAATACAAAAGAAATAGTGAATTGATGACTTCATCAGTCTCCTCATTTGCATATACCGACCTGGATGACTGTGCAACTGTATTGTGAAAATAAGCGAAACTTTAAAACATCTTAACTTTCTTATTTTACATCCGATTTTGATGAAATTTTCAGTATTATGTTTGTTAGATTTTTCTCTTGATTAATTATATTTCCGGCCTAGGCCTTTCCAACCTGCACCATGAGACTGTAACAAATCACAATTAGACAAAATCTGTAACTCTTCATTATTCTTAAATTTTCCTTTTCTTTTCTATTTTTTACTTAACGTGTGTGCGAGTGTTGTGTGTGTCTGTAAGCGCACATAGTATTTCTTTTTTTAGGTTCTAACAGAAAAAAAATGCTTATTTCAGCACACATGACACCAACATGGCCAGAGTTTCAATATTTTATTTCTTAATGGGATTAGGTCTTTGGGTTGGGTCCAGTTTATTTTCAAATTAGGCCCAGGTATTAGTATTAGGTGTCCTAAATTGGGGCACAGACCCCGGACGGTGATTTTACATTCCCGTAATCGGGTACTATGTTAAGTTTTGGATTTTGTGTATACATCTAGAAACACTATAGGTTTTAATGGGAATTTCAATGTTTCCTTGGTGTTGTCTTCTAGAGCTCCTGAAAGTATATAGATTTAGGAAAATTACTAAAATTTAATGGAGAATGGAGCAACCCCTTTTGGAAATAAGCTTTTCATTTGTGTTTTGCACGTTTTGCAACACCATATTTGCTCAGCAAATTGGCGGCTGCTACACAATTTCAAATGGCAACTCTATCAAGATTGAAATTAGATATTTTCCCAGCTTCACGTTCACATGTATCTACTATAGTTTTTCTTCATGGATCTGGTATGTATTAGAGGCTAGTGACTGAAAAACAGACTATTGTAAAGTATTTTTAAAAACCTTGTACGAATTTCGAAAGTGGTTTATAACCTCGTTCGTAGGATGAGTGGCACTGCTTGTGAGTCAACCCAGGGAGCTCCCGCCCGCAGCGGGCGGGAGCTCCCTGGGTTAACTCGCCTTGCAAAATACGTGTGAGCTAGTGCGTGCAATGTGATGCAGAACCGTTGGAACTGTCATACTCCTAGCCCAAACAAAATACATTTGAATGAATGCAGAATGCAGTGTTTTGTATGATTTTCTATTAAATCTGAGGCTGGTCCCAAACTTTTGGCCCCTTGCCATTTGATGTGGCCTGTATTAATTGGCAGAAAGAAAATTAAAAGGGAAACATTTTCTGAAACAAAAGGACAGGAGATGTTTCATGAATTCATATTTAATGATGATCCATTTATGAATATGACTGAGGAAATCTATGGGGCCTGTATCTGATCGATCTGAATAATTTTGTCTTTAAGTTTATTGTCTCGCCCACCAGAGGTGAAGGCGAGACTTGGTAAAGGCACTCATTCAGTGAACAAGGTTATGAATATAAATGTCGTCAGTCCATCCATCATCCGTCTGTCACAAACATTATGACACATAACTCTGCAACTGTTAGTCACTTTTCAACCAAACTTGGATGGTAGATGTATCAGGGGACCTGCATGTAATGGTGCATGCAGTTGGAGCTGGTCACATGGTAAGGTCAAAGGTCATTTTCAGGCCAACGTTAAAGTTTATGTGCAAGTCTCTCTTATTATGACACATAACTCCGCAACTGTAAGTCACTGTGGGTAGCCAATAGAAGACCTTCATGTCATAGTGCAGTCAGAGGTCACATGGTAAGGTCAAAGGTCAGTCAACATTAAAGTTTACATGCAAGACTCTCTTCTAACACATTACTGATCCTCAACCGTAATTCATTTTTCACCCAAAACTTGGGTTGTATATGTACTTAAGAGGCCTGCATGTCACGGTGCAGTCAGAGGTCCCATGGTAAGGTCAAAGGTCATTTTGAGGTCAACATTTAAGTTTACATGCAAGACTTTACGTGCAACGGTGCAGGACTCTTATGACAAATTTTATTCCATCCCAGTTATTTTACAATGAATGAACTTATGATACAATTCTGTTGCGTGCCTGCGCTAATCATATTTCTGGTTACTTTCACAAATGGGCGAGACACAACATTGCTTATGGCTTGTTTTCTTTTTCATCCTTGGAACTGAATATATAGGAGACACGTCAGAAGGATTGCAGGAATGGCTTTTCAGTATACTCGGAAAAAGTTTTTCTTTACCTCATTCAAAGATCATCTTTCCTTCTGCTCCATCGCGGTAAGAATCATAAAATTCTGTCGAGTTTTCATTTGTTTAACTTGTGATCAATAGCTTGACTCTTAAACCTGGGTAGACTCGAAATGAAATCTTAAAATCCTGTTGAGCATATGACTTAATTTCAGTTTTGTTACTTTGGACTCTAGACTGGGTCTCGATGGATTAAGACATTCAATATTTGATTTAGTATTCTAGAGGATAGTATCCTAGCAGCTTATCAGCCTCATGACATGATACACACCTAAGAAGAGATCATATGGGTGTGGTATCAACCCATTACAAACTATAACAATAAAAACATTGAAGTAAACTGTAACTTGAAAACCAGTAAAATAGTAAAAACTATTGTTTTGTTTAATGACGTAATCCTCATAGTAAAACAATTGAGATCCAATGTGTTTGCTTTCTATGTCGATTGCAATGTATCATCAAAGATTTTGTTGGCTCTAAAACCCCACATTTAGAGAGATGGTATATTTGATAAGTGATTAATAATAAATTTTATGTCAGAATAAAAGGCCTTTTAACTTTGATTCCTGCTCTCTTCCCATATGTCATCAAAATAGATGAAGCTTAATTTCATATATTGTGGGGCTAAAGCCAGGGTAATAATTTCCGAGTCCCTTGGAAGGGTATAGGGACATTATGACATAATTTGATATGCGCTATAGAAGAACTGCGTTATTATTATTATCAATATACAATAACAGTAAAAATCATTTCCTTTCCAAAGACCTTACACACCGATGAACGGGGCTCCCAGTACTGTATGGTTTGACCGTAAGCGTATAGCACCAAACGTACCCGAAGACTTGGAAAGCATTGATCCTATGTGTGAAGAGATTGGCAAGGTTATACAGCTAGAGGTGGACCAAGGAATTCCGAGGAATAAAATCATAGTCGGTCAGTATGAATACAATCATTGGTATAGTGTGGGTGCGTCGTGGTCTAGTGTTTCTGACTCTCGCCTTTCAAACAGAAGGTGGTGGGTTCGAATCCTTGCCATGGTGTGTTTTCCCGCAGCAAGAAATTTGTCCATACTGTGAGCTGCACTCGACCCAAGTAAGGTGAATGGGTACCCGGCAGGATTATTTCCTTGAATGCATGAGCGCTGAAAGGCAGCTCGAGCTAAAGCCGAGGTAAGAATGATATTAAAAGTGCGCCTCGGAATAGATGGCACTCTACAAAATGCCTATTATTATTATTATAATCAAGGAGGTTTAAATTGAGATGGTGTAACAGCAAACAAAATCCCTTTGAACCACGTCCGGAGCCACCAGCAGAAAGTATGTCAGGCCCTTTGCTTAATATAGGGTCATTGGGAAGTATGCTTTTGTGATTAAAATTACTTTTTTGCTGAAATCTTGGTCTGGTTATTTTTGGGGGGCATGCAAAAAGATGTAATCAATATTTACTGAAATATGACTCCAGTTTGCTTGACTGGGCATGCATGGGGCACAAATCTTGCAGATAAAATCATGAACAGCAATATTCTAACAACACCTTTTTAATTTTTAATTTGTTGGGAGCAATTGGAACATTGCCAAATTCTGGTTTCTATAAGGGTCAATTTTTTCACGAATAAAAGGTTACTTGATGCAATCTGGTCAAATTTCTTCGCACAATATGGTTTTGGAATTAGTGTTTTATCATATAGCTGCTTGAATAAATTTTTAGCTTTGGAGAACTTCAGATAAAAAAAACCTTAGCATAATAAGTTTTGTTGTTTTCTAGTTCTGTAGGACGTATAAGTTATTAGGCTCTTGAATTGCGATTCTCGCAGTTCGTGAAGTGAAATAAGAATGGAGGAAAATGGGTGTTGAACATACCAAACGTTTATTGTTTTAAATAGAATTGTCTCGAAGAAGGGAGGTGACCCCTAAGACTAAGTAAAGTGTATACATTAATAGAATAATTTTCTTTTGAGATAGAAGGTACCTATCCAATTAAACAAGTTTCTCCATTAACATTTATCTCGTTTTCAACATCATATTTTCTAATTAAAATTGAATTACAAGGCAAAAATTTTGACAGCAAGTTCGCTCATTTTTCATTTCATTCGTATACGATTATAAAATTGTTATCACTTTAATGAAAATTTATTTTGTTTTCAGTGCCGTGTGATGACTTATCAGGCCAAAGTATTTGTAACTTCGAAAATGATTAGACTATACTATCCTTATCTTTTTTACAGGTGGATTCTCAATGGGAGGATGCCTGGCCTTGCATGTGGCATATCGGTTCCAACAAGAAATTGCAGGGGTGTTTGCTCTCTCATCTTTTTTGAACGACAATTCTAAAGTTTACAAGGTATGCATCATACATTTGCCACTATTAAAGGAAATTTGATATTTGTTTTCTATTGTGTATCATAAATATGATATCCACACCTTTAATAGGACATATACGTATATAGTCGGGTAGATATGATCAAAATTATTGCATGACAGTCAAGTTGGATATATATGCAATTTTTTTATGAAAGTTGTAGTATAGGGTGTCTACTTCAAGAATCTGATGGGTGCCATACGGGCACCCTTGGACATTTTTTTTATTTACGTCATATGCCACACCCATTTTTTCACATACCTCTTAAGTATGACTTTCATAAAAAATTTGCTTTGATGGTCATGTTTTGGTTCTACTTGACTAGTATGTTGCTTTCTTGAAATGTTGACTATCATATCCCCATTTTCATTAATATTGACACTATTTTGTTCTATGACTCGTATATCTTAAATCTAGTTTTATATCATCTTCATCGCTCTCAAACTTATTCTCCCCAATCTCATATTCTTGACACTTTACAAATTGGTTGAAGGGTGTCACAAAGAAAGTGATTATTTTCTTTCATAATCATAAAAAAAACCCATTCCTGTCAGGAGTCCCGTTGTTTTAAGTTTTGTAAATTGTGGAAACCATTTCTAGCAATTGATTTCATATGAACTACCTTTAATAACAGAAGAAAATTGACATTTGTTGTATAATCTTTTACCAACATCAAGACATAATTAAAGCAAACAAGTATATTCAATCCATGACATCGTTTTAATTCAGAATGTTAACTTTATTTAATGTATACATGTCAGAAAGAAAACAAAAATATGGGGTTAAACACAAATATTTACATCAAGTTTTTAATATCTCAATACATTTTAATGAACTGCTTTTTGACTGTTTTGTCTCATAAAATGTACTCTCTCTATTCATTAGTTTGGGAGAATGTAACATGTACAACAAGGGTGCAAGTAGAAAAAAATGACAAAATAACAACAAAACTTTGAGTAAAATTTGACAAGCATATGAATGTAAATACCATTAATACTATGGAGATCCTCCCATTGGCAATGCAACACATGTACAACCATGGCTGTATGCAGCCGTTGGGCAGGGGGGGGGGGAATGGTGAGTTGTCCCTCAGAAATTGAAAATTTTTATTTTTTTAGATATTTTCTTTTACTGAAAATTTTCACAAAATTCAAAAGTATGCACAAAATCTTTCAATTTCACTTGAAAAAATGCAAAAGCGCCCAAATGATGAGCTCAGTTGCTTTTTCAGAAAAGTTTACGCATCCTGCCTGCCCCCCCCCAGCAAAAGAAATTTGCGTATGGCTATGTGTACAACTCTCCACTTTGGATACTGCAAATATACCTGAAAACCTCCTTTTTGCTCATTCTTCTGATATGACAAACTATTAATTCATAATTTGAAACCTATATTATGTGTCCTCTTATAAAAAAGAACATCTCTATCTTTGATAGACTTGAAAATGTAAGTGAAAATATGTATTAAAGTAATGGGGAAAATTTGCATAAAGTGTGACATCGTGTATGACATCACAACTTTTGGTCTCATTGCCTCGGAGGGTATAGCTTTAGTGATCTCATGATTTAAATGCTCATAACTTGCTAATCATTCAGTCAATCTTCCTCAAACTTTAATTGATCTGTTTCTTTGTTTTCATCTTTTATATGAATTGACTGGTTTTAAGGGTTTCACTTCTCCTTTGAATATATTCACACCAGTGACTACAGTTGTATACTTTTGTAGATACATACATTGATGTTTGTAGCAAAATTAGGTTTTAATATCATTGTTTAAACAGCCTAAATTTTCTTATTTTGTCTGATTTTTCTCTTTATGTTTCAATATACTTGTTGGGGTGGACTTTGCCTTTAAGGTTCAAAGAAGAGATAATAGAAGAATTTTCAAACACAATTCAACATAACATTGACATAGTCTTTAAACATTTGTATTGAAAAAGTGTATGAGAATGACATAATATGAAAAGTTGATGAACTGTACCAATAGGAGTTATTATTTCTTTTTTTAATATATAAATAAATATCACTGCAAACTTGTTTTTTTGACGAGAAAAATAATATTTCGTTTTATTTCAGGATCTTGCATCATCCGATTGCCGGAGACCACCCCTGTTTCAATGCCATGGAAAGGTTGATCCATTGGTCCTCTATGAATGGGGTGAAAGTACCAAAGACTTGTTAATCAAGGCTGGAGTCATGTGTCAGTTCCATAGTTATCCAAGACTCTATCATGAGATGAATAAAGATGAACTTGATAAATTACAAGCATGGATTGACCAGACATTAACATCATCGTGAAATCAGATAATTTGTTTTCTTTTCTTTTTTTAAGTGAAAACCTATTTCAGTATATAAAATGGGTTCCGAAAGAAACTTATCAAACTTCACAAGTGCACTACACAATTCCATCCAGTCAAAATGAACGAAATGTTGGTACAGGCTAGCTTGTATAATTTTTACTAAGCATGTGTCAATAATTAAGAGATTGGTTTTATCACAAAGAGGCTGTTGCCCCTCAAATCAATTAGTTCGGAATCAAAAGTCACAAAATGGCAGAAGAAAGACAAACTAGAAATGCTCGGCAGGTCGCGCGGTCGAGCATATGTATTCCCCGAATCCACCGCATCATCCATCATTGCGATATATAGAGCTCACACAGAAATTTGACAGGTAAATACAATTATCATGGCAACAATGACCCTGCCCACATTTTGCCTGTGGATACCAAATTCGATGACAATAATATGACGCAGCACCATGACTCTGCAGAACCCAAAGTATTCTCCAGTAGCACCTTTTGGGGAATACAATTATAGAGTAATCTGGATATATATTGTAAACCTAACCCCAACCCCCCCCCAAAAAAAAGAGGGATATGCATCTATTGCTTCTGTGTGCCAACTGCTATGACAAACTTTCTATATGGGAACAGCATGGTATTATAAATGTACCTTGGAATGAAGTAAGCATGATACATTGGATTGTCATAGTTCTTGGTGACACTCACTTGGATTGTTATCATGGCAATAATGACCCCCCCCACCAAAAATGATAGGCATCTTCGCTTTATTCTAATATTGCTTCTATGTGCCAACTGTTAAGACAAACTGGAAGAAACTCAGCCAGTATAGCACTCACAAGGAAATCTCTGCTATTTCCTTAAAAACTATTGTTACCATGGCAACGATGTCTCCGCCCACACCAAAATCAATAGGTGGCTTTGCTTTACCATCATGGACCTTCATGCCACATTTGAAGATGATAGGAGAAGAAATGCAGCTGGTAGAGCGCTCACAAGGAAATTTCTGTGGCAGCGGCGCGAAGAGGCCACATCCATATTATCTTCCGAACTCTGTTTGGGAGATACTATGAACATGAGATGGGATGAAACAAGCTTACCAGTTTATTGAAGTTCACAGTATGACCATCGGCATGTTTGATTGCCTCAATAACTAAGAAGTTACAGGAAGTTAATAGTAACATTTTAAACACACCTATTGAGGTCAAGAAGCATAATGTATGAATGGACTCAATAGCAGTCATGACCATTTGGTTTAATCCCATCTCATTTTTGTCTCACCTGCATAGCAGAGTGAGACTATAGGCGCCGCTTTTCCGACGGCGGCGTCAACATCAAATCTTAACCTGAGGTTAAGTTTTTGAAATGACATCATAACTTAGAGAGTATATGGACCTAGTTAATGAAACTTGGCCATAAGGTTAATCAAGTATTACTGAACATCCTATTAGAGTTTCATGTCACATGACCAAGGTCAAAGGTCATTTAGGGTCAATGAACTTAGACCATGTTGGGGGAATCAACATCGAAATCTTAACCTGAGGTTAAGGTTTTGAAATGTCATCATAACTTAGAAAATATATGGACCTAGTTCATGAAACTTGGACATAAGGTTAATCAAGTATCACTGAACATCCTGCATGAGTTTCACGTCACATGACCAAGGTCAAAGGTCATTTAGGGTCAATGAACTTTGGCTGAATTGGGGTATCTGTTGAATTCCCATCATAACTTTGAAAGTTTATGGATCTGATTCATGAAACTTGGACATAATAGTAATCAAGCATCACTGAACATTTTGTGCAAGTTTCAGGTCTCATGATTAAGGTCAAAGGTCATTTAGGGTCAATGAACTTTGGCCGAATTGGGGGTATCTGTTGAATTACCATCATAACTTTGAAAGTTTATTGGTCTAGTTCGTTAAACTTGGACATTAGAGTAATCAAGTATCACTGAACATCCTGTGTGCATTTCAGGTCACATGACCAAGGTCAAAGGTCAATGAACTTTGGCCGAATTGGGTGTATCTGTTGAATTACCATCATAACTTTGAAAGTTTATGGATCTGATTCATGAAACTTGGACATAAGAGTAATCAAGTATCACTGAACATCCTGTGCGAGTTTAAGGTCACATGATCAAGGTCAAAGGTCATGTAAGGTTAATGAACTTTGGCCATGTTGGGGTTTTTTGTTGAATAACCATCATATCTCTGTAAGTTTATTGGTCTAGTTCATCAACAGTGGACATAAGAGTAACCAAGTATCACTAAACATCTTGTGCGAGTTAGAATAGTTTTCAAAGTCAGCACTGCTGCTATATTGAACCGCATGATGCAGGTGAGACGGCCGGAGGCATTCCACTTGTTATTTCTTTTGCCATTTTGTGACTTTGGATTCTGGCACCAATTGATTTGAGGGGCTAGAGCCTCTTTGTTATTAAATCAATCTTTTGATTATTGACATGTGCTTAGTAACGATTATTGAAGCTAGCTTGAGTCAGTTTTTCATTTTGACGGTGTAAAATTTGTGTAGTGTGCTTGTGAAGTTTGTTAAGTTTCTTTTGGAACCCAGTTTAGATTATATTTTCAAACATAGTATTTCTTTTTGTACATCAGACCAATATTTATGATGATCTAATTCAATTTTCATGTGTTCAAAGGTATAGTTGAATACTTGGTTAATTTAAAACTACATTATAATTGCTTGGAATCATTGCTTTCTTCAATAATTTTTTTGTGTGGGGGGGGAATTGGGGTATGATCATTTTTTGTATCCAGCGAGTAAAATATGATTGCATTGAAAATAATTGGAACATATCGAGCAGAAGACATTTTACAGCTTACAATGAGAAAGTAAGAATCAAACCATAACTTTTTAAACTGTTCAAATGTACAGTCATCAGTTGTTTGTTTGAAGGATAAAAAAGCAATGTGTCTATGATATATTGAATGTAAGTGCAATAGACTTATAATCCTTGTTTTGTGCAGAAAAAAAACAGCTATCAAGAAAACACATTGTAGAAAATTGGTCCTGATAATCAATTCTTATTTACCTACCCATCTGCCATTTACTGTTTATTCTTATATTTTTTTTTACTGATACCACACTTTTATTACCGCTTTTCTAGTGACTTGTTCTTTTCTCTTTCCCATAGCTTAAAAATATCTTATTTTCATATTTTATACTACCAATCAATATTCAAGTGGGATTTTTTTTTATTTGCTATTTACTTTGAAATGTGGGATAATAATAATAATAATCTGCATTTGGGATAAGATGAAAAGAGAATTTCAAAAATGAAAATACATTTTAAAAATCTCTAAAAAGTATTAAACATTAATAAATCAAAGTAAACAAATATATGATCAAATGAATGAGCAAAGTTAAATTGCATTTTTATTCTACTGTTTTAACTGATGAAATATAACATAATTCTTACTTATAACTGATTAAAAAGACATATTACAGACCGAAAGGTATAGTAATATAGGCGCCTTTTTTATGCAATATAAAGAGTTAACTATATGATTGATTTGTAATAAATATATGTGGAGAAGAGTGATCAAAAGGATAGCACATGAAGGGATGATGTATGCTTTAATCTGCGAGTAATCTGCTTGAAAACAATTGTGGCAAAAATAGACAGTAGTGAATTATATCGCATATTATATCGCAATTATTATGTTGATTTGGGTAAAATATTGTACTTTTTATGAAAGAGTAATGACAATATTCTATTAAGTGTATTTTACACTTAAACAGTATGATCCATTTATTTTTGGAGTCTAAAAGGCATTAAAATGGTTTTGAAAAAAAACACACAATATGTATTTTGAAATTGCATTCTGTGGAAGTTTAGCAAAAGTTGTATTTATTGGCTTTTGGTAGCTTGGCCAGGGGGGGGGGGAGTGGATACCATGCGTAACCAAGGGGTCTCGAAAAGCACCTTACCTCACATATTTTCCATATTCTGAAAATGCACCCCTTAACAAGTATTGGCATGTGAAACCCTACCCTTAACTATTGGAAACAAAGCGATACTATTGGCATGTATTCCATGAATTGCATACCTAAACAAGTGCAGCAATATTTCAATTGTTATCACGGACGTTGGTCGTCGGTTTTACCTTTACTTTACACCAATGGGTTAAGTACAGCCCCACCTTCCACACATTGTGCAAATCTTACTCTAAACACATAGTGTTGACTCTTGGGGCAAAAAGTACATCCTTTATAAAACGTTTTAGTCTTAATTTTTTATACCCTCACAAATTTGACCCTAAACACGTAGCTTTCCTAGCTAAAATAGATACCCTTTTTGTCCATCTTGAAAAAGACATCCTTTTTACATGTTTTTGGTTCGCACATGGTATCCACTCGTCAATGTAAGTGGCCCCCCTGGGTAGCTTCGCTGTATGTTGGATTAAACGGCGTCATTCTTGTTAGCTTTTATGAACCCCATTGTAACCAAAATGGGAATAGAAGGGAAATATAATGCTGAGGGGAGCAATTTGTTTAGTTTTTTTGGTCAGTGATTATCACCGGCAGTTGTTATAAGCTACTAGAAATCCTTGCATTTGAATGGCTGAGAAAGAATTGATCAATGCACATCATGACATAATGCTCTCTGCAACACTCCTCCAATGAAATATGTACCTAAGATGGCTTAGACACTATTGGTAATGGTAAAGTCCAACCCAACAAATACCATTAATGAAGAAATATAAACATAAGGCTCAAATTTTCATCTAAATTCAATTTCAATATGAAAGTTATGACATTTTCAGTTTTAGCTTACTTTCACATACATATGCACAAAATGGAAATGATGGCATATAATCACTCCAACCAGTCCAACGAAAAGTTGATTTGAATAAAACGAGAAAACTCCAACAAACATGACACTGAAAATTTCTTCAAAATCGGATGTAAAATAAGAAAGTAATGACATTTTAAATTTTCGTTTAATTTCTCAAAACAGTTGTATGCACATCATGGTCAGTATGCAAATGAGGAACTGATAACATAAATCACTATTTCTTTTGTATTTTATTATATGAAATATGAACTATTCTAATTTTCTCATTGTCAAGTGAAACAATTATTTCCAAGACATGTAGAATTAGCATTTGTTTGATACTAAATGGTTCAGTCAAGTAGGTCCTTGTAGTCAAATCTACAAAAACTGAAATATTGTATAATTTGAACAATAAAAAACAAACGAAATAGTAAGTGAAAGACATCTGTCTCATTTGCACGTCACTGAAGTTGTGCATATCACTGAAAAATATGCGAAACTTCAAAATGTCATAACTTTCTTATTTTACATTCGATTGAGATGAAATTTTTAGTGTTATGCTAGTTTTTTAAATTTTCTCTATTCAAATCAACATATTCTTCGGGTGGACTTTACCTTTTAGGACAAGAAATATTTTACATTACAAATAATTAAATACATAAGAAATAGGGTATGACATCATATCGGGGGGGTGGGGTTCACTGACGTGGACAACATCCACTAAAAAGAAAACACAAAAAGGGTGTTTTTTGCGGAAAGTCATAGAATGCGAAAAAAGTGTAAATAACGCCAAAAGATGAGAAAAATAATCGAATGAGAGTGATCGAGGCTGGATATTCAAAACAAAAAAACTTTTTATCCGATGAATATGTTGACCCTCCCCCGGCATGATCTTCACCCGTCATCTGAATAAATATTGCATTCACTTTTATTGAAATTAAATTTGCATTTAGGCTAAATGATCGTTGATAATTTGTTCAGTTAGAAGACTTTTCGAAACTCGACGTTTCCTAAATTCCTTCTTTCCTCTATATACACAGACAATAATCTTACCACCATAATTTTCTTTTGGTCTTACCTGGCAATCATCCAAACGTACACATTTACAAGTTTATATTTTTATTATTAACATCATCGTGGAAAATTTCTTTTGTGAATGTCTCTCTGCCATTCTTTATGATTATATACAGTTTATACAAATTTCCACGCTGGAAAATAAAATGAAATTTGAATTGAATATCAGTTTCCTAAAAATAAGCGCAATTTTAAATTGTATAACTTTGTATTTCTCACATCTAATTTACCTAAAATTTAAGTGTGATGTTTTTTTAATTTCGCTATATTTGTTCAATTCAACTTTTTGCTGGGATGAACTTGTCCAATGAGGTAGATAACATTCATGTTCTTTGCAAATCCTGTGTCATATGAATACATGTAGCAAACAAGCAGATGTTCAAAAACACACAGCAATAAATAAAGGCCAAGCAAAAGTGAACTTGCATATGAATTTATTCATAAGAAACAGTTCATATATGACATAAATGTATCAAGAGAAGCTCTCACTTTTAACTTCCAATAAAGCGTTAGTACCAATCAACTTACTCTTCAATTGTATTATCTAGTGACATATGTACAGTTCAGATTCTCAAATTTGCTCATTTATTTTAGGCCGTGTTTATGCTTCCACTTTTCAGGCCAGAATCAGCGTTTCCAAACGTGGTTAGTCCAAAACACGGTTGCGTCCATGCTTACTTTCATTTAAACGCTGTTTTAAAACGCCGATCGTAAACTCACAAAAAGGTGCGTTTGTAAACGTCGTTTGACCAGAATCAGGCTTTCTGGGGAAGCATAAACAGAACCACGATCGTAAACGTGTTTAAATGACGTCATTTGGTACATGCTTCCGGTGAGATGAAAATCCGCGGGCAATACAGTCGTATTGCTCCATGCTTATCTCCACGTAATAAAAATCGGAAAAAAAAACTTTCGAAAAAGGCGCGCCCAATTTGACCTCGCTTTACGATGCGAAGCCAGCTGGAGATCATGATTTGTTCTGAAAATTTAAGCATAAACAGCACTCCCAGAACCACGTTTACGATCGGCGTTTTGAATCGACGTTTGAAATCGCTGATTCTGTCCTCGCAATGGAAGCATAAACACACCCTTAGATGAATATTGGCCAAGAGTAATTACAATTTTAAAAGCCATGATTGTGTTTTGAGATACACACAAATTGTTGAAGGTTTTGAGACATTAAATTTATCTTTTCTGGAAGGTTTTTTTCCATTTGTTATAATGTAAGACTTGGGTTACAAAAGGAAAAGACAATTATAAAGCTTATTTATATATATATACATCAATAAAACTTTATTATCCACATATATATAGTCAGTAAATGACACTGCACTAAATATGAATAAAAAGCTCTGAATAAAAGTCAACACTTTAATACAATAAAACTATCATTTATGAATTGCCATGATTTCATTTCAATGGTATGTTTGAGTTGACTTTTATTATAAAGGATCAAACTTGAAAGCCCTCTATTTATTTTCAGAAGATCATTTCCAGCAAGTGACTGATTCCAGCACACCTAAAAATGTAAATTAAAATTCACTTTGGCAAATTTGAAAATGAATAAAAATGTAGCCATTTAAGTTTGCAGACAAAATCCTTATCAATACAGATCTGACATAATAAAATTGGCAGTAATTATTTATGAAGAGGTTTAATGGAAAGCACTTTGCTAATGATCATAAGGTACATGGATTGACATAAGTCTTAACCCATGTGAGAATTTAGCCAATATTACCGGTACAACAAAAAACAAAAACTTTCTCTCATTAATAAATCATTTGCTGTATGAACAATTAAAAACATAGACTGATACAAAGCTCTATAGCTCAATTAATGAGATTTATCATTCATATTTTACTTTCAATTTTCTTCAGAGTAGTTTGTTGTACAATTAAACAATTGCGCTCATGAAAAATATACTCTGTAAAATTGGATATTTCACTTCTTCTAAATACTTTGGTTTGCTTTCAAGGAGGAAACGTCAAGTGTTTATTGCTTGATTTGATCTGGACGGAACTGCTAATCTCTACACAGTTCACCAAACGAGACATGCACTTTACACAATCACAAAGATCTACTTACTATTTCCAATTACTTCTACATTCACATAAAGACATTTATACTCACACCTAACTCTATGCAATTTGCATAAGCACGATGAATAATTTTTATATTATTCCAATTATTATCATTATTATTTACACATACTTTATGAACACCAATTAGAAAGCACATTCTAGAATAAACACAACACCACAGGTGTCAATATATGACAAATATATTCCTTTGTTTCAAAGTGTATCACAGAGCTATGCAGACGATCAAGCTCACTGTTCTGACGGTTATATAGCAATGCAATTCCACATGTATTCCTCGATAAAAAGACTTCGATCTATTAAGCTACAATTTAAAAGAAATCCACAAGATTTCGATCTTTGTAATACGTTGCTATTGCAATCAATGAATGAGCCAATAAGACATCAAACGGCATTGATGTTCCATTGCACACAGCATAAGAAAGACATTATTAATGACTTAAAAATGGTTGCTATCTTAATTTTACCATTAGAAAGTATGAATTCACACGTGAGAATGAATTTATATTTCATTTGGGCAAATACAGACTACTGACACTACGAGGGGGATTGGGATAAAATGTTGGTCAGATATAAGATGGACTTAAATAAGAGAAGCAACAATGAGTATGGTGGTATTGTATCACAAAATCATATTGAAATGTAAATCCTATTAGAAATGATCTCAGAAACTTGCAAAATATTTTTTGGAAATGATCTCAGCAGCTTGTAAAATCTTTATAGAGGAAAGGATACAGGTCTCGCTCTTGAAAGTTACCAATCAAGTAATTGTCAAATACTGGATTCTAGTTGCCATAAGGAGAGGTTCAAGATGGCTTTATGGCTTTTTATTGATTTTGTTCATTGCCATTATTCACTAAAAAATGGAACAAAATGTCTCCACACATGACAGATTGCCAATTTCAAGAAGGAGGGGGTAAGTTGAAATAATTTGCTTTGAATGCATATTTTAAAATCTTGTGATTTCATGACATAAAAAAGCTTGTTTATACATAGTGTGAAGAATGATTTATGCCAAGCATTGGCCAAGTCTTTAAAGAAATGATTTGATTTCTTTACTTTTGAAGCAGGTTTGTGCAATGAAGAAAGGGACAATAATGAATGGGAACCTACATCTTAAGGCAGTGAGATTGGTTGGAATAGTTGATCTTGTGGAGGTATATACTGATTAGATGTCTGTACTGAACAAAGAGCACACATGCCACAGGTCACCAAATATATACTCTCTCTTTCATCTAGTCACAAAACAAACATTGTTTAAACATTAAAAGTCATCAAAATTTCTTTGGTTGTTTCTTTGACAAGATCAAAGAGAGGAAAGATAATGAAGTTTCGAAAAAAGAGAACTACTTTCAGATTAATTATTCTCGAATGAGGTAATAACCTTCATACTCTTTCACAGCCTCTGAAAGTAAAAATAGTTATGAAAATATACTTAGAATCCATCTCTGATGTATGCTCCTTATGTTTCCAAGCAGGTTACATATTTATAAATGGTTAGTCTCATTGAAAACTCTTCAGTTTAAATACATTCCAATCAATCCTCAATTAGTGAGAAATAGTTATCCTGTGAACACAATCTCAAATAAATTGTATGTTTATATTCAAAAGCTTTAAAATTGACTCTATTTCACTAACATAAGGGAAATGTAAAACAAAATATGACATTATATGAATAAAAAAATTGTACAAATAATTCTTCCATCCTAAATTAAGACCATGAGCTGACTTAAAATATGATTTCATAGGATATGGGAGAAACTATTATAAAACCATATTTCTTGTATTAAAAATATAGAGTGCACATCCACCAAACATATACAAAAATTACACAAATTATTTGCTATTTCAGTAATTATCACAAACAATCAAACCCATTTCTAGATAAACTTTATACAGAGACATAGTTTACATGGTCATATTGTGACCCAAATCTAAAATAGTCTTCATATATTTCATAGCCTCATCTTTATTCAAAGGTTGGCGTCTCTAGGGGCGGCTAGGGCGGCCACCTTTTATGATTTTTTTTTCAAGTGGCGGTATTAAAAATCCGAAGGGGTGCAAAGATGTTTAAAAAATGAAGAAAGAGAGAGAGGCTCGTTTCCCACATCATTCAATTGAGAAGAAGGCTACATTAAAGGCATATGCTAACGTTGTAGACATGTAATTTAAAAATTATCAAAGGAGAGAAGAAATATGTACATAATTGCCTTTCTGTCAACCTAAAAACTCTAAAACAACAAAACAATTGAAAGAAATCCTTTTGATATACATTATAATTGATGGCTTTGTGTAATTTCTATCGTGCCGACAATAATAGAACACATAAGTGTATGGATGAAATTAAGATGGTATTTCCGGTCACTTTATATTTCACTTTTTGAAGCACTTAATGATTTTCGGACACGATTTTTTCTGGGCTTCATTATTGTAACATATCATAGGTGCAGGTGATAAGTGGGACTTCGCAGCTCAGATTTTAAAAAGTCAAATCAATGTTAGCTAATACCTTTAAAGTAGCCCCCCCCCCCCCCGCCCTTTACAATACACTGGCCCTGCCCCTGATTTTTCATGCATTGTTTCAACATTCACTTCCTATTCCATTTTTTGCAGCAATAAATATCTTGTATTGTAGAAATGTTTGGAAAAACACTGTCAAAATATACAAATTAGAAGGATCAAATTTTGATATCATATATTTTCAGCAGACATTCTGTTTCTTTGGATGCAATACCCGCTAGAAGCCGATTGTGCATGTAATCGGATGTTTAAATAGAATTAGCAGATAATGGTCCTCTTTGGCAAAACAATCTCTGCTATCATAAGATTATCATTCATGGGCATATCATTGTCAGTCAAAGTTCAGTTGATCAGTTCCATGAATAAAAACGAATACCTGACTCATTCCTCCAAAGATTTTAAAATATCTCCAATTTCCTTTCAGTTTATCTTGTTCTATTATGTTTCTTGATAAATTTGCCTAATTACTGTGATATTTTAATCATGATTTTTGTTGATGCTTAGAACAATCTCATTCTTATCATATTAATTAACTGAATTCAAAATATCCTCAATATATAAGAATTCACTTGTGATTTGTCCTATCCTTTAGTATATAGAATATTTCGATATGAAGATTGAAATAGTCTGCTAAACATTTTTCAGAAGATTTACAGAATACCCTGTACTTTAAAGTTAATTCAAAAGACAATGTATTCGTATAAATATCTACTAAATATAATTTGGTTTATTTTGCATTATTCTAAATGAACTTTGGTCCACTTATTTCGAAATGACAAACTGAGATATCAACGGTCTCGCTTTCCGATAATTGTAAATGCATACTTGTCAATTAAAAAAACAACAAGAAAATGCATGAGAATTCTTTTATTGCAGATTCCTGAAAGTTTTGTAAGTACAATTTAAAAAGAGAATCCCTTATATTGACAAAATGAAAAGTCAGTAAGTTTATAGAATTGTAATCTTGCAATGGCTTCTATTAAGTAGAGCTCTGAATTGCATAATATGTCTACTTATGAATAGGCATGAGCACAATGGATACTTATCAAACATTTCTGCTCCACATAATTAAATCATATCTTCTTGTAACTTATATGAATGGTTCTTTCTTCACATTTAGAAGCATTTATATGATCAGAAATGCTCTACATAGCACTGCACTATACTTTCAAAGACCCCTGCATTATTCCAATAGCCATACACTGAAGACAGTGGATTGGGAGTTCCTCAGGGATGTTCTATATCATCATGTAAAACTTGTAAATTGTTTTTCTTGACTATTAGTTCCCAATAATTCTTTTTTGGAATAAATACATGGTGTCATCACACATATATCTTGCTTTGGTGCTAAAGAAAGAATGAAAAAGTCGGTTGTTGATTTGAAATATCTTGTTCTGAAAGAGAGAAAAATACATTTGTCTTTTTTGTCATGTTGGAAACTCCCTTTATGGGAACAACTTGATGCACATTTTGTAAATGCCTTCCAACTTTGGCATATTTTGTAAGACATGCCTCTTATTGTTTCCCAGATTTGTATTCATTGAAATGGATGCCCCAGATCCCAGACTCCAGCGTCTTGAGACCTATAGAATCTTATACATTAAGGTCTACATCTTGGAGGTTGGTATCACCATTCATCTCTGTCACTTCCTCATAGGAAGGTGGGAGGTTGGTCCCGTTCTCACCATGAGCATCAACCTTGGTCAACTCCAGATCAGGGACTTCCTCTATGGCATTATTACTTCTCAGATGGGTCAGCCTCGGGGTGGTCAACAAAGTCCAGCGCTGTGAATTATAAATGTATGAAGGGTCTATCAGTACAACAAACACAGCAAACATTACTCAATACAATATAAGAAAAAAATAACAGCAGGGGAATTAGGTCAATCCATTGGAGATGAATATCATGCATGATATCGGGGTAAGATTTCATAAAACTGTTGGTTAGTTATACACAACATTACAAGCGACCGGTGATCCTTCCTCTGCTTGAGATACCCAATATGTTCCCTGTTAAATATGAGGGCAGGGAACATTACTATCATTATTAATCAAATCTTGACAACCTTTGCATTAGAAGCCAGAAAAGATCATATTAACTTTAGCTGGTAAAATACAAGTTATTGAGAATCTCATTCAAACACAGGGCGGGTGTCATCAGTCGTGCATTTAAAAAGCTTTGGCCTTCAAATCAACAGCGCAGTACCATCCTACATACCTTCCTCATCATATCTGATCAGACATACCTAGGGCCACTACCTTCATAAGTATAGCGGTCTGTAATACAGCCTAAACAAGCCAACTGAGACTTTGGTAGGCCTATTAATCTTACTCAAGATTGGAACAAGGTGATAGACATATCCCAAAAGCAGGGTGCTACATGACTTTTTAGAAGTACTTGCCCAGTCGGGCAAGTAAATTTTTAAATAGTTGGAATATGCTTACCCAAAAATTTATTCCACTTGCCCGAAAAAATCCTTGAAATTTTTTTCACCTCTCCAAAAGAAAGTTTTGCGGTTTTATAAACCATTGACCTTTTTCTCTCCTTTGACATAAACTGATCAACCTTGTTATTGCATTTCTTTTTTTCGAAAGTGGTTTTATCTTGCCTGCCATGACCAAACTTACGGTCAATGTCATATCATATTGACCCTAATTTTGGTAATTCTACTGTGAGAATTTTGCTTTCTACTGTGTGAGTTTTGCTTGCCCAATTCGGGCAAGTAGTTTTGGTCTTTACTTCAAAACACTTGCCCGACTCTAACTTTTACTTGCCCTGGGCAATCGGGCAAGTGCCAAAAGTCAAGACATATGCACTTGTTGATATAAGCTTTTAAGTATGGTCTGTTTCCAAGATCAATGTATCAATATGCAACTGATACCAATCTGAATCTCATTAAAAAAGTAAATATATAAAAGGGATCAAGGGTAAATGAATAATACAATCATATTTCTCAGAGCCTCTAATGTAGTGTCAAAGTATCCATTCATAGCTATTTATGAACAAAAGCACAAACAAGGTCAACGTGATAATTGATATTTGAGTCGCAATGGCCCGTATTCTAATGTCAGGTTTAACTTAAACTCAGGTTTGAAGTTGTAGTTTAAGTATGGGAAGCCAAAAGTATCAATTTTTTTTAAGTTGTATGTTTCTTGTGTTAACTGTGCTCTTTCCTGATTCATCGATGGTAAAGACAATCATCTATTTATACTTCCTAGACAATCATGAATGATTTGAGAGCCAAGTGAGCTGAAGTATGATACCTCTACACTGTTAGTGATTTATGTAACAATCTGCTATCCATACTTAAACCACAACTTTAAACCTGAGGCTAAGTTAAACCTGCTATCAGAATACGGGCCAATGTGTTTTGTGGGAATGTTTTCTTGCCCTGAGGAATAAATGATAGATGACATTGATCATGGGATGATGGCCGATGAAGTATGCTGGGTGGTAGAACATGACATCGAACAACATTGAAGTATTAATGACTTGTAAGTGATATATCTAGGGTTAGATCAGTATCCTGATATAGAATCCTCATGTACTAGGCATGTTGTTTAGTGACTTAAGATGAGGTAGCTATGTTTAAAGTGGATCAACACTTCAACATTGCTTCTATGTCAGTATGTAACTTGTCACGTTACTATTTTAAAAGAAATCATATTTCTGTAGATTTTTTAATGTTATCAATTCAATTTTGCCCAACTTTGTCAATGAAAAGGGTCAACCATTTTAACCTAATTATGAATAATGATTATGAACGTTGCACATTCAAAATGAAGTTCCATTTAATTTTCACAAAACTCTGAGTTGGTACAGTGCCTGTATAGGCCAAATCTGCGGTGTGTATATATATATATATATATATATATATATATATTTTTTTTAAATGTAAGTTTATGTAGTTTATGTTCATGTGTCTTTGAAGTTGACCATATTGGAAGTCGGGTAGCCCAATAGACTAGGGCAGGGCTTCTGATATACATTATGGAATTACAAAGTGAGTCTAAACCTCGGTTACTCCATCAAAACCACTGTCAATTTCATCAAATCAAGGGGGAAGCTCCTTGATCAAATTTTCCAAATTCTGAAATACATATCAAAGATTTAGGACGTATTTATACTGGGTCTACACGTACTCCTTTTGAAGATAGCAGTGTTCGACAATACATGAAAATTCCTTTAAGATATTCCTTTAACAAATACCCAAGTGGAATACAAACAAGTAAAAAGAATTGATGCTGAACTTAAGTGGAATTCCTATCATTTTTATAAAAAAATTTAAGTTTAGCAGGTACATAAAAAAAAGGGGGGGGGGTCCATGCACTCATTGTCAAACTGTTCATACCTCTTTGAGTGAGCCTTTGCTGTTAAAGATAAGTTGGTAGCAGAAGTAACTTGGAGGGCAGATCATAGATGATACAGCCATCATCCATCCTAGCATATATCCCCACCATGGATACACATATACATCATTGTACTTCAGAGGGGTGTATTTCACAAGACTGAAGATGAAAATTGCCTAAAATTGACAAAAACAAAGTCATAAATAAATATGATGGGAGATCTGGATTTTTTTATTTTCAAATGAATAGTGAGTGATAAAAATTGGTGAATACACTTCTAAAAATAAAATTTTGAAAATCAGATATTGATAATGTAGATAACTACAGTATCATGTTTTTTGTTGTTGTGAATACTGTATCTTAATGGTGTGATTTTGCCACTTGTTTTCATTTCTTATTATTTGTAAATAACTAGAATATTTTTTGTCATCATACTCTCTTCATTTTTAATATTGTATTTCCTTCCTTATGCAGGAGCTCCGTCGGTAGAGCGGAGGTTTGGAATTCCGGTGACCCGGGTTCGATTCCCACTAGGTGCACTGGTGTCCTTTGGTATGGCATTTATCTTCATTACCAGGTTCCTCTGAGAGGACCTTAAGCCATTGATCCTCTGGTTGCATGCTTACAAGCATTCATGCTTTCTTTAATAGCAGTCAGGTAAAAAAAATCACTACCATTTGTCACTTTTACCATTACCATTTTACCTCAATCTGTGAGCGGGGAGCTAATCAATGTTTCATCACACTGAAAGATGTTTTTAATAAAATGTAAACGAATGAATGAAATTATGTATTATCTCCTACTTATTAGATTTTTCCTTTTATTCAAGGAAAATAGTATGGACTACTGGAATGGTATCACTTGACTTACAAAATAAATAAAATTTATGCAGTTAATGGTGAATACAATTTACTAGATAAACTATGTACTAATTAAGCTGCACATTGCAGTACCATTTTTCTCACTCCTCCCTCTGTCATAATTTTTCCTTTTTTGAGGGTGGGGGGGGGGAGGGGTGGAGGGTACAATATAAATCTTTTGAAGACGTAAAGACGATCATATACTTACCATAGCAAAGCATGGAGTGGTTATAAGCCAAGTTATCTTCAGATATTGGCCACAGCAAAATAACCCTTTGAAGTCATTCATTGTGCGGAAGTTGCCTATAAACCTATCCGCACCTGGATACATACAAATAAAGAGAGAGAATATAGATTGCATCAATCATTCGAAGAATATGACCCACAGCATTTATATTGCACCATGTATCTGTTAAAAACATTCATAGGCGCAGGCTCATCCAATAGGTTAATCACTACACGTCTGCCGAAGTAAGTGAGTTTTTAGAGACGATTTAAACAGTTCTATGCTGTCAATTTCACAAAGTGAAGAAGGGAGGTCAAGAGGCGTATATCAAATAAACTGGAAAGAGTGCAATACTTTATTTTTCTTATGAATATTAAAAGTCTGGTGCATCATCATCGTAGTTTTTCTAACCACATGAATATAAAGAGTATTCAATATCATTCTTATGTAAAAGGCACTGTATAAATGCAGATTATTCAATGATTAAAAATTGGTAGAATGAGCAACAACAAAAATAGTAATGATATGTCCATTTATCTAAGTACTACAGTTACTATGTGCATATAATCAACTACCAACACTTTGATACTTGGTATTATATTATTACCCTGGCTGTATGTAGCCGAGTCGCCATATAGGCTCTTAGCATTCAAAATAACAAATCAGTACCAGATACCCATTCACTGCATATTGCTTAAAGAGAAATTCCAGTAGTTGCAATAAACACTGATTTCATGAGAAAGTCTGTAAAACCAGGCTTAATTGTCAGTATATCATCGAGGATCTAGATCTGGTACAGTTACATAAACTGAACTTTGTGAAATCTTGAAATCTACACCGAAAAATATTCACACTGAAGATCACCAACACAGATAGGCACACGTGGGACAGTGTACTATTATTGCTGGAATAAAGACCCGACGGAAGTGACCAAATCCGCACTTATTTTGCTTATTTCTCAGCAATTACACAATTTCTTCCAAAATCCTTTGGCACATATTTTTTATTCATACAAACAGACACTTGGGTGGTCATTATATTAGATTCTGTAAAAAGTCATTTTGAGATCGTTACCAATACTGGAATTTATCTTTAAGTGAATCAATATCTTGCTTTACGAAATAAGCAATGACTGGGATTCAAATGGCCCTACATTTCAAAGTCTGGAAACTAATCAACTTGGTAGCAACAAACATATAGGAGTATGGGGAGGGAGATATGGCACCACAACTTGAAAATAACCCCCTGGGTTAGACACGCGTGACAAAAAACCCCCACTTTATCAGGGTGTTTTTTCAGTTTTGGATGCAGTCCGCACGTGGACTCACTAAGGGTATCAAAAACACTGATTTTAAAAGAAAAAGTGTGGTTTTGAAAGACTGGTTAATGGTCGATCGCGGGGTCAAACGTATTTAGGGTATGTTTTTTTTCCCCGAGGTCATATTTTGGAGACAACTTGTTTAGGGGCCAAAATGTGTAAATAAAGCCCACGGCGAGAAACCTGTTTAGGGGGGGTATTTTGCACACAGAGAAAAACTTGTTTAGGGGGTGTTTGGAAATTCCCTGGTCATGCGTGTGTACAACAATATAATTGACCCCCCCCCTCGGGAAATAACCATGGTAAAATTGTAGGGTAGCCCAATTAATTATGACTGTCCTGAAATTCTCATGGATAGGATGAAGGTAAAGCTCAAATACAAACTCTGAATAGAAAGATTGTGTTTCCTACGTTGCAAGGAACTAGGGCCATTCCAAGAAACAGTTCATGATCATGACCAGGGGACCGTGTCATAAAAGTTGTCAGCACTGACAAGTTGTCTTTCTCCGACAGTTACCATAGTAACTTTCAGTGGCCAGTGCCTTTCAGCCAATCAAAACCAAGGATTTCACTGAAATTGTCGGTAGTGACAATTTAGTCAGTGCTGACAACTTTCATGAAACACCCACCAGTTCATATATAGGTTATGCATGGTTTTAGGTCTTTAACAACCTGTTGAGGATGAGGTTCAGGAAAGCATTCCTACTAAAGTTCCTTATGTTGTATTGATGGAACCCAGAAACTATTATAGGTCATGGGTTATTTTGGGGTAAACTGCCCTTTATCTCATGTGTACTTTTCTTTGTTGCGTGTGTGCCAGATAGGATACCATCCCAAATATGACACCAAACGACGGATATCCCCTACAGAAATTTTCAAGCTTGCGGAAAGCGTGCGACTAGCTTGCGCAAGCCTGCGGCATGCTAGTAACTAGCATGCGGCTAGCTTAATAAGCGTGTAATATGCGTGCAGAGTAATAGTTAAGCGATCTTTTAGCGAGCAGGGACTGTTCGCTAGCATGCACTCGCTTATTAAGCGAGCGCCCTGCTAGTCGCATGCTAGTTACTAGCAAGCAGCACGCTTAAATTTCTGTAGGGGATGTTTGAAATGGAAGAAGGAAGCCTTTTCATGGATCATGTACTCACCATACACCCAGCCAATTGCAACACTCTCAAAGAATGACACAAAGAGAAGAGCACTGCCACTGGCTGAATAGTTATCAAACAGCTGGAATACATACATTCCACCCTGTTCAGAGGAAATGACAGGTTTTCAAGGTAAACATAACTATTTTCTTTACTTCGTCAATTACAAGACTAGATAGTTTTACCAGATAAATGAACCGGAAAGACCAATGGCAGACCGTATACATGTCAAAACAATCCAATAATATAGACCACATAAAAATAGAGTTTCGGACATTACAAGGCTATAATGTCAAGTATATAGAATAATGTATAGGCACTGTATGGCTATATACACACATTAATGTATTCTGATACTTGAAGTCCCAAAACTGAAACTTATTTTCATGGAATGTTTGATTAATAAACTGTAATAAACAATATTTTTTTCCATTTCTCTTTCAAAGTTTAAACAACTATCATGAAAAAATAGACTCCAAATGGTCAAACCATTCAGTTTACCTATGAACTTTGTACAGAACATACTACATACCTTTTTCCCATGGAAATACACTTGTTAGCAAGAATATGTGGGGGGGGGAGAAAGGGTGCAGTGTGCAAACAGAAATGCACATTAAAAAAAAAGGAAAGGGTTGTTTTTCATGATTGGGCGATGTACGTGTGTACAAAAGGGTATAAAAATACGTGTATACTTTCAACTGCCCTAGTCTGAGTAAAGGGTGTACAAATTTCACCCTAGTTCATGAAAATGGAATATTCAAGACGTTTCTAGGGTGGGGAAAACAGGATAGTACTTTTTTTAGCTTCCATTTTGAAAGTTCACGTGTCCATCATATAATGACACTGAATCTCCAGGAAGGTGCCCGGAGGAGGGGGGGGGGTGCACTTGCAATAACGAGTGGATACCATGCGCGACCAAAAAAAAAACCACTTTATTTTAATAAAAAGGATGTCTTTTTCAAGATAGGGCATGTTATGCATGTACCCTAATAAGGGTGTCAAAAACACTAAAATAATGAAAAAAAAGGGTATCTATTTCCCTACAAGATAGCTACATGTACATGTTTAGGGTCAAATACGCGAGGGCCTATACAAATAATTTAGACTAAAATGTTTTGTAAAGAATGTACTTTAATTTTCCCCCAACAGTCAACACTACATGTTAAGAGTACGATTTGTGCGAGGTGTGGCCGTACTAAACCAAATCGATGTAGGTAAAACCGACGCCCGTGACATAACAATTAAAATATCGCTGTACTTGTTTAAGGGTTAAATTAAGGGAATACTTGGCAAGAGTATCCTTTTGTTTCAAATAGTTTTTAAGGGTAGGGTTTCACACGCCAATACTTGTTAAGGGGTGCATTTTCATAATATGGAAAATACGTATTTAGGGTGGTTTTCAAGACCCCATTGTCGTGCATGGTATCCACTCGTCAATGGAAGTGGCCCCCCCCCGGCAATAACCAATAACTAATCTAAAAGTTCAGCAATGTAATGTTGTGTCAATGACTGAAGGTTTCCCGACAATCTATGGAAACAGGAAATTCCAGTTTTCACATCAATGATCATTATTAGGAGCAGTGCACTAGTAGAACCCATCAGTGTGCAACACGTGTCCCATCATTCATTTCAACATTATTGATTAGTATATTTGAAGATGCGGGTGTGGAAAATCCTGTTGTTATTTGCAATGGGTGATCCAGCTCTGTTTTTATTAATGTATTGCTAAATCATTATTGTATATATTGTGATTGTCAAATTGATAATAAATAAATACTTACATATGTAACCATGGGTAAACCCGCTATGCAGAAAAATAGACATGTGAAGAAAGCAAAGTATTCTCGCCTGCTTCCTTTGAGCAAGTAGTTAGGGAAGAGATCGATGAATGCTGTCACCAAGCCTTCAACACCGACAAACTTTTAAAAAACAAAGCAGAAACACAACGTGAAATTACAAATCCTGATATTAACTAGAAAAACAACGGCCAGATAAAAGGAATAAAAGAGCAACATAATGGGAAATAACAACATATTAAAGCAAATCCAAAGCAATAGTAAAAAAATAAATCATATGGTATTTCGTCTAATTACCATATGATATTTTTGTTTACCTTTGCTTTGGTTTTGCTTTCTTCTTGTCAAGAAAAAAGAAGAGAGAAATCTGCTCCAAAGCTTCGCATATTTTTCGTTACGCCATTCCGGTTGTATTGATCTGCATCATCATCTGCTACAATGAGCTGCAATTTTAGTGAAAAGCAGCCGCATAGCGTAGCCGTCCAAGGACCCCCGTTTTCACAAACATTTGTAGTTCCAAAGCCCATTCCGAGGACCCTCCTTTTTACAATAAGCCCGCTCCAAGGCCCCCGTTTTTTGTCTCGCCCGCTGCACACACCTACCTCTTTTTTGGTCGAGTACCCCCCCCCCCCCCGGATGTTAAATTACTTGTTAACCAATTGCCAATGTTGAAAGAATTTTCTATTTTGATAAATTTCCTGGAGTTGGGCAATGGGGCTACACCACAGATTGTAAGGACATTATCTTAACTTGACCTGAGTACTTACTAATCTCATGTTCCTGAAGTAATCACATAAAACAAGCAGATGTAGATAGCTTATGAAAACAAGTGCATTCTAATAACCTAGACAATGTGGCGTTTCAAAGAAATACAAGCCTTCGAAAGGGTCAATCTGTACTTCAAATGGCTTCAAAATCAATTCTACAGATAAATTTAAAGCTAATTACATGAACGTCCTCTCTGTTTGCCTCTGAAGGATCCATATTCCTTCAAAATCCCTTTTTTGATCTTTCATATTGATCAATGGAACTTACTCCAGTTACAATTACTCTTGGATACACAACTTCTAACCCTCAATACCGGTCAGCATCTAATCTTTCACAAGTTACTGTTTCTGAGAAATCATGGGGGAAATCAAGATATAAGCGATCCCAACCATGACCTTCTAGGGCAACCTGAAAACATACCTAAACAGGTGTGCTTTTTGACAGAAATCAACTTTGCTAATGTTTGAGCATGTATTAAATTATTTTTTCCCTCTCTCTAATATTCTGAAGCACCTTGAACACCTAATCAAGATGTGTATGTACAAGATTGATGTACACTGTATTTTCATTTTTAGTAATAGTAGTATAAACTTTCTTTCAAATTGTAATAAGGTGCAGCACTGATATACACATGAATACAAAAACTTACTTTAGTTAAAGATAAATTCCAGTTTTGGTAACGATCTCAAAATGACTTTTTACAGAATCTAATATAATGACCACCCAAGTGTCTGTTTGTATGAATAAAAAATCTGTGCCAAAAGATTCTGGAAGAAATTGTGTAATTGCTGAGAAATAAGCAAAATAAGCGCGGATTCGGTCACTTCCGTCGGGTCTTTATTCCAGCAATAATAATACACTGTCCCACGTGTGCCTATCTGTGTTGGCGATCTTCAGTGTGGTCGTATATCAGTTTAGACTTTATGATTTCACAAAGTTCAGTTTATGTAACTGTACCAGATCTAGATCCAAGATGATATAGTCATACTTAACTTTGGTTTTACAGACTTTCTCACGAAATTAGTGTTTTACTGCAACTACTATCATTTAGCTTTAATACCATTACCTTATTATCAATAAAATCTTTTCTACAAATACAATGAAAATGAAGAAAAAAACTAAAGATGAAAATTAAATTTGTACTGAAATAAAGTGAATTTACTGTCAATTGAAAGAAAGATGTGACTTGCCAATCAATCATATATTTGTCATCATTTCATCTCGCAGTTTTATAGGCTCAGAAATCTAGGTTTATATTTGACAATCAAATATATTTGATCAATATCAAAGTCCAGAAAGAAAGAGCAAACATCAATGAATACCATTCAAAGCAAATTTACACTGATAATGAAGTTCTTTGAGCCATCCATGATTAAATTCTACTTTAATTGCTCAAATGTTCCAAGTTAAATATTGATAGCAAGTGCATTTTGGGTCTATTCCAATATCAACATTGTTCATTTGCATTTATAATCTTAAAATTAATGAAATGGACTTTGCTCACTTCAATTAGTCTCACATTGCAACAAAACTAAGGTTACAAAATTGGGTGTAACTTTTATCTGTAAAGCAAAACTGAAAATGAGACTATTCAGTAGTAATATTATGTGGTACTCGGATTGTGATTGGCTGAATGAATAATACACTTAAAGATAAATTCCAGTTTTGGAAACGATGTCAAAATGACTTTTTACAGAATCTAATATAATGACCACCCAAGTGTCTGTTTGTATGAATAAAAAATTTGTGCCAAAGGATTCTGGGAGAAATTGTGTAACTGCTGAGAAATAAGCAAAATAAGCGCGGATTCGGTCACTTCCGTCGGGTCTTTATTCCAGCAATAATAATACACTGTCCCACGTGTGCCTATCTGTGTTGGTGATCTTCAGTGTGAAAGTTTTTCAGCGTAGATTTCAAGATTTCACAAAGTTAAGTTTATGTAACTGTACCAGATCTAGATCCTCAATGATATACTGGTTTTACAGGCTTTCTCATGAAATCAGTGTTTACTGCAACTACTCAGTACAGTACTTGTTAAAGAGAAATGTCAGTGACATTTCTCTTTAACAAGTACTGTAATGGATTGCTTATATTCAGTTGTTTGGAGACAGACAGATATTATATATTCAGCAATGTTATTGTTATCATTTGTTGTTTGGGGGCTTTGAGTAGAATATAAAGTTGTAAACACTATTGATGGGGCCTGGCAAGGCACTAAAGTCCATTGTTAAGGATGCTCTGGTTTGTTGACCTCAGCCCGCATTTCATTAATCTTCAAGATTTATTGTGATGTTATGTATAAGAGGAATTGTAAGAGCAATTACATTCATTTATTTGGTTATTTTTTTCTTTAAGAGTGTTCCAGAAAGTCCTGGGCAGTAAAGCTTTGTTAGGTACTTTATTTAATGAGATAAAGTAATTCCTGTTATTTCTGCAATTTGCAAAGATACATGAAAGAGAAGGCTACACAATAAGCCGAGGAATTTTGTTATTTAAGGCAGACAATTGGGCTTACTTGGCAGTGGAAAAGAACAATAGGATTAGCTATGTTGTTGACAGGTTAATTTCACTGAGGTCATTCAAGAATGTTTTAGAATTTTACTGCTCCTGGAAGAAGGAGAATGTTCTTCTTGTAGACAATACTAGAAGCCTCTAGAATAGTGAATACTAGAACCTTCCATAATAGTGAATAATTTGTATGTAAGCAAGGACATCATCATATCAGATCAGATCACATCATATATCAGATCAGAGCTAAGAGTTTCATGCCAGACTTTATGTCAGAGCAGACTTTATTTCCATTCTCAGAGCTCACAATGAAATTACAAAACAGATAATAGACAATACATCGATACATTTAAACAGGCATAATATACGAAGAAAATATAAAAAACAAAGGTAATAAAATGGAGTTAGAAGGATACCCAGTTTGAGATATGACTGTTTTTCCATGAAGCCCAACTTTGATCAGAGTTTGTATGTACATGTATCTACAGTGCGTCCCAGAAAAAACGAAACCGAGATTCAGTGAAATCATTTTTGCTATAATGATTATAAATTTGCTTCATGAAATGTACATGAATGGAACGATATGTTTCTCTTCTTTCATTTGACGCCCATGTCAACTTTCATAATGCACGCATGACTGAGTTAGAACAATTGAAAGTGGTGTTACCAAATTTTCATTTGCACAAGCAATTTGCGATTTTAAGTTTATTTTTACTGGCTTTTGACACTGTCTATTTGGAAAAGATCATGGCTGAAATATCCATCTTTTTTTTTCTTTTTATGTGAGACATGTGTAAAATAATGATTGATACATGGTCGAGAAAATGTTGCCTGAAAATGCGCTCGATTATACAAATACTGAATAGGCACGAGTGCGATGGTGCGAGATTTGGCATGAGGGGAAAGAAAGATGCTCTATTCAACGAGGTGTTAGCCGAGTTGAATAGTGTTTCTTTCTTCCAGTCTTTCCCCCAAAAGTAATATATTTTTTTATTTGGCAGCCATTTCAAAAGTCTATAGTTTTTTTGGGGGGCGACACACACGGTAGAGTGTCTTGTGTTTTATAGATACTGTGTACATGTGAGAATATATCACACAAGACACTCAATAATTAACACATAAAACATAATACATACACCAGCCAAAAATATCCAAAGCCAATGGAGAGGGATAAAAGCCGAAAGCTTGGCTGAATAAATGTGCGACAATTAATTGGTTTTCAGTAGCGTCCTATCATCTTTTCTTTTTTTCTTCTCATTTCCACTTTGTCTACTTATTATTTTTTTACTTTGTCGAATGAAAATTTGATTCATAACATTATCGATTCTCTCATTGGCATGTGACTAAATTGTGTATATAACTATTTTGCAAAAAATAAGCGAAACTTTATTCAATGTCATAACTTTTTTACTCTACAGCAGATTTTGATGAGATTTTTAGCATTATGCTTGTCTGATTTTTCTCTATTGATTCAAACCAACATTTTTTTTGAGGTGGATTTATGACCTTTTAAAACACTCACCTGACTGTCAATTCCAAGAATAATGAGCATGAAGAAGAACAGAATGGCCCAAAGTGGCGCAATTGGCATCTGAGAAATCCCCTCAGGATAGGCTATAAACACTAGACCAGGACCTTATGGTAAATTCAGGGGAGAACAAAGAAAGAAATACATATATACCGTCAGTATCTCCGTTGTGGTGGCATCACGACAACAATCAATAGACTACATTTTTAATCAAGTAACATTGTTTCCTAAACTGTGGATGATGATGAACACACGCTTCAAAGGAAATACCTTTTATAAGGAATGGCAGAAATAAATATGGCAAATTATAGTTAAACAAATGCTATCTCGGGGATTGGTGTTTAGAAAAAGTTACCCTGGATATTTAAGCATCCATATATATCTAGGTCTATATCCCCTTCTTATGAAGAAAGAGCTCATGCAATGCATGTTAAAAGTATCCCAAGAATATTATTTGTATCCTTCCAATGGGGTTAAGAGGAGAATGGATAAGAGTATTAGATTAAATGAAGAAAGGGAAGTTAATAATATTAAGTTAATAGGTATATCTAATGGTGTGAAAAAATGAGCAATGAGAGTTATGTTCATCCAGTGTTAAGTTATGATTAGGGTTGAGTGGTCAGGGGGGGGGGATTAATGAGACAGAAAGGATGCGTTTATAGGGGGGGGGGGTTAATGGATAATTGCCATGTTTATCTCTGCCATTTTTTACAATGACTCTGACTCTGAGAGGTTCATGCGGGATTGCAACTAATGAAGCAAAACAAAACAACAAATTAGACCCCTTATCATAATTGTTGCCATATAACTTTCTCATTTCTCATTTGTATTTCTCTTTAAACATGGCCCAGCTTCATATCATTTTGGAATGCATCAAAATAATACTGAACAGATTTCATCTCTCCCGCACATTTTCTTACTGACAAATTCTCCATTAGGGTCCTAAAAATTCACACCCAAAGAGCATATAAGCTTAGCAGACCCTTTCATAGATCTGGGAATAAATAAAAATGATCTAGGTAAACGAAGGCTACGATGGTATCTACAGTAGCATCATGAACACCCTTCGCATTAAGGAATCTATAAACTCTTGGAAAAAAACCCTCAGTATTTTAACAATGTAATAGTAGTTTCTATAAAACCTGTAGAAGTAAAATATTAATGAATCTAAATCAAGGACGTTTTCAATCACTGGTCATTCCAAAATATATACCCTCCCTTTTTCTATTTACTTGATTGGGAGTACATATGTCAAAACTTTTTTTTTCTCCAAAAGCAGGGTCCATTGCAAGATTACTAGAGAGAAGTTTGATATTACTTGTACCATAACCATTTTCAGAAAATCTTGAATAAAAGCCTCCTAATTTGATCCCTACCCTATATTCCATTCAATCACATGAACCATCTTTCAAAATTTTATTCGTTCGAAAAGTTCCATGGCTACGCATCACTGAGATATTCAAGTCTAGTCTAGAGTTTGATATCATTTGTACCATAACCCATTCCAGAAAAAAAATTGAAAATTTTAAATGCCCCTATAAGACCATAAGCATGTTGATCAACTAAATGTAAAGCTGAATGATTCACACACACATGCTTCCTGATACAGATCTAGAACAGACAAAAATGATGAAAAGGTTTACACGAAGTGCACAAAGTTTGATCACGGTCTATCCAAATTGGGATTAAAAGAAAAATCCTAGCCCTCGGGGGTCATAGAGAGTTTTACAGCAAATGGGATGGGGGGGGGGGTCACACTTGAAAGCATTTTCTTTTGGGTACATATAAATATAGTAGAAAAGTAAGTAAAAACTTGTCACTCAGCACATAAACTTTACAAATTATCAGAGTAATTCGATATTAGCATTACAGTAAATTAGGACACTACTTCATGAAAGATGAACATTGATACCGCTATTTATACAGAATGAATGAGATGGATCAAATAACGGCATTCAAAGTAGAAATATATCTGTTCATTTTGAAGGGCTAAAAGCTGATTTTGAAATTGCAATATAAACACAAAAGGTAAAATTAACCTATCAGCAACACAGTTTCAAAAACATCAACTCTCAATATATATATATATAAAAATCCAAACATCTGATGAGTCTTGATACATGGTAAAGGATATAATATTCAATGAATCAAGTGAATTCCCATTGATAAAAAATAACAAAAATACACACTTCCATAATGATGTAGCTACACATGAAAAAAATATCAGAAAATGTTGTATTGTAGAATAAAACAGTATTTTTAGCTTCTTATTAGTAATGAGTATGTAGATCGATACAAATAAACTTTTAAACAAACACTGAATAAAACATATTGTATGTCCATTCTCAATTGATATACTGAAGTTGTCTGGGTCTTTTGATATTTTGTCAGTCAATTTGACGAGGCCGAATCAGGTTCCATTAAGTGTGGCTACGTACTCACCACATACTTACCAAAGAATGGCGGGCAGAGAGCCGCGATAGAGACTTTAAACTATATGATACACACAAAATGAATGAATGCATAAAAAATATGCCACGGAGGGCATGCAACATAGACCTATAACAGTTTTGGAATGGAAGCCATCCAAACAAATTCAGTTCCCCCTCATGATATTAATTTTTATCCGGATGGAAAGCAGTCTCATGGGTGAATTTGAAGAAAAATTTTCTCTTCACAAAGTTTCTGACGAAGCTAAGATGATGCATGAAGCACAATCACAGCAATAATATATCATATTTAAATGTAAATTGCTGGTAAAGAAGTAATATGTGATGACAGAAAGAAAATATAGCAATTGGTCCTCAAAATTTCTTTTCAATATCCTTGAAATTTTTCTAAAATCAATAGATCCAAGCACATAAATTTCTAATTTAAAGACAATTACACTGTATCCTCTGATGACTCAATTTTATTTCAAGAAATATAAGCTCTCACGAGTTTTGTAAGATTAGTTAGCAATCCACCAGAATTCTAGTCTAGCCTGCATATAGGGAGAAATGTAAGTTGATATACGTGTAAATGTGATAGATTATACCGAAGCCTTGGAAATGGTTAGCCTTGGGGGTGCAAAAGTGTTTTCTTTTTTAACTTCATGCATAATTTACTGCTTCTGGGATTTGATGGGTTAAAGGTAGACCTTGGTCCACTTCACTATCAAATACCATAGCTTCCATTTTTTGGGGGTAAAAACAGTAATATTAAAGAATACGATAAATACAAATCTGGTTTTCTTTTTATTTTGAAGGTTTCTACCATCTTTGACAAGATGAATATTTGTAGAATATCTTTTTTCGAATTAACTGTCAGCTTCATTTAAAAATTCAGTCATCATACATAGAGGATTTATCTATCCAAACTAAAAGTAACCTTTTTTAACAGCTAACAATGCAAGAAAACACAGCAATCACAATATACAACTTTCCAATCTATAATCGGTTTAACTGAGTTTTAAAAGTTTGTCTATATAAGAGTTAAATAACTAATACTCATTATCAATGGCAGTCTTCAACACTTCAGTTGAGTATGCCTTCATACGAAATACTAAATTTATCATTCTATCGATAAAAATAAAATAATAAAATGCAAAATTCTAAAATATCAATTCGATTGTGAAAATACTTGCACATTCCCATGACGTTAAGATTTGAAAAAAATGTGTGTTTCATGTATATTTGGTGTGCTTGTATGTGTGTTCATGATTTGATTATCTTAATAATAATAATAATAGCAAGTTGGATTTATAAAGCGCTTTTGGCCTGAGGATAAAAAGTGCTGCTGTCATTACCCCCAACTTTATCTGCGCTGCCCATATAGTAGGCGCTCTGGCATTCAAGGAATTCCTTCCTTCCATTCACCTCACCTGGGTTGAGTGCAGCACAATGTGGGTAAATTTCTTGCTGAAGGAAAACACACCATGTCTGGGAACCGAACCCACGTCCCTTTAGATCGAGAGACTTGAGTCATAACCACTAGACCACAACGCCCCCACAATAAAAAAAAAACATTTCAGAATGGATATACATTTCTTCCAAATGAAAAATATATTGCTTCTCAAAGAGTATGAACAAAATAAAAAAATGGGTATTAAGATTCGTCAAAGACAAAAGTGAAAATCCATGGCATTTAGTTTGGGCAAAACACTGGCAAAATGGCAGGAATCAAAAACTCATGCCTATAGCTAATTAAAAACTGAATGGATAAGCCCCATCCAATGACCAAAAGTTCAATTTCTCAACTGTGCTATATTCAAATCCCCAAAAATCTCTGCCTAAGTTTGAGTTCCATAGGAACCCACTCATTGCACCAAAATTCCTTCCCTGGTGAAAATTGTCAACCAAAAGTTCTCAATCGTCTAACAAAGCACTGTAAAAAGTGCAGTCAAAATTCACTTCAGCCACCAAAATGCAAGGCTTACAAACAGAGGTTTGTAAGGTTTAAAACCAGAATAATCTCGTCAGCAAAATATGTACTGATCAACAACCCCCAAAAAGGGGATCCAAAACTTTGCAAAAACAAGAAAGATATGTTACGATGGTAATTGTAAGAATATGAGACGTGCATATACTGATGTGTACATGAGATACCGAATTATGTAATGAATGCCTATGAAATGAATTACAATGTAAGAAAAATAGCTGAAAATTGAATTTATTCGTGTTCTTTAACTGCCTATTATAAATCATATAAAATAGAAAAGGGTGATTATTGTGTGGCTAAAATCCTTTTCTGCTATAGATAATGATTTAATATAACATAGGAATCCAATTTCAACTGATACTTTGAAAGTTTCATGTAGAATACAATAAATCTTGATGATTTTGTTTTAGGATTGGTATTCCAGTTGAATGAAATAATGTAACAGAGTAAACAAAATCATTGTTTAATAGAACATCTCTTTAAAAGGATAAGCCATATTTTGAAAATGAAACAAAAATTATTCTTTTGAAACAATAATAAATATTTATATATTTAATATTTCAATCTTTGATAAGGATGACGGTGAAATGTAAAAAAAAAAAAGATATTATTATCATGATGATGCATGTTGATTAATGCTTTAAAATGATTCCATGATCAAAGAAATTGATGTTTATCTCCCATGTCTTATTAATGTCACATCTGATTGTAATATAGTAAATACTCTTGTAAACTGATGTAATCGGATTTCAACCAAGAAATTTTAATTTGATTTGTGAAAACCCACTAGAATAAAAGTTGTGTAATTGGTTAGTGTATATAAACACAACCTTTTCTCAATTAAATATTGATGTGTATGTATGTGATTAGAATCGTGTTAATTCATATAATTCATGTATAAACGTATATATGTTTCATGTTTGAATAAGTACTGTATATAAGTTAATGAAAAAAATGCCAAGAAAAATGCAAGAAGTTCACGCCCATTAGCTAATAAGCAGAAAACCGAGCAGAAGAAGAAGCTTGGTGGCTCTACACAAATACCTGACAGTGAGATCTCTCTAGCTTTCTCTGCTCCTCGTCCAGGGCATCCAGGTCTGCGATGACTGAGAGATACTCACTGTTTTTTGTGTGTTTTGTTTTTTTTTAGCTTGGTTCTGCTTTAAGAATTACCTGACGTTGCAACGTCCTCAACTTCAACCCCCTGCCTGCCAGCCATGAAGCCCAAAACGGAGAAAATCACAAAACCAGAGTACAGACTTGTGCCACTGTTTGTACAGGCGAAAATGACTGCATCCCTATATTCAAAGACGATCGGGAGTAAAACATCAGATTGCGTCACATGGTAATGAGATGGAAGTTCACAAACCCTTGTGATTGGTCCTTCTGCTCATGATTCTTACATTTATCTCAAATAAAACAAGAACCATAATTGGATATATCAGAGTCTTTGATTAAGAAGACAAATTCTCATTTTTTCCAGGTAAACTTAAACAATTTGTGGGTAACTAGCAAAGAATTTCTAGGGAAAACCGAAAGAAAAAAAATTCAGCAGAACATTCCTTCACCCATGTGAGTCGAGTGTGTGAACTTCCCAAAATAATTACAGACGTATTACATCCCAATTGATACATAAAGCCCTAAATGTAACTTAAAGAGGCTTTGGAGAGGAAAAAAAGTCCAATAAAAAAATAATTCAATAAAGAAAAAAAATGGAGAAAACATAAACAAGTTCCTTATGTTAATTTCCTATCCTAACCTATCCACTGAGCCAATAATGATCTTTGTGACTAATTTACCTGACGAAATTGACATTAAATTTATTATAACTGCCAAGAGCAGCCATGGTGCCAAGACCAATAGAATAGGAGAAGAAGATCTGTGTTGCAGCATCCATCCAAACCTGAATAAGATCAAAGAAACAAAAAAGAAACAAAGAAAAGGTAATGAGGCATGAATATTTTATTGAAACTAGTTATTCACAGATGGATCAATAGTCGAGATGAATCTGGATCTAAATCTGAAAGAAAAAGAATGTGAAAAAAATTACAATACCCTGACCAGGTTTTTATCCCAGAGGGCCGTTTCATAAAGCTCTTCGTAAATTAAGAACGACTGGTCATCCTTTCTTACACGCTTAACCATCGCCAAAGAATATATCATTTACCACAAGAAAGGATCATCAGTCGTTCTTAAAGTCGCTCTTAACTTTCGAACAGCTTTATGAAACACACACCAGTACCCTGCCTTGTTGAGTCAATGTAACAATCTCATACAATCCGATCTCTCATTAGCCCTAAACCCTGGTTGGGGGTTGGGTGATTTTATCCCTTTCTTTTTCTTAATATTACTTTCGATCCTTACCAATTATGAAATCATTAATGAATTTATAATACATGACATTCATAAAGTGTCTAATGCATTCACATCTAATATGGTACAACCGTAATAAAAAAACAGAAACCAAAACTATTTGATCATGGTATATCATAAATATATACATCAATCACAATAAACATCAAAGTGGTGAAGCTTTAATTCACAAACACCTAGAATACGAGTTGAGTCTCTGGAAGTAAACCAAAACTACCATAAAACAGAATCAGGAGTGATATACTGTACATTGTAAATACAGGTAAACACTTAAATGTGAAATATTATCTCCTCAAGAAGTTTGGAAATCTGACTTTGATTGATAATCCCTCATCAGTTGTAGTAAATATCGATGAATAGATCATTTAATTCTCTTTAAAATGATACCCTACATCAATGATATGATTGTGGTTCACATGGAGGTGCAGTACTGCCTTGAAATGTGGGGCAAGGTTAAAAATCCAAAAGTTGCAAAATGACACGTTTAAAGTCACTGTTCTTTTTCCGTGGTGATGAGTTTCTCAGAGGTTTCTTTGAATTGTTTTCATGCACCTTAACATCAGCATTAACATGGAATCAAACACACCTCTGCACAAACAAACTAATATGCATGGGTATTTTAAACCACAACTCAAACCATGTTATCTCACAGAACCATCACTACATAAACAACAACAAAACATAAAATATGAAGGGGCTTGATTTGAATGGAATTTAATCTCTATTGGCACAGACAAAAGAATCATGTTCTGTATCGACCATTCATGACTATTTCTGCTCGTTTTGCAGCTTTTCAATTGAAACCTCATCCAACACTTTTGAATCCTGCTCTTTTCGTGATGGCATGATCATAACAAGCATGGTATCATTTTAAAGAGAATTGAATGATTTTTTGAATGATATCAAATATGCATTGTGTTAAATTTGGAGTTGGAAGAAATTAATGGCCAAACTCAGATAAAGAAACTTTTTTGCGGGGTTTATTAGTAGTACAAAGCTGCATCCTGTATTAGCTGTAAGAATCAGTGTCAAAGTGAAGTGTTTTTTACCAATTTTGTATGCCTAATTGCAAAGCATATACAATATGATAGGATGATATATTTGATTGACATATCAAGTAAAAAAAATACATTCTTTCTCAATATCAATGATTTGATTTAGTTTGATTTGAGATTTAAATCAAAACAACAATTTATTAATGAAGTTCAATTGATTTGATTTGAGATAGAAAACAAAAATTTCTTGAGATACTGAAAGAAGCTGAACCATCAATGCCAACTGCAAGATCAAAGTTTACACTAAGATTCCTCTCATGTTTTTCTCAGCATCTTCCACATTCTTTTCAGCCTGAAGATTTATTACAGTCTACTCTCATAATATGAATTAAAGAGAATAATTCAAGATCTACATATAGGTCTCTTCCCATGTAAAGGGTCAAATAATATTCAATATGCGCAAAAGGAATTCTATTTTAGGGGAATCCTATTCATTAGCAGTAGTATAGATTATGACTCACTGTACATTAATATGTGAGAAACAAATATCTTGCATAAATCCGATGAGAGACTTGCAGTCCAGAATTAATTTCTTTTTACATTATCTCTATCATATTCTACCCCAGAAAAATACAGACAGCTCAAACAAGGATAACGTAGAACATTTCATAAAAAAATTGATGTAAACGCAGGAAGTTATGACATTCAAAACTAATGCTTATTTTTCACAAAACAGTGATATATACAGCTCTGTGATATGCAAATTATGAGAAAATCAATGATGCCCCAAGCTCACTATTCATATATTTTCTATTGTTTGAATTATACACTATTTCAATGTGAAAGATATTACAATTACCAATTTGACTGAAGCACAAAATGTAAAAAAAAAGGAATCCTACATGTTCAGGGAGGAATTAAACCTTGATTCGCATGCCAATGGGGAGAAAATCAAAATATTTCGTATTTCATATATGTAATGAAAGCGAAAATGTAAAATTCCTTATTTCACATTCAGTTTTAATGAATTTTCAGTGTTATCTTGTTGCCTTTTCTCTTTTTATTCAAATCAACTTTTAGTTCAGGTGGACTTCTCCTTTAAATTGCAAAAATCTAAACCTCTGCCCCTCCCTCCAGAAATAAATAAACAATAATGATTTGATAATAATTAGGAAAAAATATTTCTTTAAATCAAGAATTAGAGAAAAATTACATCCACTGTTTAGCAGTGAAAGGAAATGTAGATTTAGTGAGCCACTGGATCATGATATGTTCTAAAAATGAACTTCCTGATAAATATACCTATCACCAGGTAAACTTCCTTGTGAAGTAATAATTGCTGCATGTAAAAATACACTTCAGGAAACAAAATGCAACATTCTCTAAACCATTTCAAAATATTTCATGTTGGTATATTGGAAGATTATTAACAACAGTCTGCGAAAAGGAGAGAAGTACTCATCCAGGGAAAGTGTCTTACATCTAGACCATAAAAATTTATAAGAATAAACATATTTTATGGTATATACCTACTTAAGATCATAGTAAATGTATACTTTTAAGCACATGAACTCATTTTCAAAATACACGTATGTCTATCAAATACCTTTCAGGTATCAAAACATATAACATATATATTTTTGTTGATTCCCAGATATTCACAAGTAATTTTTCTGCGAAACATTAACTTTTGTAAATGTAAGAAATTGTTACCTGACTATCTCCAAGCCTCCTAATATCTGGCTTTAAGTAGAAGTAAATACCATCAATGGCATCATCTAATGTAACGGCTCGTATCAGTAGAATGGTGAGAAGAACATACGGGAAGGTAGCTGTGAAGTACACAACCTGAAAGAAATTTAAAAACATCGATAAGTTATTATTTTCATATCGCATTTGATTATACTAGCATATTCAGTAATCTATCAAGTTAAGAAAAGATATCTTGCAAATTTATTCCCTTGTCAGAGAGAGAAAAAAAGTTTGGTCACAAAAGCTCAAGTTCAGTCAAATGTTTTACATCAGACTTTTCACATGAGACTTTGGTGACTTTTAATCAAAGCACTGCATCACAAATACAAACTACGATGAGTGCATGACAATTGTATTATCTACGGAAGTGCTTGAAAGGTCACGTAAGCTCCGCCCCCAAAAGATGTTTTAGAGGTCAACCTTTTCAGATGAAAATTTCGTACCGTAATTTGAGTGAAACTTAACTGGAATTCACCTCCGGATTAGAATTTGTATTTGTGAGTGCGATTAACGTTCTAATTCTAGTTCGTCATTATATTTTCACTGGACTCATTCAAATTACGATTTTGGTACCGTGTGAAAGGGCGGAACGTGCAAGTTCCCCCACATGAAGCTGTATGTTGCATAGCAACAAGAAATGCAAAACTATGTATATCTGCATGGCAATTGATAACACAGGAAGAATAATGTTCTAGCCTGTAAAATATATTTGAATAACTTTTAATTGAGGATTAAAAAGAGAGGACTTTTCAAATGAATTCTTCATGAGTACAGAGTGGCTTTGGAAGATATACAATACATTGCTGAAATTCTGGATTCAATTCCAGCAATTTCATGACAAACAAGTGGAAACATTTGCATCCACAGCCTGAGTCAAATGACAATCATCATGAAATTTCCAAGTTAACACATGGATGTTCGTATTAAGAACAGTTTTCCTTTTTAATTACTTGGGCCCATTTGTGAAAATACTTTGTCTAGCCAACAGATTCAATGCCTCTTCAATTCTAATATTTGCCAAAGGTTTAAAAAGATAAATACAAAGAGACAACAGATTGATGCTTACAGCTATCTGATTAGTATTTAAAACCATAACATACTCTGATAAATGTGAAAGAATATGCCCCCATGGATGCAGTTGTGTAATTTTCTCTTTGGTGTTATCACAATCTTAGATATATGTTCAGGACTCAATTATCAAAGTCAACCCATCAGCAATATACACTCTCACAGCCTGGCCGGGGGGGGGGGGGGGTAGTCAAATGTATTGCTGTACACGTGTGTGACCAAAGAAACACAATTAAAGGGTGTTTTTTCAGTTTTGGACGCGGGCCACACGTGCACTCGTTAAGGGTATCAAAAACAACGATCTTCAATTATTTCAAAACACAAGTTTTTTCTCTGTGTGCAAAATAACCTCCTAAACAAGTTTTTTGCGAGCTTTATTTACACATTCCTGACAAAGTTATCAGAATCTCAGCTACGTATGGTATACCCTTTGAGGGACCATTACTGACTTGAGTTCTCAGTGTACCATTAGAGGAACTGGGTTCTTATACTCTCAAACACACTTTTATATATCATCACCACACTCAGAGATAGAGTTGAACCATCCAAGAAACCATTTCTGACCGAACCATGACATTGTCATTTGGCGCACCATCAAAGAAATCATTACCACAAACATACTTTCAGATACGGTGTACCGTAACTACTCCCAACTATATCATTAGAGGAACAGCTACTAAGTTATCATACTCTCAATAGATGTTGAACCATCAATCAAAGAAATCATGAATCCTGATCAAGTCATTCTTAGATAAGCAGCAACATTAGAGAAACCGTTACTAAGTTTTTTCATTCAATTTATCAGAAGCAAAAAAGAAACTGTACCCTTCTCATTCATGTTGTTTATTGTAACATTCTTTCCTGTCTGACGGGTTCTTTTAATCCAAAAGCTTTAATTGCCAAGTTTACCAATATAGTCCAGAAGACATTCCCAATAAAACATGACCTAGAAATGCTGTTAAGGGCAAATAAAATCATTGTCATTGTCATTGGCAAGGTCTTTTGGTTGATTTGTGTTCTAGATGGGATTTGAAGTAAATTTAGCTTGGTTGCCATCATCTTGCCAATCTTGGTCCAATTATTTGAATTAGTATAATTTTACTTAAATGTATTATGCTATTTTAAACCAGGAAGATAGTAAACATTAAAGGATACCATTTTTCTAAGGGTTCTAGTCATGAGAAATTCAATCAATATCATAGTTTTTATTTTCAAGTAAAGCATTCATTGTCATCGGCATAATGAGGTAATAAGCTAATTAATATAAGTGTAATATAATATAGACCCTTTTGTGAATGTATATACAGAAAACACTAAATCATACTTCTCTTCTATGGTTTTATATGACGAGAAATTCATTCATGTCAATGGTTTTCCTTTTTTATGCAGTGACATTTACATAATTAACATAAGCATTATTCTCCAATTAACATACATGTGCAATGTAAAATTTCCTTTCTCGGGATATTGACAATTTGTGTCAGTCGGACACATACGGGGCAGCTGCTCGCTACTCGTATAAGCTAATGATGTCACAAATGAAAAACTAATAATTTTCTTCAAACCCTCAACATACAGGTATTTCATTTCTGCTGTATACATAAAAAAATTGTCAGGGTAACACCCCCCTCCTTAAAACAGGTCAATGGAATGCGTCCCAAGGAGAGAAGCATACACAGTAAATTTGAGTTCTTGATTCGCTAAGGAGAGAAACCTACCCATTTCCGCATACAGGCAATAACCATTACCATATACTTCGCAGACAGTCAGCTCAACAAAGACAAGTTCGGGAACCTGACATCCCCTATAGACTAGCTGCTATGAGGTACGTATTGTTAAAGGGATGGTCTGGGCTGATAATATTCATGTCCAAATAAATAGAGTAAAATTCACAGAGTCAAATGCTGAAAATTTAATTGAAATCTGATAACAAATAACACAGTAATTGAATTTGAAGTTTATCAATATTTTGTGAAAACAGTTACATAAACATCGTCATGAATATTCATAACGTGGGCTGATGATGTCAAATCCCTACTTTATTACATGAAATCATAAATGTTAATTTTTTCAGTATGTGTCTCCATTATCATGAAATAAGATGTGGCAATAAATAACTAATGGACTTAATCAGTTGTCAATCCAATTTCATATAATTTCATATAATAAAATACAAAAGAACAAGTGGGTATATGACATCATCAGCTCACCTAATGAATATTCATAAAGACATGCCTAGAACTGTTCCACTGGAATAACTTTGTTATTTGTTATCCAATTTTGATCAAATTTTCAGTATTTTGCTCTGTGAATTTTACTCTATTTATTGAGACAAAAACAGTTCCAGCCTGGATCATCCCTTTTTTTTATTCACTTGCGCCCATTTGTGAAATACCTTGTCTAGCCAATGGATTCAATGCCTATTCAATTCTAATATTTGCCAAAGGTCTAAAAAGATAAAAACAAAGAGACAACAGATTGATGCTTACAGCTATCTGATTTGTATTTAAAACCATAAGATACTCTGATAAATGTGCAAGAATATGCCCACATGGATGGCAGTTGTGTAATTTTCTGTTTGGTGTTTATCACAATCTTAGATATATGCTCAGGACTCGATTATCAAAGTTATAACCCATTAGTAACTGTGCTTATATACTCTCACAGCCCGGGGGAGGGGTCGGGCAGTCAAATGTATTGCTGTACTCATGCACGACCAAAGTATTTCCAAACACCCCCTAAACAATTTTTTTTCTTCTCTGGGGATCCATGCTAATATTAAACACACAAAATTATTTGAACCTAGCTTAAACGTCAAGTCCACCTCAGAAAAATGTTGATTTGAATCAATAGAGAAAAATCAGACAAGCACAATGCTGAAAATTTCATCAAAATCGGATGTAAAATAAGTTATGACATTTCAAAGTTTTGCTTATTTTCAACAAAATAGTTATATGAACGAGCCAGTTACATCCAAATGAGAGAGTCGATGATGTCACTCACTCACTATTTCTTTTGTTCTTTATTGTTTGAATTATACAATATTTCAAATTTTACGAATTTGACAATTAGGACCTCTTTGCCTGAAGCACAAAATGTTAAAATAATGGAATTCCACGTGTTTAGGGAGGAATGAAACTTCATTTTACATGACAATGACGAGAAAATCCAAATATTTCATATAATAAAATACAAAAGAAATAGTGAGTGATGTCATCAACTCTCTCATTTGGATGTAACTGGCTCGTTCATTTAACTATTTTGTTGAAAATAAGCGAAACTTTAAAATGCCATAACTTTCTTATTTTACATCTGATTTTGATGAAATTTTCAGTGCTGTGCTTGTTGAATTTTTCTCTTTTTATTCAAATCAAGTTTTTGTTGGGGTTAACTTGTCCTTTAAGTTAAACTGAAGTTAGTGCATTTCCAAGTACTTCAGAAGGGTAAAATGAAAGCATGTCAATGTGACCTTGACCTTTTGACCTTAAAATCACGAGGCATCCTGGTATTCATGCTAGTATCATACACACGAAATTATATGAGCCTAGGTAAAATCAAACTTAAGTTATCATGTTTACAAGGAAAAGTTAACGGACGGACACCGAGCACGATACTATAATCCCCTACCGAAATTTAAGCGTGCCGCTTGCTAGTAACTAGCATGCGACTAGCAGGGCACTCGCTTAATAAGCGAGTGCATGCTAGCGAACAGTCCCTGCTCGCTAAAAGATCGCTTAACTATTACTCTGCACGCATATCACACGCTTATTAAGCTAACCGCATGCTAGTTACTAGCATGCCGCAAGCTTGCGCAAGCTAGTCGCACGCTTCCCGCAAGCTTGGAAATTTCTGTAGGGGATATGTCCTGTCTAGGACAGGCGTATAACAAAAATCAGTGCTTGGGGTCTATAATGCCTATCAGAATAATCAAATGTGTACTCGGATGGACCGTGGGTCAGCTGCAGATCTATTATATGTACAAATGAAAATATATCCCTTTACTAACATGTTATATCTGTTTTATAAAACATGACCCGACACTCCTATCAGGTCCCTAAGTTCATCCGGCTCTGGTTCCCTGGTTGTTCCCAAATGGGGTACGGGCTTTTGCCTATGCTGGCCCTGTTCCCTGGAATGATCTTCTCTTGGTTATCTGTGAATGCACTTCTATTGACACATTTAAACATTACCTTAAGATGTGTCTTATCAATGCTTCCTATTGCTTCTGAATCTATTGTTAATAAATTTAATTTCTCTCTCTTAATTCTTTCTTTCCCTGCGCCTAATTTGGCACTCTGTCGAGTGGATTTACATGTATTGCCCATTACAAATCCCATCTATTATGATGATGATTACCCTCAAATACCAATGAGTGTTAAAGAATCCTGTAGTGAAACTGAGGCAGTAAACAATCTTCATCCACAGATTCCATAAGTCTGCAGTATCGTCTTTGATATGAATGAATGAGGTTATGGAATTCACACCTCTCTGACCTACTAACACTGCACGTAACCCTTAATCCAGCTTTCCCATGAGTTGCCTTCAAGAAGCATGTACGTTTGTAACTCAACATGTATTCCTTGCAAGGAATGACATCCCTCTAGAATCTACCCATCACTTATAACATTTGATATGTTGTTTATGCAAAGTTCAACTATTGATGTATGTACTAAGGTTCATGTGATAACATTTCATTATTGAGATGCAGCAAGCCGTGTTGGCTGCTCTATTGTCAGTACAGTTAGTGCTGGTCGATATTAAATGTTATATTTTTAAGTGCAAAGACAGCATGGGTTGGGGTCAAATAACTTTTTGCCCCAAATCATTTTTTGGGTGGCATCCCCTCAATGTTTAAAGATCCAGACCGGACCCGAAAATGAAATTGACAAATTATATACCAATCGAAAGCTTATAAGCTACTAAATACAGCAAGGTATGCTTTATTCATTTTTACCGCTTCCCAGCTGAGTATTTTGATTAAGAATATTCCAATTATCGGGCTTCGAACCCCGCTTAGAAAATAGGCTTTATTGTGCTTTTCACCTGCCTCGAGACCGTGACGTCACGTTGTGTAAGAAGCGTCGTGATTCCATAGGTTTGTACACAGAAAAACTGGGTGATTTTTTTGCATTCCAGATAATGCATTTTATTCTCTTCACTCCTATCACAGAGGGATATCACATATATTTTTCCCACAAGCTTGAATTTATGAAATCTACAGTTTTTAACTAGTTTTTGCCTTATTTTATTTCCTGCTTATTTGGCGCAGATTTCAATTCTATCTGCATTTAGATTATGTATAACAACTTTTCCTGACATAGCAATTTAGGCCCAATAAGAGCCAAACAGAGAAATCACAAAAAAAGGTACTGAATTGTTGTAGGTTTACAACAATTTGAACAGTGAATAATTCTGAGTGCCATTTTCACCTTTAAACGTAAAAAAAATGGATTCATAACATGGAAATGGAAGAAAATACCCAATGCTTTTGTACACAAACCTATGGAATCACAAACCTCCAGACACAACGTGACGTCATCATTTCCAGGCGACGTGGGGGTGCTCAATCGAAGCGTACTTTGGAGGAGCAGTTTCTTTGATTTTTATTTAATATTTTTAATTATTGGAAGGAGATATATGTAATATTTTTGGTATATTTGTATTGTATGAATCATTACCTTTATTTTGATATATGATTGTTTTTACACCGGTCAGGGTCTTTAACAAATTTTTCTGAAAAAGGTGTCAAAATGCTATTAAAGGAGCACAAACTGCATTTATGGAGCTGGTTCTCTCTGTTATCTGAAACAATAAAAAAATTCACCCTGTATAGCCCACCACTAATATAAAGTAAGTTTAAAAGGAGGGGGGTATGTACATGTATAATCATCACATGATGCTGAAGTTATTACACACATGGTGTTTTATTATAAATCCTGCCATAAATATGTAATTTATGATATGAATTCAGGAATATCTTATCTACAATCAGGTAATAACAATGTTCAAATATATACCTACTTGAATTTGATATTGGCACCACTTATCTAGATTATAGCAAAATAAACTAAGTGCTTCCACAGGTGCATATAGAAATAAGTCAAATTCTGTCAAAGAACAAATCATATTTTCCCCTTAATTTTTAATATTTGGGGGTAATTATAAATCAATTAGTTACCTGTAAGATACCATATATGAATCTTTCAAATGTTATTTTTAATTTTTAAGTGTTTTGTTCTTAAAATAGATGTACTGGTAATATAAGGATAAAATATCAAATAAATCATGCAATGCGAAAAAATAAAGTGAACAATCAAGTTTTAGAAATCACTATAAAAAACATATATCAGTCAAAATTCTTAGGTGAAATGACCTTCAAAATTAATTGTAAAATGTCACAATCAAACTAATACCTTAATATAATGCGCTCTTTTGCCTGCGTTCTATATTAAACTGTTATAAATTTGTTGGATTAAATGCCTAAGAGGGGCAGACTGCCCCCCCCCCCCCCGACGAGTCACAACACATGCCCCCTCTTTTGAACTTGAAGACCTTCTTTTTTTTTTTGCTTGTCATTTTTTTTAAGTATGAAATGTCCTTTGTTTGCGGTTGAAGACCTCTTTTTTTTGCTTGTTAATATTTTTTTGTACAAAATTTCCTTTATTTGCAGTTGAAGACCTCTTTTTTTGCTTGTTAATTTTTTTTTGGTACGAAATTTCCTTTGTTTGCGGTTGAAGACCTCTTTTTTTTTGCTTGTTGGTTGATGGTAATTCAACAAATACCCCCAACATGGCCAAAGTTCATTGACCTTACATGACCTCTGACCTTGATCATTTGACCTGAAACTCGCACAGGATGTTCAGTGATACTTGATTACTCTTTAATATGTTTCAAGTTTCATGAATCAGATTCATAAACTTTCAAAGTTATGATGGTAATTCAACAGATACCCCCTATTCGGCCAAAGTTCATTGACCCTAAATGACCTTTGACCTTCATCACGTGACGTGAGACTCATGCAAGATGTTCAGTGATACTCGGTTAACCTTATGTCTAAGTTTCATGAACTAGGTCCATATATTTTCTAAGTTATGATGACATTTCAAAAACTTAACCTTAGGTTAAGATTTTGATGTTGATTCCCCCAACATGGTCTAAGTTCATTGACCTAAATGACCTTTGACCTTAGTGGTGTGACATGAAACTCAGGCAGGATGTTCAGTAATACTTTATTAACCTTATGGCCAAGTTTCATGAACTAGGTCCATATACTGTCATACAGTCTCACTCTGCTATGCAGGTGAGACAAAAATGGCAGTAACAAAGATTGGTATACAAGCAATTGGTCCACTTGTCAGATAGTCTTATACCACTTTGGCTAAACCCATTTAGTCTACTATCAATCTGGCCCAAATACTATTCAGGTCTACACTACACTTGGTCTAATACCCATTTATTATTCTAATGCCTGGATGATCTATTTCATCTACTAATCATTTTGCACTTGGTCAAATGAAGATTTGGTTCATAACAGATTATCTAATGAATAGACCAAATAGATATTCCATGAAATTGCTAGACACTAACTGAAAATTAGACTAATAAGTAAATGAGCTAAATGGCAATATGACCAAAGTGTTACAAGACGAAATGGTTTTAGACGATCTGAGGTTAGACCATGTGGGATGTGACTAAACTGAAGCAGACCAAGTGGAAGGTTTTATTAGACAGTATAGGAAGTTTTCGATAGTTTACCTTTCCAGAACTTTTGACTCCTTTACAAATACATAGATAGATGAGAACCCAGGAGAGAATTAAACATAGGAGGAGCTGCCAATTCATCCCACCTAGATCATGAATACCATCTGATAAATGGATCTGAAGCACCTTGCGCCTGTTAAGACAAAAAAAAAACAGAAAAAAAACACAGGTATTAATCAATTGCTTAACAAACTGGATGTGCAATGAACAAGTCTATGGAGATTGAATTTAAATGTGAATGGGTTTACGCCTGACCACTACCATTATGTGGACACCATGCCATTTACAAAAGAATGGAAAGGGGTGCTTTTCAAAGGCTGTTTGGTCAGCCATAGTTTAGATATGAAATATGAAGCTTCTGTCTGGTCTGGCAAAAAGGGGTTCAATTCCAACCAAGACTGACCTTGCTCAATATTAGCTCCAGCAGTTTTGAAATGAATCCAGCTTGCCTATGGTTGGGGATTAGTGGCCAGTTACACTCTTGATTTAGTTTGAATATTTAAGATTTTTTTTCATCTCAAATGATTTGAATTCAAATCTACATCCAAATCTTAATATCTCAATCAAATATTTGGTTGGTCCCACTGCTGATATACTTTGAATCCACACTGTAGGCCTACACAAAGTGTACTCAAAATCTTTTCAAGCATTAGGCCTTATCTGCTGAAAATCATACAATAAAAACATTTTCAAATGAAAAGATTATTTTGATGAGTGCATATATGTACATTAATGAAAGTCCAAGTAAGAACTAAACAACAAGAAGTTTTTGGTCTGTCAAGCTCTGGGTAGTCTAGATTAATTGCTCAGGCAAAATCTTGGTCTAGATTGGAATGGGGGGACAATAGTCCAAAATTCTGATTGATTGAGTGATTTTATTTCTCATGATAAAAAACAATACAAAATATATACATTCAAAATATAAAACGTTAATAATTGAATTACATAGCAAGGCTCCACACTAACTTTTTTTCTTGGTGGCCCAAACAATCTACCAAAATCATCAATTTCATATTTTTGGTGGCCCTAAAACAATAGAAAACATTACAATTTATCAAAACTTTGGTAGCCCAACCGGGCCACCAAGTGTTGGCTTTTACAGAATTTTGGTGGCCCGACTCTCATTTTTGGTTGCCCCGGGCCACCGGGCCACTGCTAATGTCGAGCCCTGTACATAGTAATCAGGTACATGAATTTGAGATTATAAAAAACTTATAAGAGAAATATGGGAAAAACCAAAAAGCTGAGCAGGATTTAACCAAGAAGTGATAGTTTAATGATTGACCATTTGATTGTTTGATGATTTGACCAATGTGATGGTTAACTGATGAATAATGATGATGTGGTATATCAGACAAGAACTTTTTTCTTAACAGCCTTCTTGGCCAGTATACCAAATGCCCACAAAACATTTCAAAGCAAGAAAACAGGGGGATATCAAACCAGAATTACCTTAATAATTTATTTGTAAGTAAATTAAGGATTAATATTAAAATTGCACAAAGCCATTGCACCACTTATCAACTAAGAGCAGACTGATGACCAAAAAAATGATGACAATGACAAAAAAATAACATTACCCTTAACATGAGTTGCCATTGATCTGGAATTCAAAGCAAACATAATTATTTGCCTTTGTACAGACAGGAAAAACCAATTAACCTTCATCTAAATATAATCATGGGAAAAGGTTGGATTGCTTCATTTACCAACTGGGTACAGGTTGATCCACATTTTATCGATATTTAAAGACTGATTATCTCATGTTAATACAAAATATACAAAACAGGAAAAAAAAATGAATGCTCAAAAAAAGACATTAACTTATTTTTCTTTTTATTGTTAATGAAACTAAGGAAATCTTCTGACCCATTTTCTTGATAGAATGGCAAAAAGACAAATTGATGAAAATTATAACGCTTTGGATTTCAATTTTCTTCAATCAATCAAATACTATAATCTAAAGAAAAAAAAGAAGAAAACTTAAGTACTAGTAGAATAAAGCATATACTGCCATCTGCCTCTTATAAGAAATCTTATGATTTATGTCTTCATACAAGTCATTAAAGTATTATTTCTATTGAAACAGTGTTATATTGGCTCTATCAATACTTTAAGACTGAAATTTTAACTTGTGGGATGTTCAATGTGGTCTGTCATAAAGTTGGTTTGAACTACAATGCGTATCAATAAAACGGGACTCAACAGTTTTGAAAAGTCTATCAAAATTTTATGTGAAATCATAATGTCTCTACTTTGATGTTAAAAGATGCTCTTAAGTATTATCTTTCAAATGCCATTAGAAAAATCAGTCTTGTTCATGCTTGAGCAAACACAGAACGCTTTTGTCAAAGATTAAAAAATGGCAGAAAATGAGAAAATATCGATCATCAGACTCCTCGTAACCTTTTCATTCTCTTTGTCATAATTTAAAAACTATTCTGTCAAAATTCATTTATAAAACTATTGATTTACTTGAATTATCATTTTTTTAAAAATATTTTAATATAGAACATTCTTTCATAACATTGTTGACCCAGTTAAGGGGATTTATATATATATTTTCATTTTCTGCCATTTGGCGCAAGGCTTTTTTTTAACCCCTTTAACCCCTGACAAAAACGTTTTGTGTTTGCTCAAGAATGAACGAAACTTGTTTTTCTAATGGCATTAAAAAGGTAATACTTAAGAGCATCTATTAACATAAAAATTGAAATAATAATGCAAAACAAAATATTGATAGACTGTCCTGTTTTTATTGATAGCCACTGTAGAACGATCTCTGAATTTCAGGTGACACCACACTTGCTCCTGACACATTTGCTTCCGTCTAAGTTTTTGGTTCAGAATAATGTGAGGCCGTGTTTATGCTTCCACTTTTCAGGCCGGAATCAGCGTTTCCAGACGTGATTAGTCCAAAACACGGTTGCGTCCATGCTTACTTTCATTTAATCGCTGTTTCAAAACGCCGATCGTAAACTCACAAAAAGGTGCGTTTGTAAACGTTGTTTGACCAGAATCAGGGTTTCTGGGGAAGTATAAACAGAACCACGATCGTAAACGTGTTTAAATGACGTCATTTGGTACATGCTTCTGGTGAGATGAAAATCTGCGGGCAAATACAGTCGTATTGCTCCATGTAATCTCTACGTAATAGCAACAATCGGAAAAAAAAAATTCGAAAAAAGGCATGCCCAATTTGACCTCGCTTTACGATGCGAAGCCAGCTGGAGATCAAGATTTGCTCTAAAAAGTTGAGCATAAACAGCACTCCCAGAACCACGTTTACGATCGGCGTTTTGAATCGACGTTTGAAATCGCTGATTCTGTCCTTGCAATGGAAGCATAAACACACCCTAAGTTAGGTTTATTCTTGGCTTAAAGTGCAGGTTTTCAATTGTCAACTTTCCCCCGATCAAATGTAATGGAAACGATTATCAGCCACATTTTTTCTAACAGACTGTATGAGAATTAGATTTTAAGTCAGAATCCTGATCAATTAAAATAAATTGAAATTATGGAATCAATGATAAGCCTATGGACAAGCTGCTCCCTTTACTATTCTTTGACGGATTTTCACCCACCCTTTATTAAAGGGTAAATGAAATCCTTGAAACCTGTTTAATGCTATCAAACAGAATAATAAGAAAGTTTAACATAATAAGAAATGTTCAGGATGCTAATGGAGATCCTTCAATCTGCAAAAGGCCCACATCTGTGGAAATAGTTCACTTAAATTGTGTCTTTTTCAAGTATACATTGGTAGTTCCAGTGTATGATTTGTGGGAGCACATGTACTGGGCTTACAAGTTTCACAAAATACTTTAATAATAAACGAAGAGTGTTTACTATATGGAATGATCAAAAACACATTTTTTGTCCAAAGGGCACAGATTGTCATGTGTCTTATTACACAATGGTTGCATTGATTGTAATCTGTTATTTACAGGTCAAGTCCACCTCAGAAAAATGTTGATTTGAATCAATAGAGAAACTTCAGAAAAGCACAATGCTGAAAATTTCATCAAAATCGGATGTAAAATAAGAAAGTTATGACATTTCAAAGTTTCGCTTATTTTCAACAAAATAGTTTTATGAACGAGCCAGTTACATCCAAATGAGAGAGTCGATGATGTCACTCACTCACTATTTCTTTTGTTTTTTATTGTTTAAATTATACAATATTTCAATTTTTATGAATTTGACAATTAGGACCTCCTTGCCTGAAGCACAAAATGTTAAAATAATGGAACTCCACGTGTTTAGGGAGGAATGAAACTTCATTTTACATGACAATGACGAGAAAATCAAAATATTTCATATTTCATATAATAAAATACAAAAGAAATAGTCAGTGAATGATGTCATCAACTCTCTCATTTGGATGTAACTGGCTCGTTCATATAACTATTTTGTTGAAAATAAGCGAAACTTTAAAATGCCATAACTTTCTTATTTTAAATCCGATTTTGATGAAATGTTCAGTGTTGGGCTTGTTGAATTTTTCTCTTTTTATTCAAATCAATTTTTTGTTGGGGTGGACTTGTCCTTTAATATCCAAATACTTCTAATTTTCTTTTTTGTCCAATTTTTCTCAAAATTTAATTGATCTAACTGTTCTCTGATTTGTCAGTTGTTCTGTTGACTTGTTTTAAGGGTTTCATTTCCTACCCATTTTTCAGCATTTATCACAACCAAATTAAGTTTGCCCTTTAATGTCACAGACTGAAGGTCAAACTGAAATGGAAAACTACCAACACTATTCATGAGATCATTCTTCAAATTTGTTTGATGATCACTTGTGAATTAAATGCTCAAAGGTCACAAGTATTCTAGGGAGCTTCACAACCCTGTACAAACTTACATATCAAGTTTACTAGTACCCTTTAGAGTATTGTCATACCAAACATACTTTTGTCATAAAAACTGCACGTAAAATAAATGGGCATTTTCTACAAAACAAGGATATTCATTTACAAAACTTTAAATTGGCTGAGGTGTATAATGACTATAGATATCACTAGTTTTGGGGATGAAGAAACATTGAACTTTTTCATGTTTAGAAAAAAAAAATCCCCTTAGTTCATTTTGATGTAATCATACCATAGTTATACTATCCTAAATCTTAATTTATTTTCATCAAACATATTATGTTTAGCTGGATACAAAAAGAAAATAAAATTGAAATACCAAACAGAAATCAAGATGTTTCATGGTACAATAATTCAGACCCAGAAAAAACTTCTATATTTCATTCTTCCCTCTGTAGAATAATGTCTAATATCAACATATATCATGTGATACAATTAGATTTCTTAAGCAATAAGCCTTTTTTTAATTCAATTTGATTGAATATTTTGTCATGCAAAATGCACAATTTCATTTTCATAAAGGATAACAAATACTAAGTGTGCCCCTCCCCCAAAAAAGAAAAGAAACCCAACTTTAAAGATAATTTGTTCCTGCAGAGACACTGATCGATATCTTATATACACCATCAAAGAGACTTCTCCTTAGTTTTAATACTTGATGCATGTATAATGAATTCAGTTTAATCCTATCAAAATTTCAATATAAAAAAAAAGTTGCTGAGATAATTTGGTGAAGATTTATTTAGGATTACTCAAACTTGTGTGAAAAAAGGGATGGGTTATTAGCATTTCCAAAGTCTTGTTTGTTATGTTTCTTTCACTGATACTGTATATTATGAGCAGTGGCGGACCATGACCCGGAGGAGACAAAGCATTGGAGGGGCACAGCATCGTTCACAAACAATACAGCGCCCCTCCAATCAATTGTCTCCTACAGGTCACGCCGTCACGGTCCGCCACTGATGAGAGGGGTTGAAAATTCAAACATGAATTACTGTACAAATTGTTTCTGTCAGGTCTCAGTTTCTAATGCATGATGGCACACATGAACATCCCTGGAAATGAATTTCCATTTTTGTGGGACACACTGTAGAGTGATGAAGACAGCTAAAAACGGGTGGTTACTTACTCCCAGAACTCCACAGTAGCAGTTGTCCTAAGGCTTTCATTGGCACACTGTGTCACATTCTGTGTGGTCATTCCATCCACAGTGGTCATTAACTGAGTGGTCATCTCATTTGTTTCATTGATGGCTCCAGGAACATAGCAACATGGTGTATTCCAAACATTGTCACAATGGGACCACGGCAGTACAGATGTAAACGACATGAACATATAGTAGAATGACCAAGCCATGATGATGATATAGTAGGTGTTCAGGAACAGCAGTATCACCACACTGGCTAGACCAATGCCTGTGAACAATGGAAGATAATTAAAGGCAATATTTATGTAGTTAATATGCTGGGGGCATATTTTATCCAAAACAAATTATTCAAGGAATTTTTCTAAGTTTCCCATTTTCTTTACCAGTGTTGTCTCCTAAGAAATGTGTATAAACATTCATTTCTCATTTTAGAACCCTTATTCACTATGAGTCAATATAAAATGTAGCAAAATCAAATTCAGAAATTCATATGAAATATACTACTAAAACCAGAAACATTAACAAACAAGAAATTATATGGCAGTCTGGATATAGCAAAGTGGAATAAAAAGGGTCATTGTTTTTTTCTTTCATACTCTTGTGTTCAAAGATGTCGAATTTTCTTATTTTTTTCTAAATAAATTGTTCATGGTTTGTTTACCTTAATATAACTTTTCAAACTTCCCAAGTTGTCTGGATGAAGAGCTATCCCAGGCAGGACAAACTTGCCATTAAATAGATCTTGAAAAAAAAAACTATTCCATAATTTTCTGAATGTGAAAAAAATATTCCCTCATTTATCTTAACCTTTTTGGTGAAGTATGCAAAATAAAAAAAAATAAATGGGCCCAGATCAGGCCCTTGGGGTACACCTATGATAATATCCTGGAACATTGAAAAGGGCATTTTGATAATATTCCAAGACTTTCAAACTACTGGAGAAAAAAAGGGACTGAGGATTATGTACATTAACTCTCTCTCTCTCTTTCTCTACACACATTGGTGGACCGTGACCCGAAGGAAAGAAATGATTGGAGGAGCACTGTCTTGTTTGTGAACAATGCTGTGCCACTCCAATGCTTTGTCTCCTCCAGGTCACGGTCCACTCCGCTCCGCCACTATCTACACACATACAGAAATGGAGGAGAAAAACAGAGGGACGTTGATAAAATTGCAATAACTCAGACTGATTGTGCCTCACAAAGGACACAAGGTGGAAATGCTTCTTCTTACCTTTGAATATTGGACTGATATTCCATGCTGTTATGCCACCTTGGTTGGTATACTGACCAAGACCAATCTCCAGAATCAGAAGAGGGATCCCTCCGATGAATAGACAAATAAAATATGGGATCAAGAAAGCACCTGCACCAAAGAGAATATTAACACAATGTATGTTAGACAATGGTAAATAAGCTTAAGAAAAATTCAATTAAAATATTGATTCTTTTGTTCGGTCTTCCATACAATCATGAAATCAGACTGGAATCATTCATTCTAAAAATCAAGATTTTATGTCTGTTTTCAATTTTTATTTTCTCTATTTCATCTCAATTTGTGACCCACAAAGGAGGTTCCCAAAACAATTTAACAAAAAGGCACTGAATAAAAATTATAATTTGATAGCATTGAGCAACTTTCATTAGTCAAGTTATGCATAGGTCAGAACATATTAAAAGGATACTTATCATTGTTCACTATTTTCAAATACCCTACTGAGAAAATTAGTATCTTTCCATTTTCTTGCTATTTATTCAAACATATACTCACTAAACTATGATATTTAAATAATTTCTTGTGTTAATATCAGGACTAAATAACAATACCTTGGATAGCAAAGAAACCAAAAGCATTTTACTTCTCTCCCGAATAATTTGGGACAGATTTAGCTGTTGCATATATTCAAAAGGGCCGACACTTGAAAATTTCAACCAAAATTAATCATCTAACTGTTCAAAACATTGGTAATGTTCTTGGTCTAGCAATGAATGATAAACAAGCACAAAACTTGAACATTTACAATAAGAGGGATTTGAACAAAAAATGAATTTTGAAAATGACCACTCATGCATGGATTGACTGAACATTGCAACCCTACACAAACAATACAGACAAATTATTTGGCTAAAATCCTATAGAAAGAAAATTTATGCTTTTTAGAGTTTTTAGCCCCGGGAACTTACAATGTGTTATGCTAATTTGGTGAAAGGGACAATTTGATACAGATTTCTAACCTTTCAGAAATTATTTCCTCATTAAACATACTTTTGAAGGTGACACAACTTTTTTTTAATTCGAAACAGTGTTCATATGAGAGATTAATAATCAATAATAATAAAATAATAATAATAATAAAATAATAATAATAATAAAATAATAATAATATTAATAATAACAATTAAAAAAATAATAATAATAAATTCAACTTATTAGGCGCCATATCCATCTTGTTATTTTTACACTATTCAAGATTTTGTTTCATCTCCTTTTAAAGTATTCACCCCAAATCAAATATATATTCAAGATTAAGAGAAAGTAGCTGGGAATATCTTTGAATCCTGACTGGATTGATGTGTATAGTGCCTGAAGTGTGGTTAAGCACTCATGGTATATAAAATGCAATTTCGACAACTCCTTTGACAAATAGGTCTGTAAGTCTGTATAGTCTGTGTAAGTCTCTTTAAACAAATAGCAACAAATGCAATGTAAAGGTATGTGTGCTTCTTGCATTTAAAAAGGTTTCATATGTTTAAAGACTCAACTGAAAAAAATACCTCTATCACAGACAGTAGGCTACCTAAATCAAAGCTTATATGATTCACTTTTATTGAAAAATGATATTTGAAGGTCAAGTCCACCCCAGAAAAATATTGATTTAAATAAATAGAGAAAAATCAAACTAGCATCATAACACTTAAAATTTCATCAAAATCGGATGTAAGATAAGAAAGTTATGACATTTTGAAGTTTCGTTTATTTTTTCACAAAACATTGATATGCACAACTCGGTGACATGCAAATGAGACAGTCAATGATGTCCCTCACTCACTATTTCTTTTGTTTTTATTGTTTGAATAATATGATATTTGATTTTTTACAGATTTGACAATAAGGGCAGATGTGACTGAAGTGAACCATGTAGTATTGAACAATGCATATTCCACATGTTCAGGGGGAAAAAATTGATGTTTTACTTGACAATTACGATAAAATTAGAATATTTCATATTTCATACAATAGAATAAAGCAGAAATAGTGAGTGGATGACGTCATCAGTCTCCTCATTTGCATACCGACCAGGAGGTGCATATAACTGTTTTGAAATTAAACAAAACTTTAAAATTTAATAACTTTATTTTACATCCGATTTTGATGAAATTTTCAGTGTTATGCATGTTGGATTTTCCTCTTTTTATTTAAATCAAGTTTTTGTTGGGTTGGACTTGTCCTTTGAGTATATATCTGTTCTCATTCTTTGAGCTAAAATTTGAAGTTTTGAACTTATTGGGCCTCATGAAGTTTACATAGTACAGTATGGATATTTGTTTGAATTTGATTTTTGTCAATCATCTCTCCAACTTTTTGGTGTCATGTTTTTATTCTCTTAAAATTGTTCTTTTTAGCATTAAATCATCAACATTAAATAAATGATGCATGTATGTAGTTTCAAAGCGAAAACAACACTTTGGGAAGTAGGAGTGCCAACTTGCATTGAGTAGAGAGAAAATATATCAATCAATAAACATGACTGGTAATTCTTTTGAGTCATCATGACAATAAATCATCAGATTACTGAATTAAAAAATAACAGATAACTTGAATGAATTGATTTCTCAGTCAAATGTAAAAAAAGTTATTGTTATAACATGGAACATTTCCGTTGAAGGTCTACCATTCATTTTACAACTAACAAAGTTGATGAACTGATTATAAATCCAAAGGAAGTCACAATTATCTCCACTCCAAAATCCATGAAGAAATGTTCCTGTCATAACAAATGTCATTTCCTTTTAGTTCAGCTATTCACAAGTGAAAAGACAACTTTTCATTTTTTTTTAAAACCCAATATAAAAAGGAATAACTGGGTCAGTAATATTTTTATGGTAGATCAACTTACCAAACATTTTACCATTAATATACTACTAGTATCCCAATCCCATACTATACAATGTAAAGATATACGGGACAGACTGCCCATACTTTGTTTTTGTCATTATTACCAGGCAAGTGCTAACAGTCAATGTTAGACCTGCTATTATTAGCGCTATATTTTCACAATCAGAAGGTATCTGCACTTGAAACCAATGCAGAGTGAATTGTCTGTTATGTGCTTGGATTAGCATTTTAGGCTTTGCCTGGCATTTATACAAGATCTAGTTATAAAACCCTAAAGAGAACAAAGGCTAAATTACTTCTACAATTGACCAGCCAGTATGAAGGACATCTGGCCACTAGCTATGTATAAACTGAATCCTATTATAAACCTGATCGAAAACAAAAACAAATCCTAGGCCTATTCCTAGTTTACCATGGATAGGTACATGGTTTTACTAAGCCTATTTAAGGTCCGACATAGCCAACCAATCAGACCTTCTAATAGAAAAAAAGTTACAACCCAAGGAAAATGATAGCGGAGGCTACTTACCTCCTCCATTTTTATAACAGAGGTAGGGGAATCTCCAAACGTTTCCTAATCCGACAGAGAATCCAATCAGAGCAAGCACAAAATCTAGTCTCCCAGTCCAAGTGCCTCGACTCTTCAACTTCTTTCCCTTTGAAGTCTCTCCAACTTTGGCCTGGACCGCATCCCCGTTGGCTGACGGGTCTTGTTTCTGAGGAGGAGGAACAACGTTAGATTCATCCATTTTGTCGAGAGTATTATCCATCTTGAATACTTGCAAAAGAAACAGCTGTGATCATTTGGTTATCAGATCAGGGAAAATGTGGAATAAGAACTTAAGAAGTAATCAGCAGAAGCAAAGTACATATAGATCTACGATGAGTGTTACAGTACCAGCCAAATAAAACTTCCCTGAGGCCCGCCGACAGTTATACGGTACTATACTACTCGAGAGTTGTGTTCGACTAGTATACTAGCCATGCGCAAGCTAGCGCGACAATTACAAGTGAACTTGTTTCGCTCTAGCTAGCTCACACCTCTCATCATGTGCCCCGCCCATAATGGGGCGTGTCTGGTTAAGATACTAAAAACGGGGACGAAAAGGTTATGAAAGACTAAAAGGAAATTGTAATTGGATTTAATTATACATGTATGAAACTAATCTTTACTAGAAGAACTGAAGTGTGAATGAACCCTTATGATAAAATACAAGTTGCAACAATAAATATATAAAACACATTGTACATTAAATCCGTTGTCAATCCAACTTCTTTAGTTCTTCGAGGAACAAAAATGAATAAACATAATTTCATAATTATACAATACAACACAAAGAACAAGTGGGGATATCAGTTTGCTCATTGAATGTTCATGATGACATGCACATATAAATGTTTCATCGAGATAATGCAAATCTTTAAAATGTCATAACTTTTTTTTATTCCTTGTCCGATTTTGATCTAATTTTGATCTGAGTTTTGTTTTTCTGATTTTTCTTAATCTGTTCATATCATATTATTTTCAACCTGGACCACCCCTTAAACTTTAACTATAGGATGGGCATGAAATGAACCCTAAAAAAAATTTACATTGTGGTTTTGTTTAAAAAATTTCCTGGGGGCGCTTGTCCTTTCGGGCAGAAAATCATCTTCTGAAAAGTGTGATTCCATCTTGCTGATTAAATTCTTGCTCTTATTTTTTTTGCTTATTTTTTTCTTCGATTGGTTTCCTTTTGCTTGAAATAAAAATATACGGTCAGAATTATTGTCCGAATATTTTTTGCCCTCTCCGTCATTTATGTAATCCTGGACCTATTCAGACATGTCAAACCATTGCCTTTTCAACTCACTATTGTCTAATAGACGAATCTGAGGGGCGTATCACCGAAAGGACTAATATTTGTGTCACAGATGAATTCTTATCTTTTTATCTTTTTATCACTATAGCTTCTTAAAAAAAGGGTGTATCAGGACAGCGGACAGGTGGGTAGGGGCATGTTGCCCCCCACCTATCGGGTCCCCCAAACTGTTTTTCTTATTTAATATGAAAAGTGTCATTTGTTATTATGTCTTTTGTTCTTAGAACAGTGACCCTTTACATATCAGTCAAAGTATATAAGTACCACTTCATATTCTGATGTAGGCTAGTGATTTTTTAAAGGATTAATTTGGGACTTTCTGGAAGATTGGAAATATATATATACAAGGGCGGGAAATCCTTTGATGTAGGCGCGGATTAAGGGGGGGGGGGCGTGCCCCCCTCTTTTGAGAAGTAAAATTAAAATTTATAATGTAAAAATGTCATTGTACGAGGTGCGCCCCTTCTGCCTTGAAGACTTTTTTTTTTGCTTGTCAAATTTTTCGGGTTCGAAATATCCTTAATTTGAGAACCTTTTTTTTTTTTGGGGGGGGGGCTTGTCAAAATTTTCCTCCGAAAAACTTGCCCCGCCCCTGCTTTGATGGGATTAGAACTCAGAATTCAAATCCCAGACTATTATTTTTACTAGCCCATTTGGATACCGTAGTGTAATCTCAATATAACAGAACTGACGTCTCTTCAACCCACTAAGGTATATTTTGTTTAACTTTTGTTTAATAATATTAATAAATAATTGCTGGATTTGTAACGCGCTTTTTGCCTGATAGAAAGCGCTGCTATTATTACCCGGCTTTAGCTCGAGCTACCTTAACCGGCGCTCAGTGCATGCAAGGAATTCCTGCCGGGTACCCATTCACCTCACCTGGGTCGAGTGCAGCACAGTGTGGATAAATTTCTTGCTGAAGGGAAACACGCCATGGCTATATAGGATTCGAACCCACGACCCTCTGTTTCAAAGGCGAGAGTCCGAACCACTAGACCACGAAGCACCACATTACATTAAAGGTATTGTTTAACTTTGTGAGCAGCCGATTTAAAAAATTCTCAAACCAAGATGAAACATGTGTACAAGTGCATGTATAAGAACTAATAAACCCTGAAAACAACCATTATTGAGAATGAAAAGCGAAAACTACAAGGCAAACCCCGATTTTGTAAAGAGGCGTCTTGTAGACACCTAAATAGTACACATAAGTGTATGGGATGAAATTAAGATGGTGTTTCCGGTCACTTTATATTTCAATTTTTGAAGCACTAAATAATTATTTTCGAACGCAATTTTTTTTCTGGGCTTCATTTTTGTAACATATCACAGACACAGGTGACAAGTGTGAACTTCTAGCTCAGATTTTTTAAAAGTCAAACCAATGTTAACCAATCACTTTAAATAAAAGAAATATAGAATTTGAAATGATTCTAAATTGTTATTTGTTGACGAAACTGATCTCGTGACAAATTAAACAAGAATTCCACCAATTCATTTTCAAAATCACTCAAATATATACCTATGTTAGCAATCTTACAGTTGGCGTCTAGCTTTTCTTATTCATATTCTGACCGGGCAACTTAATTAGGTCATACTTTGTACCTATACTTTAAGTGAATCTGATGTATTTTCAATTCTTTCTGTTTCATATTTTTTTACGAACTTAACCCATGATGTATATTGCAATCTCATATTATATTCAGCTAAATTTCAGCGAAACAATCCATGAATAGTTTAATTTGCGTTTGCAGCACTCACTATCAATTCGTTGCTTATCTATGAGTTAAATACAGAAACTTTCTCTCTGACTCTGGATCACCCCCCCCCCCCTTCCCTTTCACCACATACACCTCTCAGAGAGGACTTTACAAAACTTATATCACAAAATAATGATTATGGTCTTCGGAACTTTGTTATACCTCGTCCCCACTGTCGTACGATTTGTTACGGACGCCTGCCACGATAAGCTCTAGTCTTCGTAGCTGATCGCAAACAAAATGAACCGTACAAAAAAAATTACGATAAATGCGATTGCCACGACTGATTTTGTTACGATCTAAATACGATCACTACGTTAATCCACGGTGAAGACCGAGGTTTTGATCGCTCAGAAAATCGTAAAAAGTGTTTACTAGGTTTAAAGGGCAAGTGCCTTCTACACTTTATTAAATTAATTTATTTATTAACTTTTTTAAAGGCATGTGTGTTTTTTATTTTCAGTCTTACCGTTCCTCTTAATTCCGTGAAAGATTTAAAAGGGGATTTCTTTGTCATTCTACCGTGGTACACGTAGTACTGACAACATGTGAACAAGGGGTGAAAACCACACTGGTTTCTATGGGTATGAGACTGACCAAAGGTATAGTTCGTTTGTGACAGACAGTCATCCTTTTCGAACTAGATTCGTTGTCATGGAAACCATTTCTACCTTGTTGTGCAAAAAAAATATTATTGCAATCCCGTATTCGGGTAGAGATACCGGCCTCGGGGGGGGGGGGGCACTAGCAAAAATTTTTGAATCACTTATTTGGCGCACAAAGCGCGCTCATTTGCCAGGTATGCTGACCTCATAGAGACATTTTAAGGACTGTGCCATAAAACGGATATATAATGCGAGCGCGAAGCGCGAGCTGAAAATTTCTATAGATATTCAGACCTGAAAAGGGGAAATTATAAGCAAATTTTTGTAATCATGATACATAGATCCACCTAATGATAATAGTATGTAGCGCTTAGAAACATTTGTATTAAGCGCTATATAAATGTTGCATATTATCATTATTATTACCTGTCTCACTAAAGAAACAGTGCGAGCGCGAAGCGCGAGCTGAAATTTGTGTACATATTGACCACAAACAGATTCTTTCAGGAATTCATGAAGAGCATACATAATCTCACCATATGCTAATTTTGTTACAATTACAACGAAACACATGAAGCACTTTTTTGAAGTCATTGTAATCATGAACATGGTATGCATCTCTCTAATTAAATATTGAAAGCGCGAAGCGCAAGCTGAAAATTTTTGAAAGTCAGAACCTGAAGAGGAGCATTCTAAGGCTTGTTTTTAAGAATTCACTAAGAACATAAGTATTTCTTTAACCAAATGATGCGAGCGCTAAGTGCGAGCTGAATTTTTTTTTGATACTCAGACCAGAAAAGGGGACTGTTTTTAGGAATTAAAAAAGAGCAGACATTTCTCACCAATCCACTGATGCAACCCTCAGCTGACTGGAAATGTTTTATATTTAGGGGGGCATTCACTTTTTGAAGTCATGAAGAAGAAGCATGTCACGACAAAAAATCAATCAAGTGTGAGAATATATATTTGGTGAATATGGACGAGAAAACGGGATGTTTTGTAGTACATGATTATATATCTCATTGAACAGACAACGCGAATGATGAACACATAGGCCCTAAGCAATAATGTTTCACAAAGTTATGAAAAACATCTAATGTAATATAATATAGTATATAAAACATAATATGATATCCAATAATTTATATTTCTCCCACTACGTTTCGTTTTCTTCACTCCTTTTCTTTTCCCTTTCTCCCGTTTTTTGCCAGCCAATGGAGGGAGGGGGGGGCGTGTCTCCCATGCCCCCCAGTAGTTACGCCACTGGTAGTGAAAACGTGTGACCTCCAATATATTACACGTGAATTAAATTACGCTCAGGGCAAGGTATCAGAATTACTGTACTGATTACAGAATGAATGCATGGTATCATGCCCCATTCAAGTGTTCGAATTCACAGTTCATCCTCCATCTTATGGTACTGGCGAAAAGTTTTGGGCCACCCTCCGATTTGAAAGAAAATCATACAAAAGACTGCATTCATTCAAATGTATTGATACTTGGACATCATGCTGGATGGGCTATATAGGGCAGTTCCATCACATCACACAAGCTGCTGAAGCATGTTTCCAGCCGGTTTTGATTGCACTTCTGTAAAACCTCAGTCGGTTTCCATCACGTATTCAAATATATGTAATTAACAGGTATGCATACATGTAAAGGTATAGTTATTGACAAAAAACAAACAAAGAAATTATTGCTGTAAGCAGATGACACCGTTTCGTTCCTCGACAGTAAGGAAAGTTTGCAAAATGCACTAGACAAATTCTGTTCTCGAAATATTCTGGTTTTAAGATTAACATATGACTAAAACGCAAATATTGTGTATTTGGTCTCTGAAAAAAAAAATTCAGATTGATTTGCCTGGGCCCAATATAACGTTGATTAACATGAAATTAATTATAGATATGAATTGATTTCTGTATTGATCTGTAAAATCTCCATGATTTCAATTCTGAATATAAAGTATTAAACTAAAGACAAAATAATTATCTTGCATGGGACTTGGAAAGGCGTAATATTTCTGTATTCGGTCGTGTATCTTTGTCAAGTCATTGCTTGTTTCACGATTCAATCATTTGTTCATGCCTATCCAATCCAATCCAATCCAAAAGTCATTTGATATAGCGCCTTTTCCTTTCGGTTACAAAGCGCTGCACACACACTACTCCATATTTGTTTTGGCCACTAAAACAACTGTTCTACACCTCGGAATGATCAGTTTAGTCCGTGCAATTAATTGTCCACTTAGCAGAATAGATGGGATTTAATGGCCTTCTTGAATTGTTCAACAGAGGAGGCCATCTTCACTGCAGCTGGTAGATGATTCCATAGTTTTGCAGCAATCACAGGAAAGGACGTTTCACACGTCTCTTGGAAAGGCGTTGGGTGAGCCAGATTGACGAAGATGAACGAGTAGTACGGACTTGAGAACGACGAATGAGAATGTTATCGATGTACTCCGGGCTTCTGTGGTTGAGCGACTTGAAGACTAGCAGCAAAATTTTGAAGGCTATCCTCTGTCTCACAGGCAACCAATGGAGTTCCAGTCGGAGAGGTTCTGTGCGAGTCCGAAGGGGAGCAGAGAAGACAAGCCTAGCGGCAGAGTTCTGTAGTCTCTGAAGTCGGTCTAAGTCCTTCTGGCTAAGAACGCTGAAGAGACTATTGCAGTAGTCCAGTCTGGAAAGAACATTCCATTCCATTCTATTCCATTTCCAAATCCGTCTGAACATCTTCTAAAATCAAAAACGTGTCTTTCTACAAATTTATATGGAAGGAAAAACCCGACAAAATAAGTAGGAGACAGATTGTAACTGTGAAAATGTTTGACTTAAAATGATCGAAGTTAGAACACTTTTCTAGTGCTGTCCAGGGGAGCGTTTCATGAAAGGACTTGTCGGACGTTTTATCCGACAAGTCTCATTTTATCCGACAGTAACTATAGTAACAGTGCCTCTCAGCCAATCAGAATCAAGAAAAGATGTCAGATCTGACAACTTGTCAGACAAAAATGTTCATGAAACGCCCCCCTGGGCTCCGTAACACAAAGATTAGCGACCAATCGTTATATGAATTGACCAATCAAGATCAATGTTACACGCGCATTTGAAGCAAAATACTGACTAGGAACCAATAGGAAGTGTTCTTTCATAAATGCTATTCATCGCAAACCTTTTTGTTATACGGAGCCCTGGATTCATGTGAAGAAGTTTCTCATTTAATGTATGCCTCTTTGAAACCTTTAGTAACATTAGAATGGGTTAAAGGGGATACATATTTTACTAAACTATATCACTAATGATCTAAAACAGTTTTTGGATGGAAAGCTTAATTATAGTTTCCTCCTTTATTCGAAATGTTCAGTGTACTTTTCTTCTTTTTTTTTGTTAGGCAGGCTATTCCTTTATGGTACATCTGATGTAAAAATTGGTTGAAAGGTATATTTCTTAAAAGAATGGTGGGCCAAAGCATTAGATTTATCAACGATTTATTAGATGTAAAAGGAAAACTTTTGGAAAGAGAAGAGTAATAAAAAGATTTTCAATTAAAATTCAGTTTCTTCATTGTTATGCCCTATGTCAGATCAGTAAACGTAAGTGTAATGCTCAGTTGAATACGTGTAATGTGAAATCTAATGAACCATTATGTCTTGTTTATCACACTTTTGTGACGGTACGTTTTTACTTCTTTTTGACAAAAGCAGCACAGTCTGCATAGATCCATGAAAATCATGCCAAAACGAAGTAAATCCCGATTCGTGTAAATAGTCCCGTCTAACAATTTGAACTGAAATTCCCTCAGTTTACCATGTTTACTGTTCAAAGTACATTCTCTTGGCCCAAGAAAAATGTTTTCAATATCTCTAATAATACACAAACTAAATGCTTCTTTTAACTGATAAACTACAGTGACTTCTAAGTAATTTGGAATTGAGAATAGTCCTATATAATCTTTTTGAGACGAGTTCACTTACATGGACAGTTTTGTCCGAAACAATGAATAAAATTTCTTCCAGATCTATTCCCTTTTTATTTTCATCTGTGAAATGCATTTGCCTTTTACACACGGCCTCCTCATATTTATAATCAAGAAACATCTTAGTTCGCTTAACTTTGTCTTTTCCTCTCCATAAAAAAATCACAGATCAGTTCATCAAGTTTCTGAAATACTGAATGCGGAATTGGATTGAATGACGTTATAATCTATTGGATGAAAGGTTTTTACAATAGTATTTTACCACTGATCTTTTACCAATTTTAAATCTCTTTGTTTCCACCACGAGAGGGAGTTTTTGATTTTGCTCGATTTTTTTATATAGTTCATACTCTCTACTCTCTTTTACATGAATGTCTACGCTAAAAAAAAACTGATATTTTTTTAAATGGTACTACTTCTCCGATAGGAGGTGTCCCCTGTTCTTCTTGATTACCATTGCCAAGTAACATTACATAAGTCTTTTCTTTATTCATTTTTGATCCAGATACACTTATTTCTAAATGGTTCATTCCCTAATTGTTGAAACTAGACATCAACAACCTTCAACAATGTCATTTTCTCTCCAGGTGTTTAAATTCACAAATTCCACAAAGAAATTCGTGATATGTTTCAAGCATACATCATTTTGATACCCGCTCGAATATTCAAATGTTTATTCCCAAACAAAGAAAAATAATCTTCCAACACAACATTCGTTATAGTGGCCTCAAAACATGGAAAAAACACCAAAAATTGCTTTTGTCACCCATTATCTTTCATCTTTCGTTTCCTTTTTAGTGAGTTTCTGAAACTTTATACAATAAACAAGTTTCATTTCCTTTTGACTTTAAAGGGCACGTCCACCTAAAAAAAAAACAAAATTTGATTTTTATCAATAGGAAAAAATCACAAAAAGTTATGCACAATTTAGTTGCATAGAAATGAGAGAATCGATGATGTCCATCACTCACTATTTCTTTTTTTTTATTGTTTTGAATTATACAATATTTCAATTTTTTACAGATTTGACAAAAGGTCCAAATTAACTGAACCATATAGTATTAAAGAATGTTAATTCCACTAGGGAGGAATTAAACACCATTTTGCTTGACAATGAGAAAATTAAAATATTTCATATAATAAGATACAGAAGAAATAGTGAAAAGCAAAACTTGAAAATATCATAACTTTTTTTTAATTTCACATCCGATTTTGATGAAATATTCAGTGTAACATTATTTTGTTGGATTTGTCCCTATTTATTAAAATCAACTTTTTGGGGGTGGACGTGTCCTTAAAGATAACATGATAATATGAACCATGGACGATTGTGGTTACGGCATTTATATTTTGCCCCGACTGATACAGCTGTTGAGCACTTAGCCTTTATTCAGTTAATATCACATTTTTCATACATGCAAGGGTAAAGAATAAAATATACAAAATAAAGTGAAGTACATGTATACAGCAATATAACAAATGAAATATTATACATTGTGATAAACATTCATGTCTGCCTCCCCGCTCACGTATCCCTCTCTTGTTCTCTTTCTTCTCTTATATTCTCTGCCCTTTGTTTGTATTTGTTTACTGTATTGTATTTATGTCTATCGGCGTATCCCGCAAGAACAACCATCCGACCAACCTTGCCCCTTCCATGAGCAATCATGTATCACGCGCGCTATTTCCTTTGTCAAATACATGCTTAACGATTTTGTACATTTTAAAATGTTATCCGGGAAGGTTAATTGGTGAAAATATTATGAAATTTGGTGGGATCTATAGGTGGAATGGTGAATAATCAATATTAACATATTCACACATCGACATCACATAAGCTATCCTTTGCCGACGACGCGTCCTACGCGGCGTCCTATAAAGGCCAAGGTCACAACCGCTAAAATTACCCTGTTCAGCGACCCGGGCGGTGAGTTTTTAGTCAATTTCGCCCGGGCACGGAGGCCGTCTGGTACCACTGGTTTGAGGGGGGGGGGGCATCATTAAGATTTTGCGTGGAGATAACTTCTGGCAGCGCCTGCTCACTTTTCACCCGCCGTCCTAAATACGTTCGGTGCACGGGCGGTCGCCGTCCGAGCGCCGACGTAATACCCCCATCTCACTAGATGGCGATTCCGCTGCGATCGTCAAAAATCGACAAAGCGTGGTATATCGTAGCTTGAACGTGGCTTGATCTTTTCAATCTTCTCCGTCGTACCTTGATCTTTTCTGAAGCGGCAAGGATCGCCATCATCTTCCTGGTCGCCACAAAATTTTGAACATGTTCAAAACTTACGTAGCGAGATCGCGGAGGTGCTAAAGCGCATCATAATCAAGTCAAGAGCGTATTACAAACGACATATTCGTAGCTGTAACGAAGCTCCAACGCACAAAGCGTAGTAGAAGCGCATAAAAAGCGGCACCGATCGCCCGTGTTTTTCAGGCCCGTTCCCAAGACAATTCTGCTGCGCTGCTTCCGTTTACGAGGCGACTGCCTTGCGCTCGACACGCTTCACACCGTTTCCACCATGACGCTTTCCCTTTGGGTGGCATGTGGCACACGTTCTCAGCCCGCTGCAGGCATTCGCGTTGCGCTTTTGCTGCGCCGCTGATGACTGGCCAGCGATTGAGCAGCGACCGTCTGCGCTGCTATGAAACAACGTGCCGATGGTAGCGGATTATCACATTTTCAACAGATTACGAGGCGACACCACGACGTTTTCAAATATACTTCCCAGAAAAAGGACCAAAAAGGGAAGCTGCCCAATCTGTTATGCCGGCGGTCCAAGAGGAAGCGAACAAGAGGTTATGGTGGTGGTAGAGGAGGAGGAGGTATAGTAGGATGAAAATCTAACTGCTGAGCCAGCTTGAAAGAGAGAAAAAAAGACGCTCGCATGTCTTGATGACGAAATGGGTTACCTCCGCAAAAATATATAAATTGAATATGTTTTAAAAATAGAATGAATTCTAACTACAGTGACAGTAAACAATATTAAAATTTTAATGATTCGATCACTGATGTATTGATTGGGAAAGCACACTTTATGGGGATTCTGGCATTGTGCCCCCCCCCCCCTTATGAGTGCTCTCACATCAGTAGACTACTTCTTGAAAGCAAATTTGAAAGGAATTTACCTAACAATTTTGAGTGACAAACTTTTGTGGAAAAAAATAAACAAAATATAAAACATTTTTATGCTCTTTTATGAAATTCTGGATGCATCCCTCATATTAACTATTAGGCTCATCGACATCTTTTGAGTAAAATTTTAATATATATTGTATATTATGACTTAAGTGACAGCCAGGATCGGACCCAGTATCTTTTTGGCCTCCTCCTTCTACTGTCCTCGTATCAGGTCCTCGTATTCAACTTCTAATTGAAGTTGTTGTATAATGCTAAGATGTATAAGTCAAACCGAATTCTGGACATCCATCTTGGTCGGAGGTTGGCAATCGACTGAAAAATGTCTCATGTGCCGCGATCAATATGCCGATTGCTTGAAATCGTTTCAAGAGACCATCATGAACGTAACACAATCGTTCCATTCGTAGCACCACCGTACCGAGGTCCTAATTAGCGTATGGGCCTCGTTGTACGGTCGCTTTAATCACAGAAGCAGCGCATCACATCTGCCTCAAATCGTGGCAAGAGAGTGGCAGCGTCGTATTACCAGCGTATTACCATCGCCTTCAGCGCAGGTCCGTCGCAGTGAAGTTGCAGTGCAATCGCCTCGCAGGCTAAAAATAGAATTCGAGGACGATTCTGCTACGCTTTTCGGGATTTAGACAGATCGCCATGGTCGCCATGATTGCCATCCTAGTGAGATGGGGGCCTTAAATCGGTACTCTGGCAATTCGATGACGGTGCCCCGGCAGCAATTTCTTTATTCAGTCACCAACTTGTGCACCCGAGAGGGCAGTGGGAATGACGATAATTTATAATGGGCTGTTTTGAAGGCTTCGAATCAAAATATAAATCCTGGACTTTTGTATTTGTTTCAGGGCGAGACTCGAACCTGCATCCATATGCATATGGATTCGACTGCAGGACTGACTTACTGATTGAGCCTCATCAATAACTGGTCGATGGGTCGGAAATTACGACATATCCTAGTGTTTCGTGTTCCGTGGATATTTCGCAATTATCTTTTGTGTTTAAAGACCATTGCCACTGAAAAAACAGCGCTTATACATGTCACTTCTAACCAGATTGTTTGTTCTTTTCATTTAAAGGGGGTTTCAATTTCAATTTTCAATTTTTATTTCCAATTTCAATATTTTCAATTTGTATATCCAATTTCAAAAATAGTGTACATTTACAAATTTACATAATACAGCAACAGTAGCATGATTATAGAACGCGAACATCAAAAGACATATAGAGCATAAGAAAGCAGGAAAATGGTTTAGACTAAACAACATAAAAAAGATGGAAAGGGTGAGCAAGATTAAAGCCAGGATTTAGGCTTGTATTATGATATTCCTGGTAATTTTATTTTCTTGCTTGTTTATTGAATAAAATGGATAATAAATACTCACGGGGACTGGTGACCAGCCGGATTCCTGGGAGAACACTGTCATCTCTTTTGCTTTCAGTCGTCTTTTGATCTCGTTAAACTGTTATTATCATCAGTCTGTATAGGAAGATAATTAATGTACAAATGTATCTGAATACAAAATCCAAAAATAAACTATTAATGACTTCATAAAAGTTGTATCATTATACAATGTAAGGTTGAAATCAACTGAACCATTTATCATGCAGGGAAATGGCTAAAAACAGCTATACTTTTCGTCGAGTTTTACTTGCTTAGTTGGTGATTTGGTGGTGATTTTTTTTTTTTACCTGATTGCTAAGAAAGCATGAAGATATTTCAAATCGGTTGGTTTATTTTCATTTCAACTCAAGTAAATTTAGCAATAAAAGAAATCATTAGATATAAGTGAATATACAAATATACAGTATGACATAGATAAATAAATATTTACAACAGACACTAAACAATATGATAATCGTATTATTAATGATATTTAAAATGAACTAGATAATCACGATAATAATAACTGTAGAATATTTATGATAAAGCATTTCGCATATAACTCCTTTCATTCATCTTTACTATTTGAATAAAAGTTGAGGGATCCACTAAAAAGCAGGGCTTGTTGAGTGTAGATTCCTCAAAATGCAAGATATAAGAAAAAATTAAAGAACGAGAAAAAAATACTAAAAACTAAAACGTCTTATGATATTGTGATGAATGGAGTTCAGAAATGATGGATGGAGAGTGAAAAGAAATGTAACCGAGAAGGTGGAAACAAAGGGATTGTCTTGTGGATTAGCGTGGGTTTAGATTTCCGTGATTAGTTTAAAAAGTAAATATAGAAGATTATATAGGAGCCCCCATCGCCATACCGATAATTCATTATTTTAACAATTTCATGTAGAAGTTCGGAATTCACACCCCCTCTCTCTCTCTCACACACACACCTACGCCCCCCCCCCCCAAGCGGTGGATCCACAACGTAAAAACTCTGTTTAATATTCTATTAAGCACGTTGCTTAAGCCAGTCATTCTATCAAACAGCTATCATTTAAATCGGTTTTTTAAAAGTTGTTTAAAAAAAACAACGCACCATTGAGGGAGCTGGAAGTTTGGGTTGATTTAAAAAATCCTTTCTTCTTTGAGTAAAGTTTTTTTTTCCTCATTGAAACAAGTTTATAAATTTTTGGCACCTTTCAGATGATTTTGTCAGTGGACCAAGTTTTTTTTACTCTGATGGTTAGTCGAGGTTTTTTGTTTTTCATGTAGAAGTCAAGTTTGATTTTTTTTTTTTTTGGGGGGGGGGACTTCCACCCCCCTGGATATCTAATGGTGTGTCCCTTAGAATGACGGCACGTGCAAGTGTTTTGCTGTGCAGGGAGAAAGGTCTCCAACCCTATAATAAAATGAGGTATATCCCTTTGGGAAAAGAGAAATGAGAACGGTGTTAAACAATTGATAATATTGTTATTTTCATTTATCTATTTAATTTCTGGAAAAATGGAAAAGTGGAGTGTCTGTTAAATCTAGCGTAGAAAAAAAATGCAGTTGCTTTTAGAGTTATGATTCAAGGCTACATCGGCAGGTGAACGGACGGACGAATCGACGGACTTCTTTTATCTAGCATATTCATCTCCATGGGAGGGACATCCCCCCCCCCTCAAAAAAAAACCACCGCATAATATTCAACTGAAGGTGTGTTACATAGAGATAATATCTCTGGTATGTTACAAAAGCGCCCTCTACATGTAGATGCATTCTGAATGAGGCATTGAGTGTGCTGCCTGGATTCTCAGGGCATACTCAGGGTGACTGTGAGGGCATTGCTTTGCAAAGAAAGGTTATTCCTCATGAAATCATGCATTGTTTTTACGTAGCTGAATGTTTATGGCAGCTGTCTAGACTTGAAAAAAAAATCTCACTCGGTGATCGTGCCTGCTATTGGAATTTTGTCCTTGCTTTCAACCTCTTTCTATTCATTTTTACAGGTATCATCCCACTCTAAAAGGTATTTATTCCGACAGAACAACATTTCAACTACATTGTGGTGAAATGTGAAAGAAATCTACTGACGCCAAGTATGTTTTTTATGTTCCTGTTTCGGCGGCGAAAAAAATTAGAGACGCCGCTGCGTCTCTAATTTTTGGTAGTGTTGTTGGACACTTCCATGTGCCAATATATGCACATTGTTGCTTTCTATGAGTGCACCTTGGTCCCAATTAAGGTCACTACTTTTGTTTTAAAATATAAAGGAATACATAAGAATTTGATAGGCGATTTGTAAACTTAAACAACCATAACTTTCTTGTTACTAAGGCTATTGAAATGAATGAGGTATTAAATGAAAGGTCTGATGAGCTCCAAATGATGCTATGAAGCAAACATCCCATTTCTCAAATTTATTTTTGTAGCATAGTGTGAGTGGACCAAGTTTGTTTACTCTGATGGGACCGACCACTTACTCGGCCTTATACATGAAGCTGATTTCACGCTTTGAAATTAAAGGGATGGTCCGGGCTGAAAATATTTCCGTCTAAATAGATAGAGTAAAATTCACAAAGCAAAATGCTGAAAATTTCATCAAAATCGGATGGCAAATAACTAAGTGATTGAATGTTAAAGTTTATCAATATTTTGTGAAAATAGTAATATGCACATCTTCATGAATAATCATTAGGTGGGCTGATGATGTCACATCCCCCACCTTCCTTTTTCTTAAATCATTTACATGAAATCATAAATGTTTCATTTTTTTTCTAACGTATACGCAAGTGATGTGTCTCCATTATGATGAAATAAGTTGTGGCAATAAATAACTAATGTACTTAATCAGTTGTCAATCAAATTGTTTGAGTTTTTGGTAGAACAATTTTGAATAAACCTAATTTGATGTAATAAAATACAAAAGAACAAGTGGGGATATGACTATGAAATCGTCAGCCCAACTAATGAATATTTATGAAGACATGCTTAGAACTGTTTCACCGGAATATTCAATGCTATAACTTTGTTATTTGTTCTCCGATTCTGATCAAATTTTCAGCATTTTGCTCTGTGAATTTTGCTCTATTTATCGAGATATAAATATCCCCAGCCTGGACCATCCCTTTAAAAGTAAGGGATATGCCTCTACTGCAGTAATCTATTCTTTTTGAAGTGGGTTGAATGACTCATAGAGGGGGACTATTCAGAACTGACGAGGACGAAGAAGACGACGATGGAAAGAGAGTATTCATTTCAGAGGAACTAGCGCCAAACTCAACAGAAAACCTTACGCTTTGAATCAGCGACATGGCATTCTCCCTGATTGAAAATGCACAATCAACAACCATGGTTCATGATAATTTCAAGGAGTTATTTCTTGTTGGGAGAGGTTATATGCACGCTACCTTGTTGTCTAATAACTTATGACCAAAAATAATACACATAAGGGTGATTCCATACGTGTCGTACGGGACATTTAGAGAACATTTGACAGTTTTTGACAAGAAAAAAAAAATGTTCCAGTAACTATAGGTGATCATCAAGTACTACCAGAGTGTTAGAAAAACCAAGACTTAACATGACTTGAATTCACATTCTGTATAATACAGATTTAAAATAGTAATGTGTCGTAGACGTACGGACGCAGAAAAAGTGGCTTTTTTAGAAACCTCAAGTTTGTACTCAAAAGTCTGTGAGTTGGGTAAATAAATTTCATAGGACCTGAACTCAAATTGACACTCAATTACCCAAGAACAAACACATTTATACAAGAAAGCAAAATAAACATTCATGAATATATAAAACAAATTATAATTTTCGAGAACATTGTGGCGTACGGGACATTCAAAATGTGTCGTACGGGACATCTCTAAATTGAAGCCAAACTTTCTTATTTTATGTCACTTTGACTTCTTCAATCACATTATTTGGCTGATGATAATGATAATCCTATCAAACTAAGACATTCATTAGGTTAGAAACCGCTATTAGCTGAATATTTCTGTCAATATATCATAAACAAAATAATGTGTCGTACGGGACAATTGTGTGTCGTACAGGACACTTGTGTGTCGTACGGGACAATTGTGTGTTGTACAGGCACTTGCATGTTGTACTGGGCAGCCTGAATAAAAAAAATGAACTTTTTATCAATCAGAAGGAGCATTGCCCCTAAATTCTTCATTTTTTATGAAAAATCTTTTAATAAGTAGTCATTCGGGACAATATAATTAAGTAACCTCAATATATACAATTGGGAGCAATATGTTATAATTTTTTCATGATGGGAAATGTACAAGTGTTCACAGCATTTAGAGCTGAAAAACTTGAGGTTTGTGTGAATTTTTTTTAAGGTAATTAATTGATGATTTCCAAACACTATTTAAACAATGAATGAATGAAACTTTGTGTAAATTATGGGGCTAAAATGTTATAATTTTTTTTATATAAAATGTATATCTACATGATATATGTCACTTGTAATTCCACAATTTTTTTTTTTCTAAAGAAATGCGGTTCTACTTTTTCAAACCCATCTGCATTTCATGAAACCATATGGTTTGTCTTATTTTCAAGATTTTTTTTACAACTTGAAAAAGGTAAGGAGTTTCAATACTGTATATAAAAAATAGTGATCATCAAGGGAAGTCCAAATAGATGATCATGGTGATTGATATGTATTTTTTTACATCTTATAATAATTCCACATTAGCATACAAGAGGAAGTCATCTTCCAGGCTAGGTTGAAATAATTATAAAAGTTTTCTTTTCATGCTCAATGAAAAGAAATTAACCTGCTCTGATCAGTGAAAATCACCAGTTTAGCTGAAGGGATTCACAAAAGAATAAGCCTACATGAAATTAATTAAAATGTTTAGAATCACCTATTTCATGTTCTATGGAGATAAACAAAGTACTTTTTCAGTTCACTTTATGTTAAATCAATTAAATGAATTTAAATATGCCTACTATTTATGGTTTCTGAATCCAAATCCTGCAATTTAATGCATTATATATGGTGTGTCGTACGGGACATGTCCCGTACGACACAGCGTGTGTCGTACGGGACAACTTTTAATAGGACCATAATTGAAAAATGACGGGACAACAGTTATTAGATCCTTATGGGATAAATCGATCACCCATGGGTCATCAAAAACAAAATTGTAGGAAAAACTTTTGCATTGTCATGTGTCGTACGGGACATTGCCAAAAATAGGTTCGGAAAAATAAGGGCTGCCCCTATTATGGATCATGAAAATGTTGTAGATATTATTTTGAACCATCAATGATATATCATTCTATTGACCTGCAATATTTTCAATCTTCTCTTGCTTTGCAAATAATTGTTTCAGGCGGTGTTTGTACTTGACTATTCAATGAGCAAAATTATTGAAAATTTAAAATTCCATTGTTCCCCGCAATTAAAACTATATCTGTCTTCACTTTTGGTTAAAACTTATAATTTTCATAAAATTTAGGTATCATAGTAAAATATTACACTACTTATGACTTATTGAAAGCATGTTGAAATTTATGATATTTTTGAAGTTCTAGTGTGGAATCGCCCATAAACTGCACTATCATTCATTTCTTTATTACATTATTATCATTTGGGGGTGTTAAAGAAAAAGAAGATAATAAATGTTTTGATTGTAAAAATCTAACTGTGCTCGATAAAGAACATGTAAAAAATATGATATAAATTGTGTCCCAAGTAACAATTGGTTTTGAAACAATATTCCTCCATTTGTTTTGTGAAATAGGAGCTTTCAAGATTTCACCAACACATAATATATATATAAATATACACATAAATATATATTTTATAAATAAATTTACATCTTTTCTTTATGCCTTGTTCATGCTAGTTTCCTCTTAGTAATATTTTTTGCAAACATATTTCCATTCGCAGATATAGCAGATATGATAGAATAATAACCAAGAAAGGTACAATGGATATCTGTTTTGGTACCATCCGCAATATGTCTTTTTGTATTTTATCACATGAAACAAAAAAACCATGATTTTCTCCTCATTATCATGTGAAACAGTTTTTTTGGGGCAAAACAAAAATAATAACATTCTTTCTAAAAGTGCACGCTTACCATTTCCCCTATAAAAATGAAAATGAAAAACAATAAAACATAACTAGATAAATCGTTTTACCGTATCACGTGCAGACCTTGATACGAAATAAATTATTTATGAAATCATTTATGTCATTGGCTGGCTTGCTTCGCTCGCTTTCCGATTTCCCGGATCATTGCTCCCTTGAAATGATTGCGACAAAGGAGACGAAAACACCCACTTCCTCGGTCTCTTTTCATCATTTTCCCTCCTAAAAACCTTGTCCAAATTTACTAAATATGGTGCTTGATTGTTTCAGCTGCATCGAGCTTTAGCTCAGTATTTTGATTTTTCTTGATTCTATATACTCCTTCATTAATATTTAACTACTTTAAAAGGGGATGGTGTAAAATATTAGACTCATACATAGAGCATCGTGGGCGGTGCTATAGCTTGAATAGTGAGTGTTTCTTCTAAACACGGATTCGCTATAGCTCTTTATATTTTAAGTCCAATATCCTCCCAAACCCTTCCCCGTGCCAGTTGCCTCCCCTCCCTATATTCGCTATGGAATTGAGAAGGAATCATCTTTAGTCTTTTAAGACATGGATAAAGAACATTCTTCATTGTCTGATCACAGGGGCGGTGCTATACGGGGGGGGGGGGGGGGGAGGGGGAGATCACCATCCCCTTTGATTCTTCAAGAAATGGAAAACGAGGGGGGAGAGGAACATATCAACTCCCAATACGTAGGGGAAGGCGGGGTAAGTTGTGACACTTTTTGCATTTTGCATGTTAGAATTGATATGACTAGTACTATTGTAGAAATAAGTACCTTGCCTTTAAATTTGATTCTTGGGAAATGTTTTTCACCTACATATAACTTTCTACCCCCACACTGAAAGTCATCATGACCTTTGAAAAAACTGATGTCAAATGGCTCAACTTGCCCCGTATATGGGGTAAGTTGTGCCACCGTCTGGGGTAAGTTGAGCCACAAAAACTACGTACAAAATGTATGGGGGGAGAACCAGCATGTCAATTTTTTGTTTAAAGTCTTTTCACTTGCCAATTCTCTATAAATACTAACATCCTTTAAAAGGAAAAGAGCAGTCATGTAAATTTGCTCCTTTCAGCCTGCATTTCAATCGATTTTTATGGTTTGTTTTTTAAGATACATTACCATAGGAATTACTATGGCTCAACTTGCCCCATGCTGTTTGGCTCAACTTACCCCAGTCCGAACTTAGTGCGATAATTTTGTATCCACACATTTATTATGCATCCATTATATAAACGACTATGACAAGAATGAAGATCCATACCTGTACTAACAATGTTGTTATCATGTCTTTACTATATTTAAAGACGTGTGTGTGTATAAAGCACTTATCTATTTCACACTCTTTTTTACTTTTTTGGCTGAAATTCATACTTTTCCCCTCTAAAAAACTACTTTGTGTTTCAAAGTGGAAAACAATGTGGTGGGGTTAGGGGTTATGTATGGGTCATCAATACATGACACCACCATAATAACTGACTCATTTATTATTGGCCTGGGGCTGGTGGCTCAACTTGCCCCTATGCTCAACTTACCCCGCCTTCCCCTACTCCTTTTCGGAGATTATGCAACTGCGCGCATTTTTACATCACCGGTATACATGACATGATGGTATAATGATCTCGACAACTTTCCTCCACCATTAAAAAAATGAAAAAGATCCTCGTTCTAGATTTAAGAAAGGAACATTTCCTTTCCATTCCATGTAAAATCATGCCCTCGCATGAAAAAAAACTCCGTCGCCGTTAGCTTAAACTTTACAATCCAATGACATTTTTTGCACTAAATCATGCATGATATCCATTGATTTGTCGCACTGTGCTCGATTGTCTTTTAATTTGTTTATGTTCAACTTGACAGCGGCGCGTTTTGCGTTACTAATGGAAATCCTTGATCCAAGACAAGGATGCATGGTATGTAAGCTTTTCATACATATATCCATCTTGATTAATTAATGTTCGGCTGTATATTACCACTGCAATTCAACTGAGAAAAATATTTGACCCCCCCCCCCACATTCTGGCCCACATTATCAAGACAACGCACGCCCCTATACTGGCTGCAGCAGTGGAGAAAACATGAGCTCCAATGGATAGCAGATGAGGTGAATGACAAAATTTTCTTTTAGTCCCATCCATAGTTTATCTATGTATAGCGCCATCATCAAATTATGAACGATTTGAAGGAACAATACATTTATCATTTTAACCATATCTAGGGCGGGAGGAGGGGGGGGGCAGGCAAATGGAGTCCTTATGACGTCACTATTTATTTTGCATAACATGATATACGAAACATCTCATTGTATTTTCATCAATATCATATTAAACAATGTTTAATTCCGTCTCGAATATGTGGTATTCATTGCTATTTTGCAACCTATATTTTGATTCATAAAGATGCTTGTTTTTGTCAAAATTTGAATATATATATATTATTTCCTGTATACTACATGAAATAAATAGTGATGGGTATATCACAGTCCAGTGTATAATATAACTGTCACGTGGAAAATAAACGAAACTTTAAAATGTCATAACTTACTGTACATCAGAATTTGATGAAGATGTCAGCATTACACTTGTTTGATTTTCTTTAAATTTTTTTTTCGAATCCACGCAATGTGATAGCTGAGGGTTGGAATGATCTCATTATACAAATAAGTGTTTGATTTCATGAGCATAATATGTATCTCGCAAAAGATATTATGCGAGCGCGATGTGACTTTGTATAACCCTATTTTTAATATTTTGTTTTATTGTAAGCATGGTTAGCATATACCGGTATACGATAGGAAACTTACATATTTTTTTAGCGCGAAGCGCGAGATGAAATTTAAGTTGATAAAATGACTGACCAGAAAAAATGACATTTTAAGCACATTTCATATGGCTGGCCGTAAAAAAAAAGAATATAGATCTCATTATTTATTCATTAATTCACCTATTCACATTAATATTAAATACACATTTTATAATATCTTCCATTTTCACAAAATATCATTTTCAACATATATTAAAGGGCAAGTTCGACCTCAACATAAAGTTGATTTGAATAAAAAGATAAAATTCCAACAAGCATAACACTGAAAATTTCATCAAATTTGGATGTAAAATAAGAAAGTTATGACATTTTAAAATTTCGATCCATTTCACACAACAGTTATATGCACATCCTGGCTGGTACGTATGCAAATGAGGTGACTATGACATCATCCACTCACTATTTCTTTTGTATTTTATTATGTAAAATATGAAATATTCTAATTTTCTCCTCATTGGCAAGTGATACGATTAATTCCTCCCTGAACATGTGGCATTAGCATTGTTTAATACTAAATGTTTCAGTCAAGTTGCTCCTTATTGTCAAATCTATAAAAAATGAAATATTGCATAATTCAAACAACAAAAAACAAAAGAAATAGTGAGTGATGGACATCATCGACTGGCCCACCTAGTTGTGCATATCACTGTTTTGTGAAAAATAAGCGAAACTTTAAAATGTCAAAACTTTCTTATTTTACATCCAATTTTGATGAAATTTCCAGCACTCTGCTAGTGTGATTTCTCTCTATTTATTCAAATCAGCATTTTTCTGGGGTGGACTTGACCTTTAAACAAAACCATTCGTTAGTCATGAAATTATATAAAAGAAGGCGCAACTCCCTTAACATGCTAAAAACAATAGAATTTGAAACGCCAACCACTACAATACGAGCATGAAGACAGAGGAATAGGCTAGACAAGGGATAACAGAATCATTCACGGACAGGTAAAACGGGTCATTTTAAACACAATTTTTTCGAGAGCATATATAGCGCAAGTAGAGTTTTTATTGTCTCACCTGCATAGCAGAGTGAGACTATAGGCGCCGCTTTTCCGACGGCGGCGGCGGCGTCAACATCAAATCTTAACCTAAGGTTAAGTTTTTTAAATGCCATCATAACTTAGAAAGGATATGGACCTAGTTCATGAAACTTGGCCATAAGGTTAATCAAGTATTACTGAACATCCTATTAGAGTTTCATGTCACATGACCAGGGTCAAAGGTCATTTAGGGTCAATGAACTTAGACCATGTTGGGGAATCAACATCAAAATCTTAACCTGAGGTTAAGTTTTTGAAATGTCATCATAACTTAGAAAATGTATGGACCTAGTTCATTAAACTTGGACATAAGGTTAATCAAGTATCATCAAACATCCTGCATGAGTTTCACGTCACATGACCAAGGTCAAAAGTCATTTAGGGTCAATGAACTTTGGCCGATTTGGGGGTATCTGTTGAATTACAATCAAAACTTTAAAAGTTTTTGGATCTGATTCATGAAACTTGGACATAATAGTAATCAAGTATCACTGAATATCCTGTGCAAGTTTCAGGTCACATGATCAAGGTCAAAGGTCATGTGAGGTCAATTAACTTTGGCCACATTGGGGGTATTTGTTGAATTACCATCCTATCTCTGTAAAGTGTAGGCCTATTGGTCTAGTTCATAAAACGTGAAAATAAGAGTAACCAAGTATCACTGAACATCTTGTGCGAGTTATAGTAGTTATCAAAGTCAGCACTGCTGCCATGTTGAATCGCGTGATGCAGTTGATCACATTCTTACGAGAAATGCGAAAATTATGATGATTATGATTTATGTATAAACATAGCAGTTATAGTTGATTATCTTTACCCATCATTGTGGTCCTAAAAATGAGCGAATCAGACGTCTATTATTTTTTTCTTGATAATAAATGAGCTCTTGATAATAAATGAGCGAATTGAACACATATGCAAAATAATTGTGCTTTTGTAACCTTTGAATCCTCGTTAAAGAAATATAAATAATTTGAGAATACTCTACTCACTATTCCACAGAGAAACGTGCAGCCGTGCAGATTCCACGAACAAAGCCAATTCATCAATGCGACAAAGAATGCTCACAGCAACGGCCAAAGTGCCATTTGCCCTCGATAAGAATGCCAGCTAGGATGCCAGCCGGGGAAGAAAGCTGAGCTCGTTTTCGGCAAAAACACAAGATGTGTCCGTGTGTAAATTCAGTCAATCCGTCTCATTGCCTATCAATTTGATCCAAATATAAATATATTGATTAGCCGTATACGACCATGCATCCTGTCGCCGCGAGTGTCATACAGTCGTACTCAGAATATAAAACAAAGTAAAGGGTATTATTAAGGTGGTCGGTACAATTGCTCTCCAAGAAACTGATGAAAAGGGGGGCTGCGGGGGGTTAGATGCAAGACGTGCCAAGCAGTTCAAGTGCAATGTCACCCACTATTCACATTTTAACAGGTGAAAAGAGTGTTATACGCATATTGCTCGCCGCATAGGGAGAAGCTGCCGCTCTCGTAGTTAGCATGCAAGATGTTCACTTGCATGTTCGATGTGTTCATCCGCTTAGTGCACTGCGCATGCGTATGTATCTCGAGCACAGTTCATCTCGATGGTTCACTGAAGAGCTTGCTCTCTCGGAGCAGAGGTACAAGAGACGGGGGGGGGGGGGGGGTGCAGAGTGACCGTGGTAATATCAATAGAAACACGGCAAACATAGACAGTTTTAAAAATCATTTTTATTTGCAAGTTTATGTCCAGTGATTTTGATTTAAAAAATTCAGTGTTATGCTTGTTTGATTTTTCTCTTTTTATTCAAATCAACTTTTTGTTGGGGTGGAATTGCCTTTAACGAAATTTCTCGATTCTCATCTCGATCGTCTCTGACCAAGCGTACGCGAGTGTTGATTTCACAGGCGTAAATTCAGGCGTAAATGGGAGATATATCTAGGGTGACCAGATTTGGACAGACGAAATTCGAGATCAGAAGTAGAATTTGACCTTTTATGGGGCTGCTGTCCATATTCTCAAGTTCAATTCAATTCAATTCAATTTTATTTATTTCACTTCCATCAAACAAAAACAAATTGTATACCATATATATAAACATAAGTATTTGTATCCATTGCAAAGAAACAAAAATAATAATACATATGTTGTGAAAAAAAACTTACACGATTTGGGCAACACATTGGAGGTTTTAAATAAGTATACTATTTTTCAATAGAAATGGAGGACCCACTAAAAAGCAATGCTTGTACAATATGGGCCCCTCAAAAATAGATAACAAAACCAATAACAGAGTACAAATACAGACATATGTAATCAAATGAGAACAAAAAATAAATGAGAGAGAAATAATACTCACAAAATAAATACGAAGTTATCAAAAAATATAGTTTGTATAGGACAGGTGATACACGATGAATAAGATTGAACTAAATGGTAATGATTAATAAATATATGAACAGTTATGGTAATTGTTTAAAAACTTTCTTTATAATCAATTTACCTGTCACAATCTTCTTTGTTTACTATACACTGTTAGAAAATTTATCCTTAAACTAAAAGAAGTTCCTGCAGCAGAGTCTCGAGAACACCTGTAATCTTACCAGATTGCGTAATCTTACAGGAAATTGGTATTTGGTGTGTGTAATCTTACAAATTTCCTTAAATAAAACACTCTTTTCCCCTTTTTCTAACAGACCTGTTCTGTTAAATTGCAGAAAAATTCCTGTTTCATGAATTTAAAGAATGATTCTGGTATTGCTTTCTGCAAAATCTTCTTTTATTTTTCTGTAAAATCAGGGTTTTTTTAACAGTGTAACTCACATCAGTAATAGAGGTGTAGCCCGATGGGTTTAAACTGAATCGTTGGGGCAAAAAAAAACTAGCGCTTTTTCTCATAAAGGGGACTGAGATAAGTCTTTCATGTGATGACAGATAAGGCAAATGAGTTTAAATGAGGCATACAATTCTCATGGTATCATTTCCTTAATCTCATGATGCAGTGGATACACGTATAAGGCCATATAACGCGTCAAGGCCAGGATTTTTTTCAGGTCTTTGTAGATTAATAAAAGCGAAGGACAATAGTGACCATTAATGATTTCACTCGCTGAAAAAGTAAAAATACGTTTCTACCGCCCTCCTCCTGATTATGAATTCAGTGGGCCTGCTCCCCTACACCGACACGTGCACATTCTAAAGCATGGGCGTAACAGGGGTTGATGGTCAGGGGGTGGGGAAGAGCCAAAAAATTCCCATTGATGTTCCACGATAGGCTTGATGATAATGTACGCGAGGGTTGCGCGAAGCTCTTTGCGGGAATAACGAGATTTAGTAAAAAAAAAAAAAATAGTGAGAGTGGGCGCAGCATGGCGTGTGTGGAAAAAAAGTATATTAGAAAAAAACGAAGCGAACGAGAACAATCAACTTTGTGATAGATTTTTAACATGATATGCAGAAAAAAAATCATATGATATTTTACACCTTTTCGGTCCGTTCTCTTCTCTTTATTTTTTGTTCTTGGTTGTAGATCTTTTAGGGCCATGCCCACGAACCCTTCCATTGGTATAAAAGTGTCATGTTGGTGGGGTGCTGAAAGTGGAACCACTGGAAGCTCTCGAGATTCAGCTTGTTTTTTCTTTCCTTCCTTTTTTTTGCTTTGAGATCGTGAAGATGGCCTCCATTTTCAATCAAATTTAGCAATAAACCAGACATTTTAGTTGGGGCACAAAATGGGAAATGTGGGGGGAAAAAATCAAAGAAATCACGAGCAAGCGAAGTAAGCGAGAAAATCTTTGGACTTTGAAGATAAAGTCATAGTTATCCCATAGTTATAAGGCTCTTGGCTAGAAAGAAAAAAGATAGCAAGCAATAATACACTTCATACCTGAGTTTTTGCCCTCTGTTAAAGTCAATGGCAGATATCAGACTAACCTTACTTTTCAGTTTTTACCGAAGTTTTCTCAGGTAAAAAGTTTTATGCAACAGGCTGCAGGTATGTGTTAAAATTGGCATAGGAATAATCATGGACCTATGGGCTGATATAGGTCCATGGAATAATCGACATTCCTTTTAACAAAGTACTGCAATTTTCTTGTCATTGCTATCGACTCTCGCTGTTATTTGAAATCTTTCTTTTCTAATTTGCCTTGTGTTCCATTTGAAACTGTTATAAATTTGTTGGACTGAATACTTCCAAAATCAGGGCCAGATTGCACCAGAGAGCATCTAGGACCCCGCGGCCGCAAGGGTCTTCGCGATTCGCGCACATTTTTCTTTGTCACCCTGACCCTTTCATATTTATTTCAAGTCTCATCTGACCCTTCAAAGAAAAAAGTTTGAGAAGCCCTGTAGCTTGGACAACAAATGTTATAACGGCTGTTTTCGACTCGCCGTATATACGGCCACCGTAGAACAAATGTGACTGAGCTATTAATATGGACGCTAGTACCGTGTTTTGGACTCGGTGATTCTGGCCTGAAAAGTGGAAGCATTTACAAGCTCTATGATAATTATTTCGATTGATGTACTTTGAATTTGACTATGTATTGTTTGATTTTGTTGTGCTTTGTGAACGAAAAATGAATAAAATCTCAAAAATCTAAAATCTATATTTTCCCTTAAAATTGGGAATTGTGAGGTGCCAAGTTTTTTTTTTGGCCTGGACTCACTCGGTAGTCGGATTGACGTCTTTTGAAAACTTGGTAACAATGTCATGTATGTTGCGCGGACAAACAACTGTTCTACAGGTATAACAACATAAGTATTTAGAATAGAAAAAGGAGAGAAAAATAAGCGCAAGATTTAAGCATGGAGCTAGCATAGCTCTATGATTTAAGCATGCATGCATGCCTGATGTGAGATTCAGCGTCGCTACGAAGAAACATGAAGAAATGCAGTAAAGAGGAGGGCATCTCAGTAAGGAAAGAATAAGGTTAGGTGGTGAGTATCTGGATCTGGTGTGTCTGTCAATCGTAAGAATGGGGTCTTACGATGTAGGAGAGATTACCTATCCCTCAGGAAATCATTCGTAGGTGTAGACTGATTAAACACACACCGCAGCAGCCAGACTGTAGCGATAAACTACGGTGCTCTCTTTACTTCGATACTGTTATCGTTGTAGGTTTTGTGACCGATCTCTACTGTGTGGCTCGGTTCAAAAAGGAGGGACGTTATTTAAAACGATAAGACCCATCTCTTGTCCTAATCTAAATAAAAAAGGTCACGTTCCTTCATAATGAATTCGGGATCCTGTAATATGTGAAGTGCGCTTAATACCATATACAAATACAACATAACAAATAATTACAGATATAATAAAGTTAAAATCTTATGGCTCATTTGTTTATAGTTGGGGGCGTCGTGGTCTTTTGGTTACGACTCTCGTCTTTCAATGAAAAGGACGTGGGTTCCCATCTTAGCCACGGCGTGTTTTCCTTCAGCAAGAAATGTAATCACATAGTGCTGCACTCAACCCAGGTGAGGTGAATGGGTGCCATGCAGGATTAATTAATTCAAAGCTACAAGCGCCTTAAGCAGCAAAAATTCAAATGTTAAATCAACATTTTGAAAGGTTGGAGGAGCGACAACCTTTTCCAAATGTTACATCCAACCTTGTATAAAGCTGAATCCATCATTTTAAGTGTTGGGTAAAACCATTTAAAGTGGGAAATGCAACATTTAGAAAATGTTGTCACTCCTCCAACCTTTCAAAATAATGTTTAGTTAACATTTCTTTTTTTTTAGAATTTCTGGAGCATCAGCCGGGTAATATATGCGCCATTGAATTGGAAACTAGATAATATTAATAATAGCTCATAAATTGTTACTGTTATTGATAGCAATACTACAAAATAACAAATTGTCTTTCATACGATATTGGTCAAGGCTATAGTCCCCATATAGAAAATAGACCAAAATGCTGTTTCTATATTCTGTTTAATGTTGTTTTGGGGGTTTTGTTTTGTCAATTCCAGGGTGCTGATTCCGAATCTGGCTGATGCCACCGGTTCCGCAAAGTTTCAGCAAATTGGCAAAATCCAAAATGGCCGCCAAAATAGGCAAATTTCCCATGGAAATCACAAATCACATCTTCTTCTTCTTATTATTATTATAAAGGTTAAAATGTTTCCTTTTTTAAAATTTCCACTAACTATACATGCCAAGATGAATGTGAAAAAAATGAAAAATGTACAGCACAATAAGTTCGTTTTTTTCGCTTTTTCTCTTACACATGCAACTTGAAAACGCTGAATTAACGGAAATAAATTTAAGCGAGCTTTACCATGTTTATACAAAATCGAAGTGTATTCTGTCAATTTCTGTGAAATTCTGTCAAAAATGTATACTTTCATCTGATTACTACAAGGAGATATAAGAAAAAAAATATCCATATTTTGCAATTTTTCAAGGTCCAGGACTTTTTCAAAATGTCAACTAGTTATTGATATACGCACTGTATTCTACCCCAAATATTCGATAATGAAAAAAAATAAAAACACAAACAAGACAAATGTCTTGTTTGGGTCGTCTTGCCCCTATCAAAATATACTAGCGCCACCCCCCTACCCCGTGTACATTATATATTCATCTTACAGGCTTTAGGCCCTACACCTGCATTCTTTGGATAAAAACAGCACTGTAGCAATCTGACTGTCCCAATCAAGCAAATGACATTGAGCAAGATGGAGACATGATGGCTAATAAAACAATTCGGAACTTTGCACATGACCACAATGTGAATGTCGTCATCTTTTCAGGTTGAAAGGTATGACGAAGGTTGTTGTCATGGTAATCTAAAGATAGCATAACATTGTTAGGTGTTAGCAAAGAGTGACTTATATGAACGGACACGTTCAGGATCGGTCGATTATGGTAAGTGGGTTGATGAAGACTCAGTGCTTTTATGTTTCTTTACCGCGCATGTTTAAAGAGAGAGAGGGGGGGGGGGGGGGGGGAGGGGGAGGGGGGAGGGTGAAGGAAGAAAGAAAGAAATTAGAAGCAGGGGGTAAATCGTGTAAATGGGGTGGCAAAATGTCAAAATCCTTTTTAATGCCATATGAATATATCCAATACTAGCAGTCGATCTGAAAGATATATCTTTATTCCAACAATATTAACACGATTAAGATTCATTTGGGCTGTGGTTTAAAAAAAAACATGACTCATATGTTTTCAAAGAGCATGTTTCACTTCATAAATGTTAACCATTTGATGTGACATAAGCCTATCTTATATTTATCATTCTTAATATCTAAGATTGACTTTATAGACTTGCAACTCAAGGCCTAATCGAGCGTCTTTAATGAGTGATACAGGGTCTTGATTCCATCATCATGCGGTATTCCTCTTTTTACTTTCAGCTCCCTCCCTCCCTCAACCTGTGTGTCCTTCTGTTTTGTACCACTCTTTTTATTTTCGTCCTTGTGCATTACTGTTTCTTTCTACCTCCGTGCTTTCTAATGTTCATTAATGTTCAGTTGTCAAGGATTGTGCGGTTATATATTTATCTGTCATTGGGCAATACATAACATGCTTTTGCTCTACTTTCGGTCTCTCCACTTTGAATGTATAACGCTCATGATCGTATTTATTTTTTGTCTACATTTATTGTAATCATGTAGAATCAGTTACATGTTTTGTACTGTGATTGATTTATGGAGAATGAATGAAATGAAAATGAAAAGAAGATGAAATAATGAAATTCCTTACAGTTACATCAATAGCAATGTAAACTATTCAACTGACCATTTGTCATGAAGAATCCTCCCCATCCCACCCCTACCCATAGGGTCAGTAGCCCCCACCCCGCTTATTCAGGAGAACCACGTAAATACAGCGTGTCCCACAAAAATGCTAATGACCATTCTAGATGGGTATAATATTTAAATCATAATATAATGTTTAAATCTGACACCCGTATAATCTACATGATCTACAATTCATTTTCAATAACTTGCTGCAACTTTATGTGATATTGTCCAATAATCACAAGAATATGATTTTTTTTATATAATTTCACAGGAAACCTCTACATCCAAGTTTTGTATTAAGCTACATTGTGTACATAATTATGTAGTCGGGTTCAGCTAATTCTGTGCACACAGCAAAAACTGTGGTGTTAACCGGTGTACATAGAGGACCACACTAGTTATTTTACACCGGTGTTAAATTGGTGGTGTTAGTCTTACACCTACAGGTGCTATTACAACACCTTTGGTTGTTACATTTACACTTTTTGGTGTTATGTTCAATCTTTAGGGTGTAATTTTAACACCTCAGGGTGTGGTCCTCTATTAACACCAATTGGTGTCAATTTTAACACCACAATTTTTACAGTGCAAATTCATTCATTTTGTGCAAATTATATTTTTTCTTGTTCAGCCACGGGCGTAAGTCTGCGAGGATTTTCTTTCGTTCTTGACTTTGGGATGAACTATTCATTCACCCCCTCTGACAAATAGATGAGATCATGATTCTTAAAAAAAATGCATATATATCGTTAAGTATAATTTTTTTTGTTTGATTAAAAATGAAAGATATCGTGCCAATTTTTTTAAACTTTCAATTTTCAAAATCTAAGTATGAGCCGCAACTTTTCGGCCCATAATATAAAAATCTTTATTCAACGTATTAACGGCACATGGATTGAAAGGTTTTGTTATGAGTGCTAAAAGGAGGCTCGTATCCACATATTCAATGGATCATATTGCATAAAAAGCGAAACCTGTCTTATTAAATAAATGCTTGTCTGGGCGATTTCATACGTGTCGTACGTGACATTTCGACAACAATATCTAGTCTTTTTAGCTGACTGCTTGAGCAATAAGAATTAATTTTTTGTCAATAAGAAATTCTTATTGGGCAGTCATGTGAAAATCTGATTACCACTGGAAATGTTTGATTATGGGTGAATTACAGGAGAAAATGTTGTATGTCGTACGGGACAATGTACTTTTATCATTACCACAAAATACATTGATGTTCCTTGTTTGTTTGGACAGTAGGTTGAAAAATGTTGTGAATGTGGCTGATTTGTCTAGCATGGAATCATGCTGGAATCATCACGTGCAACGTGATATGGAAATTTCACATTATGCTTATTTAGAGATCCATTGGCATATCTTGTTGGACACGCTGTATTGAAGTTTATCATGATGTTATATACGTCAGTGCATGTTTATTTCCGTTTTAATTATCAAAATGACGTTAAAAGCAATTTTAAAGAACAATAGCTTTTTTCTGGTCCTAATCTGCATATTTAATAGCAGGCGTAGTGAAGTAACGACTACTCGAACAACCACGATATATGGACTATAATTCTTTTTTTTATACATGAGTCTTAACAAATGCAGTGACAATTGTGACTGCAACTCCGACTTCTTGGACAACTCGTCAACTTGGGGCCAGAGTTTAATGAATCGAGTCGGTCCTAATAGAATATCTATATGGCTGTAGTATCTGCCAGTAAGATCAACCTGCAGGACAAAAATAATTATTTTCATTCGTGTTTCTATACAAATGTCAACACCACATCGGTGAGCTTTTGCCATGGGACAATGAACCTGAACGGTTCATCCAACCATGGACTCCCGTGGACCTGCAATTCATTCTCACGACTACTCAGCAGTCATGATGGTAAAATGCTTTAAAAAATCAATATAAGCTTGTATATTTACCTGAAACAAGCCACATAGTATATGTTGAAAATGAGTTTAAAAGAGCTGCCAGAAATACGGTGGAAAATCCATCTAATGTCCACACAAATTGCAAGGCAAACCGGAGGCAAACGCATGTACAGTATAGTCTGTGACTTCATGCACCATCAACTGCTCCGCGAGATAAACGTTGGTGGTTTTACCAGTTCTATGACTTTTATTAATTCAATTAAGTGTTGCGTATATAGTAGGCCTATAATATAGTTTTTCAATATGTCTGTATAAACGTGTGATCAGAGCCGTGGACTCGGTAGTCTATGTTTCAGACAACTAAAAGGCAATTATGATATTTCGTAGCGCCGCAGCAGTAATGAACGAACACTCACGTGATTAGCCTTTTCCTAATGCAGGTAATGTTCTGGAAACCTTCCATTCTTGGCCGTCTTTTGATTGCATTTTTTAAGTGCACAATGAAATAAGCACGTTTGGGGGTTACTTGCTTACAATGCCTTGTAAACATCCCCTTCAAATTGATCAGGAAACCTTCATTTCTTGGTCGTCTTTTTATCACATTTTTCGCGAACAATTGAATATATTAGTTTGGGTTGTTTTTTGCTGGCAAGCCTTTTTATTACATTGTTCACTGATTTGAGTGGAGTCTTTTTTCATGTTTAGGGTAATTTCTAGCGGTGAGGGGGGGGGGGGGCTTCAAGAATTAATGTCTAACAACGAATGGTACATACATTGACATAGGAACGCATCTGTCTCATTGTCCGCTCATTGTATGAACAATTTGAAGTATTTTTGTTAGTCAGTGGTGTCAAAAAGGTAGATTTCGTGCTCTGAGGTCGAATTCATATACCGTCCATGAAAGCACGGTCCCCTTACAACGCATCAAAAACACAGTCAATTATTTTTCTTTTATTGTGTTCAAATATTTACAATTTATACTCGTCGAACATAGGCGGATCCAGGGGGGGCCCGAGGGGCCCGGGCCCCCCCTATTGGCGGAGCAAAAAAAAGAAAAAAATGGGAAAAGAAAGGAAAAAAGAAAAAGGGAAGAGAGGAGAAAAGAAGGAAGGCAAGCATAAGAGGAGGAAGATGAGTGATATAAATAAGATAAGGGGAAGACTTGGAAATTATTTTTTTATTAATCTTTCATGTCGGGATATAAAATTTTCGCTCGCGCTTTGCGCTCGCATTGCCTTTTAGGTGATATCTTGCTCAATATGGACCTTAAAATATCAAATTCTGAAGTCAATATACAAAACATATTTCAGCTGGGAAATTGAACTTTCACTATTTTGTTTTATTTACAAATTGATTTTTTAAAGTGTATAAAAATTTCTGTTTTATGGTCTGAACATTACCAATTTCTGCTTGCGCTGCGCGCTCACAAATTTGTTTATGTCAGTTACCTATTACTTTCCTGTATTCCATGAAGTTCTCAAAATATCCCTATTTTGGTCAGATTGTCATAATACGTATCAGCTAGCGCGGCACGCTTGCATTTTGATGAGTGAGTTATGTATATCTCAATATTAATTCTAAAACAAACTACTTAAAACCACCATTTGATGACAATCATAAATTTTTGCTCGCGATTTGCGCTCGCATTGATAGATTTTAAACTCATGAATCTTATGCATTATTGCAAAAGTGCTTCGAATGTCCAGTTTTCAGGCCATAATATTAATAGATTTTGCGCTCTCATGCTTCGGAAGAGAAATAGGAAGTTAGTCATCATTTTCTTATGATGACATTTTGTCCTTATAGAATATCCCGGTCATGTCGAAACTCAAAGTAACAATAATTGAAAATATCAGCTCTGTTTTAACTGTTATCCTTTTTCACCTCACTTTTTTCCACAAAGTGCTTGCAATACAGAGCTTAAAGTGACCCCTTTTCAGATCTGAATATCTTATATTTTTAGCTCGCGCTTTGCGCTCGCTTTATTGATTGTCGTGGTAAAAAAAGGTATTTAGAGTACCCAAATTCAAGGTCGAATATCTCAAACACACGTTTATTCAGATACGCAGCTTGTTCTCCATTCAAATAATTATCCAGTTTCAGATAACAATATAAACAAATTGTCCGCTCGCGCTTTGTGCTCGCATTATTAATGTGTGAAAATTTCCAATAGCTTAACCTTTTCATGATTTACAAAACATGAATAGAGTGTCCAGAATTTTTCCGCTCGCGCTTCGCGCTCGCATCAATAATGTTCAGTTTTTGTCTTATCCTTTGATTAAAAAAGTGCTTAAAATTTTCCATTATTCAGGTAGAAATGTCAAAATTTTCAGCTCACGCTTCGCGCTCGCAATATTTGAATGTTGAAATAAAATGTAACGTCTTCATGGCTAAGTTCAAGCAGTCCATAAAAAATACGTTTTCGATCAGCTCAAAACGTATATAAAAATTTTCCGCTCGCGCTCTGCGCTCGCATTATAAATGTAAGGAAGATCCCCACTTCCTCATCCTTTTCATGATTTACAAAACTTGAATAGAATGTCTCGTTCAGTAGGTCTAAATCACGAAATTTTTTGCTCACGCTTCGCGCTCGCACCAATCGTTTAGTTATATACCTGTTATGTTAAGTTACAAAAGTGCTTAGAATTTCCATTCCTTAGGTAAACATGTCAAAAAATTTCAGCTCGCGCTTCGCGCTCGCATTATTTGATTTTTAAAAATATGTAACTTCTTCATGGCTAACTGCAAGCAAGTCCTTAACAGTACCTTTTCCATCAGTTCATTTCTGCTCGCGCTTCACGTTCGTAATAATTATTCACTTGCATACTTATCGTTTTTCAGGATTGCCCAGAATGTTCAAAACTTTAAGAAAAAAGTACATAAGATTCCAAAAAAATAGCTCGGGATTCGCGCTCGCATTATATAAATAATGATTATGGTATTATATATTTATGTTTATTCATAAGAATAAAGCAAAGAAGTGACTAATAGGACTACCCCTTTAAAGAAACCCAAAATCCCGGCAGATATCATATTCGAGTGGCCGATCGGGGAAAATATGGCTGAAAAAAAAATTCCGGGCCCCCCCCCCCTATTAGCGAAGGCTGGATCCGCCCCTGTCGAATACCAAGTGGAGGGGGGGGGGTGATTACGTGACAACCTTACGTTCTCGAATTGGTGTAACCGACAGCATACTAAGGCACAGAATCGAGAAACCCCATCCAGAAGGGGATGGGTGATTTTGACAAGGGCTGCCATTATTACTCTCTGGTGCGGGGGGGGGCAGAGTTTTTGGGGAATTCCCACAGGTTTTGAATTTCGGCCTTGCGGAATCCTCAAGATTGCGGTTTGTCGGGTATCATGACATTTATTTAAACTCTTGGCCGGCCACCAATAATGATCGATCACCCCCCCCCCCTCTATTAGGGTATTGCATGGGGCAAAGTAGTCTACTTTTAGACGATTTTTTTTACATTCTCCGTCGTATCGTATGTAGATCCAGGGGAGGGGGGGGGGGAGACAGTCAAATGTATTGCTGTACACACGCGTGGCCAAATTATTTCCGACAACCCTCTAAACGAGTTTTTCTCTGTGTGCAAAATAACCTCCTAAGCAAGTTTTTCGCGGGCTTTATTTACACATTTTTGGCTCATAAACAAGTCGCCAGATTATAAGCCAGGTGATAAAAGCTTGGGGGAAAAAACATACCCTAAACACGTTTGGCTAGTCAAAAGAAAAAAAATAGAAAAAAATACCCTAAATACGTTTGACTCCGCAATCGACCATTGACCAGTTTTTCAAAACTACCCTTCCCCATTTTTTTTTTTGGGGGGGGGAGGGGAAATCGGTGTTCTTGATACCCTCAACGAGTGCACACGTGGCCTGCGTCCAAAACTGAAAAGAAAACACCCCACCCCTTTAAACGCGTTTTTTTTTTTTTTTTTTTTTTTGGGGGGGGGTCACGCGTGTGTACAGCAATATATTTGCAATATATTTGACTGCCCCCCCTGTTACACCCACAAATGTAATAATCGCCCACAAATGTAATAACGCCCACAAATGTAATAACACTTTACCCACAAATGTAATAACGCCCACAAATGTAATAACACTTTACCCACAAATGTAATAATTTCACCCACAAATGTAATAATGCACTTTACCCACAAATGTAATAATTTTTGATCGCCCACAAATGTAATAATGACTTTACCCACAAATGTAATAAATTTGAAGGGATTTTTTGGCAAATCCGTTCTAAGCTAAAATCGTATAGTAATGCGTTCATTTAGCACAAACGTGCAAAGTCTCATTTCCTGACCCGGTTAATTAACAAATTATAATAAAAATCCAAAGTCTTTATTCCAGACCCGGTTGTTTCAAAAATAATATTATGACCCAAAGTCTTTATTCAGACCCGGTTGTTAAAAAAATTATAATATAAATCCAAAGTCTTTATTCCAGACCAGTTGTTTCGAAAATAATATTATGAGCCCAAAGTCTTTATTCCAGACCCGGTTGTTTCAAAAATAATAATATGAGCCCAAAGTCTTTATTCCAGACCCGGTTGTTTCAAAAATTATAATATAAATCCAAAGTCTTTTCCCAGACCCTGTTGTTTCAAAAATTATAATATAAATCAAAAGTCTTTATTCCAGACCCGGTTGCTTAGAAAATAATAATATAAGTCTAAAGTCTTTATTCCAGACCCGGTTGTTTAAAAAATAATAATATAAGTCCAAAGTCTTTATTTCAGACCCTGTTGTTTCAAAAATAATATTATGAGCCCAAAGTCTCTATTCCAGACCCGGTTGTTTTAAAAATTATAATATAAATCCAAAGTCTTTATTCCAGACCCGGTTGTTTCGAAAATAATAATATGAGCCCAAAGTCTTTATTCCAGACCCGGTTGTTTAAAAAATGATAATATGAGCCCAAAGTCTTTATTCCAGACCCAGGTTTTTCAAAATATATAATATAAATCCAAAGTCTTTTTCCAGACCCTGTTGTTTCAAAAATTATAATATAAATCAAAAGTCTTTATTCCTGACCCGGTTGCTTAGAAAATAATAATATAAGTCCAAAGTCTTTATTCCAGACCCGGTTGTTGAAAAAATAATAATATAAGTCCAAAGTCTTTATTCCAGACCGGTTGTTTAAAAAAATAATCATATGAGCCAAAAGTCTTTATTCCAGACCCGATTGTTTCAAAAATGATTATATAATATAAGTCCAAAGTCTTTATTCCAGACCCGGTTGTTTTAAAAATAATAATGCAAGTCCAAAGTCTTTTTCAAGACCCTGTTGTTTCAAAAATCATGATATGAATCCAAAGTCTTTTTTCCAGACCCGGTTATTTCAAAAATTATAATTTTAGTCCCAAATGAGATACATTAATGATATTCCAGTGGAATAAATATGAGAATCGAGCTTAGTCTTTTCTCCAGACGCTAATGGTAAATTAAAAATCAAGCATAGTCTTTGCTCCAGACCCGGTAACTAAAAGCTGAAACTTTATAGTAATGTGTTTATATGGCACAAAAATGCGAAATCTTTTTTTCCAGACCCGGTTAATTAAAAAATTATAATATAGGTCCAAAGTCTTTTTTCCAGACCCATTTATTTCAAAAATTATAATAATTATAACAAAAACAAAGACCCACGATCCTATTTATGTTGAATAACATGGAAATGTAGCGTTGTCATTCTGTCAGACCCAGTTATAAAAGTCATTAAGAACACAACAACAACAACAAAACAAAGACCCTGCAACCATTAAAGGTCAAGTCCACCTCAGAAAAATGTTGATTGAAATCAATAGGGAAAAATCAGACAAGCACAATGCTGAAAATTTCATCAAAATCAGATGTAAAATAAGAAAGTTATGACATTTCAAAGTTTTGTTTATTTTTAACAAAATAGTTATATGAGCGAGCCAGCTACATCCAAATGAGAGAGTCGATGATGTCACTCACTCACTGTTTCTTTTGGTTTTCATTGTTTGAATTATACATTATTTCAATTTTTACGAATTTGACGATTAGGACCTCCTTGCCTAAAGCACAAAATGTTAAAATAATAAATTTCCACGTGGCAGGGAGGAATGAAACTTCATTTCACACGACAATGACGAGAAAATAAAATTATTTCATATTTCATTTAAGAAAATACAAAAGAAATAGTGAGTGAGTGATGTCATCAGTTCCTCATTTGCATACCGACCGAGATGTGCATATAATTGTTTTGCGAAATGAAGCGAAACATTAAAATGACATAAATTTCTTATTTTACATCCGATTTTGATGAAATTTTCAGTGTTATGCTTGTTGAATTTTTCTCTTTTTATTCATATCAAGTTTTTGTTGGGGTGGACTTGTCCTTTAAAAAAAATAATTTCTTGTATATTCCTTCCTTTTTTCTTTGAAAAAACCTAAATAACAAAACATTAAAATACATATGAAAAAAACTGAGAAATAAGATATCAGTAAACAATAGGGGATTACTTTCCGAAAACGATAAAGTTGTTGATTGACGATCTATGATATATTATATAAAAGAAAAACATTCTAACAAGAGGGGATAACCATTCCATTCCATGTTTTTATTTGGCAATAATTCATGATTGACTATTTTTGCTACCCACTGTATAAAAAGTAGGGTAACAATTTCATTTAGTATTATTTTTATTACTTCTTTTTGTCTCACCTGCATAGCAGAGTGAGACTATAGGCGCTGCTTTTCCGACGGCGACGGCGACGGCGGCTTAAACATCAAATCTTAACCTAAGGTTAAGTTTTTGAAATGACATCATAACTTAGAAAGTATATAGACATAGTTCATAAGGTTAATCAAGTATTACTTAACATCCTATTAGAGTTTCACGTCACATGACCAAGGTCAAAGGTCATTTAGGGTCAATGAACTTAGACCATGTTGGGGGAATCAACATCAAAATCTTAACCTGAGGTTAAGATTTTGAAATATCATCATAACTTAAGAAACCTAGTTCATTAAACTTGGACATAAGGTTAATCAAGTATCACCAAACATCCTGCATGAGTTTTACGTGACATGACCAAGGTCAAAGGTCATTTAGGGTCAATGAACTTTGGCCGATTTGGGGGTATCTGATGAATTACAATCAAAACTTAAAAGGTTTTGGATCTGATTCATGAAACTTGGACATAATAGTAATCAAGTATCACTGAACATCCTGTGTGCATTTTAGGTCACATGACCAAGGTCAAAGGTCAATGAACTTTGGCCATAATGGGGGTATCTGTTGAATTACCATCATAACTTTGCAAGTTTATTGATCTGACTTTTGAAACTTGGACGTAAGAGTAATAAAGTATCACTGAATATCCTGTGCAAGTTTCAGGTCACATGATCAAGGTCAAAGGTCATGTGAGGTCAATGAATTTTGGCCACATTGGGGGTATTTGTTGAATTACCATCCTATCTCTGTAAGTGTATTGGTCTAGTTCATAAAACGTGGAAATAAGAGTAACCAAGTATCACTTAACATCTTGTGCGAGTTATAGTAGTTTTCAGTCAGCACTGCTGCTATGTTGATGTTGAATCGCGTGATGAAGGTGAGACGGTCAGAGGCATTCCCCTTGTTTATTATTATTATTTCTTGTATATTCATTCCTTTTTTTATGAAAAAAAACACAAAACCTTTACATATAAAACAAAAAACTGAGGAATAAGATATCAGCACACAATATGGGGATTACTTCCCGTAAACGATAAGGTTGTTGATCGACGATCTATGAGATATTATATAAAAGAAAATCATTCTAGCAAGAGGGGATAACGTTTTAACAAGTTCTTCGGTACTTTAAATTTTCAGTGTACCAAGCACCATTTGTAATACATTCAGCATTTTTTTTTATTAGTTACAATTCCAATAATCTCAGTGGCCTAAGATATATTTTCTGGGGTTATATTGACCCGTTAAGTAAAGAGAGAGAGAGAGGATTTATGTGATCAAGAAGTGATAAGATAGGAAAAAAAACTGATTTGAAATGACTGAAAGAGAGACAGGCAAAGAAAGAAGAGCCCCCTCCCACACCCGTACCAGAGTTACGGAGTTAGGCTGTCCCGTCGGTGGATTCAGGTCCATCAACATCTTGAGGTTTAATCTTTCCAGGTGGCAAACCTGTGTGGGTGTGTGTGTGTTTGAGTTTTGTCAGACGTGTCTCAATCAGATATGATTATTTACGTCTGGGACCGACCTTTAACGTCACCATCCGAAAGACATGACAAGGGCTCGAACCTCGAACCTCTGCATCAATTTGTAACTTCCCCACATAGCTTTGATTACAGGCGCACGCCACAACGCCCAGTCTTTAAATATGGTGTAGTCTTTGCTCTAGACCCATGCAGTTATTTCAAAATAGGAAATTATTAGAAACGATAAAAACAGACAAACAATATTAACAGAGACGCCACAATATCATTGATGTAGAATAACGTTGTTGTTGTTGTTATTTTGGGTTTTTAAGGCGCGTACCATTCAGATCTGAATATTTACACCTTTTATTAATTTGACTTTTTTGTGGTATTCAATTCAATTCAATTCAATTTTATTTATTTCACTTCCATCAAACAAAAACAAGTTGTATACCAACTTACGGTATGCCTTATCAAAGGGTTTTATAGTTTGGGAGATGCTGGTGTCTAAGTTTTTAGATTAATCTTTTGCTTAATTTGTATTTTAAGTGAACTGGATGTGGGGTAAAGACAACTCTCTAAACCCAAGCATTTTAACTGGGTTTAATTTTAAGGATTGGTCTTAGTTTTGATTTTTTCAATATTTGTTTATCTTATAAATAGCTGGGTCTAGATGAAGGTCTAAGCATAATAATAATGTTATTCAACAGGAATAAGAATATGACAAAGTCTTATGTTTTTAAGATTGTTTGAATTGATTTGTAAATGACTGGGTCTGGAATAGAGACAACGCTCTAAACATGTGCTTTTGTACTTGGTCTTAATTTGGAGGATTGTTGGTTCTTAGATTCGTTGTTGGGGGTTGGGTTTTATTGTTTTTTTATTCTTGAAATAATCGTGTCTGGAGGAATGTCTACAATCGATCTCCATGTTATTCCACAGTAGTTAGATTATTGGGTATTTGTTTTAGACAATTTTATTTTTAAATAATAACCAAGTCTGGAAAATTGACGTTTTCTTTGCAAATGCATAACTACAATGTTTTGTAGGGGTCTTAGTATTATTATATAAAAGAATCTGGGTGTGGGGTACAGACATATTTTTTACTGGGTATAAATTTTAAAAATTGGTTTTAGATTTGATTTTCTTTTTTAATTCATTTCTTAGATAACCTGGTCTGGAGGAAAGAGTACGTTTTACAACTCATGTTATTCCAAGAGAATATGATAGGGTCTTATGTTAGAAGATTTTTTTTTTCGTAATTTTTGTAATGATTAGGTCTGGAATAAATACAACATTCTAAACCTCTTTTTAAAAACATGTTCTTAGGTTCAAGGATTGCTTGGTATTAAATTTGGAGTTATTCATATTTTTACTCTTAGCCTTATTTTGAAAAACAAATGACTGGGTCTGGCTGAAAGACTACGCTATATCAGTATATGTAGGCGCAAATATTCACTACTGAATGACACGCGCCGTATAAGCTAAAAAAACAACAACAACAATATGTCCATGTTATCCAGCATTAATAAGATTATGGGGTCTTTATACGATTTTTGTTGTTGTTGTTGTTGTTGTATTGTTATTTACAATTTTTGAATAACAAGGTTTGGAGAAAAGGCTAAGCTCGATTTTCTTTTTTTTCCACTGGAATATCATTATGGTATCGTAGTTTGGACTTATATTATAATTTTTGAGATAACTGGGTCTGGAAAAAAGACTTTGGACTAACATTATAATTTTTGAAACTACTGCGTCTGGAAAAAGACTGGACTTTTGTGCTATATGAAGGCATTACTATAGGGTTTTAGTTTTTAGTTTTAAATAACCAGGTCTGGAGAAAAGACTATGCTTGATTCTCAATTTACTCATAGCGCGTATATTCACAATACGTTCAGTATAATTTAAAACAACAACAAAGATTTTGATTCCAACAGCTTTAATTAACTGGGTCTGGAGAGAAGACTAGGCTCGATTCTCATTTTTATTCCACCGGAAGATCATTATCGTATCTTAGTTTGGACTTATATCATAATATTAGAAACAATCGGGTCTGGAATAAAGACTGGACTTATATTATTATTTTTTAAACAACCAGGTCTGGAATAAAGACTTTGGATTTATATTATAATTTTTGAAACAACAGGGTCCGGAAAAAGCCTTTGGATTTATATTATAATTAAAGACTCTAGGCTGATATGATTATTTTTTAAACAACCGGGTCTGGAATAAAGACTTTGTACTTATATTATAATTTTTTAAACAACCGGGTCTGGAGAAAAGACTTTGGACTTATATGATCATTTTTTAAACAATCGGGTCTGGAATAAAGACTTTGGACTTATATTATTATTTTTTAAACAACCGGGTCTGGAATAAAGACTTTGGATTTATATTATAATTTTTGAAACAACAGGGTCTGGAAAAAGACTTTGGATTTATATAATAATTTTTTAAACAACCGGGTCTGGAGAAAAGACTTTGGACTTATATTATCATTTTTTAAACAATCGGGTCTGGAATAAAGACTTTAGGCTCATATGATTATTTTTTTTAAACAATCCGGTCTGGAATAAAGACTTTGTACTTATATGATTATTTTTTAAACAACCTGGTCTGGAATAAAGACTTTGGATTTATATTATAATTTTTGAAACAACCGGGTCTGGAGTAAAGACTTTGGATTTATATTACAATTTGTTAATTAACCGGGTCAGGAAGAGACTTTGCACTTTAGTGCTATATGAACGCATTACTATACGATTTTAATTCAGAACGGATTTGCCAAAAATCCCTTCAAATTTATTACATTTGTGGGTAAAGTCATTATTACATTTGTGGGCGATCAAAAATTATTACATTTGTGGGTAAAGTGCATTATTACATTTGTGGGTGAAATTATTACATTTGTGGGTAAAGTGTTATTACATTTGTGGGCGTTATTACATTTGTGGGTAAAGTGTTATTACATTTGTGGGCGTTATTACATTTGTGGGCGTTATTACATTTGTGGGTGCAACACCCCCCCCCCTCCGGGTCGTAGGCCTACTATCCCGTGCGTACGCCCAAGTTGAGTGAGCGAGCAGGTTCTCTGATTTCAGCGGGATCATGGGATAGTACGATACGACGGATAACAGAAAATTGTGATCGTCTCTAGAACTCGATTAGGGGTAAAGCGTGGAAATTCAAATAAAATTTAAATTCATAAAGCACAATTCTTCCGCGTTTTTCCCATGCCACCAAGACAACGACTTACACAGAATAAATTAGGATCAGTGTGATTAAGACATCCGAACTCAAAACAAGCTTATTAGCTCTCTTCTGGTACGTGACAGAATTTACTTTGCTGATGGGCATAATGATGAATGAATGAATCAATCAATGTACCGAGACAAATTTGAGAAAGGTTACTATGGAAGCTTAAAAGTGCCACCGAGATGTTGAGATAATTATCTCGGGAAGCCGACATCTTGATAGCAAAAGATAAGATGACGAGATCCCAGATCTCATCATGTCGACATCTTTTAGAAGAGATGATGACATGACAAGATCCCGGATCTCATCATGTCAACATCTTTAAGAAGAGATGATGAGATGACAAGATCCTGGATCTCATCATGTTGACATCTTTTAGAAGAGATGTTGAGATGACAAGATCCCGGATCTCATCATGTTGACATCTTGTAGAAGAGATGATCAGATGACAAGATCCTGGATCTCATCATGTTGACATCTTGTAGAAGAGATGATCAGATGACAAGATCCCGGATCTCATCATGTTGACATCTTGTAGAAGAGATGATCAGATGACAAGATCTTCGATCCATGATCATGTCATCTAATCATCTCTTCTTAAAGATGTAGACATGACGAGATCCAAGATCTTGTCATCTCGTCATCTCTTCTAAAAGATGTTAACATGATGAGTTCCGGGATCTTGTCATCTCATCTCTTCTACAAGATGTCAACATGATGAGATCCGGGATCTTGTCATCTCATCATCTCTTCTACAAGATGTCAACATGATGAGATCCGGGATCTTGTCATCTCATCATCTCTTCTAAAAGATGTCGACATGATGAGATCTGGGATCTCGTCATCTTATCTTTTGCTATCAAGATGTCGACTTCCCGAGATAATTATCTCAACATCTCGGTGGCACTTTTAAGCTTCCATAGGTTACTGATCTGCATTCGCCGATTTTAATTCAAAAAGTAAGGTTACATTTTCATTTTGTTTTGTTCATGTTTGACCTGTTGGGAGTTGGTTTGGTTGGAATGATTGTGGTATGAAAGATTATTATTATCATTATTAGATGATAATCCACTGGAATTGATGGTAATTTAAGATCATTGAGATGATAACAAGAAAATAAGAGCATCACCGATCATTAAAACAAAATTGAATTTGCGATCCCCAAAATAAAGAGATTCCAACTTTGCAGACTAACAAAATGCCGGGACAAAATGCAGTATTGATATTTTGGTTCATGATTATTTTTGTAATATTTGATAATTCAACGCAACGTGGATAATCTGAATCTCCTGCTCTTCTTGCCTTTTATTCTTTCACTTTTCTTCGCTTACCTTCTACCATCTTTCTTCTTGTCTCTACACTGAAAAACTCCGGTGTCGATTTAACACCAGCCCGGAATCTATATATGTCCACACCAGAGAAGTGTTAAACAACACCAGATTCGTTTTGGTCTAATACCAGATATGCATGTGTTTATACAACACCAATTAGTATTAAAACATCATCGGTTTGATACCAAACTGGTGTTATTTCAATACTTCTCTGGTTTGGACATATACAGATTCCGGGCTGGTGTTAAATCAACACCGGAGTTTTTGCAGTGTATCATAGCTCTTCTTTTCTTAAAAAAACCCTTTATGCATAAGCGTTTCCTAGAGGAATAGAGCCTTCGCCACTGACGACCCCCAACATGCCAAAAGGAGGAGAAGAAGAAAAAAGACGGAAGAAAAGAGAAGGAAATGTGAATATTAGCTTCACGCTATTAGTATAATTATCATAATTTCAAGAGCGCTTCATGTCGATCTTCATGCCATGTGATATTTATCAATATAAACCTGCATAAGAATCATATGCTGTTAATCGATCTCTAGTCAAGGGTCAATATTTAAAGCTAACAACCATTATAAATGAAGATATTCCTATTCACAATAAGGGTGTACATATATCATTAATAATGCCAATATCTGCTGACAAACGAATATTTTCTTGTTTTCATATCGTGTCGTGTGCAAAATGCTGACAGAGCAAAGATTGTGACTCATAATGTTATACAATGCTGTCTATATGAACCTTGCGGTAGTTATTTTAACAGTTTAAACAAGTATTTAAATCTTAAAGGACAAGTCCACCCCAACAAAAAGCTGATTTGAATAAAAAGAGAAAAATCCAACACGTATAACACTGAAAATTTCATATGACCTAAAATAAGACAGTTATGACATTTTAAAGTTTTGCTTAGTTTCATAAAAAAGTTATATGCACATCCTGGCTGGTATGCAGATGAGGAAACTATGACGTCATCCACTAACTATTTCTTTTCTATTTTATTATATGAAATATTCTAATTTTCTCCTCATTGTCAATTGATACAACGATTAATTCCTCCCTGAACATGTGGAATTAGCTTTGTTTAAAACTATATGGTTCAGTCAAGCTGGTCCTAATTGTCAAATCTATTTAAAAAAATGAAATTTTGTATAATTCAAACAATAAAAAAAAATTGTGAGTGATGGACATCATCGACTGACTCACCTAGTTATGCATATCACTGTTTTGTGAAAAATAATCGAAACTTTTAAATGTCATAACTTTCTTAATTTACATCCGATTTTGATGAAATTTTCAGCACTATGCCAGTTTGATTTTTCTCTATTCATTCAAGTCAGCGTTTTTCTATGGTGAACTTGACCTTTAAACAGCTCCGTTTAGTTTTCTTTTATATTCCATTCCCAATAAATTCAGCATGGTTGTTTAAACTGCTAAACAAGTATTGAACAGGTTCATAGGAAACAGCTTCGTATAAATTTTCAACAATTTTTATTTTACTGTGCTTGACATGTTTTCTTTTAATACATAAAAGCAATTTATCATATAATTATGCTGAGGTAAAATTTATAATTTACTCATATTTAGATTTGTGTCTTTATTTGGTTTATATTTGTCATGCAAATGAAAATAAACTTCTTGAATCTGGAAATAATAGAGGCGGTGAGGTGTATTAATTCATTTTCTTTTCTTTAGCCAAATATCAACTAATTTGGTGTATTTTGGCAATAATTAGGAATTTTAATTCTCTACATGAATCATTTTTAGCCCTTGATTGTATTTTTTTTTCATCTCGTTTTGCAGTGTGGAGGGTTAAAAGTATAATCCAGAAGTCAATGTTGTACGCAGTTTATAGTCAGTATGCATTATTAGTCACTGAATTCCGAATTATTCAGACTTTGAACATAAATATCAAAGATACTTGACGATAAAGTAAATAAAATTATAACACCTCAGCAGATGATAATCGGTCTCCTATAGCACATTCTGATACAAGTTCACTCACTTCAAACAGGTCACATGAATAACACATATTATTTTAAAATTATAACATTTAGGATAGTTGGAAAATGAATATAAAGCAATGAATCCAAAATCAATTAGATTAATATTGAGAATTTCCTTTTTTAGTGGGGTATGTTATCTAACTCAACATAAAGCCGAAACACACAGGTTTCTTATTTAGTCATTGAATCATTTTCCGATAATGGGACTAAATTAATAAATGCAACCATATCAACACATGAAAAAAGGTTAGTGTAACTTTGAAAAAGAAAAATATGATTTTTAATAGTGGCATAATTCTGATTTTTTTTTCTTGAAAAGGTCTATAACAACGAACATCGAGCTGAACCTACTGATCATGCCATTGCGCAAAAGGAAAAAAAAAAGAAAAGAAAATAAGAATCTAGTCATGCCAGTAATAATGATAATTTTCCTTCATATTCTTTGTATATTCGAAATAAACATGATAAATTAGAATGTCTGCAATCAATTTTGATTTCAAGCACACAGATATTGCTCGCGAGATTACTGCGCCCATTTTAAAATTTTGATACAGGGAGCAATCATTGGCAGGGGGCATAGAAATCATTTTTTTTTTTTTTAGAGAAGAATAGTTTTAAAATAATGTAGTCCAGGATAGACCCCATAGAAAATCGACGAAACCTTGTTTTTTTTTGGTGACAGCCCGCTAGACCGAGGGTCCGCGAGACCGAGGGTCCGTGAGACCGAGGGTCCGCGAGACCCTAGGCCCGCGAGGCCGAAGGTCCGCGAGACCGACTTTTTTCCCTTCATCGGTTGCCGGTTGAAAGCTTGATATTCCAAGCATTTTGGTAACAATGATTAAGATGGGTAACTAAAAGAACAATTGACGCAAGCGCGCAAGCTGAAAATTTTAATATTTCGATCTGAAAAAATTGACAGTTTAATGGACGTTTTTGATAAAGAATAAGATGTATATCCAACCAAATATTATTGCAAATCGAAGAGGGAGTTTTTTTTTAGGTTTACCTGAAAACGGGACATTCTATTCAACTATTTAACCATGAAAAGTATTGGTTTATTGCTAAAGAAGTGATGCGAGCGCGAAACGCGAGCTGAAAATTTTTATATTTCACTCTGAAAAACGGATATTTTGAGCACGATTTTGAATAAAGAACGAGTTGTGCATTTCAATTTCGCTTGTCGATTTCTGTCTAACATAACAATCTTATTTTATTTTTACACATCCGGAATTATTGGGGGGGGGGTAAACAATATGTTTGCCCCCCATCCCCCCGGGATTGACGCCTCTGATCGTAAGTTTATACTGTAAGTAGCAGAAACATCCCCATCCCCCTAGAGAGACGTTTCGTGCGCGCAGTATACGTGTTTCGCACCACCGCTATGGCGGTGGTGAGCAGGCGTGCTCGCATTATAATTTGTTGGTGAGATATGTGTCTCTCCTGAGTCATGAAATCCTCGCAACGCCACTGATTCTATATACTGTAGTTACCGGGAATTATTTGGCACCCCCCCCCCGTTAACAGGCACCTGTTACGTCACTGCAACGAGGCGTCTTAAACCACTCGACCGCGGCAACCGATGAAGGGAAAAAAAGTCGGTCTCGCGGGCCTTCGGTCTCGCGGACCCTCAGTCTCGCGGACCCTCGGCCTCGTGGACCTTCGGTCAAGTGGTCGGACCCCGTTTTTTTATATGTACAATATTTTTTGGTGGTTTCTTGTCAATTCGACATAATTCGACATAATATTTATTTTCCTGATATTCAAAATGGCCGCTATAGGTCATTGTATACACTATATGAATAGGGAAAACAAATTTTACAAAAATGAGCACAAAACTGCAAAAATCTCGATGTATGAACGAAATAATGTATGCAAATCATCTCGAATTGACAAGAAACCATCAAAAAATATATAAAAAAAACAAGGTTATGCCTCTTCTATCCTAGATATGGAAACACAACACGATGACTGACAAAGATGGTTAGTTCTATGTGATTCATTTATTTCAGTCTTACAGTGTACCGCTGTTCAAACTTTTCTACAACTCTGATTAACATATGAACTTTACAGAGTTGTCTTACATTTAGAAATAAGTGTTTGAATGGTAAACAAAAAAGTGTAATGTTTCATATATAATCTTCAATCAAATAAGCATGTTTGTTTAAACTTTTAAACAGTTGTAAAGTTCATAATGGTGTTTTTACTGTTATGTGCATGATTAATTATCTGATTAAGAAACGTCAGTGATCTTCGAAGTTATTAGATTGGATGCAATATTTGTGATGAAAATAAAATGCAATCAATGCAGTCAAAGAAGTCAAGGTTCCGTGAAAGGCTTACTTTATGAAAAATGGAAGTGGTATAAAGGCTGAAAATAATTTCTCTACTAACTGTTCGCTATACGGCGTGAATTTGGGCCTCCATTATCCTGCTTCTAACAATCTACCAAGAATTGAGCCGTAAAATAAACATGGATTGACCTTCAATCTCATCATTGTAAGGAAATAAAGAAAGAACAAATTAATTATGTAACCCATTCATAGCTATGTTATCGTTGTCATTTTAATGATAATCTATCGGAGTTGAGATCAATCAGTGGTAAAGTATCAGGAAGTCATTTTGTATTCGAATAAGAATTACAGCTTACTGTATAGGAGTGTAATCACTTTGTTGTCAATTTGGGTTTGTTTGAATTTGGTTTTGTATGAAAATGAAAATCCATATTTTATTGTTCGAAATAGACATAAAATTAAATACTCCGAAAATTTGCTCTGCCCAATATTGATCGTATGGCCGGCAGCCACTGTGCAGCGCCGGATCGACGAGGCTCTCTCCCTGTAACCGTTGAACGCCAAACAGGAGAGCAGCGGCTCCCATCTCTTTAACGTCTTTTGGTCTGACCATGGTCTGACGCGGCCAGGTTTGAACCCCCAACCTCCAGGTTGTGAGATAGATTGAGCCAACACACCGGTTATCAAGGAAGATGTTGCTGCCACATGTTATTTGTTGTAGGTTTATAGATGTAAACAAAAATTGCGGGTATTATACTTTGATTGTCAACTGGTGTTCCTGAAATATCAACTTGTAGACTTTTTCCAATTAATGTAACCTATCTACTAATTTTTAAACTAATTTTAATTTCATATTTTATACACGTGCACAGGTTGATAAAAAAGTGATGGCGATACAAGTTTGAACCTCGCGTATAGTCTAGGTTGTTGTCTTAGTTTCCTCATCAAAATGCTCGCAAGGTTCAACTTACTCGTCAATGAAAAAATACATTTTTTTTGTTTGTGTATGCGTATGAGTTGCGTCCCGTGTACGTGTGAGACAATAAAACCTTACTTTTGCTCGCCAAATTGCACCTAAGTTATGTCGTAGAGAGCTAAAAGGTCTGGGAAGATAAATACTATGTAGAAATCGTATTTGTTGAGGGGTCTGTGAATTATAAAAAAAATGCATAATTTGTATATTTTTATGAACATGTTACGGTTGCCTTGATTGTTCTTGGAAAAAGTAATTGTAAGAAAAGTGGTCTATACGCATGAATTTTTAAAAGTTTTATTGGAGAATGAGGTCGTTTGGGAAAGATAGTCATTTTAATAACTGTTTCAATAAACTTTTTGTGGATCCTTATATATGGGGAACCTATTGCAATTATAGGTGTTGTGGGCGTTGTGGCGTGCGCCTGTAATCCAAGCTATGTGGGGAAGTTACAAATTGATGCAGACTTTCCAGCCCTGGTCACGTCTTTCGGATGGTGACGTTAAAGGTCGGTCCCAGACCTAAATATCATATCTGAATTGATACACGTCTGACAAAACTCAACACACACACACACACACATTATAGGTGTGTGTTTTAATGCTTTACCCCTTGACCCCATTAAACACGATCCAACATTTCTTTCCTGTTTGTGTCAATTTACTATTGCAGATATAAGGGTAGAATTAGAAATCACTGGCTCTGATTATAATTATACATAGCAGAAGAATTCCGTGATCACCTGAAAAATTGGGCCAAGCGGACGGACATGCACGGTGGCATCCTTATAGGAAAACCGCGTTGGATCCGCGGCCGTCAGTTAATTTGCACCTTTTAACGGTGCAGACCAATAAATAAAATTGTCACATTGTCGCAAGACAATGAATGAATCAATCAATAGACAGAGACAAATTTGAGAAAGGTTACAGATCCCCCGGGGGCCACTTCCATTCACGAGTGGATACCATGCGCGACCATGGGGTCTCGAAAAGCACCCTAAACACGTAATTTCCATATTCTGAAAATGCACCCCTTAACAAGTATTGACGTGTGAAACCCTACCCTTAACAAGAATTGGAAACGAAACGATACTCTTGGCAAATATTCCCTGAAATTAACCCCTAAACAAGTACAGGAAATGTTTTATTGTTACGGGTCCTTCGGTCGTCGGCTTTACCTTATTTGGTTTATTACGATCCCACCTTCTACAAGTCGCGCAAATCGGACTCGAAACACGAAGTGTTGGGGTAAAAAGGACATCCTTTATGTAACATTTTAATTTTGTTTTATCATTCCCTCAAATTCCACCCTAAACACGTAATTGTCCTAGCGAAATAGATACCCTTTTTTCATTATTTTTGTGTTTTTGACACCCTTATCACGTTACGTACGTAACGTGCCCTATCGTGAAAAAGACCTCCTTTTTACGTGTTTTTTTTTTGGTCGCACATGGTATCCACTCGTCAATGTAAGTGGCCCCCCCCCCCCGGGTACAGATCTTCACTCATCAATTTAAATTCCTGAAAAAGGTTGCATTTTCATTTTGTTTTGTTCATAATGTTTGACCTGTTCGGAGTTGGTTTGGTTGGAATAATTGTGGTATGATAGAGTATTTTTATCACTATAATCCACTTGAATTGTTGGTTCAATTCAAGATTATTGAGATGATAACAATTAAACAAGAGCATCACCGATCATTAAAAGAAAATTGAAGGAGCGATTCCAAAAATAAAGAGATTAAAAACTTTGCATACTAACAAAATGCAAAATTGATATTTTGGTTCATATACATGTACATGTATATTTTTGCAATTTCCGTAATATATTTCCACCATGTCCACGTAACGTAGATCGGTGTGATATCACTGTTTGGAGAGAATCTGAATCTCCACTCCTCTCCTCTCTTCTTGTCTTTTATTTTTTTTAATTTTATTTGCTCCTCTTCTCTTTCTTCTTTTCTCTATACCATAGCTCTTCTTTTCTAAGTTAAAAAATCATTTCTATACATAAGCAAATCCAGGAGGAATAGATCCTCTCCCATTGACGACCCCAGAAGAAAAGAAGAAGAAGAGGGAGAAGAAGAAAAAGAAAAAGAAGAAAATGAAGAAGAAAAAGAAGAAGAAAAAGAAAAAGAAGAAGAAAAAAAAAAGAAGAAAGAATAAGAAGAAAAAAGAAGAATTAGAAAGAAGAAAAAGAATAAGAAAAAGAAGAAAAAAGACGAGGAAGAGAAGAAGAAAATAATTAAATTAAGAGCGCTTAGCTGAACTTCATGACATGTGATATTTATCAATATAAACCTGCATACGAATCAGATGCTGTTAATCGATCTCTAGTCAAGGGTCAATACTTTACACTAACAACCATTATCAATGAAGATATCCTTTTCGCAAAAAGGGTGTACATGTATCAATAATAATGTAAATATTTGCTGACAAACGAATATTTCTTGTTTTCATATTGCGTCGTGTAGTGCAAACTGCTGACAGAGCAAAGATTGTTGCTCATAATGTTATACAATTCTGTTTATATGAAACTTACAGTAGCCGTGTTTGAAATCTAAAATCAAAATTAGTTTGAAAAAGTGGATAAGTTGTATAATTTGGAAACAGCCTATAAGTTGATACTTCATGAATACCAGTTGACAATCACAGTATAGTAGTACAATTTTTGTTTACATCTATAAACCTACAACAAATAACATGTGCCAGCAACATCTTCTCTGATAATTGTTGTGTTGGTTCAGTTGGTAGGGAGTCTATCTCACAACCTGGAGGTCGGGGGTTCAAACCCCGGCCGCGTCAGACCAAAAGATGGGAGTTGCTGCCTTGCAAGGCAAATTTTCAAAGTGTATAATTTCATGTCTATTTCGAACAATAAAATATGGATTTTCATTTTCATACAAAACCAAGAAAACAAACCCAAAATGGCAACAAAGTGATTACACTCTTATACAGTAAACTGTCATTCTTCAAGTTCAAGTTTGTCTATATTTATTCATATTGGAAATTATTTTTGTTCACAACTTCACGTCAATAAACAACGAACTACCATAGTAAACTTAATAAAGCCAATGTTACATTTAAAAACTTTTAGAGTGAAGGTGATTATCCGTTTTCATAAAGGTTACAAACAAATAATGTACATAAAGCCTACATTTGACAAAAGATGACACTACTTGAAGAAAGGAGTACTATACACACTGTTAGACCGCTGTGTAAAATCGGTGCTGTGTACGAACGGTTGTGTATTTTTTTTCACAACCCTGCGTAATCTTACCCGAGTTACGTTAAATATTGGTTGCGTAAAAAGTTTTCTTCAATAAGAGGTTACGATTTCACGTCAATTCCCGCCAAGCACCCAGTTTCACAACAGTTGTGTACATGAATTCACCACGTGACTTGAGACAGCCAATCAGCCGTCATAAAAGTTTTACGCAAACTTTTGATATCCATATCCAAAATGGAGAGTGCCAAGGAATTGCTTTGCGATTGAGGGTTCGAGTCACGTCAGCCGTCAAAAATTTTGAGGGTAAGTGTGATTTTTGGAAATATTTTTATTAAGAGAGTGTAATGTAGATTGTGATGGCTCCGAGTGTGGTCGAATGTGGAATTAAGTAAGCTTGCTTTAGCTACAAATCTAACGTTAGAGAGCAGTGAGTTGGATCGACAGTGCATGACTGAGTGCGAGTGGTGCGTGTGCGATTGATTGGCTACCGCGTATGCAGGCGCCGTACCGGTACCTGGCCTTCTCAGTCCGCAGCTGGTCGGCGATGCGAATTCAGCGGTGCGGTATTCTACCTACCGCATGTTTGAACGAACCACTTATCCGGTGTAGCCTACAAGGTTATGAATAACTTTGTCCTGAGTTATACCATGGTCACATTTGTTCTACGGCGGCCGTACGGCGAGTCGAAAACAGTCGTTTGAAAATTTTTGTACCAGCTAAATATTCCGGTAGGTGGTTTGAATAAAAATGAATAAAACGGCTGTTTTTGACTCGCCGTACGGCCGCCGTAGTCGTAGAGCAAATGTGACCAAGCCTAGTATTAGTAACCCCTGTGTGGTGAAATAATGTGGGTAGGCCTAATGCTTGGCACATTTTCTCTTGTTTTGGGGGATAGACTCTATGCTTGAAGTTGAAGCCTTAATTGTTTATAATTCTATCACTGTCACTCAGTTCCAATCTAACTTAGATTGAAACCGTCCGTGATACTAGTCAAGTGTAGTAACAATCAAGGCTTGAATTTCAAGCATTAAAGATTCGCCAAAATTCGACATGTGCCGTCTAAGTTGGATGTTTTTTCTAGATCAAGTTAGGCTTTTATGCAATATTTTTTGTTCTAAAATTTCTTTTCAGAAAATGATGTTTGCAGCAATAATTGTTAAATATATTTGTCTATTTTTAATTGCAATGGTCATTTTATAATTCTATCTCAATAGGTAATAAAATCTTTAAATGAATCGCCATGTTTACGCCCATCATTCGACATCCCCCGCTTTTCATTCGACATTCAAATTAAAGTCAATGCGTGCTGCTGAATTGCATCGCATGCGATGTGCAACCCAGAAGTTGCCGCGGCCGTTCGCTCCCGCATTGCAACATCTCTTGATAAATTTGTTTTACTCTAACGTTAGAGTTACAGTTAAAGATGGCATGAATAAAGTAGAAAACTTAAATATGTGGCAGTATATTTTGTAACTTGTCATAATTTGGTGAAAATGGCATGGATCTCACTTTAGCTGTAAAATGTCTTTTAAAGTGATTTTTGTACTTTGTAATTTCAGAGGCCTATGGAGCTGAGTGAGGATGAGGATCCAGTTTTGCAAGATAAAACGACACCAAAACCAAGAAAGAGGGTCAGATGCCCCTATGAATTTGTAAGTATTTGTAAGACTATAAATATGAATGTGGGGTGTTAGATCTACATGTATACCGTTTGTAGCTAAATCATTCCATGTAAATGATTCAATTGTTTGATTGCTTTGACTATTTTTAAATTGTTTTAATGGTTAAGCCTACGGTAAAACATGATGGTGGGCCCCAAGTCTGCATACCTAACAATTTGAGTTAAGATTTAACATAAATTTTCTCTTATTTCACAAAATATTTTGGTTAGTAATGTTCCTTATATTATAAAGAGTAAGTGTACTCAATTTCTCATTGAAAAATGAAAGAAAATATAGAATTTCCTTGAAAAAACCTCGGGCAGTCATTTTCAGATTGAAAAAAAATGGTATAACCCCATGTCTGCGCACTCATTCACTTTGCACACGATTCAGGAATTTTTTATGAATACCTGTCTATAAATGTATTACATGTGTGAAGTTCATGCTTGTTGTGTATCTTCTTTTACTAGAATCGTGCAGATAGGTGGGTGCGCAGACTTGGGAGACCGCGCAGATATGGGGGAACTGACCGTACTTGTTTATAGATCTTGCCCCATTGATGTTATATGGGTCATAGAGGGCTGTTTGGCTGAGCTATATCAATTAAAATGATGATAATCATAATAAATTTATGAAATTGATTTCTATTCAGGATGTTAAAAGCATCATTTTGAAAGGTAGAAACGGAAGGGGCTTGCTGGAGGCATTAACTCGAGGACGGGTTCTAAACAACAGCGAGAGAATTCAACTCAACTGAGTGTTGGTTAGCCATCTAATTGAAGAGCATTGATGGAAGTAAGTGTATTGGGGGTTGAATTTGCGCCTATTTCCTCTGCATATCTCTTCGATCAGTCATTACGTCCCCTATAGATTGCTGCACGCTCAAAATTCTGTTTTTTCTCACCTGTTTGAAGCTCAGATTAAAAAGAAGGGAACCTTCACTCATACCTTGCCATCAACATGAAATAACCTCACTCAAGTGATAAGAAATAGCAGTTCATCTGGCACCCCAGACTTTTGCTTGATTATCCTGAAATGCACCAAGTGAAATTAAAGGGCTAGTCCATCCCAGAAAAAATCCCCAGATTCAATAGAAAAAAATCAAACAAGAATAAAACTGAAAATTTCATCAAAATCTGTTTTAAATAAGGAAGTAATGACATTTTAGTTTTGCTTATTTTTCACAAAACAGCACAACTCAGTGATATGCAAATGAGGCCCCTTTTGGTTGAGCCACAAAAGTTCCACTTGTTCAGGAAGGAATAAAACTTTGTTTATCATGACAATGAGGAGAAAATTAAAATATTCCATATTGCATGTAACAAAATGCAAACGAAATAGTGAGTGGCCTACATCATCAGTTGCCTAATTTGTATATCTACCAGGATGTGCATATAATGTAGGTAATTGTTTTGTGAAATTAAGTGAAACTTTGAAATTTTCTTATTTTACATCTGATTTTGATTAAACTTTCAGTATTATGCTTGTTTAATTTTTCTCTATTTATTCCAATCAACTTTTTATTTGGGTGGACTTGTTTATATGGAGATTTTTGTGTAGAAATTTGCATGGTTAAATTTGTTTAATAATTATTTCTTACAAACTTCAATTCACACTGTAGTTCACGTATGAAATGCAAGTGCCGGATATCAGCATGATTGTGATTTTGGCAGACAAGATTGGAAGGCCCACCCACTTACATGTAGTCTCAAAAAGTCCAAACCAGCCCAATTTTTCAAGTTTAAACATATTGTTTAAATGGGGATACAGTTCATTATCTCTACCTCTTGTCTTGATATGACTTTACCTCTTTATTCTATTGTACGTCTGATCATATTTTCAGTACATGTTATTAATATTTTTGGCAAATTTCATCTTTTGCATTTTTAATTAAATCAAATCTTGTTTTGTATATTCAATCTATTTTACACCTATTTTTTTGAAAGCCCACCATCACAAGTGAAGGAAAGCCTTGCGCACAGCCTTGTGGATCAATTCAAAATTTTGAAGGACATCAACGGAATCACAGGATATGTAAGTATCTTGTATTCTTGTTTTGGGGTGCTGTGGATGCAAGGATAGCAAACATAAGAAAAGCAGCCCGAAACAATAGCCCTTTGATGTAAAACAATGCACTAGTTGAACTTTTAATTTGGTCTCAAAAGATGCTCGAGACTTGAAAGTATAATCTCTGTGAGCGGCACGGTCAAAAAATTTCGGGCAGCGGAATTACCACGGAAAAGGCAGTGGAGGCCCCCCCCCCGCACCGTGGCCTTTAGGGTGAAGAAGAGATTAATGGCAGAATTGTTGACTACTGTGGACCGGAGAGCAACCCTTCCAGAATCCTTGAATTATTTATAATCTCTAAAAATCAAATGGTGTGCAAGGCACATTTTGATTATCTTGACATCCTATCACATTATAACTTAGAATTGCAGTAAAAAATTGAAGGGTGACCGTCCGAAAAACAATGTTGTGTCAATTTCTATGTTATTTTGGACAAGGAATTCGTTTTTAACAACAATAAATGGATAAACACTGTCTTTTAACTTAAGATTTAACCCTTAATTGGGGGGGGGAGTCAATTTCCTGTTCGGTAATTTGTTCAAAACTTACTACCTAATCAGCCTAATTCCTGTTGACAAAAAAAAAAAAACCCTTCACCCGATCCCGAGGTGAGGGGGCAGTCAAACATATTGCTGTACACACGCGTGACCAAAAAACGCGTTTAAAGGGGTGTTTTTTCAGTTTTGGACGCGGTCCCACGCGTGGACTTGCTAAGGGTATCAAAAACACAGATTTTCAAGAAAAAGGGTGGTTTTGAAAGACTGGTTAATGGTCAATCGCAGGGTCAAACATATTCAGGGTATGTTTTTCCCCCCAAGCTTTTTTCCCCGAGATCATATTTTGGCTACAACTTGTTTAGGGGCCAAGATATTTATTTTTAAAATTTATGTATTTATTCATTTATATTTTTACTACTTTATTTTATTTTTTTGTGGTGGGGGGGGGGAGGGCAATGTGACTTATATTATTGAAACATTGCAGGCTAATAGCTTGCCAACACAGTTGCAATATGAAACTAAACATGTCATGGTAGTTTCAATAGTTCTGTTAACAAGGAAAAAATAGTTTACTTCGAATTCAAGCACAAAATGTAACTAAACCACCCATTGGGGGTGCAATCCAATATTTTCTGTGTTTGTAAAATGTTGATTTAATCTCATGTGTCATTTATTGAGAAGCTGAAAATATATCATTTTATGAAAACGAGAACATTTTGATCATGACAGAGTAAATTGCCTGCACTGAGTCAACTTTCCCTTGAATCTCATCTTTTCAATACAGGAAGGAACATCCATTGAATATTATTTGGCCGATCATGATGCAAAGGATCGACCACAGCCTTTCTTGTTGATCCTTGGAGGCACCCGGTGGAAACAGAGCCAGGTTTTGTCATTGTCGAGCGTAACACCGTCCAGTGTACATGTACTTTCATCACGCAAGCTATAGATGTCTGCTTTAAGTTAACCTATGTGCTGGATGTTGACTACCACACCCAGTGTTTCCTGCATGGCAAATGCTCCAGCAATTGATGTATGAATTTCCTCCCGGTGCTTTGAGTGGTGTTGTCCTGCTCAGCTTTTGAACTTTGCTGGGCAACATCAAGAAGGAATTTTAGTCTGAATAGGCAGCATTCAGTACTAAGGAAGCAAGTAACAGTAGTTTTGTATTAAATAGGCGATTTCTCTTGGTTCTCCTTGTTAATGATTAAAGACTTAGACCGTAACCAAAACTGAAATGGACAAATCATATACCATTTGAAAGCTTATAAGCTACTTAACACAGAAAAGCAAGTTTTGTTTCACAAAATGAGCATTTGGGGGTACGGAACACAAATGCTCATAATTCAAAAGCCAGGTGTCATTACTCTGTTTTGCTTCACAAAATGAGCACTCCCAAATTATGGGGGGGGAATCAGGTTCTGCAGATACATTGAATTATCTGTTCCCATAATAATTTGTCACTTGCTTCCTTTTGACTAAACAGTATTTCATAATTCAAAAGTCAAGAAATATTACTTTTGTTGCTCACATGTCAAGTACGTCTCGTAAAGTAAAAAAAAAATATTAAAAAAAGTTTTGAGAAAGCTGTCACTTCCTTTTTTCAAACCATGACAGAGTATCAATGTGAAAATGACAAAAACTCATCTGGATGGATATCTGGACTAAATTGCAACATATGTGTTGACACACATACAAACAACCTGGTATTGTTTATTTATATTTTTGCAAATGTTTACATTGTTTATGGATGAAAGTTAAATGGAATATGATAGCTAAATGTGAGAGTTATTGGTTATGTCACATCTGGATCAATCAAGGACTTTGAGATGGGGACTGCCTTTTTACTTTCCAGCTCTTGTTATATTTTTGGCTTATATGAAATTTACTCATGCAAATTGCCTGTGATCCTCTTCAAGTTGTAACAGTCATGAAGCTTTTGATTTATCACTTCTCCCATTAAAATTGGCTGTTTTCAATGAAAAGAGAATACAGCAAAATTTAAGTGTTATGAACAAGGAAAAACATATCAACGGGGCCTTAATTCATAATTGATAGGTTAAACATATATGTATTTAACATAGTTTGAGATCAGTCGAAACTGGTTTATATTACTACAGATGTTTCACTGAAATATTGTTGCCAAGTTGTCTATGTAGTCAAATATCTATTGAAAATTCAACAATGCAGAGAAGTCAAACATTGTATAGATATTACTATAAAACGGATAAAGTAGCTGAAAAATTGTTTCACTTTTGTGTCCAACTTCAAATGTCATCAAAATGTATCGATATGTTTAAACATATCTACATATCTATAGAATATGTAAACAGATTACAACCTCACAGTCAACAGAGATGCCAACCCTCCCGATTTGATCGGGAGGCTCCCGAAAATTCATCCCAACTCCCGCCCTTACGATTACCATCCTTATCCTCCCGAAATTACGATTTTTTTGCATTGATCAATTTGGATTGGAAGGACATGTATCGTCTGCTAACTTTAGCATGCAGTAACTCCATTTCGTTCGCTGCTACTAAATTCTGTGTGAAAAGTAGACAAATAAGGAGCAGCGAAAAAGCTGGTGCATGTGATATGCCCGACGGGAATCCACTGTGCACCAGGCCGGTAGGCCCGGCTAGCTTCGCGAGGCGTGTGCGCTCGCGGCCACTGGATTTGTCGAGTCGTGCGGTGGAATATCGGTGTGTGATTTCGGCGTATTGATGGGTTGATATTGACACGAAATGGCGGAAAATCAACAAAAGAAGACCAAGAAATGGTGTGAGAAGTATAAGACTGAATACAGTCTCCAGTACCTGTGTGTTCGGAAGTCGGAAAGAGGAATTTACCATGCATTTTGCGCAATTTGCAGCGTGGACATTTCAGTTTAGCAGGGAGGTCGTGATGATCTTCGGAAGCACTTAACGTTCGGGAGCAAACGGCACAGGCCTACGGACATTGCGATGGCAAGATCTTCGAGCTCCACTAGTACCCTGTTGTCTTTATTTCACCAAGCAAGGGACCAGCGCTGAGCTTTTCTTTACTGGATTTATAGTGGAACATAACCTGCCCAAAGCCGATAGTGATAATGCATCCTTATTATTGTTGTTGAACAGGTACTTCTTTTGTCCCCTCATTTTTTATTTACATGTGAAAATGCATATTTGATAATTTTAATGTTTAAAAAGTGGGAACAGTGTTTATTTCAAAACATGTGAAATGCCCCAAAATAAGGGTCAGATTGCACCAGAGAGCATCTAGAAACCCAGAGCTTCCAGGGCCCTAAGGCGGGCCCTGGACCCGGCCACAAGGGTCGAGCGCTCCGCGCTCGAGATGTGCGCTACGCGCACATAATTTGGTGGCGGTTGCAAATCCTCCCTAATTTGGATTTCCAAAAGTTGGCATCTCTGAGTCAATCACCAATAATGCCTTCTTTTCTGAGAGCAACAAGTCATCAAATATTTGAGTGCATGTCAGATATAGTTCAACCCTAAGAAGACGGGGGGGGGCTGGGGGCCTGATTCAGCCCCCCCCCCCCCTCAGCATTTTTCGCGATAAATCCGCCGCGCGAAATTTTTTGACCGCGTCACTCGATGACTTTTTACGTTCAAGTCTCTTGCAACTTTTGAGACCAGAATTTTGACCCCCCGGTACGCGGTTCCAAAATACACAACATTTTGTAAGTGCATGCAGACCCCAAATTACTCAAAATCATGAATCTGTGTACAAATCCAATGCAAATGGTGTTTTTAGCCAAAATTCATGAATGTATCATTATTTTTCCTTTTACTGCTTAAAATCAATTTATTTTATCTTGTTTATAGTCAAAATAAAGTCCCTGACGATTTCCATTGGAAAAACAATGAAAAGCAAAAAGTCGAAAAACAAATACATAAGAAATTTAGAAAACAATAGAATACATAAGAAAAAAAATGTGATGTTGAAATGAAATTGATCAGATGTCTATCTAGAGTATGTGAAACAAAAATTAGCATTTTAGGGGCATTATTTTATTAATTAGAGCAAACTTAGGATTTTATTCATAAATTAATGAGCGTTGAGATTTTTTGCAGAATTTGATATTATAGTTTTTTAGATAATGCCATGGGTAATGCGTGTGCCAATTTTCGTCGCGATCGACGGCCGAAATCATACGGGGGGGCTGAATCAGCCCCCCCCCCCCGTCTTCTTAGGCGTTGAAATAGCCCAGTCTATTTAGGGTTAACCCTAAATAGACTATAGACTAAATGGGCTATTTCGACATCTAAGAAGACTGGGGGGAGGCTGTTTCAGCCCCCCCCCCCCCTTATGATCTCGGCCGTCGATCGCGACGAAAATTGGCACATGCATTACCCATGGCATTACATACAAAACCATAACATCAAATTCTGCAAAAAATCTCATGTCTCATTAATTATGCTAATTTATGCGTAAAATCATAAGTATGCTCTAATTAATAAAATAATGCCCCTGAAATGCTAGTTCTTGTTTCACATACTCTAGATAGGCATCTGATCAAATTTATTTTTAAAAAATTCAACATCACATTTATTTTCTTATGTATTCTATTGTTTTCTAAATTTCTTATGTATTTCCTTGTTTTTTCGACTTTTTGTTTTTTATTGTTTTTTCAATGGAAATTGTCGACATTATTTTGACCGTAAAAAAGATGAAATTAATTGATTTTAAGCAGTAAAAGGAAAAATAATGATACATTTATGAATTTGGGATAAAAACACCATTTGCATTGGATTTGTACACAAATTCACGTTTTTGAGTAAATTTGGGTCTGCATGCACTTACGAGATGTTGCGTAATTTCGAAATTGCGTACTCGGGGGTCACAAATTTTGGTCTCAAAAGTTGCGTGAGACTTGAAAGTAAAAAGTCAGCAAACGACGCGGTCAAAAAATTTTGCACGGCGGATTTATCGCGAAAAGTGTCGAGGGGGGGGGCTCAGCCCCCCCCAGTCTTTTTAGGGTTAATACTTAGATTGGCGTTCTTCATCTCATATTTTTGCTCCATGATGTTAAATGTCTTCATGCCATTTTGGGATTAAAAAAAAATTAGTGATTAATAGTGGATATTTACTTATTATAATGCTAGGCTTGGTGATCAGGAATTGGTTTTCTTCTTGTTTTTATTTTCTATGTAAAATGAGAGAATTATTGGGGAAAAAAATAAAACCATGATATGAGCCCTCTTTCATGAAGTTATATAGACTGATGTTATTTTTTTCAGTATTTGAATTGCCTAAGAAAATAAAAATTGATCGTTCAGCAATTGTAACAGTATAGAGCCCTGTATAGTTTAGAAGCAAAATATAGAAAACTTAAAGAGAAATGCCAGTAGTTGCAGTAAACACTGATTTCATGAGAAAGTCTGTAAATCCAGGCTTAATTGTCAGTATATCATCGAGGATCTAGATCTGGTACAGTTACATAAACTGAACTTTGTGAAATCTTGAAATCTACGCTGAAAAATGTTCACACTGAAAATCACCAACACAGATAGGCACACGTGGGACAGTGTATTATTATTGCTGGAATAAAGACCTGACGGAATTAAGTGACCGAATCCGCGCTTATTCTGCTTATTTCTCAGCAATTACACAATTTCTTCAAGAATCCTTTGGCACATATTTTTTATTCATACAAACAGACACTTGGGTGGTCATTATATTAGATTCTGTAAAAAGTCATTTTGAGACCGTTACCAAAACTGGAATTTATCTTTAAGCACGCTGTCAAATTCGTTTTAAGAACATGCAAGTATATTCAGTAGTATATAAAAATGACCAGTAGCACAGGCTGACTGGATTTGTTGAATTAATAGGGCAAAAATAGTTTATACGCAAATACTCTCAGGAACCAGGATCAGAAAGTGTCAATTATTTTATTTAGAGAAAGGAGTGTTGCAGTTTTATTTAATTGTACGATATTCATTCTACTGACATGTGAATTCAGTGTGAAATTGCTAAATATTCCTTTAAAAATTGTGAAAGTACATGTTTGTATACTTTAAAACCATTGAAATTGGTTAAATAGATTTTATTTACGGTTTGATGTATTGCATGAAAATGTATTTTTGATGCATTTGGAAGAAGGTATCGAATTGATTTATGAATGGAAATAAATACTGTACATCATAACACACAATTCTTTATGTCTGTATGTATACATGTATGTGTCAAAGAGTGGCCTGTCTAACACAATTGGTTGTGTAAAATTAAATTTCAACAACTCATGTGTAAGTTTTAAGCAACTATTGTGAAAAGCACCTACACAACCTGGCTGTGTAAAATTATGGTTACACAATTCATGTGTAGAAAATTTACACAACCTGGCTGTGTAAAATTATGGTTACACAATTCATGTGTAGAAAATTTACACAACTGCTACTTAAAAATGTACACAACCCGGGTTGTGTACAGTTTTACACAACCGTTGCTGGGTTCATATATGATGCAGCGGTTGTGTAAGAATTTACACAGGTTGTGTAAGATTTTACACAGCCAGATTAACAGTGCAGAAATAACTAGTAATCAATGATTCGTTACAATCTAAAATTCAATTCCAATGGAATTATACGAATACAAAATGACTTACTGATGCTTTTCCAATTGACTGATCTCAAGCCCGATTGATTATCATTTAAATGGCAACGATAACATAGCTCTATGAATGGGTTACATAATTATTTTTTTTTCTTCATTTCCTTACAATGGTGAGATTGAAGGTCAATCCATGTTTATTTTACGGCTCTATTCTTGGTAGATTGTTAGAAGCAGGATAGTGGGAGCCCAAATTCACGCCGTATACATGGTATAGCGAACAGTATAGAGAGATTAAGTTTCAGCCTTTATACCACTTCCATTTTTCATAAAATATTGATATTTGGTAAAACGGACATTTCACAGAGCACGTAGAAAATCAATTTGTAAATCAAACAAAATAATGAAAGCTCGATGTCCGAGCTAAAGTATGTTATATGTAGTGATTTTCAAAACTTGATATTTTAGGCTGCATATCATCATATTGAGCAAGATATGAATCTCTTTAATGCGAGCGCGAAGCGCGAGCGAAAATTTTTCTATAGTGACATGAAAGATTAAAAAAATTACTTTCCAAGTCTTCCCCTCAACTTATTTTATTCACTCGTCTTCCTCTTATTTTTCTCTTCTCTCTCCCCTCCTGTTTTTGTTCTTTCCCCCTCTTTTTTGCTCCACCAAGGGGGGGGGGGGGGTGCCCGGGCCCCTCGCCTCCTCCCCTGAATCCGCCTGCATATACATCACCGATCATTAAAATAGAATAGAATGGGCAGTTTTAGAATAAAGAGATTTCAACTTTGCAGACTAACAAATGCAAAATTGATATTTTGGTTCGTATGTATTTTTGCAATTATAAACTTCCAAGTATCGAGATCGGTTACTAAGGGTCTGGTTTTAAGTTGTGTGTATGTTTTTGTTTTTTTTTAATATAACTTCCTCATTAATCAGTTTGATTGAAGAGTTTAGAGAATCTTAACTTGAGTTTTATATACAGATCATAAGGGTTTTTTCCGTAATTTAGATTTTTGCTGTTGTTGTACCCGGATTCTGTTCTGTATTTATCCCTTCGTGATTATAAGTTGTTAAAGAAATGTGAGCAGATTAATTCTAAGTTTACAATTGAAATTCATATATATTCATTTTTCTTACCATGTTAAAATGTTTATGTGTAAACTTGAAACAATTATGTTTTAATGATGTCATGTTATATATATATTTTTTACATGTGATATGAGGAAGATATAAATGTGATTTAAAACAAAAAATCACTGTTTGGAGAGATTCGGAGTCTCCTCTCCTCTTCTTCCTGTCTTTTATTCTTTTAATTTTCTTCACTCTTCATCGTCTGTCATTCTTCTTTTCTCTTCCATAGCTCTCCTTTTCTTAAAAAAATCCTTTCTATAGATCCAGGAGGAATAGAAGAAGAAGTAGATGAATATGAAGATGAAGAAGGAGGAGAAGAAGACCCATAAATGAAAAAAAAAGAAGAAGAAGAAAAGAGAAGAAAATGTGAAAATAAATTGTATAATCATCATACATTTCAAGAGCGCTTCCTGTTGATCTTCATGACATGTGGTATCTAAAAAATCTGCATAAGAATCAAAAGCTGTTCATCGATCTCTGAGTCAAGGGACAATAGTTTAAGCTAACAACCATTATTGAAGAAGATATCCTTTTAGCTAATATCATTAATAATGTCAATATTTGCTGACAAACGAACATTTCTTGTTTTCATATTGTGTCGATTGCAAATTGCTGACAGAACAAAGATTGTAACCCATCAAAACAACCATTCATTTAAACAGAAGAACAAATTGAATATAGGTACGAATACAGTTCTCAGCGCTGAATAATCTACTACGTGAGTTTTATTTATTCAACGCATTTGTGTATCTCTTCTTTTAAATGAACATTCATTTAATCCAAGGCCGTAACGTAATTTAAGATTTGAATGGAGCAACATTTGCTAGCTAAGACATTCCCATAATGTAATTCCTATTTTATATAAGAAAATATCTGAAAGATTTTACTTTTAGCATTAAACTGAATACCGGTCTGAAATATGTCATCAATGGTGATTTTGCGTTTATCCTTCCATTGGTAGGAAAGCGTGAAAAAAAATCGATACTGAAATCTTTAAATCGCACAATATTGCGATTAATAAGTATGATTGAATAGTTCATTGTAATACTAAAATAGATTGAAAGAAACAACGAATCATGAGGTACAAACAATTTTCCTTTACAGTTCGGTAACATCATGATGCAACCAAATGAATGGGCTTAATTTTGGATACAGTATATAGTATACGAGAGAGTAAAGCGAGCTAGCCAAATTCGATAATTTTTACGTTATATATATTATATTTTTGTGCTAAAATCAGTCAAATATTTTACAAGGACATTTGATAAAAATTGTCTGAACCTCCAGTAAAATATGACAAAAGTGTCGGTGCTATGTAACTTTGTTATAAGCCTAATAGAATTTGATCCGTCGGCAACCAAAAGTATTTCAGGTTATTTAAGATCATTTAGAGTAATTATAAAAACGTCAAATTTGTATACAAAATTCGAGATTCTTCTCGCTCGCAATGCTCTTTCGTGAATTCCAAATACAAAATGAAGTCTGGAAACGAACACTTTATGATGTTGTTTATGTCATTTCTGGAACAGGGGGGGGGGGGCTTGTTATTCTACTACTACTACTACTACTACTACTACTACTACTACTACTACTACTACTACTACTACTACTACTACTACTACTACTACTACTACTACTACTACTACTACTACTACTACTACTACTACTACTACTTCTACTACTACTTCTATTTTTACTACTACTACTACTCCTATTTTTACTACTACTACTACTCCTATTTTTACTACTACTACTACTACTACTACCATTAATAATAATAATAATAATAATAATGATAATGATAAATTATAACAATTTGGTGGGGGCATCGTGGTCAAATGGTTATGATTGTCGTCTTCGATTTCCACCCATGGCGTGTTTCCTTCAAGCAAGAAATTTCCCCACAGTGTGATGCACTCAACCCAGGTGAGGTGTATGGGTACCTAGTAGGCACAAATTCTTGGAATGCCAGAGCTCATGTAGACTACACGTCTGTAGCCGGGGTAATAATAGCATGCTTTGTATCCTCGGGCAAAAAGCGCACTAAAAATCCAGCTATATAAATACTAACAATGATGATAATATCTCTTATTTAACCTGGATAGCCGCTTCAGATGTAAGCTGTTCTTCCAGCGGGCCCTGCATATCATATTATGTGTTACCATTCTTCATTCTAATGCTGAGCGCCAATTAGCCCAGTCATTTTAGCCAAAATTTTAACCAAACTTGGAACAAATTGCAACAGATTTTTTTCTATCACAATGCATTTCTGTGAGGTCTCTAGTACAACATACTAAAAGTCCCAAACTTTCCGAATAGGGGAAAGGGATCTAATTTGCATAAATCCAAGATGGCTGCCAATTTAATTGATATGCCTTATCCTTAATATTTTTTGTACAGATAATGGAAAAATCTTGAAATGAATACGCAATTCACTATTATTAAGATGTCATAAATCGATTGCAATCGTTTCCGGGACTGCCCGATTCATATTTTTTGAAAAATGTGAGAAATTATGTCAAATTTTCCATGTTTTCGGTCAAAAAATTGCATGTGCGTTGATATCTTTCTGTTTTATCATTAGCATCAACAACTAATACAAAATATCAGCATTCAACAAGAAAGGGGATATATCAACGAGAAAATTGATATGCTTCATAACAGTATTAATGTTTTAACTTGCTTAGATTAAGCGCAAATACATCCGAATGTATTATGCGATATTGCGACAAAGTGACACCAAAAACAAACCTCCGTGTCCCAGTCTGTCTTTTATATCGACTACAACGCGATCGCTGGCATGCCTTTGAAGATAGTACAATATATTAAATCGTCTAGCCACTCCTTTGTTGGTGTGACTAACACGCGTAAATACAATGACGTATAGCGATACAAAGGTGTATATTACTTAAATTGATGTGTGGACATAGGGCTTTTTCTGCATATTAAAGTAACTTTTATGTTAATGAAATCTCTTAGAAAAAGTTAGAGGATGCATTGCTCTGTATCCTGCATGCAATTACGTTCAAGAACATAACAGCATAGCCCCGCAAGAGCTTGTCAAAGTTACCACCCTTATCCGTAGCTCAACTATTAAAAATATCGTGCTCTTTGGAGCCCCCAATGTGACAAAGCGGTGCTTTGCTACAAAGAAAAACAATTTTATTGTCTTGAAATCACTTGGAGGCAAAAGAGCAGGCTTTTCTCTATCAGTTACATATAAAGAAGTGATGGCACAGCAAGTCCTAACCTTTCAGGGGTCTTCCGAAGTCACGAAACCCCTTTTTGTATTTTGCTCATTTCTTGGAAAATTCGCACAATTTTTAGCCCCATTGAGGCAAAAGGCGTTTCCCCTTTGCAGTAAACCGATTTAATTGTTTTGTAAGCACTTGGGGATGACAAAATAGATTTTCTTTTATCAGATAAATCTGGCACAGCAATTAAAGTCTATTCCCTACCTTTTGCTAAAGTCAATCACCCCTTTTCCATATTTTGCCAATTTATGAAAAAATCTATAAATCCGGAGCCCTCATTGAGGCAAAAAGATGTTTCTGCTACAGTGTAAGCCACTTTTATTGTTTTAAAACCACTTGGAAACAAAAAAGTAGCATTTCTTCTATGTGCTACGTATAAAGAAGTGCTGGCACATCAAAGCCTGCATCCTTTAAGGGGCTGCTGAAATCACCCCACCCTTTTGCGTATTTTGCCCATTTCTTGTAAAACTTTGGAGCCCCATTAAGGTAAAAGGCGTTTCCCCCTTTGCCGTAGACCACTTTTATTCTTTGGAACCACCTGGAGATAACAAAATTAGATTTTCCTCCATCAGCTACATACAAAGAAGTGCTGGCACAGCAAACCCAACCTCTCAGGGGTTTGCCAAACTCATCCATCCCTTTTCCATATTTTGCCTATTTATGGAATAATCTATCGATTCGGAGCCCTCATTGATGCAAAAAAATTGTATATATATGTATATATAGCAAACCACTTTCATTGTTTCGTAACCACTTGGAGATAAAATCCTTTATCAGCTACATATAAAGAAGTGCTGGCTCAGCAAAGCCTACCCCCTCAGAGGTTCCCTAAGTCTCCCCACCATTTTTGCCTATTTTCCCCTCCTTATTTTATTTATAATTTATGGGAAAATCTGCCAATTTTGAGCCCCTATTGGGGCAAAACGTTGTTTCTGCTCTATAGCAAATTTCTTTCATTGTTTTGTAACCACTTGGAGATAAAAAAAGTAGATTTTCCTCTATCAACTACAATAAAGAAGTGTTGGCTCAGCAAAGTCTACCCCCCTTAGAGGTTCCGAAGTCTCTCCACCCTTTTGTGCTTATTTTTCCTCTTTCTTAAAACAAAATTGCAGTGTTTGCCCCCCCCCCCTATTCAGGCAAAAGGCATTTCTGCTATATGGTCACTTTTATTATTTCAAACTTAAAGATGAGTAGGTTTAGTTTATCAGCACATCGACCCTTCCATCTTCAGGGACTCCAAATTGACAGATTTCCCCATAAATTGGCAAAGTACGGCGCATCGACCCCTTCCCTCTTCAGGGGCTCAAAAGTGACAGATTTTCCCATAAATTTGCAAAATACGGAAAAAGTGTGACTTCGGTATATAGTTTAATAGTAGTATGATAGGATGTGGCAGGTCTAATAGCTACATCTTATTTTTCTCTTGAACAAGCAAGCAGTAAATGTCATTATTTTGGTGTGCAATGTCACGTGACTAGCATATGATAGTTTCCGTGCCTAGATACTTTCATGTTAAACAATTGATAGAGTCCAAACAGAATCGAATTTATGCATTTAATGTTAATGGTAACAATGTTCTTGTAGTATAGATTTTTGCTTACTGATATTTATGATATAGCGATAGTTTGAGGAAGTCGATGTTTATAGTATATCGAGGCCGGAATTGATATGATTTGTAATCGGGTCTGAGTACATACTATACACTAGCGTCGTCTGCTACGTAAACTTCATGAGCGAATATGGCCAAAATTAACCATTATGTTTATGCAAATTAGAACACTTTCCCCTATTCGGATTTTCTGGGACTTTTAGTATGGTCTTCTATGGACATCAAAGAAATGTTCTGCATTGGAATAAATTCTGTTGCAATTTGTTCCAAGTGAAAATTTAAATGACTGGACTAAATAGCAAGAAGGCAGGGGTTCCAATTGGAAAAAAATCAGCATGCGAGTCTAATTCTCTAAAAGTACATGGCAGATGGCGCTCTCGCTATTTCGAGCCACAGAGATAATGGTATCACAGGCCTAAATAATTTCCAGCGACTTGTGCGTTAAAGGTAAATGCTAGTTTTGGTAACGATATCAAAATGAGTTCGTACAGAATCGAATTTGTATAAATAAAACGCATGTGCCAAAGAATTCTGGAAGAAATAGTGTAATTGCTGAGAAATCAGCAAATAAGCACAGGAATCGGGTAGGGCGTCGGGCCCGACGCCCTAAGCAATAATTATACATTGTCCCACGTGCGCTTATCTGTGTTGGGGATCTTCGGTGTGAACATTTTTCAGCGTAGATTTCAAGATTTCACAAAGTTCAGTTAATGTAACTGTACCAGATCTAGATCCTCGATGATATACTGACAATTAAGCCTTGTTTTACAGACTTTCTCATGAAATCAGTGTTTACTGCAACTACTGGAATTTCTCTTTAAAGTGGCACTTTAAAAAAAATCATAAAAAATACGAAGGAAATATTCGAGGTTGAATGTTTACTACCAGTGGATAGGATATATGTCTGACATTCCATATCTGACCAGAAAAGGGTAACTCGACCGGCTCATTTTAAAAATAAATCGGCACTTATGAAGACTACACCTGAGAAGATCAAATTCATCACTTGAGAGAGTAAAATGGCCCTAATTCTTCCGCCAGTAAAAAAATGTTCCAAAATGGTGATATATCTTTCAAATTTGGAAAAAGCAAGTTCAGTAGGTACCCTCCCTATAGAATCAGTGTGAGATCGTCACTCATATTCATTCATTTTTGACAATCAGCAATATCAAATTTAAATATTGAGAATGGGTTGGCTCGAATGAATATCTTATGCATGGTCAGTTGTAATTAGGCCCATGAAACCTAATATCTTAATTATTGTATATACGTATGCTTCCAAAGTTTCGAACAGATGAGAGAAAACAGTATCTTGACATCCTCTTTTCTTCTGAGCAAATAAAAGAGCGCCGAAACAAACAAAGCTGATCGAGTTATGTCACTTCGAAAATAAATCGAAATTAGAAACTGATATTGCGCCTTGACTGTTTCGGATTGATTCTTCATCGGTCGACTGAAAAGCAAGTTGAAATATTACATTCATATACACTTATGATTCATAATATCAAAGCAAAACATACATGGTAGTAGAAGTAGAAGTAGTAGTAGCAGCAGCAGCAGCAGCGATAGTAGTAGTAGCAGTGGTGGTGGTGGTAGTGTAGTAGAAGTAGTAGTAGTAGCAGCAGCAGCAGCAGAAGTAGTCATGGTAGTAGCAGTGGTGGTGGTGGTGGTAAGAGTGTAGTAGTAGTAGTAGTATTAATAGTAGTAGTAGTAGTAGTAGTAGTAGGGGGACATCCCGATAGACCGCGGGTCCGATAGACCGCGGGTCCGATAGTCCGCGGGTCCGATAGACCGCGGGTCCGTTAGACCGCGGGTCCGATAGACCGCGGGTCCGATAGTCCGCAGAAAGTGTAAAATTATGATCAGATATATCAAATGTCATCGATAGGTCCAAAGGTGAAATGATACAAGACCATGGGGTTCTATCAGGTGCGGATCCATGGGGGGCGAGGAGGAACTGTCTCACCCACCCCCCCCCCCCCCAGCTCAAAAAAGAGGGGGAGAGGGGAAAAGGAGAGAATAAAAAGAGAGAGGAAGATGGGAAAAGAAGATAATAGAAAAGAGAGTAAGAGGTGGAAAGGAAAGACAAAGAAAATGGGAAAAGAACAGGGGGAAAGAATAGAAAAAAAAGAGAGGAGGGACAAGGAAGAGAAGAAAAGAAAGGAGAAAGGAAAAGGAGGAAAAAGAAGAAGAAAAAAAAGAGGAAGGAAGAGAAGAATATTTAAATAGAGAGGAAGACTGGAAGAAAGATAAGAAAAAAGAGAGATAGAGGAAGAGGGGAAAAGAAGAGAATAAAGAGAGAGAGAGTGGATGGGGGAGGGAGAGAAGAAAAAGGGGAAAAGAAAGAAAAAGCAAGAGGGATAAGTAATGGGGGAAAGAGAAAAAAAGAGGAAGAGGGAAAAGAAAGAAAAGCAAGGAAAAGGGGGAAAAGAAGAAGAAAAAATAGGAAGAGACTAATATTAAAAAGAGAGAAAGATGGGAAGAAAAATAAGAAAAAATTTAATTTTTAGCTTGCATATGGCTTATGAGATTATAACACATTTATAATGCTTATAAAGTAAATCTAGGAAATGACTGTTAGGACATGGGTGTTTGCCCCCCCCCCTCCCAACAAAAAAAGAGAATCAAGGCTAAGAAAAAATAGAGAGAAAAGGAAAGGGATTAGGATGAAATATACTATTATTTTTCAAACATTATGTCAAAATCTATACTATCACAACCTTGTATTTTTGTAATAAAAGTGACAACATATTTGCTTGCTCGCTTCGCTCACTGCCAACTTCTTATTAATTTCATGCGATACGCCATATCGAGCCCCCTCGAAATTGTTGGCTCATTACGGCACTTGGACAAATCAACTCTGAGCGGCCGATCGGGGAAAATATGGGTGAAAAAATGGCCCCTCCCCCTATTGGCGGAAGCTGGGTCCGCCCCTGACTTAGGCTTTCAAGATAAAATACAGGAAATTTCTATTTAAAAAAATCAGATCGTGCTTTGCGTTCTCATTATTTATTTAGGCCTTGTGAAATACCTCAATGTGTTTTTCAAGAATAAAATCTCAGATTTTCTTTAACGTCTACCCCCCATTTCATTTATTTTTTTTATCTTGGTGCCCTTGCTCCCCCCCCCTGCACCCATGCTGAATGAATACGCCACTGATGAGGATAATAAGTCAAGATTGCATATTTCCTAGAGGTTATCATTAATAATATTGAAGGGTATACTAAAACAACAGTACATGTCCCACCTACTCAAAATAATAGAGGGGACACAATATGAAATGTCCCCCTACTATTTTGGTCTTTTATAATCATAGAAATACATCATTCTAAATCGAAATAAAACATTTTGGGACGAGATGACCTTACTTTGGGACGAGATGACCTTACTTTTTTCTTCCAATATTGAATTTTGTTCATGCTATTGTTTATTTAAATTGAATCAATCTATTTTGTACTTATTTGTATCATTTTGAAGAATGAAAATAAATTTGAATTGAATTGAATTGAATTGAATGATAACCTTTTTTTTGCTTGTCATATTTTTCCCGCCTCTTGTCCCCATAGGCGGATCCAGGGGGCCGAGCTCCCCCCCCCCCCCTCTCTTGGCGGAGCAAAAAAAAGGAAAGAAAGAAGGAAAAAGAGGAAAAAGAGAGGAGAAAAGGAAGAGAAGGACGACGAAGGCATAAAATAAGATAAGAGGAAGACTTAGGTGATCTACATATCTTGTTCAATATGGAGTTTGAATATCAAGTTTGGAAGTCAATATACCACACATATTTCACCTAGGAAATCGAACTTTCATTATTTTGTGTAATTTACAAATTGGTTTTTAAAAAGTGCTCTGTAAAAATGTCAATTTTATTGTTTGAATGTTAACATTTGCCGCTTGCGCTACGCGCTCGCAAATTTTGATTTATCAAGTACCTATATTTTCGTGTATTCCATAAACTTTTCAAAATATCCTTTTTCTGGTCTGATTGTTAAGACGCATCAGCTAGCGCGCTGCACGCTCGCATTTTGATTGGCGAGTTATATAAATGTTTCAATATTGTTTATACAACAAACTACTTAAAATCCCCTTTTCATGACAGTTTATCAAAAATTATAGCTCGCGACTTGCGCTTGCATTAGTGGTTGAAAATATATTAACTGATGCATCCTATTCATAATCACATTAGTGAAATGTCCAGTTTTTATGCCATGATATCATCAGATTTCGCGCCCTCATTAGGCATTAATAAATATGATATCAATTTAATAATTAAACTGTCCCTTTGTTTCATCTCGCGCTTAGCAAGATGAATAGGGAGATAGTCATCATTTTCATATGATGGCATGTCGTAAGGATGTCCCGTCCTATGTCAAAACTCAAAGTAATAATAATATCAGCTCTTTTTTAAGTGAGATCCATATCCACCATACAATTTTTCTACAAAGTGCTAGAAATATAAAGCTGAAATTTACTCTTTTTTCAGATCGGACTATGAAAGTTTCATGATTTTCATGATTAAAGTTGTATTTAGAATGCCTAGATTCTAGGTCTAAATATGAAACACGCTCGCGTATGTTTATTCAGATACCCAACTTGTTCTCTAATTTAAATCATTATCCAGTTTCAGATCACAATATCAAAAGTTTTCTGCTCGCGCTTTGTGCTCGCATTATTAATGTAGGAAGACCCCATATTACTCATCCTTTTGATGATTTACAAAACATGAACAGAGTGGCCCACTTTTAGGTCTAAATCTCGATTTTTTTTCTGCTCGCACTTCGCGCTCGCATCAATCGTTAAATTACATAGCTATCCTGTTCACGATTACAAAAACTGATTGAAATTTTCCATTCTTTCTTTAAAAAAGTTCAAAAATGTTCAGCTCACACTTCGCGCTCGCATTTTTTTGACTGTTGAAATATGTGACGCCTTCATGGCTAAGTGCAAGCAGTCCTGATCAGGTACCAGTTCAAAACGTGTATTTTTTGTTCGCGCTTTGCGCTCGCATTATTAATACTCATATTTTTAGGATTTACAAATCATGAATAGAGTGTCTCGTTCAGTAAATATTATAGGACTAAATCTAGAAATTTTCCGCTCGCGCTTCGCGCTTGCTTTAATTGTTTACTCATATACCTATTCTGCTTGAGTTAAAAAAAGTGCTTAGAATTTCCTTTCTTTGGGTGTCGATTCAGCTCGCGCTTCGCGCTCGCATTATTTGATTGTTAAATGCTTCTTTAACAGGTATCTTTTTCATCAGTTCATTTCCCCTCGCGCTTTGCGTTCGCAGTAATTATTAAGTTGCTTACATGTCTTTTTCAGGATTACAAACATTGCCCAGAATCAGTTCAAATTTTTGGAAAAAATACATAAAATTTCCCCCCAAATTAGCTCGCGCTTCGCGCTCGCATCATATAAATGAGGATTATGATATTATGTATTAATTTATAAGAATAAAGCCAAGAAGTGACTAATGAGGACTAACCCTTCAAAGAAACAAACAAAAATTATCTTTGAGCTGCCGATCGGGGAAAATATGGCTGAAACAAATTTCCGCCCCACCCCCCCCCCCCCATTGGCGAAGGCTGGAACAGCCCCTGTGTCCCCCCTACCTTTTGGTATTTATGTATTCATGGATTTTTTTTCAAGAACACATTAAAAACAGGTCTTTATTTTTTTTAATGTGATTATAAAATAATTTAAGTTAGCCTGGCCGGGAGGGAGTGGGCGCCATTTTTCGAAAAGTACACATGGGCGCCAAACATCAGGTGAAATTTGCTCCCCTCCCTCCCCACGAAATCCTGGATCCGCGCCTGGGTTCTATGAAAATAACCCAATTGGGGCAATCACCCCCTGACAACTACTTCAAGGAAAATATTATCCCCATATTTTTTACCGCCGGGGACTGTTACCCCCCCCGGAAATTTACTCTCCAGACAATTACCCCAGATAATTATGAAAATTATAATTGTGAAAATGCCTTAACGTGACGACATGGCGTGGTACTTTATCTTACCATGTCTTAATTAGTCATTGGAGGCCGAAGGCAAAACATTTAGGGGGATCCACCTGAAATTTTGGGATGGACACAGGTAAAAAATTGACAAGCAAATCAACCAAAATTTTAGGAGGGACCACCAAAATATTTTGACAAGGAAAAAAAAGAAGGTTATCAACCAAAATTAGGGGGGGACAAAAATATTTTAGGGTGGTCTACCTCAATTTAGGTGGGGGGGGGGGGACGTAGAAAAGAAATTGACGACCAAAAAAGGTTCTCAACTAAAAATTCTTTAGGGACCGTCCTCCCACCTCAAATTTAGGGGGAACCCCCGCTTCCGCCGCCTAAGTTATTTATTTATAAGCTTATTATTTCGACATAGCGATATATTCTATCTTGTCAAGTCGATATGTCCACATGGCGAGATATGAAGTGTACAAGTCCCGGCAAGAATCCCGATATATCGCCTTGTTGACATGTAACATATTTAAGTCGACTTGGCAAGATACAATATCTCGCCATGTTGACATATAACTTTTTAGAAGTGGACTGACTTGGCAGGATAACGCATCTCGCCATGCGGACATAATAGGCTTATTTATTCGACATGGCAAGATAAAGTATCTCGCCATGTCGTCAAGTCGATGGCATTTTAGAGGCTCCGTATGGCGTCTAGAGGGCATATTTCGGGGGGGGGGGGGTAACAGTCCCCGACGATAAAAAATATGGGGATATTTTCCTTGAAGTAAATGTCAGGGGGCGATTGTCCTGTGGGTCATCGTTATAGAACCCCATGGACTCGTATCAATGACCTTTTGACCTCTTGATGACATGGATTTCACTATATTGTCCTGATCATAATTTTACACACACCGCGGACTATCGGACCCGCGGTCTATCGGGCCCGCGGTCTAACGGACCCGCGGTCTATCGGACCCGCGGTCTAACGGACCCGCGGTCTATCGGGCTGTAACCAGTAGTAGTAGTGGATTAGATTTCATATATTTCCGTTTAACATAATACAAATACAATCAACGTATAGCAATACATAGTCAAAATATCACAAACAGTTCAATATGAGTAGTAGTAGCAGCAAAAGTAGTCATGGCAGTAGCAGTGGTGGTGGTAAGAGAGTAGTAATAGTGGTAGTCGTAGTGGAATAGAACGAGATTATTTATCTCATCAAGTCGACATAGTTGCGAGATCTCGCAAGTTGACATATGAAAAGTTGCATGTCAGCATGGTGAGAAACGTTATCTCGCCAAGGGCAAGGCACAAAAATTGTACGTGAACATGTTTAAAAAGTACATGTAGGAGGACAAGTAAGTCTTTTCTTTTGTCCTCGTTTGTATATTTTAACGTCTTTATGTATCATAGTGGGGAGAATACACATTCTCTTCATTTCTAAAAAAAAAACTATATAAAACAACCCAACAATTCTCAGACGTTATTTTGAGTCTCCCCTGTAGTCCAGTCATTTAAATTTTCACTTGGAACAAATTGCAACAGAATTTATTCCAATGCAGAACATTTCTTTGATGTCCATAGAAGACCATACTAAAAGTCCCAGAAAATCCGAATAGGGGAAAGTGTTCTAATTTGCATAAACATAATGGTTAATTTTGGCCATATTCGCTCATGAAGTTTACGTAGCAGACGACGCTAGTGTATAGTATGTACTCAGACCCGATTACAAATCATATCAATTCCGGCCTCGATATACTATAAACATCGACTTCCTCAAACTATCGCTATATCATAAATATCAGTAAGCAAAAATCTATACTACAAGAACATTGTTACCATTAACATTAAATGCATAAATTCGATTCTGTTTGGACTCTATCAATTGTTTAACATGAAAGTATCTAGGCACGGAAACTATCATATGCTAGTCACGTGACATTGCACACCAAAATAATGACATTTACTGCTTGCTTGTTCAAGAGAAAAATAAGATGTAGCTATTAGACCTGCCACATCCTATCATACTACTATTAAACTATATACCGAAGTCACACTTTTTCCGTATTTTGCAAATTTATGGGAAAATCTGTCACTTTTGAGCCCCTGAAGAGGGAAGGGGTCGATGCGCCGTACTTTGCCAATTTATGGGGAAATCTGTCAATTTGGAGTCCCTGAAGATGGAAGGGTCGATGTGCTGATAAACTAAACCTACTCATCTTTAAGTTTGAAATAATAAAAGTGACCATATAGCAGAAATGCCTTTTGCCTGAATAGGGGGGGGGGGGGGGCAAACACTGCAATTTTGTTTTAAGAAAGAGGAAAAATAAGCACAAAAGGGTGGAGAGACTTCGGAACCTCTAAGGGGGGTAGACTTTGCTGAGCCAACACTTCTTTATTGTAGTTGATAGAGGAAAATCTACTTTTTTTATCTCCAAGTGGTTACAAAACAATGAAAGAAATTTGCTATAGAGCAGAAACAACGTTTTGCCCCAATAGGGGCTCCAAATTGGCAGATTTTCCCATAAATTATAAATAAAATAAGGAGGGGAAAATAGGCAAAAATGGTGGGGAGACTTAGGGAACCTCTGAGGGGGTAGGCTTTGCTGAGCCAGCACTTCTTTATATGTAGCTGATAAAGGATTTTATCTCCAAGTGGTTACGAAACAATGAAAGTGGTTTGCTATATATACATATATATACAATTTTTTTGCATCAATGAGGGCTCCGAATCGATAGATTATTCCATAAATAGGCAAAATATGGAAAAGGGATGGATGAGTTTGGCAAACCCCTGAGAGGTTGGGTTTGCTGTGCCAGCACTTCTTTGTATGTAGCTGATGGAGGAAAATCTAATTTTGTTATCTCCAGGTGGTTCCAAAGAATAAAAGTGGTCTACGGCAAAGGGGGGAAACGCCTTTTACCTTAATGGGGCTCCAAAGTTTTACAAGAAATGGGCAAAATACGCAAAAGGGGTGGGGTGATTTCAGCAGCCCCTTAAAGGATGCAGGCTTTGATGTGCCAGCACTTCTTTATACGTAGCACATAGAAGAAATGCTACTTTTTTGTTTCCAAGTGGTTTTAAAACAATAAAAGTGGCTTACACTGTAGCAGAAACATCTTTTTGCCTCAATGAGGGCTCCGGATTTATAGATTTTTTCATAAATTGGCAAAATATGGAAAAGGGGTGATTGACTTTAGCAAAAGGTAGGGAATAGACTTTAATTGCTGTGCCAGATTTATCTGATAAAAGAAAATCTATTTTGTCATCCCCAAGTGCTTACAAAACAATTAAATCGGTTTACTGCAAAGGGGAAACGCCTTTTGCCTCAATGGGGCTAAAAATTGTGCGAATTTTCCAAGAAATGAGCAAAATACAAAAAGGGGTTTCGTGACTTCGGAAGACCCCTGAAAGGTTAGGACTTGCTGTGCCATCACTTCTTTATATGTAACTGATAGAGAAAAGCCTGCTCTTTTGCCTCCAAGTGATTTCAAGACAATAAAATTGTTTTTCTTTGTAGCAAAGCACCGCTTTGTCACATTGGGGGCTCCAAAGAGCACGATATTTTTAATAGTTGAGCTACGGATAAGGGTGGTAACTTTGACAAGCTCTTGCGGGGCTATGCTGTTATGTTCTTGAACGTAATTGCATGCAGGATACAGAGCAATGCATCCTCTAACTTTTTCTAAGAGATTTCATTAACATAAAAGTTACTTTAATATGCAGAAAAAGCCCTATGTCCACACATCAATTTAAGTAATATACACCTTTGTATCGCTATACGTCATTGTATTTACGCGTGTTAGTCACACCAACAAAGGAGTGGCTAGACGATTTAATATATTGTACTATCTTCAAAGGCATGCCAGCGATCGCGTTGTAGTCGATATAAAAGACAGACTGGGACACGGAGGTTTGTTTTTGGTGTCACTTTGTCGCAATATCGCATAATACATTCGGATGTATTTGCGCTTAATCTAAGCAAGTTAAAACATTAATACTGTTATGAAGCATATCAATTTTCTCGTTGATATATCCCCTTTCTTGTTGAATGCTGATATTTTGTATTAGTTGTTGATGCTAATGATAAAACAGAAAGATATCAACGCACATGCAATTTTTTGACCGAAAACATGGAAATTTTGACATAATTTCTCACATTTTTCAAAAAATATGAATCGGGCAGTCCCGGAAACGATTGCAATCGATTTATGACATCTTAATAATAGTGAATTGCGTATTCATTTCAAGATTTTTCCATTATCTGTACAAAAAATATTAAGGATAAGGCATATCAATTAAATTGGCAGCCATCTTGGATTTATGCAAATTAGATCCCTTTCCCCTATTCGGAAAGTTTGGGACTTTTAGTATGTTGTACTAGAGACCTCACAGAAATGCATTGTGATAGAAAAAAATCTGTTGCAATTTGTTCCAAGTTTGGTTAAAATTTTGGCTAAAATGACTGGGCTACTGGTGAAAGTATCATTATTTAATCAGTTTACTTTATTTAGTGAGGGTTTTTTTATTCAGACGGTGAGAGAATACCAGGTGCAAAACTAGTCGGCCTTTGGGCGGTAGAAGCGGTAAAAGGAAATTGTTTATCGATCTCAAAGACGGGGACAAGATTCTGGATGTCACTTGCCTTTATCCCATTATAAGTAAGAAATGAGATGTGAGATTTGATGCCTTCAGTTACACGAAATTTATTACTTTGTTACAATAGATACCCAACTCCAAATATACCCCTACAACGACCCATTCTTAACATGAATAAATAAATATATAAATAATTAAAAAGTTAATATATAGATAAATAAAGTAGATCTGTATTTCGTTCACGACTGTAGTAGAATATAATGGTAACTGCTTTGTCGGACACTCATAATATTAATGATAATAATTGATCATTAATTTTATATTTTGCAATTTCTATATGTATATACTAAACTTCGCATTACAATACTTCATGAAAAATCCATCAAAATCCAAATTTTATTGTTTGAAACAGACATGAAATGAAATGAAATATTCCGAAAATTTGCTTTACCCAATTGATCGTGGGCCCCGGCAGTCGCTATGCGGCGTCAGATCGACGAGGCTATATCCCTTTAATCGTTGAACGCCAAACAGGCTAGCAGCAACTCCCATCTTTTTACGTCTTTTGGTCTGACGGGGTTTGAACTCCCGACCAACTGAGCCAACACACCAAAGGTGAAATAGTTAACAAGATAAGAAAACAAAAATTATAACAAAAGTTGTAATTACGTGAAAAGGGAAGCCTAATATCTCTACACATAATATAACAAAAAAATGACTTATTCATTCAAACTGTCTTGAAAAAAGTAGGTATTTAGTTTAGTTTTGAACAAGTTCACAGATAAATGCGTTTCAATTCCGGAGTTTGGGGGCAGCACTAACAAAGGCACGATCAACTCATTAAAAAGGTGGGTGACTAAGGAGAATTTTGTCCAATTCCCAATTCCCTGGTAGTAGTGGGTGGGTGATTTCATGGCTAGGAGTGAGATAGGTGGGAGCCATGCTTTATCTGAAATGTGAACAGCAGTATTTTGAATTTAATTCGCTGATGTACTGGAAGCCAGTGTTGATCACGAAGTGGGGGTGTTACATGGGAGAATTTGAGGTGAATGCCTGGTGACAGACGAGTCTGGCGCATGCAATTTGTCCACGTTGTTCAGGGAGAAATAATACTTTGTTTCAAGGGACAACAGGGAGAAAATGGGAATATTTCATATTTCATATAATAAAATACAAAGAAAATAGTGAGTGAGTGATGTCATCAGTCCCCTCATTTGCATACCGACCAGGAAGTGAATACAACTGTTTTGTGAAATTAAACGAATCTTTGAAATGCCATAAATCTCTTATTTCACATCCAATTTCGATAAAAAAAATCAGTGTTATGCTCGTTGGATTTTTCTCATTTTATTCCAGTCAACCTTTTGTTGGGGTAGACATGTCCTTTAAGTTCCAATTCAATGCTGAACATCCATCTTAGAAGATCTTGTAGACAATGTTCAAGGGCCAAAATACAGAACTGTTCTTGTTTCCTGACTAGGCTGAAGGAAGTGTATAATAATGATAATTGATTGTCATTTATAGCAGTGACAATATACGTTACGAGAGTATGCTTTAATGGCTGAGAAAAGCCTGCTAGCATAGAAAGAAAAGAGGAAGGGTACGAGCCTGGAACCTTGAGGCATGCCCCATCTAATGTCAAATTTCTCATAATATAATTATAATATATCTCACCGATTCATATTTGTTGCTGCCTATCGCAAAGGTAGAACTGCAACCAAGACAAAACAGAATCTGATATCCCAAAATCAAATTCTAATATCTAAGCGAGTATACTATGGTCAACCGTGTCGAACGCGGCACTTCGGTCTAAGAGTACGAGGAAGATCACTTTCTGTTTGGTTCATATAGCCATTAGTAAATCATCCTTAACTTTTATTAGGGTTGTATGTACTGTGATATTTCGTATAAGTCGATTGAGTCAGTAAGGGGAACAGATTGTTACAATAATATTGAGGTGTTCCTGAATCTGAGCAGTGGCTGCCCCTTCAACCAACTTTGACACAGAATGAAGATTACATATAGGCCTGACATTTGACTTTCGTTACGTAATACACGGTTTCAGAATAAAGGTTTGTAAAATGTTCATTAATATTTGAACCAATCCTACGAATTTAGTTTGAAAGTTGTCAGGATTATAATTATATTACTTTATTGGTTATGGTTGATACATATCAACCATAATCCGCATCTACAATGTAGGCCTATTTAATTTTCTTCCTGTACTTTTTTTTTATATCTCAATGTTCTGTTTGAGCTATGAGCATTGCTTTTGATGGATATGAAAACATAGAAATAGAATCATCATTACCATTATTTCTGTGTCGTATCCTTTTTATCGTGAATTTATTCCTCCTTCGATTTAGTCATTACCAATATCTTCATCATGACCATCGTCATCTCCATGGCCTTCATCATCATCATCATCATCATCATCATCATCATCATCATCATCATCATCATCAACATCATCATCATATCACCGTCACCCTCAGCTATTTGAAAGAATATGCCAATTCTGCTTTTTAAATGTTATAAATGTATTAATTCAATTAGTATAAGTTTGGGATTGTCATTTTTTTCAAACAATCTGCTTATGATGACAATCCTTCTCCTGCAAATTGTGATCATCATATAGTTAATCTTTTTGTCTGGAATTATCTTTTTAGTACTCTTTATTTACAATTTATGCCAAAAATGCTAACATATTATGTTTATTATGTTATGAAAAATGTATTATACGAATGTTATGGATGCAGAAGAAAACAATAAATCCAAATCAAATCAAATTATCGCCACCACCACAACGACATGTACCTGACCACGGATGATTATCTATTGTTCTGGGGGTGCTGCTGTGACAATGCTTAGCACCCCCAGAAACAATAGACTAATCCTACGTGTATTGGTCCCTGCACAATGACCACCTCAATTCAATTCTTTAGTCCATTTCCATTCAAAATTCAAAATAATACAAAGTAATATAAAGTAATACAAATCAAGTACAATTTTGCGTACGAGCATTCTTACTTCATAAAACAAAAAAAAAACAGTATAATATTGAGCATAAATGGGAAAGAAGGGGGTCCACTAAAAAGCAAAGCTTGTAAATTGTGGATCCCCCTTGGAAATGAAGAAAATATAATCGACTTATTCGTATATGCGTTTATATACAGGAAAGAATGATCATAGTGGTCCATGTAAATTATCAGTGTATTAAAATATGTAATGTAACTTTCAAATACAAATGTAATATTAGGTTGTTTTTTTTTATTTGTTAAATCATGTTCCTTAAGTCTAAGATTATGTTATATATATCTATTATGTTTTGCAGTATTTTCGACCTTATCATGTTATATTTATCATTCTTATGTTGTGAAACGGAAATCAATAAAATCAAAATCAAAATCAAATCAAAATCGTACCGTTATAATAGTATCATTACTATTATCAATTACATCTGCAACAACAACAACTACTACTACGTCGTCTACTACTACTACTACTACTACTACTACTACTACTACTACTATCACCACCACCACCACCACTGCTACTACTACTACACTACTATCACCACCACCACATCACCACTACTGCAACAACAACAACTACTACTACTACTACTATACTACTACTACTGCCACTACTACTACCACCACCATCACCACCACCACTACTACTACTACTACTACTAGTACTACTACAGCAACTACTACTACTACTGTTACTGCTCTGATGATTTTATCATTAATTTTACTACCACTATCAATAATAACAATAATGATAATTATGAAATGTATGATAAAATGACGATATTAACAACATCAACAACAAAAATGATGATTATAATATGAATTATGATGATATTTATAATAATAATTGTCATTTCGACAATTAATTAATGCTTTCGTTGGTTAAGTCTTTCTCATGAGTGTCATAACTATAATTTTCATATGATGAGAACACATTGACTATGTTTTCAATCTTCTTCCTTCAAGCGAAATACATGTATCTTGTAAGAGTGCCGTTTTCTTTCTTGTCACGTCTTCATCGAGCAGACACCCTTCATTTTTATCAATGCAAAGTGGAGTGTTTGACAACCAACACTCTCCCCATGTTTGCCTTTTCGCGAAAAGCCCGAATTTGGGAAACTAAAGAATCCTTTAAAAGGAACTTGTCTAAGAATCTTTAATTCTTATAATGGGCACTCAAGGCTCTCGAGATTCAGCGTAAAAAAAATGCATGGAAACGAAAGATGTTTTAAGATGGAACTCTGCAATGGAATGGCGTAAAAAAAAGCCATTTGTATCGTTTACCCTTTTACGAATATCTCTTGCTCCTTTAGCGCATTTGCACTATTAGTTGTTGACGTCATTGCAGTCAATTAAAAGCCCATTGTTGACAACGATGATAATTCCTTCCATCAGTCACTATGCCTATTATTATTATTATTATCATACAATGTATTAAAAAAGATGCTCATTGTCATTTCATACTATATTTGCCCAATGACTCGTTTAAATTTATGTATTACCTCAGGATATATCCATGTTCTTATCATCTAAGTTCAAATTCTAGAATCTAGACAATTCCCGATCCTATTCCAATACTGATGTTTTTTTTAAATCTTATATTGTATATCATTTTTTTTATTGCTTAAGTTTAAAATAGGTGTTCGTGCAATTGTATAATATATGTCTTTTTACCGGGATGAAATAAATGAAATGAATTTAATTGAATTTACTTAGAACTAAATTCTGCAATTAAGCTTTTGGCTGCATATATGTTTTTGTTAAAAACATAGTAATTCTTATCATTTACGTTACGATTACCATTACCGTAACCATTACTACATGCTACAATTATCATTACAATTAATGTTTACTACTTCATGACTATTACAATTACCAATAATGTCATGCAAATACCATTTAAAATTAATCATTACCATCACTATTATCGTTACCACATCACTACCATTACCATGACCATTACCGTCACTATTATCATCACTACCGTTACCATGACCATTACTGTCACCCTTGTCACACCACACCACTACCATTACCATGACCATTACTGTCACTATTATAATTACCGCAACCCTACCATGACCATGACCATTACCGTCACTATTATCATTACCACACCACTACCCTTACCATGACCATTACCGTCACTTTTATCATTACCACTACCGTTACCATGACCATTACCGTCACTTTTATCATTACCACGTCACTACCGTTACCATGACCATTACCGTCACTTTTATCATTACCACATCACTACCGTTACCATGACCATTACCGTCACTTTTATCATTACCACGTCACTACCGTTACCATGACCATTACCATCACTATTATCATCACCGCAACGGTGACCATTACCGTCACAATTATCATTACCACAACACTTCCGTTACCATGACCATTACCATCACTATTATCATTACCACAACACTATCGATAACATGACCATTACCGTCACTATTATCATCACCACAACGGTGACCATTACCGTCACAATTATCATTACCACAACACTTCCGTTACCATGACCATTACCATCACTATTATCATTACCAAAACACTACCGTTACCATGACCATTACCTCACTATTATCATTACCAAACCATGACCATTACCGTCACCATTATCATTACTACTCTACCGGCGTCACCATAGCCATTACCGTCAATATTATTATTACCACACTATGATAATTACCATGACCATTACTGTCACTATTAACATTACCACACCACTACCGTTACCATGACCATTACCATCACTTATATCATTACCACCCCACTATTGTTACCAGGACCATTACCTTTATCATCAAAACAGATTCAACATGTTATCTTTTTGTGGATAAAATACAACCATCAGGAGAGAGGTTGTATCATGTATATTGATAAATATTATAGGATGCCAGTAAATATATAATCACGTGTCTTCTAACAAGTACATTATTTCTATAAGAGATGACGCGTCTCCATATGAAAACGACCTTTAACTAGACTTCATCTCTGTCTCGTACCTCTAAGACCGAAAACAAAGAAGACCAACCTCCGGTATATTCCTTGGGATGCAATCCCGTGATGAACTGGTGATGAGATCCTAAGCTGTCCTTACAAAAACAAACGCGTCAAGAAATAGCCTAGATGCCATTATCATAACGCGATGAAAGAATAGAGGACTAGTTTGGATGTAAGGGAATAGGTCTGATGCCCATTAAGATTATACCCCTTCAGACGTATTTGGAAGGTGCAGGGTTAATGAAGGGTGCACATGGCGTGGGGTGTTCATAAAACAAATACTGAAAACCAAGGAACAAGACCAAAGACGGTAGACGAAAGGCCAATTAAGACCAAAGATTACTAATATTCAATTCGACATATATAAAAAATGAAGGAGAACATTCAATCCATTCCTGATTAAGTTATTCAGTCAAATAACATGATCATCAGATTTTAAGAAAACTGTCCCTTTTAACGTCGTCGGTCTTCTTTATGTGTTTATTGTATGGAGAACGGAGACTGAAGATCAGATATGCGCTTAAGTTTGCTTCGGCGCCATTTTGGAACGGATCTTCTAAGGGGGGGGGGGGGTAATATTGCTATTGGTTTTGTTTTAAACGCAAGTTTCATTGTTAAATGTCAAATAAATAACTAGTCGATATGAGAAATTTCAAAAATGAATTTGGAAAATGAATGAAAAGAAGATTACGAATCGTAACCAGATCCCAAAATGAATACATTCATCAAAGGTGGAATGTCGGACATGATTTATTGAATAACAAATAAACCGGATTGTAGATTAAGTTAAATCCATTTGAAAGGAAATTTAGTCATATTGCCAATCAAGAAGAATTACATTGAAGGACTCTCTTACAACTTCCCTGCAATTGCAGAAAACAATGAACCATGTTACGAAAGTAATGCAGGAATGTTGATAAAAAGAATATTCATAAATATAAATATATAGGTTGATTAAATAAGAATCTTATCTAAAATGAAAAAAAAATGATTAGTGTTCTTTTCCATCAGAGTACATTAACGTCAGAAAAGTGGTTTATGATATTAATGGCAAATCCTCAAGAAACCTGTAGAATGAAAATGTATTTGTCCTTGTATATATATCAAATCAGCGTATTTTACTTCATTTATCAATAGAGTTATATTTTCTGTCTACATCCGGCGAAAAATACTTGAAAAAAAAACAATGAAGAGGGTCTGCTGTTGAAAGTCCAATATACCCGAGATAATGAGATCAAATCAATTCGATTTAGGATTGATTTTAAATCAAAGAAGCAAGGCAGTGAAGATTCAACAAAACTGGATTAATAAAACAACTTGCAACATACTGAAGATATTTATTTTTTTCATGCACATCGAATTATAAATAAAAGAAGCAAAACCTTGAGACATTCCACAACTTTGGTATTTTGAAAACATTGTTAATGGAAATTTCGACTTTTCTGGTTTAATCGACAAGATCTGAGGATGTAATAATCAATTAAACAAAAGAACCCTGGTCACGTAAATGACCTCTAACTATCTCAAATAGCTGGATATATGCGATGCGACAAAACCCGTCAAAGGAATTATTTGAATCTGCTAGATGCCATAGATTAATTACAGAGAAACACTGTAGTGTGATTAGATCTTCTTATACATTTGTATTTCAGTTCAGTTCAGTTTCAGTTTGGTTTATTTCATTTCAACTCAAATCAATTTTAACAGCAAAAGAAATCATTACAAAGATATAAATGAATATGCAAGTATATACAGTATGACAATGTGGCATATATAAGTAAATATATACAATAGACACGAAACAATATAATCATTATATAATCTTTACTATTTAAATAAATGTTGAGGAAATGGAGGGATCCACTAAAAAGCAGGGCTTGTTGAGTGTGGATTCCTCAAAGAATAAGTTAAAAGACAGGTTTGTAGGTATAAGTATAAATGCAAGAACGAGAAAAAAAAAATCGTAAGAAAGCTATTGTGATGGATGGAGTACGGAAATGATGGATGAAAGTGAAAAGATAGATAACCGAGAAGAAAGACTGGTGCACCTGTGTGGATGAAAGAGAATGAAGGGGGGGGGGGGGAAATAAGGGTGATGGCAGATGAAAGGGAAGGACATAGAGGAAAGAAGAGAGAGAGAAAGAGAGAAGTTGGGTCCTGAGCGCTCAATTTGGACTTACTCTATAAGATTCGAGAATGTGCTTTTTTAGCTTGATTTTAAAACAGTTCAGACTAACGGAGTTAATGATGTCGTGACTGAGTGTATTCCAGTATTTAGGACCGTAAAAGGAAATTGTTTTTTGTGCGAGTTGAGTGCGGGTACGGGGAAGGTGAAAACGGAGTGATTGTCTTGTTGGGTAATTGTGAATGGCGTTATTTTTTGTAAACATGTTAATTAATATGTTTGGGAGTTGGTTTGAATTCAATTTGTACATAAATTGCCCTGTTTGAAAAAGAAATAGATCTGGAAGTTTTAAAATATTGGACTTGTAAAATAAATTGTTAGTATGAGAACGAGGAGGAGCATTATGTATAATTCTTATAATGTTCTTTTGTAAGATGAGAATTTTGTCTGTAAGATATTTGTTGGCGTTACCCCATGTCATTATTCCATAATTCAGATAGGGAAGTATTAGGGAGGAATATAGTGTAAAAAGAGTTGATTTTGGAAAAAAGTGTCTTATTTTATTCATTATACCAATGTTCCTTGATATAGTTTTGGATATATTTTGAATATGAATGTTCCATTTCAATTTATCGTCAATCATGAGACCTAAAAATTTTGTTGAAGAGACCCTATTTAGAGCAGTATCGTCCAAAAGGATGTCTCCAAGTAGATTTTGCAAAGTGTTACTAAATAACATAAAGTTTGTCTTCAGGATGTTAAGGGATAATTTGTTTGCTTTAACCCATTCAACTACATGTCTCAGTTCACGATTTATAGTAGACAATAGTGTATTTTGGTTCGCATGGGAATAAAATAAGGTCAAATCGTCTGCAAATAAAATGAAAGATAGAACATCTGAAGATTTATAAAAGTCATTTATGTATATTATAAATAACAAGGGACCTAGTATACTACCCTGTGGAACTCCACAATTTATTGGTCGCAATGCAGAACTGTGATTATCTATTTGTACAAATTGTTTTCTATTCGATAAATAATTCCTGAACCATTCCAAGGCTTTCCCTCTAACACCATAGTGTGACAACTTTACTAATAGGATATCATGGTTAATTGTATCGAAAGCCTTGGAAAAGTCCAGGAATATTGCAATTGTATGTAAATGTTGATCAACGGCATGTGATAATGTATCGATGCATTTCAATACCGCTTGAGTTGTATTGTGATTTGCTCGAAAGCCAAACTGTGATTCGCAAAAAATATTATGTTTGTTTAAGAAGTCTGTTACTCTAATAAATACGATCCTTTCCAAAACTTTGGATAAGGATGGTAACAGTGATATTGGTCTGTAGTTTTTTGTTTCAGATGTGTCTCCTTTTTTGAATATCGGGATTACTTTCGCAATTTTAATGTTATTTGGTACAATGCCACTAGTGAGTGATAGGTTAAAAATGTGGGCCAGCGGAGTCGCTATTGTTAAGATTATGGATTTGAGGAGACAGTTATCAATTTCGTCGTGTCCTGAGCTTTTCTTACCTTCTAACCTATTCACTATACCGATAATTTCCTCACGGTCAGTAGGGACAAAAAACAAAGAAGATTGGTTATTATTCCCCAGATAATTATCAAATTTACTGCCAGTTGTCGGAATATTTTCAGCAAGTTTTTCTCCAATTTGAGAGAAGTACGAGTTAAAAATCTCAGCTATCGCTTGAGGTTCTTCAATAAGATCGTTAGTCTCTGATTTAATTTTGATAATATTTTGCGTTTTACTGTTTCTGTTTAATGTTCTGTTAATTATTTTCCATGTGTTTCTCATGTTATTTTTATTAAGCTCAAATTGCATTGCATAATAATGTTTTTTCGCTTGTCGTAGTAAATTGGTCAAAATATTTTTATATCGAGTGTATTTTTCACGAGTCTTATTATTTCAATATTCACAGAAATGTATAAGCGTCTAAATCAGGATTGCCATAAATTCCGAACCGTGATGGAAACGCTGCAGATATCCAGATATAGAAGAACAATTACCGTCGATCATGTTGAGGTAAGCAAAATAATATAATTCTAATCCCCGTTTATATCATTTAGTCCGCCTGCACGTATAGAGGGGATGAGCGGGGGGGGGGGGGGTGTTTGTAGCGGTATACATGGATTGTCTTCTTAAAAACGTGACGTGTAATGTCATTAAACTTTAGCAGATAGCCTGCCCCCAAGCGATACCAATCAGACTGATTGCTACCCTATAGATTTTTGGGAGCCCCTTTCAACTCTCCGAAGTTAATGTCGTCAATTAAAAGACGAGAGAATTTTGAAAGCATTCCATGTTCTTCCCCCTTTCTCTCTCTCTCTCTCTCTCTTTCTTTTTTTTTTCTCTTGCCTTCTTTTCTCACCCCCTCTCTCCTTTGACCAGAATCAATAGGCGTACTCTTTAGACGTCAACACCGTGACGAAAACCCTCGGCGGGGTACGATAATAAACTCCATATTATATGGGTGAAGAACAGACCTACCATCGTCTTGGAGGAGCTAAAAAGGTGTTCAAATGTGAAAGTACATGAGTTAATAGCGATACATACCAGGGTAAAAACGAAAGAAGAAGAAGAATTCCCTCACCCTTGCTGATAGAGTTGTTTTGATAAAATGGGCAATTCTAATACACCGTATGGTTTCACTTCGTCATCAGGCCTTATTGACCGTGGCTAGGTTACATCTTGTGTTACACTTTGAATGCCTTGCATTTTTTATTTCTCTTTATTTTTTCGCCTTGTTGCCCCTTTCATCTTTCATCTTCTCCCAATCTTCTTTACAATCTCGACCTTGTTTCTCTCATCCCTCTCCTCATGATGGTGTTTCATGTCTCCTCAGATACCTTATTAATCCTGATTCGCAACTACCACCCAAAACCAGTACAGAAGTTAGCGCAGATATGAAGGTCTGTAAATGAACAAGTGTCTCCATAACTTAAAACATAAAACAGTACTTCTTGATGAGCTATTGAGTATTAAAAAAAAACAATTTCATGAATTGAACACGGATCTTGTTTTCATTGATTTTGAAGTGGTAATGTTATGAACAAATCGATTAATCTTTTGAGAGAAATTTAACGAATCACATGAGCTCACATGAATCCATCATGGCTTCCACCATCATCTAAAAGCATTAACTCTGGCACAATAATCCATTCCCCTTCCTGCCGTGAGTACAACATCACGCCACCACGATTCGTCTAGTCAAAATACAATTATAATGTGAGAGAGAAAGAGGAAATTGAATTTGATTGTCTACATTGAGTGTTATTTGCAGACACCTATATCATCAGCGGTTCACCTTGAAAGGGAGGGAGAGGAGATGTCCATAATTTGGGTGGTTGGGTGTATTGGAGTCATGAGTTCAGAACGAGAATATCCTGTAAATATTATTTAGCCATCTACGTACAGGAAACTTACCCCGAGTCTCTTTTGCACAACCACTGTCCAGCGACTATCTTACGATCTACCCTAGATAGCAACCTATACTCCGGGATGTACACTGTTAAAAAAAAGATTTTGAGTCATCCACGGTCGTAAGCCTGTTTTTGAAATCAGATTTGGCAAATAATACATATATAAAAGATAAATGATTATTAATATTTTCTCGATATTGAAATAACAATAATGAATCGTTAATAGAACTATTATCCAGGCAGCGATATCTTGTAATACAGAAAAAAAATGCAGAAAGCTATAACAGAATCATTCTGTAAATTCATAAATCAGGATTTTTTTCTAGAATTTAACAGAACTGGGTACCGTTGCAAAAAGGGTTGCAATCAATCGAATCTCTAAAAAATCGTGCGCAACTTGATTTTCAACCAATCAACGGCACGCATTTGGGACTGACGATTGATTTTTCGACTTGCGTTTCAACGCAACTCTTTCTGCAACGGGCCCATGTCTGTTTAAAAGGGGAAAATGGTGTTTTATTCAAGAAAATTGTAAGGTTCCATACACCAAGTACCAATTTCCTGTAATTTTACATGATATAATGTAAGATTACGCAATCTGGTAAGATTGCAGGTGTTCTCGGGACTCTGCTGCAGGAACTTCTTTTATTTTAAGGATAAATTTTCTAGCAGTGTATAGTCCCTTACTGTTAAAAATAAACTCGTCAAGCTATGACTATGACGCGTAACATATAGTGAGTGATACTGTGATATATTTAACGTGTAAGTCTTATTTTTTTTATTCTGTGACAGCATTACACTTTAAGGCCTTATAGGTATCAGGATTTGAGATGAGAGATGCGTCTCGTGTCTTTTATAGTCACTCCCCACGCATGAGAAAAGAAAAAAAAATAACGACATTATCATCTTAAAAGTTCACAACATGCATAATTCAATATGAATTGAATTGACCTTGTTACAGAGATCATTACATTGTTTTGGACAAGAGATGACCGAGAAATTTACGAGAGGGGTTAAAGATTGTTATATATTTCTTTATGTTTTATGATATGAAAACAATTTGACTATCGTCACCAAACTGTTGCCAAGGTGTGGAAATGTTCACACTGTTACTATAATTTTAAGCCAATCCGTTATAGTGTATGAGATGTGTACTTAGAGTGTATATTTTTATTTTTTTAATAATATGTATTTACGTTGCAAAGGACGCCATGGAAGAACAGCGGTATTATGTTAATACCGCTGAAATGGGCAATCCTCCATATTTTATTTGACGATTTTTCTTTTTGTAATTTGATCATGTATATATTTTGTTTTATATGGAAATAAATACAAACAACAAACAAACAGATGGTGTTATAAGTGTTCATACACCTTGTACCACACGTTGAAAAAAAAAGTTCCAACTGTAAATATTGGAATTACAATATTAAAAAAAATATCAGTTTAAAAGACCACGTTACATTCTATGGTGATAGTGTGTTCCTTTCGGCAGGACTTTACGCTAGCAATCGTTATCTGTTACTTTTCATTCAATTTCAATCATGTCAAGCATTGTTGTATTCTAGTTCAACTACAGTCAGGCCAATGAAATCGACTCCAAACCGACCAATGGTATACCATTGGAAATAACGTAATAGCTTTGATAGGTTTGGAGTCGGTTTCGATGGTGTGACTGTAACCGAAACTGACTCCAAACCGACCGATGGTATACCATTGGAAATAACGTAATAGCTTTGATCGGTTTGGAGTCAGTTTAGTTGGTGTAACTGTAACCGAAACCGGCTCCAAACTGACCGATGGTATACCATTGGAAATAACGTAATAGATTTGATCGGTTTGGAGTCGGTTTATTTGGTGTGACTGTGTCATATAAGACTGAAGTATATAAATTTTAACATGACCATGAGATGAATGTCACTATCAATTACATGATGCCAATCCTAACGTCAGAATTCATTTCTATTACAATTTATCGTATCAAAACCAAAGGGCAGATTTGCTTTCTCCTATGCACATTTCAATGTGCATAGGAGAAAACCACTAGTATCTAAATCTTTCTATGACATGCCGCTGTGTAAGGCCGGTCACATATAGCCCGACGCACGACCCGCGCATTGAAAATTGGAAAATAGGGCCAGTGCGTTGTTGTGCGCTCAACTCCTGTCAGAATTTGTGAAAGGCTAGCTAGCATCGAATACATAACATATTGCTAACGCGCTGCGCGTATACTGGACGCATTTTGACCGTACACAGAGCGCATATGCAAAACCTCCCAACGAATGCATTACGTATTGTACAACGCCTACTTAGCTTGTTGTACGCGATCAAATGGGAGGCTGAATGTCACACATTCGTACCGTTGCACACAAGACGTACCATCCAAAATGTACCATTGCACGGCTTTAAGAGGTGACGTCACAATGCGATTTCATTAAATAAGGTGACAATGCGCGTACAGCCCGCTGGCTAAATGCGCAATGTTGTCCAAGATCATGTGCGCTTGTGGGCCCGGCTTGTGGGATTTTGCTTTTCGCTTTCAATATTTTTGCTCCCTTTTCATAGATTACTGGATGGAAAAACTCTTGTTTTTTCATATTTTCGCTAGATTCCGAGGCGTTGTACAACACAAATAGCGAATATTCTTATTCGTGCAATGGTGCGAGATTTCGCATTCGGTGAAAGAAAGAAACGCTCTATTCAACTCGGCTATCGCCTCGTTGAATAGAGCATCTTTCTTTCACCTCATGCGAAATCTCGCACCATCGCACTCATGCCTATTCGCTATTTGTATAATGGCTAGCGCTGGGCTAGCGCATGCACTGCGCATTCAACGCGCAGCCCGCGACCAAAAACTTCCAGTCACGTGACTGTGGCTGCAAAACTAAAAAGAACCTCGGGCCAGATGACACCCAGGGATATGAATACTCCTACTATGTCTGGTGCCGGTGAGAATCAGTCTTGATCAAGATTGGGAGGGACGCTATGGAATGATGCACAAGGACAGTTTTGCTTTTTATACAAATAGCGAATAGGCATGAGTGCGATGGTGCGAGATTTCGCATGAGGTGAAAGAAAGATGCTCTATTCGACGAGGCGTTAGCCGAGTTGAATAGAGCGTTTCGTTCTTTCACCGAATGCGAAATGTCGCACCATTGCACGAATAAGAATATTCGCTATTTGTGTTGTACAACGCCTCGGAATCTAGCGAAAATATGAAAAAACAAGAGTTTTTCCCTCCAGTAATCTATAAAAAGGGAGCAAAAATATTGAAAGCGAAAAGCAAAATCCCACAAGCCGGGCCCACAAGCGCACATGATCTTGGACAGCATTGCGCATTTAGCCAGCGAGCTGTACGCGCATTGTCATCTTATTCAATGAAATCGCATTGTGACGTCACCTCCTAAAGCCGTGCAATGGTACATTTTGGATGGTACGTCTTGTGTGCAACGGTACGAATGTATGACATTCAGCCTCCCATTTGATCGCGTACAACTAGCTAAGTAGGCGTTGTACAATATACAAATAGCGAATAGGCATGAGTGCAATGGTGCAAGATTTCGCATGAGGTGAAAGAAAGATGCTCTATTCAACGAGGCGTTAGCCGAGTTGAATAGAGCATTTCTTTCTTTCACCGAATGCGAAATCTCGCACCATTGCACGAATAAGAATATTCGCTATTTGTGTTGTACAACGCCTCGGAATCTAGCGAAAATATGAAAAAAGAAGAGTTTTTCCCTCCAGTAATCTATGAAAAAGGAGCAAAAATATTGAAAGCGAAAAGCAAAATCCCACAAGCCGGGCCCACAAGCGCACATGATCTTGGACAGCATTGCGCATTTAGCCAGCGGGTTGTACGCGCATTGTCATCTTATTCAATGAAATCGCATTGTGACGTCACCTCCTAAAGCCGTGCAACGGTACATTTTGGATGGTACGTCTTGTGTGCAACGGTACGAATGTGTGACATTCAGCCTCCCATTTGATCACGTACAACAAGCTAAGTAGGCGTTGTACAATAATGCATATTTCATTGTTAATGTTTAATTAAAATAATACGCTTTGTGTTTGCCCATTTCATACGTGGACAGTGCAGATTGAAAACAAGTGGTAATAAAAGTCTTGGTAAATGATTTTTTATCAACCTCTCATTTCAACTGTTAAACAATGTGCTTTGTATTCGATTTTAATATTCCAAAAATGTAAAAAGAGAAAGCGTTAGTTATTAAACATAGTAAAATGTTTATTACACCTTCAATTTTTTTCATTCTCATTACAACACGTTTTGTTTAATGTGCAGTAGATTATGGAAACTATCCTAATTGAACAAGTCCCTCAGTTCAAGTTTCAGTGTTTGTACCTCTTTTTTTTCTTTTAGTTTTTCTTCGTTTATATTGTTTGAACTATTGATTTGCTATTACCTGAATATTAATAATGAAAACTAATGTAAGGGGACTTGCCAAGTAAATGATATAAAAAATTTAATGCAAAAGATTAAGACAAAGATTTTAATGTTATAGAAATGCTAAAAAAGAAAACACTTATAATGATTTTAGTTTATTCCATTTCGGTTTTGTAACCCCCCTTCCTTCCCCTCAATAAAAAAATGATGGGGTATTAACTTTTGCAAGGTCTTTAATAAAAACAATTAGTGCATTAAATAAATACAGCACAGTCTTGTTTCTTGTCAAACTTATGTTTATTAAACTTACTCTTCTGCAGCATGCAAATTGGATTTACACAATGTAAAAGTCGACATAATAATCAATGAAATGGAAATATAAAAACGCGAATACATTTAGTTCTTGAAATAGACAAAATATAATTACATAATTAAAGAGAGGACATGAATAATGAGAAAAAGATAAAGAATAGGAATTGAAAGGGATATCAGGAAAATGGGAGCAGAAGTATATTAGAACACATTTGGTAAAAAAGACTGACGTGATATCCATTAAAAAAAACAAGTACGCAAAACCCTATAAACAACTGTATACATTAATTTTGTAGAAAAAATACTAAGTTATTAAGAAAATATATTTTGTTACTTATACTTACACTACCAAAGAAAAATAATTTGAAAATATTTTATATCTAAAGCAGTTTCAATTTATCAGGCAGGGAAAACACAAGTTATTTTTTGAAAAAAAAGTTGCCGGCATATCTGAATATTATCACTGTACATAATATTTTTAATACTTTACAAAGAAGAGAGGGGAAATATGAAAAAAGCTAATAGACACATGTAGGAGAAAGGGGTGTGTGGATTTAATGATAAAATAATAATAAATAATAACTTTTTATTTACCCAGGGTAGCCATTTCAGTTAGGAAACTGTTCTACCAGCGGGCCCTGCATAACATAAGATGTAATTATTTCCCTTCTCCAATCTAAATGCTGAGCGCCTAGCAAGAAGGCAGAAGGTCCAATTTTTATAAGTCTTTGGTATGACTCGGCCAAAGATCGAACCCACGACCTCCCGTTCATGAGGCGGACGCTCTTCCGCTGAGCCACCATGCCCGGATTTGTCTTCAAATGTTACATTTGTTTCCTTTCTCCTTCTGGAGACTTGTAGTTGGTGAATAGTCAGTGCCATTAGGTTATGCTGATGTTGAAGAACTGCAATTTTATATTTCATTTGAGTGTCAGGATCATCCATCTTCCGAGGTGATTCTTTCGAGGGCTGGAGGAGAAGTGATGAGGAGTTGGTGCCGGATCCACTTTAATGCCCTATGACTACACGCTAGAAACACGCCGGGTATAGGTTATGAACACGCAAGATACACGTTGTGTGCGTTAGAGACACGTTCAGCACTCGTTCAGCATTCGTTCAGCTCGTTCATATTCGTTGTGTGTTCGTTGGAAAGCACGTTATGTGTGCGCCAGTCGTTCGTTCGAAATCAGCCGCCGAATACTCAACGTAGGCTCAGCGTACGTCTAGCGTTGGTCTAGCGCGCTTTGCGAATGTTTAGCGAGTTCATGGCGTATAGAGTCATGCGTCGAGCTCTGCGCATATTTTTGAGCATGCTCAAAAAATCACGACGCACAAGCGAAGAGCGTCGAATACATAACGTTGGTAAAACGCGCTCGTCGAACGCTTAACGAACAATAGCGCAGATCTAGCGAGTAACAACGCATTGACCAAAACAGCAAAAATTCAACACGTGGGCCATGCGCCCCTCGTGCGTCGCCTATATGTGACCGGGCCTTTATACTTCAAATCCTAAATCCATATAATTATATACTGATAATAAAGGTATACACTACACAGGCCTACCACTTGAAAACACACAGATTTAATGAAATATTACGTCTATACATGCTATGAATTGATAACACTTCAATAAAAAAAATTGTGTTTGTGTTATAGAGGCATATCTATTAACAACCTTAAGACTTTCTGTAAGCATATTTTGTGAATATTTAATTTTTTGTGACAAATTGGTTTCGTATGAATTATGCAGAAAGTGAATATATTTTTTAAGTGGAAGAAAATGTGAATTAATGAATGAATAATAGGTAGCAGGTTAATTTTAAACTGGAATATGAAGTCATTCTTGAATTTTCAACGCAAATCGACATGAAACATTATAATTATTTTGGTTCTTTGTGGGATATTAATTTCTTTGACGAAATACCAGCATTCGCATAACAATTCACAAGTAAACATGGCAATGATTGCGAGAAATGCGGATTAAAAAAAGGAGCTCATCCTGGCGATGACGATTCTAAAAAGCAGAAAACTTAAAGGGAAATATCTGGAAAAGAATTAATGATAATCCATCAAAGAATGACTTTAAGTTGTTTTAATCTGTGACGTCATAGACATTGGCGGCGGAAGCTAAATATTTTAGGAGGGGACAACCAAAAAATTTTTGACAAGCAAAAAAAATAAATAAATAAATCAACCCAAAATTTTTTTGGGGACGTAGGAAAATAAATTGACAAGCAAAAAAAAAATCGACCCCAATTTTTTTTTGGGGGGGACGTAGGAAAATGAATTGACAAGCAAAAAAAAACAAAACCAAAAACAACAACAAATTTAGTGGGGACCCTCCCCCCTTCTCAAATTTAGGGGGGACACGTCCCCCCCCCGCTTCCGCCGCTTATGGTCATAGATGAGCAACTGCTTTATATAGCATGGAAAATAAATTCCAGGAATTTCCATTTTTCAATAGTTCATGATGATTCAAATATTCCTTATTATAGTGGATATACTTATAATAAACGCTTAGAAACATTGATTTAGATCCAGATTTTATTCATTTTCCGTTCACAAAGCACAACAAAATCAAACAATACATAGTCAAATTTAAAGTACAACATCAATCGAAATAAGGTATAAACAATGAGAATTAATGCAAACTAAAGTAACTTTGACTATAATAACTATATAAAACAGAACGGAGGGGCTTGCCAAGAAAAGCGAAGCTTGTATGGGAGGCAAGCCCCCGTAACTTAGTTTCAATACGTATATTACAAAACTATAGTATAAAGGAGAGACGGAAGACAGTTTATAAGGAGGCTATACAAAATATCGAAGGTAACAACGAAAGAGTGAACCAAATTAGAATAAATGATAATAGTAATAACAATAAAAATAATAAAAAATAACAACATGGTTACAATAATTGTGATTATGAGGGAAGAACAGAGGCAAATATAGGGAGAGAGGGGGTGCAGGTACAATTGGAGGTGCAAAGAAGAGCAAGGCAGGTGCGGAAACAGGTAGCAGTTAAGTTGTATGATGGGAGGGGAAAAAATTGTATATGGTTTTGGTTATGTGGTAGATTGACTTGTTTGTGTAAATTATTGGCAAATAAGCATCTTTTTAAGGTTATGTTTAAAAATTGTGATGCTTGGGGATTCCTTAATTGTTCTAAGCGCTATATAAATGTTCCTTATTATAATTATTTTCATTATTATTATTATTGTAATCATTATCACTATTACTATTGTTATTAGTATTATTATTGTTACCATTATTATCGTTATGATAAATGTGTCTGAAGAAAGATCGCATTCTCATAAAAGTAAACTCATTTTCAATTTTCTGAGCAAATGATGTAACATACAATTTACTTCATGGGGGAGTTGCTACCTCCGTTGATATTCGATGTATTTTCCCATAAAAGTACGAAGTGACTGATCGGGGAAAATATAGGTGAAGATAATTTCGGACCCCGTCCCTATTGGCGAAAGTCGGATCCGCCCTTGTGATACATACACACACACAGGAAAAATGCCGGTGCCCCCCCCCTGAAAAAGCAAGGACCCCCAGTGCCCCCCCCCCCTGGGAAAAATCCTAGCTACGCCACTGTTTCCCAAACCTTCACCAGTATAATTTCGTGATTTTTCTGCTTGAATCTAAACCAACTTTACCTGATGGTGAACCACCCTCAAAACTACGGAGATAAGAAATCATTTCAATTTAAAGAATATCTAATGGTTACTATTAGGCTAATTTGTATGTTTGAACAGATGATGGCGTTCTAACGTTATTAACTGCTTAAAGACCCTGACCGGTGTAAAATCAATCATATATTAAAAGAAAGGTATTGATTCATAGAATACAAATATACCAAAAATATTCTATATATCTCCTTTTTTTTTTTTTTATAAATATTAGATAAAAATCAAAGAAACTGCTCCTCCAAAGTACGCTTCGATTGAGCACCCCACGTCGCCTGGAAATGATGACGTCATGTTGTGTCTGGAGGGTTGCGATTCCATAGGTTTGTGTACAAAAGCATTGGGTATTTTCTTCCATTTCTTTATTATGAATCCAATTTTTTTTTCGTTTTCAGATGAAAATGGCACTCACAATTATTCACTGTTCAAATTGATGGAAACCAACAGCTATTCACTACCTTTTTTGTGATTTCTTTGTTTGGTTCTTATCGGGCCTAAATTGCTATGTCAGGAAAATTTGTCATACATAATCTGAATGCAGATAGAATTGAAATCTACGCCAAATAAGCAGGAAATAAAATATAGCAAAAACCAGTTCAAAACTGTAGATTTCATGATTTAAGCATGTAGGAAAAAAATATATTTTATATCACTCTGTGATGGAAGTGAAGAAAATGAAATGCGTAATCTGGAAAGCAAAAAAATAAAACAGTTTTTCTGTGTACAAACCTATGGAATCACGACGCTTCTTACACAACGTGACGTCACGGTCTCGAGGCATTTGAAAAGCACAATAAAGCCTGATTTCTAAGCCGGGTTCGAAGCCCGATAATTGGAATATTAAGCAAAATACTCAGCTGGGAAGGGGTGAAAATGAATAAAGCTCACATTGCTATATTAAGTAGCTTATAAGCTGTCGATTGGTATATAATTTGTCAATTTCATTTTTGGGTCCGGTCTGGGTCCTTAAGAGAACTTCCAAATACCCCTTTTTTAAATTATCATATAAACAATTGGAACATTTTTGCAGTATGTAAAAATGACAGGACTTTGGATCAGTGATATCCATATATTTCAATCATGTACACAGCGCATTGGTCTAATATTCCACGGCATATTTGCAAGGTGGATATACAAACGGGATATACGACTAGTTAAGAGGGTAGCTTGGATATTTTTTTTTATCGAGAACCGTCTACATGATCTAGAAAGGTTGATTTAATTTCAATCCAACAAACAGTTTCTAGTGCATTTTCCAATTATGCTCCATCGATGCAACATGGAAAAGCAATATTAGGAGAATCCCTTCGTCGGTCCAATATTCTTCATTTCCATGCAGAGGAGAGTATTATGAACTGCTTCATCAATGTGCATATTTGATTTACCGTCGAAGCACGACTGGGATGCGCAGGTTACCCCCTAACATTATATGAAGCAAATTCGTTTCATTTTAAATAAATAATATGAACTGGAAATTTCATTTCTGCATAGCCGGAACAATGTATGAAAGTTAATTGTTGAGCATGGTAAGGAATGAAAAGAGATTGAGAGGAGAATGGAAGAAAAAGGTCCAGCAAAATTTTACTTTTTTGTGTATATTCACTGAGATAGATCATAAACCCGTCTACACATGCACGTCTCATATCACTATCTGAAACCAATTACCCCCCATACTGACAACCCCCGTATATAGATGCTGTATTATATTAATCAACTTACCCTAATTTTTGTTTTTAATCATTTTGAATTTGATATTTGCTTTGTATATCATTCAATTTCTTTACTTTTCACTTTTGTTTACTTCAATTTTGCTTTTGCTAATTTTTTGTATTATTTTTATGTTTTGTTGTATGTTTTCGTCCTTATTTTTGTAAATATTTTCATTATTGTATTATTTGCATTCGTTCTTGGCCTTGTTGTTAAAGAACTTTTAGCTACTGAAAGCTAGCAGGCTTTTTATCCGTGAGTAAATAAATAAAATGCAATAAAGTACAAATACAATAAATGATTATTATCACTGTAAACACTTATTAAACAAAAAAAATATTGAACAAAAACAAATTTAGAGAAAGAGAAAATGAAGAAAGAAATCAGTCAATGGAGTGAAAAAAAACATACACCAACGATACAGAAAGAGAGAGGGGAATTATGAAGCGAAGGGGGGGGGGGGGGTGGGAAGAGAAAAGTCTTCTGTGTAAATGTTGAAAAGCAATAAACCAAATGATTCTTGTATCACTTTGATCATGTTAAACTTAATAGTATATCATTAGGAGAAAGATGTTCTACTCCTTTCTTAGGAACGTTTGTACTTAGATACTACTACTACTAATAATAATATAGTGGTATATTTACCCAGGGTATAGCCACTTCAGTTCCGAAAACTGTTCTCCCAGTGGGCCCTGCTATTATTGCCCCGGCTTTAGCTGGGAAGCCTAGGCGCTCAAGCATTCAAGGAATTAATCCTGCCGGGTATCCATTCACCTCACCTGGGTCGAGTGCAGCACAGTGTGAATGAATTTCTTGCTGAAGAAAATACGCCATAGCTATATAGGATTCGAACCCACGACCCTCCGTTTGAAAGGAGAGAGCCAGAACCACTAGACCACGAAGCGCCTACACTGATCTACACTTAGGCCTACGGACCCGTTCTTTCACATTTATTTTTTTTGGGGAAAAGAAATATATATACTTAAATCCTAAAAATCCATCTTCTTTGGCCGGGCGAAAATAATTGTTTCTCGACTTAAAAAACCGTAATGGAGCACAAGATTCGAGTCGGTTCGGTTCTGTGATAAATGTGACATAAAGGTAATGTGAGTTTACACCGGCTGTCGTGGCATAGAACCCTAAGCTTCGACTCGCTAATGCACCGTAGTAATCAGTCAACCATTGGACGATCTTACCATGGCTTACCTATCGGGTGAGTCGAGTAGAAAACAGGACGCGTAATTGATTATCCGGGACTATTGCAGTTGACTGGAGGGGTGAAAGCCACGGGGAAAAAGGATTGTAGCAGAAGTAAGCCAACTCACCAAGTTCGACGATGACGAATAGCGGGGAAAACGAAGGCTGTAATTTGAGAGCCGTAATGAATTTGGGATTTCAATTCGCCGAGTGGTTTTATAATCTGATATCGTATGCTATAGTGACGGCAGGCAAGCACAAAATAAAATAAATAAAAGCATCACTCTCCGTGACGCCACAGAAGCTATACATCTGCAGGAATCGATTAAGACATTATAAAGTACCCAGAGCAAGTCAAGTGTTCGATAACATTTTTTCAATAGTTCAATTTTAAATGCATGATGCATGTTTAAGAAGAAAAACAAAGCAATTCGTTTAAAAGCATCATGGAATAAAAATTGCCCTCCAGACAAAAATATCAAAATGCAATTTTAACAGAATGGATTGACTTACAACGAAAATATTTTTAGTATGTTCATACAAAGGTAGTCCTATACATTATAATTATCTATGATTGCTGACGCGTCGAAACGGAAAATATGACCTGTTTTTGTTCGTACATCATGCTTTATAATTGATAACAATATGAAAGGTCAAGTCCATCCCAGAAAAATGTAGATTTGAATAAATAGAGAAAAATCAAACTAGCATAACGCTGAAAATTGCATCAAATCGGTTGCAAAATAAAAAAAGTTATGACATATGAAAGTTTTGTTTATTTTTCACAAAACAGTGATATGAACAACTCAGTGATATGCATATGAAACAAGCACAGTAAAATAAAAAATTTTGAAAATTTATACGAAGCTGTTTCCTATGAACCTGTTCAATAGTTGTTTAGCAGTTTAAACAACCATGCTGAATTTATTGGGAATGGAATATAAAAGAAAACTAAACGTAGCTGTTTAAAGGTCAAGTTCACCATAGAAAAACGCTGACTTGAATGAATAGAGAAAAATCAAACTGGCATAGTGCTGAAAATTTCATGAAAATCGGATGTAAAATAAGAAAGTTATGACATTTAAAAGTTTCGATTATTTTTCACAAAACAGTGATATGCATAACTAGGTGAGTCAGTCGATGACGTCCCTCACTCACTATTTCGTTTGTTTTCTCAGTATTGTTTGAATTATACAATATTTCATTTTTTACAGATTTGACAAGAAGGACCAACTTGACTGAACCATAGAATATTAATGGTAATTCCACATATTCAGGGAGGAATTAATCTTTGTTTCACTTGACAACGGGGAGAAAATTAGAATATTTCATATTTCACATAATAAAATACAAAAGAAATAGTGAGTGGATGACATCATCAGTCTCCTAATTTGCATAAAGACTAGTATACTGTTTTCTGAAATTAAGCGATACCTTAAAATGTAGTAACTTTCTTATTTCACATCCGATTTTGATAAAATTTTCAATGTTATTTTTGTTGGATCTTTGTCTTTCTAATTTTTATATTCAAATCAACTTCTTTTTGGGGTTGGACTCGTCCTTTACGTCCTTCAATATATACATAACATGTAGGGCCTATATATTATTCTTGAGGCAGGGGTAGAGCCTACCTCTAATTAAAAAATGTTATCCTCGATTTGGACCTAATCCAAATCTTCATTATTGAATATTGCTCAATCGCAAACATGCCTGACTGTGAATAGACGGATGTAAGTCATTTAATATCATCTGAAAATAAAAACACGTCATATTTGATTAATGGGCCTATGATTAAGAATAAAATACCATTACAGTTTTGCTTGAAAATAGCAAATTTGTATGATGCAAATAAAATTCAAGATTTTGATCGAAAAATAAGCAGTTAAAGTACAAAATTCATGTGAAAGTGGTGACTAAAATACATAAGAGGGCATACGCATAAAATTACATATTGCCCAAAATTTAGAGGTGGAACGTATGAAGAGATATAAGAAATATATTCGTTAATATTGATTGTAAGTTCTTCAAAGACCTGAGGATACACTTAACGGTCTATTTCATGTATGGATACCTCCACCCCTCCCTGCTCTTGCTATACGACTATGGAGTTTCTAAACAGCTTGGGCTATAAACATAATGGTCCGTATAAGGTTTAACTTAGACCATGGTCTAAATTTGTGCTAAAATCATGGGAAGCCAAAAGTGTCAATTTTTTTAAGTTGTAAGTTTGTAATGTTTAATGTGCTCTTTCCTGATTCATCGATGGTGAAAACAATCATCTATTTTCCCTAGACAATTACGAATGATTTGAGAGCCAAATGAGCTGCCAAATATGATATCTCTACTGCTAGTGATTTGTGTAGCAATTGGCTTTCCATACTTAAACCACAACTTTAAACCTCAGTTTAAGTTAAACCGACTTCAGTATATGGCCCAAAGAATCTAGGTAGGAGATTAAAAAAATGATACATTGCACGCAATATAAAAATTGAGAAATATGATGATCCTCTGCACCCGTCTTCTAAGGCAAAGATCTCTGTTTGAAATAATAATCAATTTGTCTGTGATCACTCAAGGTCTGTTAGAATCCTTGGCTAGCGTACGTTAGGTGATGAATCAGTAAAATGGACCAGCTATAAACACTGTTAAAAATAAAATTAAACAACATTGTTCACCATGTGAATCGCACAATAGTGGTTTAAAAACTTAAATTATTGATAATTAAATACTTGAATTCAAAGTTTGTTGGTAAAGATTTTAAACACTTGTTTAAAATGTTTAAACAACTCCTGTGCGGTTCACATAGTAACAGCGTTGTTTAAATTATTTTTAACAGTTTATAAGCGTGAAGAAATTGCTTTTTTACCGGGGCTTTATATAGCCTGCATAGATATGAATGTCTACTTTCAATTGATATTTTGTAATTAAATGTATTTTTTCACGATCAAGATCTTGTTAAGCGTTGACAGCGATTGGAGTGCACTCTTGTTGCATAATGAGGCCTTGTAACAGTTTCGAACGGAGGAGAGGGGGTAGTTCTGACCATGCCCCCCAGTGAGGTGGTCATTTCGTATGCTTTATCAGGCCTTTATACACGTTCATTGAAAATAAGAGGCGCTGAAGCCCCTCCCCAGCCCCCTGGTTCCGTGTCCCCTGATAATTATCAAAGGACAAGTCCACCAAACAAAAAGTAAATTTGAATAAAAGGAGACAAAATCCAACAAGAATAACACCGAAAATTCCATCAAAATCAGATGTAAAATAAGAAAGTTATTTATATGCAGATGAGGGAACAGATGACATCACCCACTAACTATTTTTTTCTTGTATTTTATGAAGAAATATTTTAATTCTCTACTCATTACAATGTAAAACAATTTTCTATTCCTCCCTGAACATGTGGAATGATCATTTTGTGGTTCAGTCATATTGGTCACTATTGTCTAATCTGTAAAAAAACCGAAATATTGTGTAACTCAAACAATTTAAAACAAAAGAAATAGTGAGTGATTGACATCACATATATATATATACATATTAAACATATTTTCTCGGTTTTCAATAATCAAAAATACTTTCTATGAATATAATGTGATACTTTGTTACAGCCCGACTGAAACTTACATTTCCATAAATGTATGCAACTCACACTCTCGCACTCGATATTATTCTTGACAGGTAGAATGAAATCATTTTTAGGCACGCCGCAAAATGATATTCACAGAATCTAAATGATTTAAAGGTCAAATCCACTCAAGGAAAATGTAGATTTGAACCAATAGAGCAATATCAAACAAGCATGCACCTCACTCACTATTTCCTTTGTTTTTAACTGCTTATTTTATATATTATCTCAACTTTTACAGATTTTGACATTAAGGACCAACTTGACTAAACCACAAAGTGTTAAGACAATGGTATTTCAACGGGATAAGCCCGTCAGTCATAAGGACCATAAGTCATAATACTAACTGGTCATAAGGACCGCTAGTCATAACGTGTAAAATCCTATACCCAAAAGCTCGCTAGTCATAATAGGCAAAAGGGGTCGCTAGTCATAAGGTCATAAGGACCATGGGTCATAAGGTCCGATTTTCATAATGCAAGATAAGGGTCGCTATTCATAATGGACCATAAGGGTAATTGATCATAAGGATCGCTAGTCATAATCAACAATGAGGGTCGGTATTCATAATACTAGATAAGGGTCGCTAGTCATAAAAAGGAAGAGGCTACATTAATCATAAGGGTCGCCAGTCATAATAGGGGATGAGGGTCGCCAGTCATAATACTAAAAGGGGTTCGCCAGTCATAAAAGTAGAAGGGGTTCGCCAGTCATAATGGTAGATGAGGGTCGCTATTCATAATAGTAGAAGGGGTTCGCAAGTCATAATGGTGGATGAGGGTCGCTATTCATAATAGTAGAAAGGGTTCGCCAGTCATAATAATGGATGAGGGTCGCCAGTCATAATAATGGATGAGGGTCGCCAGTCATAATAGTAGAAGGGGTTCGCCAGTCATAATGGTCGATGAGGGTCGCTATTCATAATAGTAGAAAGGGTTCGCCAGTCATAATAATGATTGAGGGTCGCCAGTCATAATACTAAAAGGGGTTCGCCAGTCATAAAAGTAGAAGGGGTTCGCCAGTCATAATGGTAGATGAGGGTCGCTATTCATAATAGTAGAAGGGGTTCGCCAGTCATAATGATAGATGAGGGTCGCCAGTCATAATAGTAGAAAGGGTTCGCCAGTCATAATAATGAATGAGGGTCGCCAGTCATAATAGGAGAAAGGGTTCGCCAGTCATAATAATAGATGAGGGTCGCCAGTCATAATACTAAAAGGGGTTCGCCAGTCATAATGGTAGATGAGGGTCGCTATTCATAATAGTAGAAAGGGTTCGCCAGTCATAATAATGGATGAGGGTCGCCAGTCATAATAGGAGAAAGGGTTCGTCAGTCATAATAATGGATGAGGGTCGCCAGTCATAATACTAAAAGGGGTTCGCCAGTCATAAAAGTAGAAGGGGTTCGCCAGTCATAATGGTAGATGAGGGTCGCTATTCATAATAGTGGAAAGGGTTCGCCAGTCATAATGGTAGATGAGGGTCGCTATTCATAATAGTAGAAAGGGTTCGCCAGTCATAATAATGGATGAGGGTCGCCAGTCATAATAGGAGAAAGGGTTCGCCAGTCATAATGGTAGATGAGGGTCGCTAGTCATAATAGTAGAAAGGGTTCGCCAGTCATAATAATGATTGAGGGTCAGTCATAATACTAAAAGGGGTTCGCCAGTCATAAAAGTAGAAGGGGTTCGCCAGTCATAATGGTAGATGAGGGTCGCTATTCATAATAGTAGAAGGGGTTCGCCAGTCATAATGGTAGATGAGGGTCGCTATTCATAATAGTAGAAGGGGTTCGCCAGTCATAATGATAGATGAGGGTCGCCAGTCATAATAGTAGAAAGGGTTCGCCAGTCATAATAATGAATGAGGGTCGCCAGTCATAATAGGAGAAAGGGTTCGCCAGTCATTATAATAGATGAGGGTCGCCAGTCATAATACTAAAAGGGGTTCGCCAGTCATAATGGTAGATGAGGGTCGCTATTCATAATAGTAGAAAGGGTTCGCCAGTCATAATAATGGATGAGGGTCGCCAGTCATAATAGGAGAAAGGGTTCGTCAGTCATAATAATGGATGAGGGTCGCCAGTCATAATACTAAAAGGGGTTCGCCAGTCATAAAAGTAGAAGGGGTTCGCCAGTCATAATGGTAGATGAGGGTCGCTATTCATAATAGTGGAAAGGGTTCGCCAGTCATAATGGTAGATGAGGGTCGCTATTCATAATAGTAGAAAGGGTTCGCCAGTCATAATAATGGATGAGGGTCGCCAGTCATAATAGGAGAAAGGGTTCGCCAGTCATAATAGTGGATGAGGGTCGCTAGTCATAATAGTAGAAAGGGTTCGCCAGTCATAATAATGATTGAGGGTCAGTCATAATACTAAAAGGGGTTCGCCAGTCATAAAAGTAGAAGGGGTTCGCCAGTCATAATGGTAGATGAGGGTCGCTATTCATAATAGTAGAAGGGGTTCGCCAGTCATAATGGTAGATGAGGGTCGCTATTCATAATAGTAGAAAGGGTTCGCCAGTCATAATGATAGATGAGGGTCGCCAGTCATAATAGTAGAAGGGGTTCGCCAGTCATAATTGTAGATGAGGGTCGCTAGTCATAATAGTAGAAAGGGTTCGCCAGTCATAATAATGAATGAGGGTCGCCAGTCATAATAGGAGAAAGGGTTCGCCAGTCATAATAATGGATGAGGGTCGCCAGTCATAATACTAAAAGGGGTTCGCCAGTCATAAAAGTAGAAGGGGTTCGCCAGTCATAATGGTAGATGAGGGTCGCTATTCATAATAGTAGAAGGGGTTCGCCAGTCATAATGGTAAATGAGGGTCGCTTTTCATAATAGTAGAAAGGGTTCGCCAGTCATAATAATGGATGAGGGTCGCCAGTCATAATAGGAGAAAGGGTTCGTCAGTCATAATAATGGATGAGGGTCGCCAGTCATAATACTAAAAGGGGTTCGCCAGTCATAAAAGTAGAAGGGTTTGCCAGTCATAATGGTAGATGAGGGTCGCTATTCATAATAGTGGAAAGGGTTCGCCAGTCATAATGGTAGATGAGGGTCGCTATTCATAATAGTAGAAAGGGTTCGCCAGTCATAATAATGGATGAGGGTCGCCAGTCATAATAATGGATGAGGGTCGCCAGTCATAATAGGAGAAAGGGTTCGCCAGTCATAATAATGGATGAGGGTCGCCAGTCATAATAGGAGAAAGGGTTCGCCAGTCATAATAATGGATGAGGGTCGCCAGTCATAATAATGGATGAGGGTCGCCAGTCATAATAGTAGAAGGGGTTCGCCAGTCATAATGGTCGATGAGGGTCGCTATTCATAATAGTAGAAAGGGTTCGCCAGTCATAATAATGAATGAGGGTCGCCAGTCATAATACTAAAAGGGGTTCGCCAGTCATAAAAGTAGAAGGGGTTCGCCAGTCATAATGGTAGATGAGGGTCGCTATTCATAATAGTAGAAGGGGTTCGCCAGTCATAATGATAGATGAGGGTCGCCAGTCATAATAGTAGAAAGGGTTCGCCAGTCATAATAATGAATGAGGGTCGCCAGTCATAATAGGAGAAAGGGTTCGCCAGTCATAATGGTAGATGAGGGTCGCTAGTCATAATAGTAGAAAGGGTTCGCCAGTCATAATAATGAATGAGGGTCGCCAGTCATAATAGGAGAAAGGGTTCGTCAGTCATAATAATGGATGAGGGTCGCCAGTCATAATACTAAAAGGGGTTCGCCAGTCATAATGGTAGATGAGGGTCGCTATTCATAATAGTAGAAGGGGTTCGCCAGTCATAATGGTAAATGAGGGTCGCTTTTCATAATAGTAGAAAGGGTTCGCCAGTCATAATAATGGATGAGGGTCGCCAGTCATAATAGGAGAAAGGGTTCGTCAGTCATAATAATGGATGAGGGTCGCCAGTCATAATGGTAGATGAGGGTCGCTATTCATAATAGTAGAAGGGGTTCGCCAGTCATAATGATAGATGAGGGTCGCCAGTCATAATAGTAGAAAGGGTTCGCCAGTCATAATAATGGATGAGGGTCGCCAGTCATAATGGTAGATGAGGGTCGCTATTCATAATAGTAGAAAGGGTTCGCCAGTCATAATGGTAGATGAGGGTCGCTATTCATAATAGTAGAAAGGGTTCGCCAGTCATAATAATGGATGAGGGTCGGCAGTCATAATAGGAGAAAGGGTTCGTCAGTCATAATAATGGATGAGGGTCGCTATTCATAATAGTAGAAAGGGTTCGCCAGTCATAATAATGATTGAGGGTCGCCAGTCATAATACTAAAAGGGGTTCGCCAGTCATAAAAGTAGAAGGGGTTCGCCAGTCATAATGGTAGATGAGGGTCGCTATTCATAATAGTAGAAGGGGTTCGCCAGTCATAATGATAGATGAGGGTCGCCAGTCATAATAGTAGAAAGGGTTCGCCAGTCATAATAATGAATGAGGGTCGCCAGTCATAATAGGAGAAAGGGTTCGCCAGTCATAATAATGGATGAGGGTCGCCAGTCATAATACTAAAAGGGGTTCGCCAGTCATAAAAGTAGAAGGGGTTCGCCAGTCATAATGGCAGATGAGGGTCGCTATTCATAATAGTAGAAAGGGTTCGCCAGTCATAATAATGGATGAGGGTCGCCAGTCATAATAGGAGAAAGGGTTCGTCAGTCATAATAATGGATGAGGGTCGCCAGTCATAATACTAAAAGGGGTTCGCCAGTCATAAAAGTAGAAGGGGTTCGCCAGTCATAATGGTAGATGAGGGTCGCTATTCATAATAGTGGAAAGGGTTCGCCAGTCATAATGGTAGATGAGGGTCGCTATTCATAATAGTAGAAAGGGTTCGCCAGTCATAATAATGGATGAGGGTCGCCAGTCATAATAATGGATGAGGGTCGCCAGTCATAATAGGAGAAAGGGTTCGCCAGTCATAATAGTAGATGAGGGTCGCTAGTCATAATAGGAGAAAGGGTTCGCCAGTCATAATAATGGATGAGGGTCGCCAGTCATAATACTAAAAGGGGTTCGCCAGTCATAAAAGTAGAAGGGGTTCGCCAGTCATAATGGTAGATGAGGGTCGCTATTCATAATAGTAGAAAGGGTTCGCCAGTCATAATGGTAAATGAGGGTCGCTTTTCATAATAGTAGAAAGGGTTCGCCAGTCATAATGGTAGATGAGGGTCGCTATTCATAATAGTAGAAAGGGTTCGCCAGTCATAATAATGAATGAGGGTCGCCAGTCATAATACTAAAAGGGGTTCGCCAGTCATAAAAGTAGAAGGGGTTCGCCAGTCATAATGGTAGATGAGGGTCGCTATTCATAATAGTAGAAGGGGTTCGCCAGTCATAATGGTAGATGAGGGTCGCTATTCATAATAGTAGAAAGGGTTCGCCAGTCATAATGATAGATGAGGGTCGCCAGTCATAATAGTAGAAGGGGTTCGCCAGTCATAATTGTAGATGAGGGTCGCTAGTCATAATAGTAGAAAGGGTTCGCCAGTCATAATAATGAATGAGGGTCGCCAGTCATAATAGGAGAAAGGGTTCGCCAGTCATAATAATGGATGAGGGTCGCCAGTCATAATACTAAAAGGGGTTCGCCAGTCATAAAAGTAGAAGGGGTTCGCCAGTCATAATGGTAGATGAGGGTCGCTATTCATAATAGTAGAAAGGGTTCGCCAGTCATAATGGTAGATGAGGGTCGCTATTCATAATAGTAGAAAGGGTTCGCCAGTCATAATAATGGATGAGGGTCGCCAGTCATAATAACGGATGAGGGTCGCCAGTCATAATAGGAGAAAGGGTTCGCCAGTCATAATAATGGATGAGGGTCGCCAGTCATAATAGGAGAAAGGGTTCGCCAGTCATAATAATGGATGAGGGTCGCCAGTCATAATAATGGATGAGGGTCGCCAGTCATAATAGTAGAAGGGGTTCGCCAGTCATAATGGTCGATGAGGGTCGCTATTCATAATAGTAGAAAGGGTTCGCCAGTCATAATAATGAATGAGGGTCGCCAGTCATAATAGGAGAAAGGGTTCGCCAGTCATAATAATGGATGAGGGTTGCCAGTCATAATACTAAATGGGGTTCGCCAGTCATAAAAGTAGAAGGGGTTCGCCAGTCATAATGGTAGATGAGGGTCGCTATTCATAATAGTAGAAGGGGTTCGCCAGTCATAATGGTAAATGAGGGTCGCTTTTCATAATAGTAGAAAGGGTTCGCCAGTCATAATAATGGATGAGGGTCGCCAGTCATAATAGGAGAAAGGGTTCGTCAGTCATAATAATGGATGAGGGTCGCCAGTCATAATACTAAAAGGGGTTCGCCAGTCATAAAAGTAGAAGGGGTTCGCCAGTCATAATGGTAGATGAGGGTCGCTATTCATAATAGTAGAAAGGGTTCGCCAGTCATAATGGTAGATGAGGGTCGCTATTCATAATAGTAGAAAGGGTTCGCCAGTCATAATAATGGATGAGGGTCGCCAGTCATAATAATGGATGAGGGTCGCCAGTCATAATAGGAGAAAGGGTTCGCCAGTCATAATAATGGATGAGGGTCGCCAGTCATAATAGGAGAAAGGGTTCGCCAGTCATAATAATGGATGAGGGTCGCCAGTCATAATACTAAAAGGGGTTCGCCAGTCATAAAAGTAGAAGGGGTTCGCCAGTCATAATGGTAGATGAGGGTCGCTATTCATAATAGTGGAAAGGGTTCGCCAGTCATAATGGTAGATGAGGGTCGCTATTCATAATAGTAGAAAGGGTTCGCCAGTCATAATAATGGATGAGGGTCGCCAGTCATAATAATGGATGAGGGTCGCCAGTCATAATAGGAGAAAGGGTTCGCCAGTCCTAATAATGGATGAGGGTCGCCAGTCATAATACTAAAAGGGGTTCGCCAGTCATAATGGTAGATGAGGGTCGCTATTCATAATAGTAGAAGGGGTTCGCCAGTCATAATGGTAGATGAGGGTCGCTAGTCATAATAGTAGAAAGGGTTCGCCAGTCATAATAATGAATGAGGGTCGCCAGTCATAATAGGAGAAAGGGTTCGCCAGTCATAATAATGGATGAGGGTCGCCAGTCATAATACTAAAAGGGGTTCGCCAGTCATAAAAGTAGAAGGGGTTCGCCAGTCATAATGGTAGATGAGGGTCGCTATTCATAATAGTAGAAGGGGTTCGCCAGTCATAATGATAGATGAGGGTCGCCAGTCATAATAGTAGAAAGGGTTCGCCAGTCATAATAATGAATGAGGGTCGCCAGTCATAATAGGAGAAAGGGTTCGCCAGTCATAATAATGGATGAGGGTCGCCAGTCATAATACTAAAAGGGGTTCGCCAGTCATAAAAGTAGAAGGGGTTCGCCAGTCATAATGGCAGATGAGGGTCGCTATTCATAATAGTAGAAAGGGTTCGCCAGTCATAATAATGGATGAGGGTCGCCAGTCATAATAGGAGAAAGGGTTCGTCAGTCATAATAATGGATGAGGGTCGCCAGTCATAATACTAAAAGGGGTTCGCCAGTCATAAAAGTAGAAGGGGTTCGCCAGTCATAATGGTAGATGAGGGTCGCTATTCATAATAGTGGAAAGGGTTCGCCAGTCATAATGGTAGATGAGGGTCGCTATTCATAATAGTAGAAAGGGTTCGCCAGTCATAATAATGGATGAGGGTCGCCAGTCATAATAATGGATGAGGGTCGCCAGTCATAATAGGAGAAAGGGTTCGCCAGTCATAATGGTAGATGAGGGTCGCTAGTCATAATAGGAGAAAGGGTTCGCCAGTCATAATAATGGATGAGGGTCGCCAGTCATAATACTAAAAGGGGTTCGCCAGTCATAAAAGTAGAAGGGGTTCGCCAGTCATAATGGTAGATGAGGGTCGCTATTCATAATAGTAGAAAGGGTTCGCCAGTCATAATGGTAAATGAGGGTCGCTTTTCATAATAGTAGAAAGGGTTCGCCAGTCATAATGATGGTTGAGGGTCGCCAGTCATAATACTAAAAGGGGTTCGCCAGTCATAAAAGTAGAAGGGGTTCGCCAGTCATAATGGTAGATGAGGGTCGCTATTCATAATAGTAGAAGGGGTTCGCCAGTCATAATGGTAGATGAGGGTCGCTATTCATAATAGTAGAAAGGGTTCGCCAGTCATAATAATGGATGAGGGTCGCCAGTCATAATAGTGGAAGGGGTTCGCCAGTCATAATGGTCGATGAGGGTCGCTATACATAATAGTAGAAAGGGTTCGCCAGTCATAATAATGATTGAGGGTCGCCAGTCATAATACTAAAAGGGGTTCGCCAGTCATAAAAGTAAAAGGGGTTCGCCAGTCATAATGGTAGATGAGGGTCGCTATTCATAATAGTAGAAGGGGTTCGCCAGTCATAATGGTAGATGAGGGTCGCTATTCATAATAGTAGAAAGGGTTCGCCAGTCATAATGATAGATGAGGGTCGCCAGTCATAATAGTAGAAGGGGTTCGCCAGTCATAATTGTAGATGAGGGTCGCTAGTCATAATAGTAGAAAGGGTTCGCCAGTCATAATAATGAATGAGGGTCGCCAGTCATAATAGGAGAAAGGGTTCGCCAGTCATAATAATGGATGAGGGTCGCCAGTCATAATACTAAAAGGGGTTCGCCAGTCATAAAAGTAGAAGGGGTTCGCCAGTCATAATGGTAGATGAGGGTCGCTATTCATAATAGTAGAAAGGGTTCGCCAGTCATAATGGTAGATGAGGGTCGCTATTCATAATAGTAGAAAGGGTTCGCCAGTCATAATAATGGATGAGGGTCGCCAGTCATAATAACGGATGAGGGTCGCCAGTCATAATAGGAGAAAGGGTTCGCCAGTCATAATAATGGATGAGGGTCGCCAGTCATAATAGGAGAAAGGGTTCGCCAGTCATAATAATGGATGAGGGTCGCCAGTCATAATAATGGATGAGGGTCGCCAGTCATAATAGTAGAAGGGGTTCGCCAGTCATAATGGTCGATGAGGGTCGCTATTCATAATAGTAGAAAGGGTTCGCCAGTCATAATAATGAATGAGGGTCGCCAGTCATAATAGGAGAAAGGGTTCGCCAGTCATAATAATGGATGAGGGTCGCCAGTCATAATACTAAATGGGGTTCGCCAGTCATAAAAGTAGAAGGGGTTCGCCAGTCATAATGGTAGATGAGGGTCGCTATTCATAATAGTAGAAGGGGTTCGCCAGTCATAATGGTAGATGAGGGTCGCTATTCATAATAGTAGAAAGTGTACGCCAGTCATAATGGTAGATGAGGGTCGCTATTCATAATAGTAGAAAGGGTTCGCCAGTCATAATAATGGATGAGGGTCGCATGCAGTCATAATAGAAGAAAGGGTTCGCCAGTCATAATAGTAGATGGGGTCGATAGTCATAATGGTAGCTGAGGTAGATGGTAGATTTTGCGTATTGACCTTCAACCCACTACATTTAGCAAATGAATCCAAAATATTTAGTACATTACAGAAACTGGCAGCTGTACCATCGAGAAATAAAACTGTGTCATCCGCAGGCGCGCCGGAACACTTTCAGTTTTGGGGGGGCAAAATCCCGAAGGGGGCACAATATTTTTGACAGCGTGAGATACCGAAGCGATCGAGCGGTAGAGGGCGTGGGACCCCCCCCCCCCCCGGTAAGGACTTTGTGTAAAAATGGAGTTTAAAAGTTACGTTTCTAAGAGAATTCAAAAATAAATTTCTTGAGAATTAAACATAGAATTCACTACGAAAGACTATACTCAGAGTTTATGAGAACCTATGAAATCTACGCGCAAAACGATCGCTTAATTCGGAATGTGGTTTTCGTGTCTGATCAATTAAATTACGTAATACGCTTATACTGACTCAAAATACCAGAAATTACATTTTTCATGCAATATCCTTTCAGAAATATTTATTTATGTACATTTACATACACGGACGACGCGAGAAGAAGAAGAAGCAGAAGAAGCGTAACAACAGAAACAAAATAAATTTCCAATGAATGTCTTTTTAAATTCAAAATGGCGGGTGTTCTGACGTGGCAGACGACGATAAGCGCTTAAACACCCATTCTATTTAAATCATTTCTGACCTCAGCATTGGAGAGAGTCCCTGATTATACATACATAGGCAAAACGTTTCATATTTTGTAACTGGAGGAAAAAGAAATATGACCTGCTTAATTATTGTCTAACAATTTAAAACTTTTCTGAAAATTTAAAACATTACTCGATTTATGTGTTTCCTTTGGCATGTTTTGTATGGCTGGGAAGCACATTTGGATGACCCTTCAAAATCTTCTTTTTTCTTTACATATTTTCTGGGGAAAATGTGACCATAACTAGGAAATGATGAATATCGAATTCCTGGAAATATTCACTGGTAAATAATCTGAACTAACAAACTACGGCAGTTCATAATGTACATTATGTAACATTATTTAGAAGAAAACAATTACATTCCAACAGCGGATGTGGTTGACGGTACACCATGTGGAGTTTTCGGGAAAAAAAAGAGAAAAAGTGGATAGAGGAAGAATTGAAATTGATAGGAGGAAGTAGACAGTGAAAGTCGAGTAATGTTTTGTTCAAATGAGCGTAATCCTGATAAAGACAGTAAACCAGAAAAGGTTGAAGAAGAGGCTTGATTAGTTGATAGATTAGTATTCCTGCTCTGCACTCCATTCGCCGAATCATAGCATCTTCTCATTTATCCAGTAAGCAACTATTCAATCCTCTATAACTCTTTAAACTTTTCGGTTTTACAGCTATTTTCAGATTCCATATGTTGCTCGAGTAACTAGCGTTCACGCGCGTTGGTGATATCGGGGGGGGGGGGGGGGCGTTTCATGAAAGGACTTGTCGGACGTTTTATCCGAAAAGTCCCATTTCATCCGACAGTTACCATAGTAACAGTACCTCTCAGCCAATCAACATCAGAGAAAGATGTCAGATCTGACAACTTGTCGGATGAAACACTCCCCAGGTCCGGGAGCGTTTCATGAAAGGACTTGTAGGACGTTTTATCCGACAGTTACTATGGTAACAATGCTTCTCAACCAATCAGAATACAGGAAAGTTGTCAGATCTTACAACTTGTCGGACGAAAATATTTATGAAACACCACCCCGGTCTGAGCGTTTCTGGGCGACCGCGCGTTTGTTAGCCGACACAGCATGCAAATTTGCCATTCGGTTTTAGTCTGAAATGTATTCATTAATACTAATAGGCCCCCATTCCACAGAACGGAGACCATTGAAAGATTGGTGAGGTCTTACAGCGGTCTTCAAGATCAATGAAATTTGTCGTCTCTGTGGAATGGCTCAGAAAGACCCCTCAAAGAACTCTGAAAGACTAGTTGGATATTTCTTGTCGTACTGGTCTTAGACTAGTCCTCTCGAGATCTTTCAATGGTCTTTCAGAGATTTTTTATGCAATAAGTGATCTTTCAGAATTCTTTCCATGGACTTTGCCTGGTCTTTCAATGGTCTTTCAATGATCTTTCAATGATCTCTCATGAGTCTTACAGTGATCTCCGCAAAAATCTTGAGAGACTGCTGAAAGACCACTGAAAGACAATTTTCCTGTAAGACCGTTGTAAGACTGTTTTGAACCGTTTCAAGAAGTTTTGGAGCCCATGAAGACCACGAAGACCACTGAAAGATTGGTCAGGACTCGCGTAAGACCTCAAAGACCATTGTAGGTTCATTGAGAGACCTCTGAAAGATCAACCAAAATTCATGGTCTTTCAAAGGTCTTTCAGCGGTCTTGTTTATCACACTGTAATAAGATGGAAAAGGGGCTTATCAAAGGTATGTTTCACAGAGGGACATGTTCGTCAAAAGACGCAAGGCTTACTATGATGTGTAATTGCCCCGTCAGGGGCGAATTTTTTTTCATTTTTGACAAAAGAAATGACAATTCTTAGGCAGAAAAGTGCCTTCATCGTTTACTTTTGTCCTTAAATAATATCATTTTTCTACTTTTAGGGGGAAAATTGGGGGGGGGGCAAAATCTCGTTTTGCCCCCCCCAAAATTTTCTTTGGGGGGGGCAAGTGCCCCCCCTGCCCCCCCCCCCCGCTTCCGGCGCCCTTGGTCATCCGCATATTAAAGAACTTTGTATTCTTTTAAGCCAACATAAATTCATTTGACAGAGTGTGAATTTCGAATTAACAACCCAAGAATTTTAGAGCATAGCAAAAACGAATCTTAATGTCATTTGCCCATTGACTAGAACACTAGAAAATGCATTCTGATAAAGTATTTTATTCATGTAATGAAAGATTTGCCAAATTTAAAAATGGAAAGCGTTTTAAACAAAAAATCATGAAAAATCAGAAATCAGGAATATGTTTCTTCTCCGTATACACAATTAAATCATACAAAATTTTCCTATTTTCACCAATAAATCGTCCAGACAAGAATCCTGATTGATTAACATGAATAATTATATGGTAATACTTTTTAAAGTCTGTGAACAATACAACTTTACAACAGTTTATAAACAACATTCAACAATGAAATTGATCTCCAATTTTTGATGAAATGTCTTACTTTGTCACCTTAAGGAATTAATGTTATGAAGCCATTATTGTTTGTGAGATGGATAATTTTCCAGAAATATAAGCAAAATTCATACTTCGTACCAAGAATATACCTAAGTCCTGAAAGAATGCTTAAAAAAATCAGTTGTAAATCCGTCTCGTCCAGGAGGCTTATTATTTTTCATATTTTTTTAATGCAAAATCAACTTCACTGTAAGATATTTCTCCTTAAGAAGAATCGTCTTCCTCTGTAAGACTATGGAAACTCTCTTCTCTAATAAGATAAAAAAAGTTCTTCAGCATCACTATTTGTATGATATTTATATAACTGTTCATTATATGAGCCAATTTCTCTTAAAATGTCTGTTTGTTTTGCAATACTGTACCATTATCATGAATCAATTCAACAAATGTTTATTTCTGCTATCCTCTGCTTTTCAAGATAAAAAAATATTTAGACGGTTTTTCTCCATATTGCATTATTTGAAGTCTTATCTAAATTGTTCTAATTATTTCCTAAGTAGCCAGTTTTTTGTAAATTTTCTCCAGTATTTATATTTTGGTCTAGAAGTTTTTCTAAGTTAAGTATTTCAATTTCGAGGTTTTTCTACACTTTCTTCTTTTCTCTTCTCTCTTATTACATACAATATAGTCGCTGCTCTCAACTCCATCAACAGCAGGGGCGGATCTAGCCTTCGCCAATAGGGGGGGGGGGGGGCGGAATTTTTTCAGACATATTTTCCCCGATCGGCCACTCGAAGATGATTTTTGGTTTCTTTGAAGGGGTAATCCTAATACTCACTTCTTAGCTTTATTCCTATGAATAAACATTTATAGACAATATCATATCTTTATTTATATAATGTGAGCGCGAAGCGCGAGCTAATTTTTTGGGAATCTTTTGTATTTTTTTCTGAAAAAGATGTGCATGCAAATGAATAACTACTACAAACGTGAAGCGCGAGCAAAAATGACTGAATGGCTGATTTTGTGGACAACTCTCCATTTGTTTTGTACACATATTTTCAGATTTTCCCCTTTATTTTACATATTTCACATTATCACCTCCTGACCTTGACATATATGGTGTGGATTATATTTTCCCATGACATATGTTGTGCTCAGAAGGAGGCAAGATGCAACTTGAAAGATAATGAGGAAAATCTGAAAATTTGTGTACAAAACAAATGGAGAGTTGTCCACAAAATCAGCCATATTGAAGCACGTTTGCCAATTTGAGGATGCCCATAGAAAGTACAACAAGAGTTTTCAAACTCCCATAACTTGCTTATTTCATAACCGATTTTGATGAAACTTTTTTTAAATTGATCCTTTCATTTTACTCTTTCAAGTAAAATTGCCTCTCTTCTTGGGTTTTGGTTTCCTTTAAAGGACAAGTCCACCCCAACAAAAACTTGATTTGGATAAAAAGAGAAAAATTCAACAAGCATAACACTGAAAATTTCATCAAAATCGGATGTAAATTAAGAAAGTTAGGGCATTTTAAAGTTTCGCTTAAATTTTCAACAAAATAGTTATATGAACGAGCCAGTTAAATCCAAATGAGAGAGTTGATGACATCACTCACTCACTATTTCTTTTGTATTTTGTTAAATGAAATATGAAATATTTTTATTTTCTCGTCATTGTCTGTGAAATGAAGTTTCATTCCTCCCTGAACACGTGGAATTCCATTATTTTAACATTTTGTGCTTCACGCAAGGAGGTCCTAATCGTCAAATTCGAAAAAAATTGAAATATTGTATAATTCAAACGATAAAAAACAAAAGAAATAGTGAGTGAGTGACATCATCGACTCTCTCATTTGGATGTAACTGGCTCGTTCATATAACTATTTTGTTGAAAATAAGCGAAACTTTGAAATGTCATAACTTTTTTATTTTACATCCGATTTTGATGAAATTTTCATCATTGTGCTTGTCTGATTTTTCTCTATTGATTCAAATCAACATTTTTCTGAGGTGGACTTGACCTTTAATATAGCGAGCGCAAAGCGCGAGCAGAAATTTTTAATATATACGTTTTGATGTAATGAAAAATGATCTGTTAACGGCTGCTTGCAGTTAGCCTAAGAACGTTATATATTTCAATAATCAAATAATGCGAGCGCGAAGCGCGAGCTAAAAATTTTGACATTTCTACCTGAAAAACGAAATTCTGAGCACTTTTTGTCATCGTAAAAAGGATAAGTATGTAACTAAACAATTGATGCGAGCGCGAAGTGCGAGCTGAAAAATTCGAGATTTACACCAGTGGCGTAACAGGCAGGGGGGGGGCAGGGGCAAGCTGCCCCCCGGCGGATTTCACCGGGAAAATAAATAAAAAAAACGGGAAAAATAAAAGGGATGGAGAAAGAAAGGGAAAGGGAAGGAAAGAGAGAAAGGAAAGGAGGAAAAGGAAAGAGAAAGGGAAAAGTGGAAAGAAAACAAGGAAAAAACATATTTTTTGAAATAGAAAGGAAGGAAAGCGGGAAGAAGTACGAAAGAAAAACATTTGAGAAAGAACAAATCATTCTGAAATAGACCTATATAGTGCACTAGCATGATGGGAAATAAATTAAAAGATGGCAAACAATAGCGGGAAATGAAGGTAGAATGGAATTAGTCCAAAGCTAAATTGGAAAACAAAGAAAAGGGACAAGAAATAAAACTTAATAACACGACCGGGCTGACGAGGATAGAAAATAAAGAGCGGGAAGAAAGAGGAACTGCATACAACATTGTGCTATTAGCTTGCTAAATTTTATGCAAAAAAGCTACCGGGGCTTTGCCCCAGACCCCAAGCAGTAGGGGCTCTTCATCTATGACCTTCAAATGGCTCTATTACGCCCCCCCTTAGGGACCCTTCCTACATTAAGCTTTACGTTCAATCACTGGCGTACAGGCGCGGGGGGGGGGTCTTGGTTCAACACCCAAGAGGAAATAAAAGAATTTATGGGAGACAACGTATAATGAAATGAATGGAAACAATGAAATGTGTTATTTGCTGAATATAATGGAGAAATCTATCACATAATTAGAATTTAATTTCAATAGGCAATTTTTTTCCCAGCTCGCTTTGCTCGCTGGCGACTTCCCCCCCCCACATTGCTATGTTTTGCCCCTCAAAATATTTGGCTCAACTGGGTTGAATAAATGTGTTGTGTAAAAGCTATATTCTGTATAATTATACCCGCAATTTGATTAAATAGCGGCAATCTGCGAGGTTTAAATGGCTTTGAGATCAAGAAGTTCCGGGGGCTCCGCCCCAGACCCCAACCGCATAGCACTGCCGTATATGAGTATGGAAGGGTTGGGCCATGGTCCCCAAAAGTTTTACCATGTAAAAAAAAGATATCTCAAAGTTAGATTCTCATGAAAAGGTGATTTTTTCTCGCTTCGCTCGCTCGGGACTTATATTAAGCAGCTTTTTAGCACATGCGCCATACTGCGCCCCTTGATTTTTGTTTTGTTTACTCTGCACGCTACTGCCGCAAATAATCCTGTTAACAGTGGCGTACAGATCACAAAAAAGGGATGGAAAGAGAGAAGAGTGAAATATATTCTCTGGATATCATGTCAAAATCTATCACAAAATTGGATTTTTGTATTAAAAATGTCAAAATTTTTGCTCGCTCGCTCGCATCGCTCTCTCGCAACTTTTTTTTTAAAAGATAAATTCTGCCTGATACACAATGTCTTGCCCTTTCGAAATCGTCGCCTAATTACACCATTGCGCCTGTTTATACCATGATATGACCGGGAAATTTTTGGCTCTTGCCCCCCCCCCTTGGCCACCGACCCCTAATACGCCGCTGTTTACACCTAAAAACGGGACACTACATTCATGTTTTGTAAATCGTGAAAAGGATGAGTAATTGGATATCTTTCTACATTGAATGAGCCGCAATTTTGGTGAAAAGCGGCCGCAGAGCTCCCCGGCGGAGGCCGCGCTAGCTGCATCGTGCACGCATGACCGTTCCATAGAGATGCATACGCACTCACACGCTGGCGATCCATTCCAACGACCCCCGTTTTCACAAACATTTGTCGTTCCGAAGCCCGTTCCGAGGACCCTCCTTTTTAGAGTAAGCCCGCTCCAAGGCCCCCGTTTTTTGTCTCGCCCGCGGCACACCCCCCCCACTTTTTTGGTCGGGTGCCCCCCCCCCCCGGGATAATGATTTATACAGAGAACAAGCTGCGTATCTGAATAAACGCGCGCGTGTTTCAGATTTAGACCTAGAATCTGAATGGGCATTCTAAATACCTTTTTTCATCGTTAAAATCGATAAAGTGAGCGCGAAGCGGCCGGGAGCTTAAAACATTTGATATTCCGATCTGAAAAGGGTCAATTTAAGCTCTGTATTTCAAGCACTTTGTAGGAAAAATTGTGAGGTGGATATGGATGACATTAAAAAAAAGAGTTTCATTATTTTAATTTCATTCAAAAGTTTCATTATTATTACTTTGAGTTTTGACATAGGACCAGGACATTCCAAGAGCATTATGTCATCATATGAAAATTATGACTATATCTTCTTATTTCTCTTCCTAAGCGCAAGATAAAACTTGTCGATATTGCATTCTGAAAAAAGGGACAATTTGATTCTTAAATTAATATCTTATTTATTAACCTAATAAGCCTAATGTGAGAGCGTGAAATCTATTAATATTATGGCCTGAAAACTGTACATTTAAAGCACTTTTGTATTTATGATTTATGCAGAAGATGCGTGAGTTGATAGATTTTCAACAATCAATGCGAGCGCGAATCGCGAGCCGAATTTCTTAAAAATTCAGACCATAAAACAAAAAGTTTTGCAGAGCACTTTTTAAAAATCAATTTGTAAATCAAACAAAATAATGAAAGTACGATTTCTGAGCTGAAATATGTTTTCTATGTTGACTTCAAATTTTGATATTTCAATCTCCATATTGATATGTAAATCACCTAACATGCAATGCGAGCGCGAAGCGCAAGCGATTTTTTTATAGTGACATTAAGGATTTTAAAAATCATTTTCCTAGGCTTCCCCTCATCTTATTTTATTCACTCGTCTTCCTCTTCTTGTGTTTCCCCTTCTTTTTTCTCCTCTCTTTTCCCTTCTTTTTCTTTCTTTCTTTCTTTCTTTCTTTCTTCCCCCTTTTACTTTTTTTTGCTCCGCCAATGGGGGGGGGGGGGGGGGGGGGGCCCTCGGGCCCCCTAGATCCGCCTATGAACAGTGTATAAACAAAACAACTGATATTCAATAATAAATCTGAGTTTCTCTTTTCTAACAGTTTCAAAAGCTTTACCATGAAGACAATCAATATCAAGATACTGTAAAAACATTTATCTAACACAATCTCTAAACTGATCATTGTGTGATCGGTACGATATCCTAAATCAATATCACATTTTCTAACCAAAGAAATAATATCTGAAGATATCAAAAAATAATGTTTTCTACTTTGCTTCAATGGTGTGGACTGTCTCCAAGTATAACATTTTGAATTTGGATTTAACTGACGCCATGGATCAACTAAATTAACTCATCATTAAATCATCATAGTCCAATAAGATATTTTCTATACATCTAAAAAATTTAGGGTCATTTTGCCCATACAATGATATCAATGAAATAAGCAACATAGTTTCCATCAGTATCGCATTTTACTCTCTTATTAACAAGTTGTATGTTTTTATCAAATAATATAGCATTGCATTAGATGATTTATATGAGAAAAAAACCTTCCTCCCACTCCTTTAATATGTTTTCTTCCAAATCCTTTACAAAATGAGTGTCCTGTAAACAATAAATATTTGGGTTTTTTTTCCTTTTCAAAAAATGAAATATATAATATGAAGGAATAATTTCATGCTCATATCATATTCAACATCAACTAAAAAAAGTATAATATAGATAGAAAAGACATTTTTCTGTAAAAAAAAAACAACCTCTATTGAAAAAAGGCTTTTAGAAAATACTGTCGTACAGGTTTAGGTCAACACTATCTTAAATGCATATATTCAAAGAAGATTTCCTTGTTATTGGAATTATTCACAATCTACACCTTTTCGCCTAAAGATAATTTGATTTTTTAGGGGAGGGTGTCATTTCTAACAACTTCTGCTGGTTATGATGAAAAAAAATCGCCGTAGGTAAAAAAAATGCCCTTTTTCAAAAGTAAAAAGCCTTTTGGCAAAATGAAAGGTGCTCTTTTTTCAAAACTAAATACTGTTCTTGAAGTCCAACATAAAACATTTCAGGATGGTCACAAAAGTAATGTCAATAACATGAGATAATTTATCTTTTTAAAGGGTGTCATTTTTAATAGCTCCTGCTGGTTATGATTTAAAAAAAATCCCATTTTTCAAAATAAAAATGTGCTCTTATTCGAAATTAAATACCCTTTTTGAACTACAACATAATACATATTAGGCTTGAAAATCACCGTTTTTGTGTTCTCACGCTTTGCGCCGACCTCAGCTATTATGTAGCAAAGTTCCCTTCTACTGACAGGCGAACCACTTCCACTATCATGGCTAGCGACCCTCTTCTACTAATAAGACTAGCGACCCTCATCTACTATTATGACTAGCAAACCCCTACTACACTGTAAAAATGAATTGCTAATTCAGCACTTACAGTGCTTGTATAGTGACTGCACTAGTAGTGCTGATTTTCTAGTTCACATTTAAACTAGAAAATCAACACTCCCAGTGCAGTCACTATACAAGCACTGTAAGCGCTAAATTAGCACCTCATTTTTTACAATGTACTATTATGACTGGAGATCCTCATCCATTATTATGACTGGCGAACCTCATCTACTATTATGACTAGCGACCCTCATCTACCATTATGACTGGCGAACCCCTTCTAATATTATGACTGGCGACCCTCATCCATTATTATGACTGGCAAACCCTTTCTACTATTATGAATAGCGACCCTCATCTACCATTATGACTGGCGAACCCCTTCTACTATTATGACTGGCGACCCTCATCCATTATTATGACTGGCGACCCTCATCCATTATTATGACTGGCGAACCCCATCTACTATTATGACTGGCGACCCTCATCCATTATTATGACTGGAGAACCCCATCTACTATTATGACTAGCGACCCTCATCTACCATTATGACTGGCGAACCCCTTCTACTATTATGACTCGCAACCCTCATCCATTATTATGACTGGCGACCCTCATCTACCATTATGACTGGCGAACCCCATCTAATATTATGACTGGCGACCCTCATCCATTATTATGACTGGCGAACCCCATCTACTATTATGACTAGCGACCCTCATCTACCATTATGACTGGCGAACCCCTTCTACTATTATGACTGGCGACCCTCATCCATTATTATGACTGGCGACCCTCATCCATTATTATGACTGGCGAACCCTCTCTACTCTTATGAATAGCGACCCTCATCTACCATTATGACTGGCGACCCTCATCCATTATTATGACTGGCGAACCCTTTCTACTATTATAAATAGCGACCCTCATCCACTATTATGACTGGCGAACCCCATCTACTATTATGACTAACGAACCTCATCTGCCATTATGACTGGCGAACCCCTTCATATATTATGACTGGCGACCCTCATCCATTATTATGACTGGCGAACCCCATCTACTATTATGAATAGCGACCCTCATCTACCATTATGACTGGCGAACCCCTTCTACTATTATGACTGGCGACCCTCATCCATTATTATGACTGGCGAACCCATCTACTATTATGACTAGCGACCCTCATCTACCATTATGACTGGCGAACCCCTTCTACTATTATGACTGGCGACCCTCATCCATTATTATGACTGGCGACCCTCATCCATTATTATGACTGGCGAACCCCATCTACTAATATGACTAGCAACCCTCATCTACCATTATGACTGGCGAACCCCTTCTACTATTATGACTGGCGACCCTCATCCATTATTATGACTGGCGACCCTCATCCATTATTATGACTGGCGAACCCCATCTACTATTATGACTGGCGACCCTCATCCGTTATTATGACTGGAAAACCCCATCTACTATTATGACTAGCGACCCTCATCTACCATTATGACTGGCGAACCCCTTCTACTATTATGACTGGCGACCCTCATCCATTATTATGACTGGAGAACCCCATCTACTATTATGACTAGCGACCCTCATCTACCATTATGACTGGCGCACCCCTTCTACTATTATGACTGGCGACCCTCATCCATTATTATGACTGGCGAACCCTCTCTACTCTTATGAATAGCGACCCTCATCTACCATTATGACTGGCGAACCCCTTCTAATATTATGACTGGCGACCCTCATCCATTATTATGACTGGCGAACCCTTTCTACTATTATGAATAGCGACCCTCATCTACCATTATGACTGGCGAACCCCTTCTACTATTATGACTGGCGACCCTCATCCATTATTATGACTGGCGACCCTCATCCATTATTATGACTGGCGAACCCCATCTACTATTATGACTGGCGACCCTCATCCGTTATTATGACTGGAGAACCCCATCTACTATTATGACTAGCGACCCTCATCTACCATTATGACTGGCGAACCCCTTCTACTATTATGACTGGCGGCCCTCATCCATTATTATGACTGGCGAACCCTCTCTACTCTTATGAATAGCGACCCTCATCTACCATTATGACTGGCGAACCACTTCTAATATGACTGGCGACCCTCATCCATTATTATGACTGGCGAACCCTTTCTACTATTATGAATAGCGACCCTCATCTACCATTATGACTGGCGAACCCCTTCTACTATTATGACTGGCGACCCTCATCCATTATTATGACTGGCGAACCCTCTCTACTCTTATGAATAGCGACCCTCATCTACCATTATGACTGGCGAACCCCTTCTACTATTATGACTGGCGACCCTCATCCATTATTATGACTGGCGACCCTCATCCATTATTATGACTGGCGAACCCCATCTGCTATTATGACTAGCGACCCTCATCTACCATTATGACTGGCGAACCCCTTCTAATATTATGACTGGCGACCCTCATCCATTATTATGACTGGCGAACCCTTTCTACTATTATGAATAGCGACCCTCATCTACCATTATGACTGGCGAACCCCTTCTACTATTATGACTGGCGACCCTCATCCACTATTATGACTGGCGAACCCTTTCTACTATTATGAATAGCGACCCTCATCCACTATTATGACTGGCGAACCCCATCTACTATTATGACTAGCGAACCTCATCTGCCATTATGACTGGCGAACCCCTTCTAATATTATGACTGGCGACCCTCATCCATTATTATGACTGGCGAACCCCATCTGCTATTATGACTAGCGACCCTCATCTACCATTATGACTGGCGAACCCCTTCTAATATTATGACTGGCGACCCTCATCCATTATTATGACTGGCGAACCCTTTCTACTATTATGACTGGCGACCCTCATCCACTATTATGAATGGCGACCCTTATGATCAACGAACCCTTTTCCTCTTTATGACTGGCGACCCTCTTCCTTTATTATGACTAGCGACCCTCTTGTTTGATTATGAATGGCGACCCCCATCGTTGATTATGACTTGCGACCTCTATGAACAAAGCCCCTTATGAATAGCGACCCTTATGACTATTATGACTAGCGGTCCTTATAACTAGCGGGTATTATGACCAGTGGTCCTTATGACTGGCGGGTGGACCCCATTTCAACATGGTCATTGAGGAATGAGACTTTGTTTCACATGACAGTGAGGAGAAAATTAAAATATTACATATTGCATATAATGTAATAAGAATTCAAACGAAGTTATGATTGGGTGGTGTCATCCGTCCCCTCAAATGCAGATGTGAACTCAAACGAAACACTGAATGATTGTTATGTTTGATTTTTTTTCTCTTTTTATTCAAATCAACATTTTGTTAGGATGAACTCGTCTTCTATTATGAAACTCTGACCCCTCGACCCCCCCATAAAAACAATTTATTAACTAGAACGTTTTGCATTGGTATGCCTGAAAGGGGTGGGATGCCCCCGCAGACAAAATTTCAGATTTTTTATGTCCTCTTTTTGACTTGTCCCTCCTGGTGAGGTTTTCCTGGTAGACCACTGGTGCTTGGCTAGGACTCTCAGGCATCCAAGCCAGTTTTGGATTCTTAATTACCTCATCCATCTATTTGCAACATTCTAAAGAAAAAAAAATGGATTGGTATTCTCTAAATGCAAAAGAGCTAACATAGTCCCTAATCGCACTCTTCTCGGAGTTGTAGTATAGGGACCACTCCTTTTGGAGTTAACTGTTCTTTCCAATGGAGTGAATTATAGCTCCTTCGAGAGTGAGCTGTGCATCCTTTTAGACACTTTCATTCCAAAATAGGTAAAAACGACTGTAGACAGATGCAAATCTCCCTCGAAAATGAATTCGTCTCACTCCAAGACGAGTGTGATTAGAGCGACCGGGGGGGGGGGGGGTTGAATTAACCCCCTCGACATTTTCCGCGACCATTCCGCTGCGCGAAATTTTTCGACCGCGCCACTAGCTGATTTTTTAGTTTGAAGTCTTGCGCATCTTTTGAGACCAAAATTTATGATGTTCAAATGCGGTTGAAAATGTTCGCAACATTACATAAGTGCATGTCAGACTGAAAACTGCTCAAAAAAGTGATTTTGTTTAAAAAGTCAAAGTTTTCTCATCTTAATTATTCATAAATATATTATTTTTACTTTCATCAGCTGAAATTAATTGATTTTAGCATAATAATTATACTTCTAAAAGGTTTCTGCTATAAATTTGGCAAAAAAAAACATAGAAAAGGTTGGGAAACAAAGAAATACACAAGAAATTCACAAAATACATAAGAAATTCATTTTCAAACGCGAATGGTTTTAATTTGTAATTGTTAGCGATGGTATAAAGTATATGAACACAAACAAATCAGTATTTGGAGTTTTTTTGTGTGTATTAGAGCAAAGAGTACGATTTACGCATAAATTAGCATAATTAATTCAAATGAACAAAAATCTTATTATTTCGGAAAATTTACTTATTACAGCTTTGTAGATCAAGTCCCACACTATTATCATACCGATTTTCACGGCGTTCGCGCGATCGGCGGCCGAGATCTCACGGAGGGGGGGGGGGGGGTATTCGACCACCCCCGGTCATAATAGCCAAAAATCCCGGCCTGATAATGGTAACTTTCTTTCGTAATTACAACAGTAAATAGGGTATAATTGAACCAATATAACATCGGTAAAGTTTACATTCAAGTTGTTGATTTAAAGCTTGGTAATATTCATTAGGCCTAATCAGTTTTTATTTAATGATGAATAATGTAATGGATTTTTGTTAAACTTTTTTCTTTTTCTTCAAATTTATTTGATTTAGGGCCTTAATTCAACTCAAAGCTTCACCCATGCCGTTTGGGGTAATTTATTTTATATCCCCCCAAATCCTCTACGTCAAAGCCATACCTACCAAAGATGTCCGTAAAGAAATGAATTACAGCACTTTACTGAAAGATAGATCTGCACCTAATATTCATTTGTAAATTTTGTAATTTATTTTAATTTGCTATAATAAAAACAGAAAAAAAGATAGATCTGCTCATTGCCAATAAGGACATGAATATATCGTAAATTTTTGATGGACAAATTGGTTTGCTTCTAAGTCGAAGTTCTAATGGAGGCGACTACTCGACTTGCACAATTTTATTGATTGATAATAAATGATGAAAAAAGTCTATTAACATAGTCATAATCATATTGATTGAGATAAAGGAGAGGGTTAAGTATTCAAGGGATCCGGGGAGGAAGTAGCAGGAGGACGAGAAGAATAAAAAACAAACAAACTAAGAACATGGGAAAGTGGAGAAGAAAATAGAAACTATACGAAGAAACAACGCTGATGGCGCCCCGCACGCTGTAATGTATGTAGCCTTTTTCATGTGTTTCATCGTGCCTTTCAAACTGAGGAGAGAACCGCGCTGAGCAGGCGAACAATGATATTTTAGCCTTTTATAAGTCTGCGTCTGCTTCGTGGGTATTCCACTCTGCCCGTTAGTTATCGTTCATCTCATGTGCAAAACGCGGTACAGTCGTCTGGGATTGTGTTGGCCATCTCACACGTTCGGGCAAATTATATTACTTGATTGTTACCTGAAAATTGATAAGCTGAGATTTCAAATCGAGTGCGTGGAGGATTCAGACGACATCCCTGGTCAGAGGAAGATTCGTTGATATCACTCATTTGCAGTTGAGGTATGTACACGAAGATTCACTGATTTCTACGGTTCATGCCGGTCATGCCAGTGGAATGCCAGGGGAAGCGATCTCTCTCTTTCTCTCTTGTATTATAACTGGCGCGAAAATTAAAGCCAAGTGATGAGGGAGCAAGGAGTTGGAGGAACATATGCTGGGTCTAGTCCACGTGGACAGGTCAAATTGTTATAAAGGTGCTCAAGTAATTGTCTCATTATCCATGTGTGTGGGTGCATGATCGCCGGTCAAATTGTGAAACATGAATTTTTATTTTTACAATTTCCGTTATATATACTGTCACTGAATCAGAATATGATGTGGATAATGATTTATTGTTGGCTGTACTGACTGTGAATGTGATTGAGTGTGTGAGTTGAGAGCGATCTCGTCTTATCATATCAGTGTTCGGATCTCATTAATGTTGGCACTTGGCAGTGATGTGTTATTATAAAAACAAATCAGTCAAATTGACTAGACCAGTAGTCAGCTGGGAGCAACTGATATGGCAATTACTGATATTCACATTTCTGACATTATTCTAGTCAGCAATAACTCTTTTCTAGTACAGTATGACTACAAAATAGTCAAATATGACTAGAATAACAGTTGCATGCACCCAGCTGACCCTATTAACTAGTCATTTTGACTGATTCGTTTTTAGAGTGTATGATCATTAAGAACTTGTCGATCGTGATTGAAAGTCGTCCTTTTGAGAATGTACTATACACTGTACAGTACATATTTTGAGCCATCGCAGCTTCGTTGAGTTTGATTGGTGCTTTTGAGCACATGGGTTTGAGCGTTGTCAGTGTCATGTTGAACTTGTTTGGGGATGAGTACATAGACCGTCTATTCTGTCAGGGACATACTTCGATGTATACCCTCTCTGTGAAGGAGAAAAAACTCCTCCAAAACAGCTGATATATCAGCTAGCGGTGTCTCTCATAGCCATAAAAGTTCCATCCTAAAAGAAAAAAAAAACAATACACACAAAAAGTCCTACACAATCTTAGCGTTGTAAGTGATTATAATGTGTTTGTTTTGTTCTGTATTATTATTCTGTGAGCGTTGCTTGAGTTTTGAGAGATCTCGTTCCGCATTTTCATGTAGTATGCCAACCTTTAAAGGGGAAGTTCACCCTGACAAAAAGTTTATTGTAAAAATAGCAGAAAAAATAATAAGAAATATTGCCGAAGGTTTGAGAAAAAATCATCAAATAATTAAAAAGTTATTAGAATTTCAATTATTTGATTTGTGACGTCATATGCGAGCAGCATTCCTACATAGCGAATGGTAAAAAATCAATGAAATGTAATTTTCTCAGAAAATTGAAAATGGTTTTCATTGTAACTTTTGTATATCAAGAGACAAATCGTTTCACACCCGATCATGAAAAGAAAACAAAATTAAGTCATCAGGAACCATACAAAATTTGAAATTCATACATTTTATATTACATAACACATGGGGCAGCTGCTCGTTTATGACGTCACAAATCCAAAACTTTGAACTCTAATAACTTTCTTACTCTTTAACGGATTTTCCTCAAACCTTCACCAATATTTTCTACTATTTTTTCTGCTATTTTTACAACAAAGTTTTCTTCAGGGTGAACTTCCCTTTAAATGATCTGTATATTTTCCTTGAAGCGCCATGAGCACCGAAAGGTGGACCTGTGCGCTATATAAGTAGCCACCATTGTACAAGGAAATATATTATATAATAACATGAATGATCAATGTGAACACTTGAACGTGGACTTGAGCCAATTCAATGTTTTCACTTCCTCATTTTTATTAATTAATATATATATTATGATAATAGTTGATGTATATAGCTTGCTAAGCTTGGTGTTTTGATTTAAAGTGAAATTCCGTTTGCATTATTTCATGACGGCTTTTAAGTCTGAAGCAATATATGGCTTTGGTTACATCTATCCAAATAATGTAAGAAGTGAAGCACCAAGTAGTCACTGATGTCATAAATCGCAATGCAAAAAAGGGGGGAGATAAGAACAATAGCTTTCGTAGTTTTTTTTTTGTTTTGGCTGACTGCGTCGATCCTTGTATTTTTTTTTTGGTGTGCTGCGAGGGTCAAAGTTATTGTGTCGATTTTTTTACAGAGGTGTTACGAATGTTTTGCTCAAGTAATTGGGAGAAGAATTGTGGAAAGGATGGGAACACGTGACTTTCTTTCCTTGGAGCTACGAACGAAGTAGCTTCATGTTCTTTCTTGGTATAATGATACATATAAACTCCACTGGGGACCATTTAAATAAGACTTAAAGCTGTGGTAACTGTTATTAGGGTACCATGGAAACCTAAAGCAACATACGGACAGACATTGGGCAACTTATAGATATAGCGAATAGAGGAAAGACGAAGTAGACGAAGCGGTAATGAGATTCATTGGCAATTAGACCAAATGGGTGTTACACCACGTAGAGCTTAGACTAACCGGCACGACTGGTGATTGTTCAAAATAAATGGTAAACCAAAAGGGCTTGACCGCTGTGGTTTTAGAAAATTGAGACCAACTGATAATTAGTTAAACTTATATTTTGTATTGATATATAGTTGAATGCGATGGATGAGTACTACAGTATATTGAGAGAATGAAGTTACCAAAATGTGCCGTCAATGTCGTACACATTTAGGTAAATTTACCAAAATGTGCAGTAAACCAAATTATGTCATAACATAGTTAAGGCACATTTTGGTAAATTGCTGAAAAGTGCCGTAACAGGGGGCGAACTCACATTGTTGTTACTAATTGACTGTGTGTTATTAGTGGCTAGTCTAAAACATACGTGTGAAGATAGAAAGGATAAAATTGCCAATGATGTTATTATTTGTGTAGACGAAATCAAATGTTCCTGAGAGGAGACTAAGTTAACATGTTTTGCTTCTTGATGATATAATTATTGCGATATGAATAAAATGAGTAGCGAATTACTTAAAGTGTTTTCATTTAGTGGTCCTGTATTACAATCATCATCATGTTTCTGGATCTGTAATTCTGTATATAACCCGGAATATGCCCATGCGTTGAGTGAATTTGCGACAATTCATTTAGAGGAAATCGATATGTCAAGCTATTATTATTTGCTCTTATTTCATGAATATTTTTCCCCTTTAATGGTGACAGTGTATAGTTTTGTTTTCCCATTTGTTACCTCAGAGAATAATGCTTCTCAATAATTGCATCACCTCCCGTAGGATCGAAGAACCATTATTATCGATTTTGGCTACCTCAGCAGATTCTTAGGTACTTACTGATCAGTTAATCAATAATCAGTCCTTGGTGTCATAGCGCCTGTTTTCCCCACCATTATAAGAAAGAATGCAAATGGGTCGGCCATCAATTCAAATTGTTCAATGCGTTCTTTTCTTTACCAATGCTTGCTTAGATCAGCAAAAAAGGCAGATCCATCATAGTGTGTGCCATGAGACATGATCAAGAAAACATAAAATGAAGTGATTATTAAAACATAACTCAAAAACATTTGTCTCATAGTCAATTTGTTTTGCCCAGACAAAATACAGATGATTCCAGCTATTAGTGCTGCGAGGCACTCAGGCATCTTAAAACCATGAATTATTCTGTTGATCATGCATTTTGGCGAATAAAAAGTACAAAGAGGTGTGGAGCTGTAAAAATATTATTATTGCAATCAATGCAGTTTGTATTCAAAAGTGTTATCAATTGAAATAAAATAGATCTGTTTCTGTCATGTACTTAGGCTATTATTCAAAGGAACGTCAAGCAATATTGCTGAACGAGCAGAAAATAATCTTTTTTTTAAATATAATTTTGGGTTAAAACCGAAGCTGTGGCGTAATGATTATAAATGAAGGCACAAAATAATGGCGTATGTGGGATAAAAATGCTCAAAAGTGAGCGAAAGAAAAAATAATGCCTTTTTAAAATGAAAATCTGATTTTGTGATATATTAGAAGAACGAGCCTATAACATTCTTCTGCAAAGCTGACATGTACATATTTGTATTCTTCATAACAATTTTTTTTCTGGTCTCGCCTGCATAGCAGAGCGAGGCTGTAATGCGCCGCTTACCCGACGGCGGCGGCGTCAACATTGGAATCTTAACCAAGGTTATGTTTCTTAAATATCATCATAACTTTTAAAGTATATGAACCTAGTTCATGAAACTTGGATGTAAGGGTAATCAAGTATTACTGAACATCCTTCCCGAGTTTCAGGTTACATGACTAAGGGTCAAAGGTCATTTAGGGTCAATTAACGTATAGACCATGTTTGGGGAATCAATATCGAAATCATAACCAAGGTTCAGTTTTTGAAATGTCGTAATAACTTCGAAAGTATATGGACCTAGTACTAGTAGTTCACGAAACCTGGACATACGGGTGATAGTGTTTCATTGAACATCCTGCCTGAGTTTCAGGTCACAGGACCAAGGTATTAAGGTCACTTAGCGTCAATGAACTTTGACCATGTTAGGGGTATTTGTGGAATTGTCATCATCAACTCTGAAGTTTTATGGATCTAGTTCATGAAAATTATAGATCAATTAAGTATCATGTACGAGTTTAGGGTCACATGACTAAGGTCAAAGGTCATTGGGGTCAACGAACTTTGGTAACTTTTGGGGTATTTGTGGAATTGTCATCATAAATTTAAAACTTTATAGATCTAGTTCTTGAAACTTATACATAAGAGCAATTAAATATCCCTGAACATCATGAGAATGTTTCATGTAATATCTGACCAAAATCAATGGTTATTTCGGGTTAATGAACTTTGGCTGTGTTTGGGGGGTATTTATTGAATAGGCATCATAACTTAGAAAGTTTATGTAGTTCATGAAACATAGACATAAGGGTATGGATTAGTATTTTGCCCATGTCTTAGATCACATGATCACGGTCAAAGGTCATGTTGGGTCAATGGACATAGTATCTTATTATGATATGAGTGTTGTCTTTTGTGAATAAACTATTTTTTTAGCTTATTTCAAAGTCAGCACTGCTGCTATATCGAATCGCGTAATGCAGGCAAGACTGCCAGAGGCGTTTTACTTGTATGAATTAATGTTTACGAAAAATGTGGAAATAAGGAAATGGAAAAAATATGGTTTGTTTGAAAAATTCAGCCAAATGAACAAATATTGTATTTCACTCTTTATATTCGTCTTTTATTCATTGATAATTTAATTTTGTTATTTATCTGTAATTCGTTTTCAGCAAGACATAATGTTTTTCATAAAATCAATGTATCTATCTTTTTCATTATCTTTTCTTTCCTTGCGTCCTTCTTTTTCTTATGTTTACTTGGTCATGGAAGGGGGGGGGGGCATAGGGGAGGGTCCCCAAGTCCCCCATTTCTACACCAAGTACCGCGATGTTGCATCCTTAAAACAAAGTTTCGAGATACGCACACAGATCATGTTGTATAACTCAAGTGATTATTTCGATCTATGCCAATTGTTTCTTTTGTCCTTTGGGCATGTTTGGGAAATTAATCTTAATTTGAGGAGACATTGGGTATATGGGGTCTATTAATTTTAAAGATAAAGACCTATATACCTCTTGAGGTCTGTCATTGAACTCGTGCACCTACCTCCTTCCGTTTTCTCCCCATCCACTTTGTCTTTCTAATTGAATCATTTTAATCCAATTCTTTTCAACTTATTGAGTTTTTCCAGATTAGACTGCACACGGTGTCAGCCGTTCAATGTAATCAGAACTCTCTTCTCAGTAAAGAATTTCCCTCCTCCCCCCCCTCTCTCTCACTGGCTAACCAATGGGAGCATGATAGAGCCCCATGCCCCCCCCCCAAAAAAAAAAAAAAGTTTCACGACAAAGAAAATGTAGGAAAAAATCGAAAGGGGAGAAACATAAGCCGGAGAAAAAAATATATTATTTTCTGAATATGATGTTAAAGCTCAGAATCTATCCCGATTAGATTTTGCTATTCAAAAGGTGAACAGTTTCGCTCCATCCGCCATTTTTTTTTGCTCATTACGCCACTACTTCTGTCTCTATTTTGTTGTGATCCCTAGCTAGAGAGAAATCATTAGTTCCAGACGAAGGCGAGGACGAATTACGATTAAAAGGTGTGGATGGTTTGTGATGGCGATGGAGGGGAAGAAGTGTTATACTGTGAGGAATCTAAGAGGGTGCGATACTTGTTATAACACCATTGTTCAATTGTGCCGTCAGTAAGACTTGATAAAAGATTGATTCCATAAAGTAAGAAAAAATTGCTATTACCTATAATAGTGCAATTTGTTTTCTTACGTCTGGGTCTCGACTTAAACAGTCACTTTGGCTGAAATTTTAAGATACAACTTGAAAATGAGCAATTTTGATTTGACCCTAGAAAGAGGGATGAACATGATATACTAATGATGACAACACAGGCCATCCCCGCGATCGACTCCCAGTCGTGAATATTATGATGATAATATTGATAATGACAATTATCATATTTGATTTATATTATTTACTCTGTGCCAAATTCTCTATGCAGAGAACTAAAGTAAAACGAGAAAAAATAAAATGGGTGCATTTTCTGCATGGTTAGTGGTTACGTTATGAATGGGATGCCCTCATAAAGTTAACCGTTTTTGTCTCGCCTGCGCGGCAAGGCGAGTCTATTATAGGCGCCGCTTTTCCGATGGCGGCGGCGTCGTCAACTTGAAATCTGAACCAAATTTAAAGTTTTGGAAATGTCATCATAAATTAGAAAGTATATGAACCTAGTGATTGAAACTTGGACAGAAAGGTAGTCAAGTATTACTTAACATCCTGCTTGATTTTGAGGTCACATGACTAAGGTTAAAGGTCATTTAAGGTCAACGAACTTTGGTCATGTTTGTTGAATTGCTATAACTGAAAGTTTATGGATCTTGTTCATGAAACAAGGACGAAAGGGTAATCTAGTATGACTTGTTATTTTGCACGAGGCTTAGGTCACATGGTCAAGGTTAAGGGTCATTTAGGGTGAATTAATATATTGTTTTATTATCATATGAATGGTGTTTTGGGGGATGAATTCAATAGTCGTCTTCAACGGTCAGCACTGTTGCTATTTATTCGCGTAATGCAGGCGAGACTGCCAGAGGCGTTCCACTTATTATTTATTTTGTATTTTTTTATTGTTAATTATGTGTAATGCCAAAGTGCATTTCATACCAACTGTAGGTGTGTTCACGGCATGAATAAAAGTTATTACTCTTTTTAGCATGTGCTGTTTGATATAGGATAGGCCTAAGCGTTATGTATCATGTTTATACTAATGAGGACATTTTTTTTTCATAAAACAAATTATATTGGATTTTTTGTAAGATTGTTGCCGAATTTACAGCGCTTGCGTGGGGGTTTATTTGTATTGATTCACTTGTAGGGAAAAAATTTTTGATCATGAAACTTATTGATGTTACTTCACGCACCACGCGTAACTTCTACACCGTATAGAGCTGTCTCTCGTTTTTTTTTTCTTTCTCCTTTCACCCCCCAGGAACTCACCCACATCGCTTATTTAAAAGAAAAGAAAACTGGACGGCCTCCATCTCTTCTTGTTTGTGTGACTGTATTGTGCAGAATATAATTACTATTTGAATCTGAGCCAAGCCTTTGTCACGATGTTCATACTGGGGATCTTATTGTGTTTTATCCGCCATTACACCAATGAATGCAAACATAAAAATCAATACAATAATTTTGAATGTGAGATAATATCTTCAGGAAGAAACTATAGAATACATGAACTCGTGATGACTTCCTGATAACTATTTTCATTAACAAAAAGGAGAATAATTGTGAAGTTGTTCGATTTACGTTCTTACCGCGTGAATAGTTTTTTCACGTATACTTCGGATGATGGTTCCTGTTGATGACTTTCAACCATTCCCAATGAATCCTGAATTATGCCCCTCATTAAAATTGAAATGGTTTATTATGAAAACTTCATCGCAGCCGAAGGCTGAATTGCGAAATTTTGTACAAGGCAAAATACAAAGTATATACAATGTCAATGACAATAATTAAATGACATGTAAAAGTAATAGAATAAATCTTATGTTGAAATTATATAAGGGAGTAGAGTAGAATAATTGTATATATGGGATAACAGTAATCTTGGATAGTTGTGACCACAGTATGATTATATGGGGATAAAGTCAGTAATTTTATCATGTGCTTGCATGAATAAAAGAAGAAACAGAAATTATAAACAAATGGTATTTCTTCAAAGAATTGAAGGTGAGCTACAACTGTGCCAGAAAAAGGGGAAATGAAAAGGATGTCAGTAAGGTTGGTAAAATTGCTTAAAAGGATTTTGTTAATGAGATGAGTGTATTTCACCTGGCTTACTCGGAAAAAAGAGACATAAATCTAATGATTGATTAAACATTTTCTGGCTTTACATGTATAAACATTTAATAAAAGGCAAATCGAATTTCTTTCAAATAAATGAAAATGATATGCATTATTGGTAACTAGGTGTGCACTTGTTTAAAAAAAAATCGAATTTCTCTAATGAATCCAGATAAACATACACCCCTAAGATATGATTATGATCGTGTTGTGAACGATGACCTCGGCACGACCTGGCATTGATGGCCCCAAGCTATCAGTTGGGAGTTGATATGATTCATAATTATGTATAGACATTGATTGATTCACCCATTAGTATAACAATACAGAGACGATGTAATTGTTCTATGAACACACTGATAATATTACTCTGAATGAAGAGGGCATGAAATGCATAGATCGAACGATAATAGCCGAATCATTGAACCAGAACTATTCCCTGGTGGTTTATAGTTGCAAAATAACATGGATGATGTTTGGGCAAAAAATCACGCTTTGTTTCACTCGTCTCCATATTCATACCGTGTGAGTATGAAGAAACAAAAACAACTTAACACCTCACAAACCCCCTTTATCTAAGGAAAAATATGTTATGAACGCATAATTATTATATGGCCGGAAAAGTGAAAGAGTATCTTCCTCTAAATGATTTAGGCTCATACCATATTTATGAAGTAATGAGCTGATGATTATTTGTTCATGACATTGTTTTTCCCTCAAATTTGGGATTTTTGAGGCGTCAGTTCTTTTTTTTTTTTTGGTTGGGGGGGGGCTCGCACGGTACATTCAAATGTTCACATGGAGATCAGTTGGTATCACCATGGAGTTATCCATGTACAATAACCATGGCAACACTACCCCCCCCCCTTTATCGCCATCACAAACCATCGACACCTTGCAATCGTAATACCACGGAGGTCCATGCCAATACCAATAGGGGCAGTGGAACGACTTTGAAAGTGGGAGGGAATAAGCGTGCCCCCCCCGGACAATAGATGTCCCTAGCTCCCAGGTTCTGCGGCCCCTTGATTCGTAATGCATCATCTTCTTTGATCATTCATTCAATTTCATTCACTTCGTTTTTTGCTAGTAGGTCCATGGTTTTTGTATACCTGTCTTAATGGCAATCGCCAAGAACATATACTAGACTTTGAGAATGGGCTTTATCAGAAACCTTTAAATACACGCAGTCATATTGTTCGCGTGTGAATTTACGCTTTTTTGTTTGGGTGAATGTTCATAATTATTAACGTTCCGGTTACTTGGAAGCCACCGTTTCAGAATTGAATGCAGGCTTATAATACACAAATGTATTGTGAGTGACGGTGCATTCATATATTTGGCCACGCGTCCACTAAACCACGTGTTCGCGAAATCAGAAGGTCACTGATGGCGGGAAAACTAGGTGATTGAATTACACTTACGCGCGCTCCCGTGCGGAGGCTCTCCATCTGTGTATCGTGGTAGGTCCATGGTTTCATCATGGAACTTTCGAAGTAGGGTACGGGGTAGGGTACAAGATGAAAGCATGGACCATACGAAGCTATTTATACCAACTAGAATGCTTGCTATACAAGGGAATAATTCAGTAGAGGTGTTCAAAATATAGTTGATTACCCGAGAGCTATTCATGAATTAATACCTTTTACTAGATTAATACACTGAATTAAGGAAGTATACGAATGCATAAACTCCTTCAACACTTCAATAATATTATTGCAAGGTTGTTAAGTATTATTTATTTGTTTACTTATTATTTTTATTTATTTTAAGCTCACGGTTTGCTTATTCAGTTAGGAAAAAAAACTGCTCTACAAAGGCGCACTGCAGATATTGAACATGAAAATACAACACAAACTACTAACAAACAACGAGAGTAGATAAATATTGATGGATAACACTGCGAAAATGCTACTGAACCAATCTGAGAGGTTTTGTATAGTTAAGTTGTTTTATAAATCTAAAGAGAGATTTGCAAGACTCTGCCAGTCCATCAACAATCTGGTGCCAAAATATAAATTGGATTTTCTCTTACATTCTGTACTTGCGTGGGGAAGTTGGAGGGGGGCAATTTGAAGAACAAGGTGTCCGTTCATTGACTTCTTGGTGTATACACCAATGAGAGGTGATACCTCTTTGGTTACGCTACTATGACATGGACCACGGATACACACTCTTTCATGTATGATCGGAACTTGAAGGTCTTCTGTCAACAAAAAGGTTGGAATAAAGATGGAAAGGTAATATACCAAAAAGTGAAAAGGTGAAAAGAGAGAGCGGTGTATGTGTGTGTGTGAGGGAGCATGGATTTTTTGTGTGGGTGTGTGTGTGTGAGAGAGAGAGGGGGGGGGGGGTGCATGGGACCGAAGGAAGGGAATGGGGTGAGGTCAAGGGAAGGGGTGGGGCGGGTCGAAAGTTCTCAGGGTAGGAGCTTCATTCTCGATATCAAGTCATATCTTGACAACGCATTTACAAACAGATATCAATGTGGAAAAGGCAATTAATGATAACCAGTGAAAGGTAACTGAATGGATATGGTACCTCGCTTTTTTGAAGAATCATGCATGGAAAAAATATTATTCTCTGACAAATCTTGATGATTGATGACTACTACTATCAAATTATTAACGCAGATGTTTTTTTTTCTCTCTCTTCCCGCCAAACAATAACCAGTATGTTTGTATGAACTGTTTCTGAGCTTACGCGGTGGGTGCGTTAAAATCAATACATTGGCATGGATGGTAAATGAGAGGGGGTGTACAAAAAGACTGGGCCGTTTCTTGTAATTGTCTGTTGATAAAGAGCAAGTTGCTTTGAATGTGCAGGGGAGAAGAATAAAACTAGCATAACGCCGAAAAGTCATCATTATTGAATGTAAAGAGGAAAGTTATGAAATTTTAAAATTTTGGACAACACTGCCATCCCATTATACACACTCAAACACACGATTTCGCTGCCAATAGCGACAAAAATGTTTTATTTACCCATTTACTTGAGTTAGAAAACTGCTATTCCAGCATTCCCGGCCTAACATATTGACAGATCATGATAGTTAATTAATCTATCACTATAAAAATGTCGTTTGAATCAATAGAGAAAAATTAAACAAGCATAGTGCTGAAAATTTCATCAAAATCGGATGTAAAATGAAAAGGCTATGACATTTTAAAGTTTGGCTCAATTTTCACAAAATATGGTAACATGCAAATGAGAGAGTCGATGACGTCCCTCATTCACTATTTCTTTTGTTTTTATTGTTTGAATATTACAATATTTCATATTTTACAGATTCGACAATAACTTATAAAGGACCAAATTGACCGAACCATAAGGTGCAAAAACAAATGTAATTTTACATGTGCAGGGAAGAATAAAACTTTGTTTCTCATGGCAATAAGGAGAAAATTAGAATATCGCATATTTCATTAATGAAATATGTAAGAAGTTGAGAGTGGGTGAGTGGGTGGTGTCATTGTCTCATTTGAATACCGACCAGGATGTGCATATAACTGTCTTATGAAATTAAGCAAAACCTAAAACAGTCATAATTTTCTTATTTTACATCCGATTTTGATAAAATTTTCAGTGTCATCTTTTTCTCTTTTCATTCAAATCGACATTTTTTTCTGGGGTGGACTTGTCCTTTAAGGAAAAAGCATAGCACCGCACTGGTTCACAAGAGAAATAATCGACAATAAAACAAATGCCTATCAGATGTCTGTACACTTTTGGCTGAGAGTGCTAATGAGAAATGATAGGAAGGGCCAGACGCCCAACAATGATTTACGGCCCCCATTAATTCGATGGAATCAACTGCCTATCCAATTACGCCAAATTTCATCAACAGGAACATTCAAGTCCCAACTAAAAACATATTTGCTCCTCTCCAATTAACAGTTTAATATTGTGTTTACCAGGAAGATTCAAATGTCTATTCTTCTTCGCTTTCTATTTCATTTAAATTATTGTTTGCGTGAATGTTTATTTTTCCCGAAGCACCATGAGCACCGAAAGGTGGACCTGTGCGCTATACAAGTAGCCATCATTATTATTATTACTCTGTGAAGAATGCTTCATGTTACTTTGTACCAAAACATGATCTGAAGAGAAGAATCTTTTAAAGTCATGTCCACCGTAGAAAAAAGGGTTAATTTGAATCAAGAGAGAAAAACCAAAGAAGTGAAATGCTGAAAGTTGAATTAAGATCCGATGTAAAATATGTCGTGTTTAAATTTCACTTATTTTGCACAAAACAATTATATGCCAAACTCAGTGATATATAAATGAGAGAAAATATGTTGTGTCACACTCACTATTATGTTTTTTTTTATTGTTTGAATTATAAATTTTTTCAATTTTTACAGATTTGACAATAAGGACATCCGTGATTGAACAACAAATGTTAGAAAAATGGTGATTCCAATTTCCACATATTCAGGGAGGAATAATAAACTTGAGGAGAAAATTTAAATATGATAAAAAACAAAAGAAATAGTGAGTGGATGATGTCATTGGTCCCCTTATTTGCATACATACCATAATGTGTATGTTATGTTTCGTAACATTAAGCAGAACTTAATTGTTATAGCTTTCTTATTTCCCATCCGATTCTGATGATTTTTCTGTCAGTGTTATGCTTGTTTTATTTTTCTCTTTTTATTAAAATCAATTTTTGTCGGGGTAGACTTATCCTTTAACTAATCTGTAATGTAGCTGGTCGATTGACAGTTGAGGAAGAAAATATAAATTTATAAACCGAAAAGGGGCGTTTTGTTTACGATGATTTTTCAATCACCTTTTATGATGTTGAACATTTATATTGCATAGAGCTGACTCTACTGGAAGCAATTGCCCTTCATTTGCAGTTATATCCCTCACTTTACAAAGTTTACATGATGATTTTTTGGTATCTGTATGAGTGCTGTCAATATTGATCGCAAATCTTTTAATTTATTTTTATATATCAAGGTTCACTAAAACAGTTGTCCCCTTTTTGCCAGAACAAACAGGAGATTATTCAGAGAAACTATAGACCTATACGTCATGTTATGAAAGCAGATCGATCGACCGTTATTCCCCATTTCCATAAGACCTTTACAGACTTTAAAAGTGTCGAGTTCGCAGGGTGGTGAAACTTGGGATAAGATCGTGGAGAAGAAAATCTTCATTGGTGGCAGCGGTGGGATGGTGGAACAAGGATAATTGGGCATTGTCATACTGTAGCTTATATAGGGGAGTATGGTCCAAAGATACAGCAACTGTTCGGTAATGCAGTGACCTCTATCTCGAGAAAGGAAGAAATTATCCTCCTTACAGTGATACTCCGGGCTGAGGATATTTATATATCAATAAATAGAGTAAAATTCACTGAGCAAAATGCTAAAAATTTCATCAAAATTGGATAACAAATAACGAAGTTATTAGTTTCAAAGATTTGCATTATTCCGGTGAAACACTCACGTTCTAGGTGTTCATGAATATTCATTAAGTGGGCTGATTATGTCCCATCCCTACGTTCCCTTTTCTTATGTTATTACATGAAATCATAATTGTTTCATTTTTTCGTAAATGTGCACAATGACGTGTCTCCATAACGATGAAATATGGGTGCGTCGTGGTCAAGTGGTCCTGACTCTCGCCTTTCAAACAGAAGGTCGTGGGTTCGAATCCTAGCCATGGCGTGTTTCCCTCAGCAAGAAATTTATTCACACTGTGCTGCACTCGACCCAGGCGAGGTAAATGGGTACCGGTAGGAAGTAATTCTTCAAAAAGCAGGGCGCACCAGAATCGGTAGACTATATCAGCTGGGGTAATATAGGAGCGCCTTGAGCACCTATAGCAAGTTGGATACGTGCGCTTTACAAATCCTGTATTATTATTATTTATTTATAAATAAGTTGCAGCAAGAAATAATTAAAGCACGTTATCAGTTGTCAATCCAATTGTTTGAGTTCTTAGTAGAATCTTTAGGTTTTTAATAAACCTATTTTCATGTAATAAAATACAAAAGAATAAGTGGGGGATATGACATCATCAGCCCACCTAAATAAATATTCATGAATACATGCATCGAACTTTTTCACTGGATTAATGCAAATATTTGAATTCAATAACTTTGTTATTTGTCATCAGATGTTGATAATTTTTTCAGTATTTTGCTCTGTGAATTTTACTTTATTTATTGAGATCTAAATATTCTCAGCCCGGGGTATCCCTTTTAGGCATAATTCTTCGAAGTGGAATTTGTGTCCCTAAAAGCGTTTATCCGGCGTGTGCCATCACATCGAATAGTTGCGTCCGGTCGGGCGATCGCGTAACCCGAACATTCGATAAAATGGGCCCCTAAATTCCGGAACAGTCGGGTCCAGTTCCCCCTTGCATTATGGCTTATAATTTTCACGAAACATCGGGTGAATTGGACCTAAACATTCGTATTTTCGACCGATATTTTCATGAGGCATCTTATAAACTGGACCTGACATTTCAGGAATTCAGGGGGCCCTTTTCTCAAATGGTCGGGTTATGCAATTGCCCGACCGGACGTGACATACCGATGTGATGACACAAACCGTTTATCCTAGGTTCCTCTCACCATTTAACGTTTAATACTTTATCATAGGCTGTTCGTTATTCATAGACCTACTTTGTTTTGCCATTAATTGTATTGAATAATTTCTGTAACTATTGAGTAACAATACACAGTGCTTAGAACATTATGTAATGGTAGGAAGTGTTATACATGAATGTAAGAAGACGATTTTATTGATTGCAAATAATGGCATATATGTTCCTTCATTGCGTAACCAATATTCCTCTTCAGCAATCTGACTTCATCATGGCTGAATACATCTTCGATTAATTGAAAAAAAGGAAGGATAATCCTCTCCTTCCCGCTTGTCTGGTGAATGGGTGTTGAGAAAGTGACAGTAAGTTAATAGAAGTCTGACTATAAGTGCCAAAGTATTATTTTTGATTCACATATTTAATTTCAAATAGAATGAAACGATAATGGATATGCCGGCATGTGTTTGAGATCGAGATTGAATGCTAATAAAGCACTTCTTTCATTTTCAGCTTGCTGAATGGGAGACATTAACCACGACTCCGCGGCAATGGCTCCTGTAGCCAAAGAACTAAACGAGAAGGAGCTACTGAATAAAAAGTTGGAGAAAGAAGATGGAAAGAAAGACCGCGGTACCTGGACCAGTCAACTGGACTTTCTGCTCGCTCTGATAGGAGCATCTGTTGGTCTTGGAAACGTTTGGCGCTTCCCTTATCTGTGTTACAAGAATGGCGGAGGTAGGTATCATTGGTTACACTTCGTAATTCCGAAGGTTCGTAATTCTGAAGGTTCTTTATTCTGAAGGTTCTTTATTCCGAAGGTTCGTAATTCCGAAACACGTAAATTGCCTATACCTCGATGTTCGTTAATCCGAAAACGTAAAAGGGTTCGTTAATCCGAACATTTGTGGCGTTATTCCGAAGGTTTGTTAATCCGAAAACAAAATAAGGTTCGTTGTTTCGAAGGTTCGTTAGTCCAAAAACGAAATAAGGTTCGTTAATCAATTCGTTTTCGGACTAACGAACCTTCGGAATTACAAACCTTCGGAAATACAAACCTTCGGAATAACAAACCTTCGGAATTGCGAACCTTCGGAATTTCCGAACCTTCGGAATAACGAAGCTTCGGAATTACAAATGTATGCGGGTATCATTGTATTCAATGATCAATCAAAGATAAATTTTCTGCATAGGTTCTGAACTTAGTTTTACAAGATCATTTTCTCGTGTGGTTGATGTGTATAGGCCTTTACTGATGTTTACAAATCAACAATTAACCTCTGTGATGACCCAAAGGCGGTAAACATAAAGATTTGCAACGGAGCTTGTAACGTTATATCACGTTTATTTATTCGTTAAATATTTTACTTCAAACATCTTTTTCTTTTACAATGGATTCTGCAACGTTACATCACGATATTGTTTTCTGTCAGTGATTTTGTTGATTGGACCTTGTCACGTTATATTACGTATTTGTCATGTGTACCTGTGTTTGTTCAGACGTGTTTTTTTTTTTTTATAGAATTCACAGTGACATGGTTTGAATGAAATGGTTACAGCTTGTGTTAAATATGATTAACATAGCATTCGATTATAGCTTAAAATCGAATGAGTGAAATTTATTTTTGTCAATTTTATAATGGTACGGGGTTCATATCATGTTCAAAACCATTGTTCTTTGGCAAGACATCGGTCTACATTCACCGTACTCCACCCAGGTATGTATTAGCAAATAGTCATTACAAGTGGAACGCCTTTGGCATTACACGATTCAATATTTTGATATGGCAACAGTGCTGACTTTGAAAACAGCTATTGAATAACTGTTCACCCAAAACACCCATACGATAATAAAATACTATGTCGATTGACCCAACATGACATTTTACCATGTGGAAAGCCTTTGGCATTACACGATTCAATATCTTGATAAAGCAACAGTGCTGACTTTGAAAACAGACATTGAATAATTATTCACCAAAAACACTCGTATGATAATAAAATACTTTGTCGTTTGACCCAACATGACATTTGACCATAGTCATGTGACCTAACACATGTGCAAAACATACTTGATTACCCATATGTCAATGTTTTATGAACTACATACGTGTAGATCCATAAATCGTCGTTATGATGCAAATTCTACAAATACCCCGAAAACGGCCAAAGTTCATTGACCTTAAATGACCTATAGCCTTGTTCATGTGACCTGAAACTCAGGATCTTCAGTGATACACACTTATCTTTATGTTTAAGTTTCGTTAACTAGGTCTATATACTTTCTAAGTTATGACGACATTTAAAAAAACGTCACCTTCGTTAAGATTTCGATATTGATCCCCCCAACATGGTCTAAGTTCATAGACCCTAAATGACATTTGACCTTGGTCATGTGACCTGAAACTCGGGCAGGATGTTCAGTAATACTTGATTACCCTTATGAAGTTATAATGACATTTCAAAAACCTAAACTTGGATAAGATTTTAATACTTTGACAACGCTACCGCCGCCGCCATTGGAAAAGCGGCGCCTATTTCGTCTTGCTCTGCTTTGCAGGCGAGACAAAAAAAATGCGAACTTGCCTTACTATTAAAGGGGAAGTTCACCCTGACAAAAACTTTATTGTAAAAATAGCAGAAAAAATAATAAAAAATATTGCCGAAGGTTTGAGAAAAATTCATCAAATAATTAAAAAGTTATTAGAATTTCAATTACTTGATTTGTGACGTCATATGCGAGCAGCATTCCTACATAGCGAATGGTAAAAAAATCAATAAAATGTAATTTTCTCAGAAAATTGAAAATGGTTTTCACTGTACCTTCTGTATATCAATGGACAAATTATTTCACACCCGATCATGAATAGAAAACAAAATTAAGTCATCAGGAACCATGCAAAATTTGAAATTCATGCATTTTATATTACATAACACATGGGGCAGCTGCTCGTTTATGACGTCACAAATCCAAAACTTTGAACTCTAATAACTTTCTTACTCTTTAACGGATTTTCCTCAAACCTTCACCAATATTTTTTACTATTTTTTCTGCTATTTTTGCAACAAAGTTTTCTTCAGGGTGAACTTCCCCTTTAAAGCCATAATAATGTGAATATCTCATATATTTGGACTCTACATAATTTGCCATTATTGTTATACTGTAAATTACTTGTATTACTGTTCGGATTGTTATTATCATTTATTGATATTAATTACTGATATTTATTGTTAGTAGTAATAGTAGTAGCAATTGTAGTAGTAACGTAGAGCTGAGAAATATTAAGATTTTTTTGTATTCACATACATCGCCATCGATGGCCTCTGCATAGTGTTCGAATCCCTAATTCTTGTGTCCATTCCTGATTTAAAGACAACATAAACTAGAGCAAAGTGATCCACTTTTTATGTCTGTATGTCATTTTAAGCATTGATTAAACTGTAGACCTACAGTCGTAATTATTTGTAGGGGTCCTGAAATCCATTGTTGACTGTTGCATCATGGGAGGCTGATATCGCTTTTGGGGATTCACTGTTGATACGTTGGCCGTTTTGGGGAATTGCCACTCTCTAGGCCTGCAGTTTTAGTGCTTTGTCCATTTTCCATTTGAAATCATCCCAGATCATGATAAAATCCGAGTTCTTCTAAAAAATATTGGTTCAGGTACCCCTTAGCTCATATATTTTCCCCCCTTCTTTTTACACTTCCACATGGTTCTTTTATTGAAAATACAATATGGTATAATCTTTCGACAGTATGTGATTTTCAACATGATATATTATGGCACAAAATTTGAATATATACAAAAATATATTCCATGAAATTGTCATATTTAGTTAAGGAGACAATTTTTTAAAGTGTAACAAAAGTTATAAGGAAGCAATTTATTCTTACATTCGTGCGATCGGAGACATTTAATGCACTTGAGTTAGAACGTACCATTTTTTAAAATTTTCTTTCTTTTAGATATATCATATTTGTGTATTTTTCCATATCATAATATTGTCATACTTTCATATAATTAGCCCGTTTATGATAATTTTGTTTTGTCTAATTCCCAGTCAGACAGTAAACCTTAACCTACCCATTTCATCTAATTGATCCATTTGTTTTAACATCAAAGGCCCGTATTCTGAACTTTGGTCTTATTCAAACTCAGCTTTAAAGTTTTGGTTTAAGTATGGAAAGCCAATTGTGACATAAATCACTAACAATAGAGATGTGATATTTCAGCTCATTTGACTTTCAAATCGTTCTCAATTGTCTAGGAATTATGAATAGATAATTGTCTACACAATCAAAGAACCAGGAAAGAGCAGAGTAAACATAGAAACCGTTGCAATATCATATATTTTGACACTTTTGGCTTCCCATAGTTTTAGCACAGACTTAGACCATGGTCTAAGACACTCTAAACCTGACTTCAGAATACGGGCCAATGAGTCTATAGGGCTATATGACTAAATAAACGATGGACCTAGGTCTAGCTCTATGGTCCATGTATAGTCTACAAATGTAGACCCACATCTGCAGTGTGTGTACCTCAGCTGATTCAACGAGTCTGCATAGCAGACTAGGTCTACTGAGGCTGCAGAAGTGGCTCGCTTCGCTCGCCCTTTCAGGCTGATTTGCTTCGCAAACCAGTAGCAGATCCCACCTCACGAGCCATTCAGAGTCTGCATAGCATACTAGTCCATGTATGCACTGTTTATGGGCCGAATTTTTAGAGAGACTCTTTGAAAATTCGTATCTTGAAATTTTCGCACTCATAGTGCGAAAAATTCAAGATACGTATCGAATTTTAAACGATTGAGGCATTAACTGCCCCATGGCAGTTAGCCCTAATTGAGGGGCAGATTAACGGGCTGAATTGATATGGGTTACCTTTTTCCTATGATGGGGTAAGTCGGTTTGATAAAGACTGCTATAGTAAACCAAGGGCCCCATTCTCAACATCTTCATAAATCTAACTTTTTTACTATATCGGAGATAGTGAGCTACTTGTCCGATAACCGTTTCACGATGCCCTCTTGGCCAAGATCGGGGACGACAAACTGACGAAGTATTTACGACACCTCCGACCCTGTCAACTTATTTCGTAATGACGTAGTGGCATCACGTGGGGGGAGACTATGACATGAAATGCTAAGTACACGTACCTAGAAATTTGACAAATTATAATCTTATGTAATCAATAATAGAAGTGGAAATTCAATCGCAAACACATGTGGGTCGGTTCATTCGATAATATAATGCAATGAAATTATTAAAACTTTTAATAAATGCCACAAAACCATTCATTTCAATCGATAGATTAAAGATTCTGGCCATCCATAATGCTATTCTTTGTTTTGAGACCCTTATCGGGATCTTGAAAAATTATATCTCTACTTTATGCATAAAGTTTGTCAAATGATTATAAATCGGTATCTAGGGATGTAGGCCTATACAGTTTATGTTACTCTATTTTGATGATGTTTGGAATCATAAAAAGCGTAGAACTATCACCATTTTACAAAAAAATAAAATAAAATCATGGTTCACTTTCGTGATCTAACAACAATTGATATCCCGGGGGTACCCATCTCAGCGCTTACATGTGAGTCATGAAATGAATTATTCATAATTTCATTTTCTCAGCAATTGAATGCTCAAGTTTCCGTGCATGGTTTAAATATGTAGGCCTATTTATAGCATATTTTGCCACCACTATACTATACTATTATTATTATGTATTATATATTATTGTTATTAGTATTATTATTATATGCAATTCCCAATACGTTACAATTATTGCAGGTTAATCACAGTTTTATTTTTGGAAAATTATGCTATTTTGTGACTAAGGCTATGTCTCGGCTGCTCTTTATGCCGATAGTATCGATATCAAGGATTAGTTAGGAAACCTTACGTGAAACGGGTTTAGTGAAACTTTGAGCTAACTCCATTGACTAACTTATCCACTTGTCCCAGTGTTGAGAAACGGGCCCCACGTGGATAAAAACCAATGTAACTAGCTCCATCTCCATGTCCGATTGACCCTAGTCTAGATCTGGACGTTAGTAGTTATTTGTTATGAAAACCCTACGCTCACTCACACGCCAATACATCAGTAGGAGAAGGTGAAAAGAGGGACGACTGATGTATTGGTAATGGTGTGAGTGTGTGTGTGTGGGTGTGTGTGTGAGGGTGTGTGTGTTAGAGGGAGAGAGAGAGTGTGTGTGTAGGGCTTGCCAAACAAATAGTTCTATCAACGTACAGATCTAGACTAGATTTACCCTTGACTGACCCCCGACCCCGTGACCCTGATCTTCAATCTAAACACGAATGTAGATAGGTATAACCACTGAGCAGTCTGCGGGTTAAACTTACTTCATTTTTGTTCTATATATTTCCACCTTTACAGTGTTTTATTGATTGTCTAGGCCCTGGTTGTAAGAATATAAATAACTTTCCGAACAAAAAAAATGTTTTAGTGAAGAGTTTGACAGGTCGTTTGGCAAATGTTTACCAGTGATCGATTTATTCGTTTCCAAAGGCATTCCGTGCTCCAGAATATTAACGGAAACCGATATCATCTAGAACTAAACTGAACTGGGTTTGAGCTATGGTTTAAACCCAATGACCTATTCTTTAAAAAAAAACATTAACACACACACAAACAGCGGACCATAGACATGGATGTCCGGCCGGATTGATGGTTAATTGGTTTGACGAGATATTTATTACCCATTAATGATTGTTTTGATAAAATAATTTTCATACCGTTCATTCCTTGGGTTTGACGCAGCAGGCTATATGTGACAGGAATGCACATGAGAAAGATAATAGCCAGTCGTGATACCGATAGCCCTATACCAACCCCAGTCCAACCCCTAGTGTTACTCTCCCACTATTAATTAGCATGGTTTTAAATTAGTGATCTAGAAACCAACATCATCTCTGATTATGACCAAATATCTAAGATATTAGTTTGTAGGAGGCGTATATACTGATATAAATTTAATGAACTCTTGAAGAGATTTATTACCATCATTTGTCTGAACAAATCGTAAAATTCTTTATTTATTTTACTACAGGTATTATGTAGGACACTGATAAAACCTATAAAATGCATATCGTGATCAGACAACGCTCTCTTCTGATTGAGAAAGCTTTATTTAGCGAGCAATAAATCGCACAATAAAACCTTTTATTGTACGATTTGTTGCTGCTAAATAGTTCCTTTTACAGAAGAAATTTGCTGTTCTATTATTTATAAATTTGTTAACTACCATTCATTGATATTTATGTTTGATGTCAAGTTGTAGCCGCTGAGTATATTGAAGAATAACGACACTTCATGAAAGAAATTCAATTTGTGTTTTCCACAGATCCCAATGCAGTTTTGAAAGATTTTTCCCACTAATATCACTAATGTTATCATACCTTTTCATCCAATGAAAGATTCTGCAGCATGTTAAAAAGAAAGCAAATGTCTCGCAACTTGCCATGTTTCGGACGCCTTCTTAGTGAGGGCAAAAATTTACTTTATATTCGTCGTGACCATCATGGTTTTCTTTGGTTCGTTTGGTTTAAATAATCACGTTTAAAGATACTTAGAATGTAAACGCCTTTTCTTTTGAAGAATCATGTACTGAATGAATATTATTCTGCTCTGTGATTAAATGAAGGTCTGGTTATACCTTAACTTTGTAATTTCCTTTGCGGTGCCATGTATTTCAAAGTAAACCTTTAATAGACCCACTGTCAAGAGGACATCTCCCCGGCATGTCGTTCCTTTGTCAACTACATTGACAGTGTTACTAACTTACTGTTATCTCTTTTTATTTTCTTTACCAGGTGCATTTCTAATCCCGTACTTCATCTGTTTGATTCTTGGTGGGATTCCTCAGTTGATTCTAGAGATCGGTCTTGGACAGTGGACAAACCAGGCTGCAGTGACTGCATGGGATATCTGTCCGATCTTCAAGGGTTAGTCATCTCTCTTTTATGGTTCCGCTGTAGACATCTTTTTAGTCACGTTAATCAAAGTTGACAGTGAGATTAAGCAATAGAAGGTCTTTAAGACATTTCAGGAGTCTCCTGAAGGAACTGTTGCTGGGCTAGCGCCATTAGCGTCTCTAGACGGTGTGTGCGCTCAATAAGATATCACAATTATTAAAATATTAATACAAATTTAAAGGTCTCCAATTTGTTAATTGTTGGATATGAGAAGTATTGGTGTAAATACCTTTAGTGACAATATATGTTTTGATATGTATTTATTCATCTTCAGAAAAAAGAAAAGGGGATGTAATTTTTTTTAATTGCCGAAGAAGCAATCGCGACATGTTAATCTAGAATTACTTGTTGTGCATCAGGTTTGGGTGGTGCTGGGATGTTCATCCAGTTTTTCCTGGACACCTACTACATCGTGATCATGGCATGGTCCCTCTACTACATGTTCATGTCCTTCACGTCCAAGCTTCCGTACTCTCACTGCGACAACGCGTGGAACACTCCTTGCTGCTTGGCCACCGGTGGTATAGGCAATGACACGGCTAATGACAGCACTGTAATGACACCGACGGCAATGTCGTATGACCCTACTGGAACACCTTCCATCAACCTCACCGATACTTGCAACGGAACAGTTTCATCGACCGTCGAATTCTGGGAGTAAGTTACCAACTTCCTGTGCTCTAGCCACCTGATCGTTTATTATCCACCAGAATGATGTGAGGGTGTGAAAAGACACGTGAATTGTGCTTGTGTTGATGTAGGTTTATAATTGTTCCCTCCCTCCTTTATTGATTTATTATTTTATTTGACTTTCTGTATTAGAAGAATTACTTGCTAGTCCAATTTCATCGCTGCAGGTTGTTCATTTGTCTTTACAAAATGGAATATTGTAAGATTCTTAATAGACCACCCTCTCAACTAAAGCTGGTAGGTTGGTGAGTCCTACCGGTTGTCTAATGCAGGAACTAAACGACCCTGCAAATTGTATAGAAGTGATCTCTCTCTCTCTTGTGCATAAATCCCAACTGAGGCTATCTGAACTAACAAGATGACTGAGAAGGTACTGGTGTAGCAGTAATGTTAAAGGTTGTGACTTAAGGTGTTGCATATGAGTGCGTGAGTGACATACCCCTTCCACAAAAGTAGTTGTAAGTGTACTTTTTTTGTAAAACAGTTTAGAAAACAACCATCTCGATTGAAATTAACCCCATATCTAGCCGCAAGATCCTCCAGATACATTTATCGGATGGTATTGAGCACCTCGGTGGCATCAACTGGCAGCTTTTGCTCTGCATGTTCCTCGCCTGGTTTCTCTGCTATCTCTGCATTTGTAAAGGTGTCAAGACGTCGGGAAAGGTAAAAGTGACGATGTGCAAGCTTGGTGGATGAGGAAAATGCAAGCCGAAACAAGGACGATCGAAGATGGATACAAGCCAATTAAAAGAAAAGCAAATCTGTATCAAACGGATTTGCAAATCATTTTCCTTTTCTATTCAGATATAGGTCCCTGGAAGGGTAGGGTCGGGTGGGAGGTAGGTGGAATGGTTAAAAGGGAGGCAGGGAAGAAGAGTGGGGGAGGGGAAACGACTGTTGCAAAGATGGGTTGGATAAAATGGGAGGATACCCTTTTTTAGTAGTTTTCGTGGTGGGCTTTCTTTTGCTTCTCAGTGGAGGCTTGCTTGCATGGGCGGTGGTCGAGGAGAGTATTGTGTGAGGTGTGGTGCCTTAACCCGAACAATCACGTATGAAATATGGTTATACCAACTCAGGGATTGTTGGGGTTAAGCACTTTGATTGTTTTCTATTTTTGTGGTACCTAAATATATATTATGACAAATATGTTGGTCTTCATGTTTTACGGCTCAAGACCATTGCAAAACTGATAGTAAGCTTGTGTGCAATCATACCTTTCATCTATACTAAAGCAACCAATGCAAGATTAAAAATATTTGATATTGGTGCAAGGAGAACAAAAACTGAAAATTTGCTCATTGGCAGAGTCGTTTGACCCAAGCAATCACGTGTTCTATTATCTTAAATCTTTTCAGGGATTGCGTGGGTTAAGCTGGACTCGTCTATTGAAAAATGATTCCAAAACATCTTTTGGACATTTTCATTTAATCGAACCTAGTCTCCACTTGACCAAAATTAGAACTTGCAATGGTTTGAAAAGCATTCCTTTCTGTTTGTGGTTTTACTCAAACTAACACGAAAGGTGATTGTTGTGCCTTAAACTGTCTTATCCCGCCATGATACATTATATGACCACACGCAATAAGGGATCTGATGGTTTGAGGCTACAGCAAGTCAAGCATAGTTATAAACATCTTCTGTATACTGCACTGAACATTTTCGCGAAAGATCTGAATATCTACTCAACCCACTCACAACTACTCAACTGCAGAGCTGTCTCACAAGATTACTCCTCGATTTGACACACCACTCCTATGATTTTTAATAAGTCAACGACTGACAGATGGGAAGAACATCATTCTTAACAGCTGAATTGCAGTGTCGCTTTATGATAATCATGTATATAACTTTATCCTTAAAGAACTAAAAATTAAAAAGCATTTAGAACTTGTAATGAAAGTCATTATACTTACCAATCTTTCGATACAAGTCGTACCCTTCCCTCTTACTTTCAACGCTCTTTCATTTTCTCATCTGTTTTGAAGTGTGAGTCAATGCACCATAATTTTGACACCTCTCCCGTCAAAGAAGCATTCCTCATTCTACTTCTACCCTCTCCAGTTTGACATCCATAATCATCTCATGTCAATTTTATTTTGGACAATGAATGATCTGGTTGAGTGGAAGCATGTGACTGCTGGAACGCGTTCCGAAATGTTTGTGTGTGTGTGTGTTTGTGTGTGTGTGCGTGCGTATATGTGTGTGCGAGAGAACAATGTGAGGGTGTGTGTTTAATATGTAGTCAATGCTATTGAAACATTCTGGGGCTTTTTGTGAACCCATCGTGTTTCTGATATGCTCTCTGTTGGGTGTAACATGTCCATATGGAACTTGTGTCACTGGTGTAATAAAGCGTTGGATATGAATTTATTGGATGATTCTATCTGCCGTACAGGAAGGGAGGTGGCGGGAAAACATTGACAGAACATTGGGTAAAGTGAGATTAACAATGAAGTTCTGTCTCTTCTTTGTTTCAGTTGAGGCTGATCATTCTTAAGATTTTATGCAATGGTTTGTTTGAATGAAAAAAAAGAGCAAACCGAATTTCCACCTTCCCATTCATCTGCCACTGCAGATAGAATACAAACTCCATAATATTTCAATCACCGTGTCAGTTCATTTCTGCGAAACTTGAACTCACTATCAAAATTACATATAAATTAGACATAATTGTCGACACGAGTTTACAGTATTATTCGTAAGGCGAACGATAATCATTCCATTGAATTCCATGGTTCGCCTTTGTACTCATCTGTAAAATTAAGAAACGTAAAACATTGCATTATTCCGATTTACAGTTTTTAATTACGGTCAGCTATATCCATATTATGTCACCATCATACATTTACTCCGCAAAAATTATGCTATCATGTATTGTAAAAAGTGTATTCATAATCATAATATTGACCAGCAAAGACACAATTGTGATAGTCAAGTCAACCTTCCTTAAATTTTCATTCAAACTTTAAGCTTTTCATAGCAAAATCATTTTATTGAACCAACTATGCTTTTCAAACAAAGGTTTTGAGGTTTTACAATGTATACCATGACATTTCAATTCTTCATTGAGAACAGTTAAACTGTCACCAGAAAATTAACAACACATTGTATCCACATGTGGTAGTTCAATGTTCTGATCTTCTTATTTCTTCGTGTATGTGATTCTCTTTATTTTTTTAAAATGTAGATGGCATAACAAATCGGATAGGTGAGTAAAGTTTACCATTTTCATGTCGATGTCACCATTATAGACCATAGATTCCTTGTATTTTAAATAAAGTTGTAAAAATATATATTTTTTGTAGGTTATCTTAGTGTGGGCAGAAGTTCTAACTTTTTGGGGTGGGGTTGTACTTTTTTGTGCTCTTTTTTCTACCAGGTGGTGTACTTCACAGCTCCTTTCCCGTACATCCTCTTGACAATCCTGTTGATCCGAGCGGTCACTCTGCCCAATGCTATGGATGGAATAATCTACTACCTCAAGCCTGATATCACAAGACTACGAGACAGTCAGGTAAGAGCACATGTCCATCATTCATTTAGTATATGCATTACGTCTTTGATGTAGATGTAATTTTAAAGGTAAAAGACAGAACTATTAAGCATCTTATATAAAACTTTCTCTTGTACATTTTTAAAATCTAGACGCAAGGAATGAGGTCGGGAACCGTATGCGCCTATAATATATATTTTCATTATATAATTTTACTACTCGTCAAAAATGTACTTTTTCCTCAATCTATTAATAATAAATAATATAGGATGTGTATAGCGCACCTATTGACCTTGCTAGGTGCTCAAGGCGCTCCTATATCTACTTCCAAATTCACATCGATGTGATCGTATTGACGCATTTTACAATTTTCGAATTTTCCAATCTCTACCTTTCTATTTCCCTGTCCGATATTATTTTGTCACAATTCTAGTCTTCTACTTTAATATGAATTGTTTTCGTTAATTTGCTCTTCCATGTACATTTCCCTGTCAGTTCTCCAAATTATCCACGATTCCATCTCGTTCATTAATTTTAATGATGTTTTGAGTGATGATCAGTCAGATGTTGAATGGGGATGAAGGACCCTCGTGTAAAATATTTTTTGGATAAGAATAAGAGCTTTGATTGATAACAGATAAATAATTGGATTTCGTAATGACTTGGCAGTCCCTGAAAGAGAAGGCGTGTGTGTGAGGGTGGATATGTGTGCGTGTGTATGTGTGTGTGAGAGAGAGAGTTAGGGACAAGGGGAGGTGAGAAAAAAAACGTAAAAAGATAACGAAACTGGGCGGATGGATTGATAGATAACAATCACAGCGAAAGAAGACATGGACAGGTAGAAGCGTCTTGGTCATTCATATACCGTAAAATGAGATCCTGTCACTTGGATATTCAGTGAACATTTATATCCAAGTTGTAGGCCTTCACAGTAGAGTGGTGACTGGCAAGGGGTTTGGAATAATTGTACCCTATTGAGCTGAACCCATTGGCATGTACTTTAAGGATTCCTTGTGAGGATCATACAGTTTCATCGGACGTTAGAAGGGTCAGCCCCACTCAAGAGAGGAGGGAGTGATACCATGTAACGTAAGACGTAAAGCAATTCGGTATGAATGTCAGACAATTATCCACACCGCCTCTGGGTGTCCAGGTATTATGTTTAATGCATTTTTCATATCTCCTTTGAGCCTGTAAGGGTAAAACCCGCCGGAGGCAAGAAAAGAATGCCGCCATTTTTGTTAATGCGGGACTCCGGCCTCGTCGTATTGGATTGAACATGACCATTTTGCCCCTGACGTCCTTAATATCCTCAACACTAATATCGCGGAAAGCGATTTCTGAATTTGACCGCAGGCCGATCTATCGATGGAGATTAATTTGAAATGAACACACATTTTTAAAGCTAACTTTCCATTCTGTTGTAAACGATTAATATCCAAGATTATTGCCTTATTTCTGGAGAAAAACGCACATGCAATGACAGGTTTACAGTAACTATATGTGTAATCATTCTTTTACATTATAAACCACAGACGACATCAACTCATTAAAGAACTTCACTTTGTACCGTTATTTAGAAACAAAGAAGGGTAGGAAAATATGAAGGGAATTTGGATACGCGACTAGTGTTTCGATCAGAGTTAGATGTTAAAATAATTAGCGAGCGTGACGACAAACATTATGTTGACACGTGTACCTGTACTTTTGTGTGACCCCGAGGATATTATAAATATCGTTCATGTTTTTGCAACGTGCGATGAAATTACGATTTGCGAGAAAAATATGGTACGTGATGAATGATATGAATATAATATGATATCACGAAGTACGCTCTAGCTGACCAAGATTTACCTGGTTTAATATGAGAAAGAGAATTTCATATTTTGTTTATATACATGAATTTATGTACGACGCCATTTATTTTTTCAGTGCACTCGTAAAGACCAGGGATCGATTGCACGAAAGGGGCTTTGCAAGGGCAGCGCTGTCGGAGACTTGTTTTTAGCAATTTACTTGCAAACATATTTTATGTCGTTGAAATGGGGGGAAAAATATTGCTTATGAATGAAGTAGTATGTAAGTAATTAGGCCTTCATACAAAACCGCGGTTTAAAGTTTAGCTATAAAATGCTAATAATATAGTTTGAATGCGCCTCACACGATGCGTTGTAATAAATGGGCGACACGAATGAGGGTCCATGAATATGCTCAAGAACAAACTATTGTCATCGAGGTAAACATAAATCATCAATATAGAGGTCAAGTCAATTAGAGGTCTATAGGTCTGGGGGTTAACGTAAACCCCTTTGTGGTATTCCGATCTAAATTGTATGTAGTGATCTCCATCGATGCATTCTATATCTGAATAGGATTTGCAGTATTCGCCTCCGAACGCTACCAAAGGGGTATCATCTTGGCGTTATTCGTACCTATAACCGCCAATTATAGGGGCATGGTGTGACCCTCTCTCGACATCGCTCTTACGCCATAACGACAACTGCAGACTTATTAGGGCTCCTCTTTAATTTTTCCTTCGGATTAAAGCCAATAGGGGAGAGTGATGCAATGACGAATAATGTGAGTCCCAGACTCCCAGCTAGCTATATGAGAAATGTTAATGATATGCATTGCATGAAAATTGAAGAATGGGAATATTGCATGCCGCGATGATGGAAGTTTGGCCAATAGATATACAGGTTAGATGGTGTTTGTGGTGTTATTGGCTGACCTGACATTGTTTAATACCTCACCTCGCTTCAAGGCACGGATGATTTCATTATGCTGCTATCTCGGTAAATTTGGGAAGTAATTTATAAATTGAATTATTTCTCAAAATACGCTGCGCTGAAAGGGAAGTCATACCTATATCCCTTGATTTTTTTTCTTTGAAGATACCCTGATAGGTAAAATAAGTCAAGTAATCCAGTGTAAATATCCGCTTTTTGAAAACGAAAATGCTCTTTCATAGTTTCAGGGAAAATATATTTAATAATTTGTGTCATATGACATTATGATTAATATAGATGATTTCTTTTCATTTGGAAAGCCTATTGACGTAGAATCTTCGTTGCAGTATCTCAAAAGTATAATAAAGCGCTGTATAGGCCTATACAATTTTGGACTTTATCGTTATAACTGATTAGCAGGGAACAGTATAAAAATGGTCATACCTTGGCTACAAGCACACTATGATTATAAGCAAACTATCTTTCAAAAAAAATCTGTTCACCCGAAACAAAACAATATTCAGTTTGATGTATCATTATGACCTGTCTTGTCGAAAATACTAATATAAAACCTAAGCATGCCCGCGCATGATTTAGTAGCTTACACTATTTTGGTGCAATACTTGAAAAAGAAAAAGCGGAAAATGATACGATTATTTATACCTAAAACACATCCAGAATGATGTCAAACAAGCATCGATATACACCACGCTCATCTTCAGCGTCTTTAACCCGCCATTTGAGCTTTTTGCTCCGTTCTCTAATTTCCATATGCCGCAGTTTGCCCCCTCGCGGTAACGGGAGAGTTGCGGTGTGTACACACGCTCTAAAATAAATACCCCCATTCCTCCACCGGCTCCTGTCTCTCATATCCCCCCTCTGTAGATCGAGTGCTCCGGTATCTCACTCCTATACCCCTTAGATATGATTTTTTCTTGCTATCCTTCTTGTCAAGAGCCGCCTGGTGCGATCAGTGCATAAGAGTACCTCTTGGGACATCGTCCTTTTGATTATACTCTTACATTTTGCCGATGGGGGCGAGGAAAGGAAGAGCTTCCGCAAGACGACCACTCAGTTTGTAGTCAAAGAGACGCTTTTTACATGCAAGAATTAACCTACATTTGACAAATTGCGAGGAAATATAAGAAATGTCATCCACATCTGTCAAAGACGTCATTACACATATGCATCTCGAAAAATATGTGACAATTCTTAATAATTGGATTTTTTTTTATTATACGTTGTAGCCGCATTTTCCACTTTTCTTTCACATATTGTGGTGTTGATAGCGTTTGATTTACCGGTCCATAATATATAGTCTAAAATTTGAAAAATAGCTTTATAGACGATTTGATAATCACATTATAAAAGCTGATTTTTAGATTTCTAACTTCTGAATATAAATTTGAAAGGCCCATCCCGCTTTATTGTCTCGGCTGCATATAGCAAAGGGAGACTATATATTATAGGCGCCGCTTTTCTGAAAGCGGCGTCATCACTGAAATCTTAATAACCAAGGTTAAGTTTGTGAAATTTCACTACAACTACATGGACCGAGTTTATGAAACTTAAACATAAGGTTTATCAAGTATTATTGACCATCTTGCATGAGTTTCAAGTCACATGGCCAAGGTCAAGGGTCATATTGAATTGCGTAATGCAGGCAAGACTGCCAGAGGCGTTCCTCTGTTTGCTTGTTTTGTTTTTTTTGAGGGGGGGGGGGGCTCAAAACATTTGAAGCGAAGTTTAACTTTGCTGGTAATCTTTTTTTTTCTTTTTTGTTGGCGATGATGCGCAGCTTATATCGTTAGTTTTGGTTTATCGGAAGAAAGGCTCCAAAATCAATGAACTAACATTAAGTAAGTGTACATGTTGTAAATTCTAATCTATTACCATATGAATTTGAGCATTGAGGAGAACTTGTAAAGAGTAAATGAAGGATTGTTGCACTAATATAGTGTTATTATGACTGCAGAGAATATTGGACATGTTAGAGATGTGTGGAAGGTGCTGCATGTAATCATCAATCTGGAAAACTAAAGTTGCTCATTTTTCAAAGTCAGCACCGCTGCTACATTAAATCGCGTAATGCAGGCGAGACTGCCAGAGGCACAGCACTTGTTTAGCAATTTGCTCATTTGCCTCATTTCGGTGAAGTGAATGAGTCCACTGGTCAAAGATATTCATTGGTCATTATAGACCGACTGGTTCTAGCACTTCTACAGAATAATGTAGGTCGATTGCAGATCAATAGTTATTGGTCACGTCGTCCAATCGTGTTTCTAATGCTTTGTACGAAACGATAGATTGAAAAATTTGTAAAAGTGGGCCGTATTAACCCCATTCTGCCCTACATTCATTACGACCTACTCGTATAAGATATAGATTTACTCATTGATATGCTTATAATCATATAGAATGCACAGACTCATTAACAAATAACCCCTGTTACTGTAATAGTAGTTAGTGCAAACTTCGATAGTGTTGTACCTCGCCCTCATGTAGCAAAATGTTATCGCGTTATTACTGTGTGTTTTACCTTCATGATAATTGGGAGAAAGAGTTAGAGAGGGAGAGACAGCACGAGAGTGAAAATCCCTATTTAGAATAAAAAGGAAATGATTTTTAGGGTAACATAATAAGATATGTACATCGTATTTCCTGTGTGTAGAGTATTATGTTAGAAACATACAGAGAAAAGCAGAGCTCTTATTGCATAGCATGCTTAGTGAAAAAGTGTGTGGCGTGAATCTTTTTGTTATTGATTAAGAAGGCATAATCTCCATTTTGAAGGTTAAGTGCTGTGCAATTGCTCTGGCACAATGTTATTTCGAGGCAGATGTCTCCATCTAAAACCGTCCATTCGACGGACTGTAACTGATCCGGGATGGCTCAACCAAAACCTCTTTACTCTACTGACGAAGCGTTTCAAATTATATTCCATATTGCTCGCTCTGTCACATTCATTCACGTCTTCTCATTTTCTAAACTCTAGACTTAAGAACTACATTTATTGAATCGTGATGGCCAATACTATATATAAATATATATTTCTTCCCTCCGATCCAGTTGAAGTTAACAGTGAATGGTTTTTCAATCCAAAAAGATGAGAATTTACCAACTGTGATCTCTGACCATGCAGTTTTGAATCAAATTCCATTTAATTGAATTAAAGAATCAAGATTCAAGTTGTAAGTCTTTTCCTGTTTAATAATAATGGTAATGTTCTCTAATTTACAGCTACAATCTTTTATGTGTAAGGGTTGACAAACGTTAATATTGTGGGAGAAATATGTTAAGGTAGACTTCTACGTGTAGTTACACTGTGAGTGTCTGTAGTAGTGACGAAGCACACTACTCTTGTTAAAGGCCCGCCATAATCCAAGCGTTGACATTCAAAATCAAGATGAAAATGAAGGCAATATTGTTTCAGGACATGTAATAGAAGCAAGCATCCTGCCGTTTGTCATGTCAGTATCTAAATGAGATTTCTCCATCCCCTCCTGTCTTAACTGGAGGATTTTTGTCCGCTCCATTCTTGTTTTGTTTTTGGTCCGATTGCAAATTGATGACGTGTACCGCATCCCATGGAGTGATGATAAAGTGGAGCGTTTTGACAGTGTACCTTTTTCATACCCAGCGTGATATCAGCTACTACTAATTCCTCCTATTCTTACATTGGGTCTTAGTTTTAAGGTTGAATGAAAGTGTTACTCATAATGGTAATTGTTTCCCCCAAATGATTATCAGTGTCTGGTGATTTCGAGTGTCTGGTCCGTACGCTTCGTGTACTAAGATGACTAGAATTCTTGTACTCTATTTTTTTTAAAGACGCAAAGATGCGATTCATTTATATTCAAGTTTTAGTAACTTATCATCAAAGGCAAAGGTGTCAGATAATGATCATAATAGCATTAGGTATTCCGAGAACCACATTAATGATAGCTTATTAACATTTTTACCATAATGCATGGTAATATTTCCAACGGAGGATGACTTTCTTTCCATCTCTGGGCTTTTATGGTTGCTGATAAAAGTCCCATTGGAAATTTGCCTTATTGATAAAAAAGGAATTGTTGCCAGAAGGCCTACATAATTGCATTAACGTCTGCAGTGTCCCAATAAATTATTTTTACACTTCATATAACAATGTAAAATGACAAGATGGTGGAACCTAAAAAAAAGTGCTAATTTTGCTATCATTTGCTGTAATTTATTATATATCATATAGAAATGGAATAGTGTAGCCCTTTTTTCACCTAGTTGCAATTCATTGTTATGCGATGATGCATAATTATGTACTTCAGCCCTTATGTGATCATTGAGCATAGCGCACAATGCTTGAATGATCATGACTCATTTCATATTTTTTTCTGAGAAATGAGATGGAATGCTTTCATTTGATAATGATCGGAAGCATAGGCGGCGGAAGCGGGGGGGGGGACATGTTCCCCCCTAATTTTTTTGGTGAGAACCTTCTTTTTTTGCTTGTGGATTTGTTTCCTGTTGCCCCCATAAAATTTTGGTTGTTAACCGTTTTTTTTGTTTTATTTTAGCTTGTCAAATTTTTTATTTGTGTCCATCCCAAAATATCAGGTGGACCTCCCCTAAATTTTTTGCCTTCCGCCACAAATGATCGGAAGGTGACGTCAGGTGTTTTCTCAAATGAATTAATATAGGGATTTATAGAGTGAATTACGGCCCAGACATATCTTATACTTTTGTTTTATTTGTACCCCTTTTTCTAATTTTTTTTACATCTTGAAAAATCATAGGGGCCAAATGTGAGGCCGCCCCTGTATTAATTATGAATTAATTTAAAGATGGCATTCATTGTTTCACACTGATCATAATAGCTGAATAATATGGGAACGTTGCTTTTTATTTTGTGTTTCTCGCACAGTTGATAATTGGATTGGTAGTAAACGATTCACGATGATTGGGTCTTGAAGTAATCAATACATGATCTTGCATACTAATGCACTGCTCACAAGAAGAAAATTATTTAAACTTTCAAGTTTAACTGTATTTCGTCATATTATCGTTTCATATTAGTTTTGCAAAAAAAGTCTCTTTTCTCCTGGTTTCTGGATGTAGGATCACAAATTTCTTTAATGAATTATAGCCACCACGTGTCCATGTACGAAATGAAAAGCTGGTGAAAGAGTGCGTGTCCATGTAATAAATGAGAGGGAGTGAGAGGCTGGTGGAAGAGGGCGTGTCCATGAAAGAAATGAGAGGGAGTGAGAGGCTGGTGAAAGAGGGCGTGTCCATGTAAGAAATGAGAGGGTGAGAGAGGCTGGTAGAAGAGGGCGTGTCCATGTAAGAAATGAAAGGGTGGTGGGAGAGGGCGTTTCCATACAAGAGGGAGCGAGAGGATGGTGGAAGAGGGCGTGTCCATGTAAGAAATTTGAGGGTGAGAGAGGCTGGTAGAAGAGGGCGTGTCCATGTAAGAAATGAAAGGGAGTGAGAGGCTGGTGGAAGAGGGCGTGTCCATGTAAGAAATGAGAGGGTGGTGGGAGAGGGCGTTTCCATACAAGAGGGAGCGAGAGGATGGTGGAAGAGGGCGTGTCCATGTCAGAAATGAGAGGGAGTGAGAGGATGGTGGAAGAGGGCGTGTCCATGTAAGAAATGAGAGGGAGTGAGAGGATGGTAGTAGAGGGCGAGTCCATGTAAGAAATGAAAGGGAGTGAGAGGCTGGTGAAAGAGGGCGTATCAATGTAAGAAATGAGAGGGAGTGATAGGCTGGTGAAAGAGGGCGTGTCCATGTAAAAAAATGAGAGGGAGTGAGCAGGTGAGAGGCTGATGAAAGAGAGCGCGTCCATGGAAGAATTGAGAGGGAGTGAGAGGCTGGTTTTCGATTCCCAGACACGGTGTGTATTCCGGTGTGTATTCCTTTAGCAAGAAATTTACCTACCGAAAGTTGCACTCAAACCCAGGTGTATAAATGGGCACCGGCAGGAAGCAATTCCTAAAAAAATGATGAGAGCACCGAATCGGTAGACTAGCTTATATTAGCCGGTATGCTACGGGAGCGTCTTAAGCACCTAAGAAGTTGGATACGTGCGCTATATGAAATTACTTTTATTTATTAATTTATTTTTAAAGTTCATTCTCTCATATTCACGATTCTGTAAGAAAACGGACCAACTGCCTCACGGAATCTTCCAATCATTCATTTTGAAAACGCACCGTAATGCACCTGGTTTATATATTAGGTCATGAAATAGTGGAGACTCCCCTGGTATACTTTACTTTCCCATGCACTATGTGGACACAATTAGCCCTTTTTTTATGACGTATGTGATTAGGATGGAATGGTCCTACCGACATCTATCTATCTGGTCTTCAGAGATTTGTGCCAATAAACAATTCTTGAGTAGATAGAGTAAATCATTACATGGGTCTAAAAATAATAGATACACTGGGAAAAAAGATGTGCTAATTTAAGCACTTAAAGTGTTTAAACGTTTAGCGATTGCACTACGAGTGCTGATTTTCTAGTTTAAATTTGAACTAGCAAATCAACACTCGTAGTGTAGTCACTATACAAGCACTGTGAGTGCTAAATTAGCACTTCATTTTTTACAATGTAGACATATACGGTTCTGTGTTGTAACGAGAAAAGTCGCAAAAGCAAATAACGGTTCTAATGTAATTATCCCTTCTTTAAGAGGGACGATCGCTGTTTAACAAAATTGTATTACTTTATTTTAATATCAATTTCATAAAAACACCTCATATTCTCTCTATATTGGAAGTGCTTTTTGAAAGGTCTATACGGGAGGCAGATATTTGAATAATCTGAATCCTTTATACGAAAAAAATGTGTCACATCTTTATTCCTTTGCGTAGAGTATTAATTGGTTTTGCTCCTATAGATCAAATTTCTTAGCAATGAAGTAATCAATAATTTCACGTTCTATGATTGTCACCACATTAATGATTGTCGAATGCTCAGTTTTCTGAATAATGAATTAAATTATGTACCTTTATATCGTTAGGTATGGATGGATGCAGCGACTCAGATCTTCTTCTCCTACTCGCTTGGTCAAGGAGTCCTCATTGCTCTCGGAAGCTACAATAAACACAAGCATAACTTCATCAGGTAATCTATTCTTTATCAAGAGAATCCATTAGCTGTTCATATCACTGCGTGTATTGTCATGATGGGTGGCGAAGGCGGTACATGGGAGGGGCCTGGGTCGACTATCACTAGCTGGTTTTGTTTAAGTTAATAAAAATAGAGGAAAGGAGGGCAAAATGAAAACAAAAAACGGAAGAAAAGAGGGAAACAAGGAGAGCATATAAAGGAGACGTTTAGGGCTTATTTCAATTTTAACTGAGAATTAGAAAATTCTTTATATTACTTCTCGTGTTCGTTATATCATAAATATATATTGAATCTCTAAATATTCAGATCTAAATATTCAGAACGAAATATTTAGAACTATAATTCTTTTAAATGATTGTTTGAAATGCTGAAAAGCCGAACATAAACTACACAATTGTTCATAATTTATATACTCTGAGCTTCCTTACAGTAACTAATCCTCTTGCGAACCTACACTGCAAAAATTCCGATGTTGATTTAACACCAGCCCGGAATATTATCATGTCCACACCAGAGAAGTATTGAAACATCGCCAGTTTGGAATCAAACCTATGTTGTTTTAATACTCATGCGGCGTTTGACCAAAACGAAACTGGTGTTGTTTAACACTTCTCTGGTGTGGACATATATAGATTCCGGGCCGGTGTTAAATCAACACCAGAGTTTTTGCAGTGTATATGAGCAAGCAAGTCTGCAGATTCCATCAAATATATATGTAATGGTATGTTGTACTATGTCTATAAAGTAATCTTCTATTAATGTGTGATATAAAAAAAGACAGATCCGCCTTTGACTTCATTATGTTCAAGGTAAAGATTATATCATGGGGACTTATTAATAAGTTTGGAAAGCTGGAACTATAATATTCCGTATTTATAGGCCTATTTCTTGCATAAAATCATTCTTAAAGGAGAACTGACTATGGTATTGCATGTGTTGATGTAATAACAACTAATTAAGAAAATGAAGTGCAAGTTTGATAAGCCCCTTTCTGGTGTAACCTTTCACGTTAAACGAGTCGATACGTTGGTATAACAAGGCTTAATGCACATATAACGCAATTAAAATTTAATAAACGCGGTGAGATTAGAATGTGACGTTTTTAATGCGTCTCGGTTCAAAAATAATTGCGTTTGCTCGCGTCACATTATCAATCATTTCCCCGCAATCTATGTTGGACTAGAGTTTTAAAAAAATCCACAAAACACAATTTTGGGCATTCAGCGGCCTTGACTATTCTAAATTTGTCCCTGATTTACTCCGAATTATCTTCAAAGTGTAATTGGTTCAAATACTGATTTCCTCAGCGAGCTCTGCACAATCCTATGTAACCAATAATATTATACAAGTCCTTGAAAAAAATCATCCGACATTGAACCGGCGATATTTTGACAGAACAATGTTGTGGACTGTATAGAAGGGATATCGGAATGTCCCCATGCCTCGGACAGGCACTAATGACCATTATCATTGAATGTACCATGAACTAAGCACAGTACGGGCATAAACAATTATTGAATTCATTTGGGATTGACAAAAGGTGAATATGTAACCCCCGATAACAAAATTGTTCAGCACAAGGGTCAAGGAAGAGTAAGCAGTAAGGGGGGGGGGGGTAGTTGGATCCCACCTCGACGATATTGTGCCTCTGATCCGCTGCCGAGCGAAAAAAATTTGGGACCGGGTCTTTCGCATTTACTGTGCATCTTTCTGGACCAATTTTTTCGACGGTCTGGGCCAGTTACGCGGTTCTGAAATTTACGAAACATTTTGTAAGAGCACGTCAGACCCAAACTTGCTCTAAAACGTGATTTCCTGTATATACACAGTCATTGCCAACTTATTTTCAACCAAAATCATACATGTAAATGTAAGATTTACTTTCATTACTTTCCACAGAAAATAGTTATTTCATAAGTAAAAAATTTGTTGACTGTAGATTTGTTTTGGTGAACATCCCTAATAAATCATTCGCAGAGGGCTAACCATTTCCGAACCAATTCACGTGTTCTTTTCTCCTGACTAATGAATTTGGCGCTGCAGTTCTTCGTGTGTGCTTGCCCTTTGACCTCTGGGGATGCCCGGTTGGCGCGGGCTCTCTATGGCGACGGGTTAAACAATCCACCACCACCTTGGCAACAAAAGAAAAAGTCATGGCCTACATGTGATCTGCTTCACCAAGCTGTTGTGTTTTGATCAATGAATTGAATGGATTTGTGGTGGGAATAATAACTTCATTATAAGGATAGGATGTACAATGGTAATACAAGCATCGATATGGAGTAAAATGTATTGGAGACTATTTAGGAGTTTAACATGGGATAGAAATAAGCTTTGGTGGAATTGTATACTGTTATTTTTGTACTGATTATTTATGTCTAAGTTATGTCTGTATTTTGTATGTAATGTTGAATAAGTGTTGTCATGTAAATTTTAGTGCCAGCGGAGGCCGAATTTCTGTGTTTTTACAGACAATAAATATTTGAATCGTGAATCTTGAAATTACACAAATTAAACAAGTCCTATATTGTATTAGAAGTTTATTTATTCTTTTGATTGTTGATACCTTTAATTGTTCTTTCTAATATGGTGATCGATTTCTCACATCCGCCACCTTGTTTCTGTTAATTAGAGCATAGTGAGTTCTAAAATACATCAACGGAAAGTAGTGCAGCAGCGACTGAACCACGCGTGTTGGTGTTGTAAACTTTGTTTAGTGTACTTGCTCGCCTGCCCTAATCAATGCATGGTTCATTTCATCAGGAAGGAATAACGAGGAACAAACATCTATTAATTTACCAGACAAAGTCCCAATAGATATTATCAAGTGCACACGTGTTTTAGCGATTCCCCCAACGCGTTTATATTGGTATCACGATGAGAGGGAAATTATCCGCATGTATGTCGCTCAAACTGTCACGGTGCGTTTTACACGAGAAGGATGATTGGGGTTTTTCATAGATTGCCTTTATTTTCTTCTAACCCATGTTTCCAATCCTCTAACATGGTGTATATTCTCGCCTTGGAGTACATTAACGTGAGATGGGATATTGATTGGCGGGAAAGCGATTTTCCATCGGTATTCTGGAGAACAAATTTGAATAAGGGATGCGTTAACGCAGGTGCACAGGGCGTACAGAATGTTATGAACTCTGCACACTGTGACATGAGGAGCGTTTCATCGTTTGGGTACTCATCTCAGAAACCCTCTGCATGGTTTTGTCACGTGATCATGACCTTTATAAGAAGTACTTTGATCCCCTCTCCTTCACATAATTTTCTCTTCAGTCTGTCTGTCTGTATGTACACTGGATTTGTAAGTCTACCTATGTTCGAATCGTCGACGAATTGCTATAAATTGGTAGTAACTTTTGTCTCTCACATTCAACCTAAATACCCCTCCCTCCGACTCTCCTCACCCTCTCTCTTCTCAAAAGTTTCCTCTGTTTACAAACCAGCACAATCTCCCGCCATCTCACCATCTCCCATCCCACCTCTTCAACTTGTCCTCAAATGGATATTGTCTATCCGAAGCGAAAAGTTATTTATGTCGCATATTGTTCTTCCGTTTTGAAAATGGTGCAGCAATTCTCACATTTCACAAGATTTCTTTATCCACCCTTTCATGGAAGTCAAGTCGCTGAATATGTTTCATTGTACTGTACTGTACATTACTAGTCTATTTTCTGTCATATGGGATATTATTTGTCAGTGCTTGCACCACCGTCGTTTTTACCGGTTAATATTGATACGCCCTCTTTTGTTGGTGGCGTAAATATTGAAAAAAAAATTTATGCTGCCAACTGATAGTTTCGTTATATACCATCAGTTGGTTATTTTTATTCCCCGTTTGGAAAGATGGATTGTATAAACGCTTTGTGAATAATTATTAAAGCAATTATACTTGTTTACATATATAAATACTTCTTTTTTCAGAAATCTCTAAGTGCGCTACAATAATGCAGCACAGTTACGCTGTCTTTAAAATTGTCTTCTTTTCTTTCAGTAAATTTGCCTGTTAGTGATGAAGCGAAGACTAGATCTTTGTTAAAAAAGAACCTTTGAACGTATGAGGATAAAAGCAATATTCCTATGAGGATAGCGGCCAATAAATGAAAGCGCGTTGCCGAGGATTTATTCGAATCCTATCAATTCACGTAATTGCCTTACCGTAGATTATATTTCTACTTCAGTATACCAATCAAGAGAGAATACACCACAACTTTACCCATGTTTGATGGATTTCACAAAAAACGAACCAACCTCCATCATCAGTTTTCATTCCAGTCTCTATCAAACATTTCAAAACAGGGACAGGGTGATTGTATATAAAACGCCATGAAATGTTTAATGGAATATATGAAAGTGCATACTAATGTGCTTCTCTTAAAAGTCGTGTATAGCCGAGCTTACAACTCATCTATTATAGAGACTATATCTTCTTGCCCGAAAATTTATTAATTTCTTGTTTTTAAATCCTGTGTGTGAAAATTCACACTAAATGTGCGACATGACCCAATGGTATTACATTGCTTAACAACGATCAAACTCTACAGATTTGGCTTACGTGTGATTATTTCTTATAATTCGAGATGCTCTCCGGATACAGTAGTTATTCGTTTTGTTCAATACCTTCAAGCAATATAAATTTAGTGAAAGTTATCCATTGGATAAGCGGCTTTGCCCTTTTTATTCAGCACGACATACAATTTTTGTCTCACCTGCATAGCAGAGTGAGACTATAGGCGCCGCTTTTCCGACGGCGACGGCGGTGGCGTCAACATCAAATCTTAACCTGAGGTTAAGTTTTTGAAATGACATTATATAAGTATATGGACCTAGTTCATGAAACTTGGCCATAAGGTTAATCAAGTATTACTGAACATCCTATTAGAGTTTCATGTCACATGACCAAGGTCAAAGGTCATTTAGGGTCAATGAACTTAGACCATGTTGGAGGAATCAACATTGAAATCTTAACCTGAGGTTAAGTTTTTAAAATGTCATCATAACTTAGAAAATATATGGACCTAGTTCATGAAACTTGGACATAAGGTTAATCAAGTATCACTGAACATCCTGCATGAGTTTCACGTCACATGACCAAGGTCAAAGGTCATTTAGGGTCAATGAACTTTGGCCGAATTGGGGATATCTGTTGAATTCCCATCATAACTTTGAAAGTTTATGGATCTGATTCATGAAACGTGGACATAATAGTAACCAAGCATCACTGAACATCTTGTGCAAGTTTCAGGTCTCATGATTAAGGTCAAAGGTCATTTAGGGTCAATGAACTTTGGCCGAATCGGGGGTATCTGTTGAATTACCATCATAACTTTGAAAGTTTATTGGTCTAGTTCATTGAACTTGGACATTAGAGTAATCAAGTATCACTGAACATCCTGTGCGCGTTTCAGGTCACATGACCAAGGTCAAAGGTCAATGAACTTTGGCCGAATTGGGTTATCTGTTGAATTACCATCATAACTTTGAAAGTTTATGGATCTGATTCATGAAACTTGTACATAAGAGTAATCAAGTATCACTGAACATCCTGTCCGAGTTTCAGGTCACATGATCAAGGTCAAAGGTCATGTAAGGTCAATGAACTTTGGCCATGTTGGTTTTTTTTTGTTGAATAACCATCATATCTCTGTAAGTTTATTGGTCTAGTTCATAAAAAGTGGACATAAGAGTAACCATGTATCACTAAACATCTTGTGCGAGTTAGAGTAGTTTTCAAAGTCAGCACTGCTGCTATATTGAACTGCGTGATGCAGGTGAGACGGCCAGAGGCATTCCACTTGTTTATTAAGAAATCGCATTCACATGAAGAAGGGCATATTTCAGGTGTGCCCCCTTTCTCCCTGCGGCCCAGGGGATCAGTCTTCGGACTTTGAAACAGAGGGTCGTGGGTCCGAATCCACGACATGACGTGTTTTCATTCAGCAAGAAATTGATCCACATGTGTTGCACTCAACCCAGGTGAGGTGAATTGGTACCTGGTAGGATTTATTCAATTAATGCTTTATCACCTATATGGCGGCTTACACTGCAAAAACTCTGGTGTTGATTTAACACCAGCCCGGAATATATATATTATGTCCACACCAGAGAAGTGTTAAACAACACCAGATTCGTTTTGGTCTAACACCAGATAGGTGTTATACAACACAAATTAGTGTTAAAACAGCAGCGGTTTGATTCCAGACTGGTGTTATTTCAACACTTCTCTGGTGTGGACATAATAGATTCCGAGCTGGTGTTAAATCAACACCGGAGTTTTTGCAGTGTAGCTACAGCCGGGGGAATATAATGATATCAAGTATAAAGTGCAGTAGAGTAATGCATGTACTATCTGCGCTTTATGTAAATGGACAATGTTATTAATTGTGTTAATAGGAACGCATCGCCCTTGCCATTCGTCAAAATGTAAACATTGATAATTGCTGACAACTGGACATTGCATTCACTTGCTTAGATGGGTCGTATTCTTTCAAATATTTATTTGATTAATTGCACATTATTTGGCCTTTTTGTGGATGCAACATATGGATTGGATCAAAACATGAGTGTAAAGAGTTTCCTTTTTTTTTTTAAATAATTGTATTACATGAAGAACTTTCACCGGGAGTCTCATTTTTTTTAAAAGAATTTAGACTTGATCTAAAAAGAAATGAAACGAATTAAACACACCATAAGCTGTTTTTGAAATGAAAATAAATAAATTAAATTGATTTGAATTATAAAGAAAATTCCTTAATTTTGTAGACTTGGCATGTGGTAGAGAGACCTTTTCTTCCTTAGGTATTTTTTAAAATATTTCCTTCCAATTGCAGTTCCAACTTCCAAGTATTTATTCTTTATATCTTTTAATGTAATTATCTAAGATCTGTTTTGTTTTGTCAGTTATTGTATAGGGCACAATTCTCGCAAGCTGTGCTTTTCCTTGGGCCCTTCCGAATTCTATTCATTAATTTTGTATATATTTATTTTGATTGAGTTTTTAATGGAAAATAAATGAACTGAGCTGAACTGATATTTTGTATATGGCAAATGGTAAAAGGTGATGATTTTTTTTTCTCACCCGATTGCTAAGAAAGCATGAATGCTTGTAAGCAAACAACCAGCGGACTGATGGCTCAAGGTCCTCTTTGAACAAGAGACATGGTAATGAAGTTTGATGTCTTACCAAAGGGCATTCGCGCACCAAGTGGGAATCGAACCCGGGTCCCCGGAATCTGAAACCTCCGCTCTAATACCGACTGAGCTATCGCGCCTCCCCATGGGGGCAAGGAAAAGGCCCAACGAAAATTGATGTGTCATGAATAAAAACAATGTGGTCTTCGAATGACCGATCCCTACATGCATTCCCTGACTCAAAAGATGTCTTGGCGAAGATGTTTCCTTGTTAATTTCAAAACGCTGAGAAAATCAATAGAACTGTCAATCTGACTCTTTCAATAAAGGGGTATAAATATTCTTTTGAAGCCTATGCTCCTTGGTATGATTTTGGTAAAAATCAGCAGATTATTTATGCATTTGGTAAATAGAGAGAGAATACGAAATGAATGATGATTGCAATTTTTTGTACGGGGTATATTGAGATTCATAAAATTTCATTTGGTTGAACTTCTATAAAGAGAAAGGTTTGAAGTCCTTTAAAAACGAAAGAAATCACTAAATCGAAATCAAAGATCAAATGCACAACTAACACCACCTCCTCCTCCTCCTTATCAGAACTTTGTGTGAAAGATTAAACATTTTCATTGGCATGTACTTGCTTCCGGCATGAATACATATCTAAACATTGAAATAGATGCACATTGCTATAAAGACGTCAAAAGCCTCCAGTCTTTTGGGTGAGAGAAAGTAAGTGGTTTTGAAGTCAGCCGAGTATTTTCGCGCGTGTCGCGGCGGTAGTGGCACCCCCACAAGCGGCCACTCTTGATTTTAAGTAAGAAGCTTTCTTTATTTAAGCCCCTATACCATGCGTCTTCACCTCTCTTCGATCGATGGAGATTAAAAGAAAACATCATCATCATTTGAAGTAGGAGATTCATAGTCTCTTTATAGAACACCTATTCCCTGCGGCGTAATTGAGCGAATACTCGAGGAGTCTCATTCAGAGACAACCAAAACATTGGCATGCCTTCAAGCCCATTTTGTAATTAACAATATATTTGTATGAATAACAGTCATCAATGATGGTCGAGGAAATGACATATCCTTTCCCCCATCATATTTTCTATTAATTCTGGATCGTATGGTTCCATTTTACACCGTGATGTTATAGATCAATTGAATTGACTGACATTGACCAGGCATTTTTAAAGATGGAGGTGTTTCGTCTTCGAGAATTTTTTATTTATTGTTTTTTTTTTACCTCCCCTTCACCACATTTCTTGAACCATATATTATCATGATTGGCACTCCATTTGCGTTAAATAAAGATGCGCTTGTCACAACATGATAACAATTTAGTTGAGTGGGATTATGAATCCGACTTGTTTAGGCGTCATCCTCATTTCGTCGTTTAAATTTAATCGTTTTCGAACAGTTTGATATCACGCTTACGAAGTTTGCTATCAATACTTTAAACAAATATACTGATGCGTTCGACAATCCGGTAGCAGTTACAAATGGAAACCAGTCGATACTAAAATATTTCGATGAGTTCGATGCCAATTATAAATATTTGTCAATCAATAATATATCCTTGAATGATGATCAATTTATCGGAGACGTAAAGAGCCAAAAACATTTATTGTGGATGGAGCAAAAACTCAAACCAGATGCAAGCAACATTTTTAATCTTTTCAATTAATAATTCTATTTTGTTTTGATAGATTTTGAAAACGAATTAAAAATACTATAACAATTCACTCTTTCTCTGTCATTTTTACCCTTGGTCGTGAAACTTTGGCGGCCGAAGCCGCCCCCCCCCCATTTTAGGCCAGTGCACAATGTTAAAAAAACCCCGATTTTACAGAAAAAAACGATTTTGCAGAAAGCACTAACAGAATCATTTTGTAAATTCATGAAACAGGAATTTTTCTGCAATTTAACAGAACAGGTCTATTTAAAAAGGGGAAAAGGGTGTTTTCTTTAAGGAAAGTTGTAAGGTTCCATACACCAAACACCAATTTCCTGTAAGATTACGCAATCTGGTAAGATTACAGGTGTTCTCGAGACTCTGCTGCAGGAACTTCTTTTATATTAAGGATAAATTTCATAACAGTGTTCTCGATACTAAAAACTATTCCAAGAGTTAATGAATAGCAGTTTTAAATGACCATTCGATATCCTTGTATATCCTGATGGGTTCGAACCATTTTTTTTATTTGAAATTTCTCCAAAGTAAGTGTTTCCCTATGCTTGACTTTCTACCCCCCCCTGCCTTTCACATGCGATCATCAAGCCCAAGGGCTGTTTATCCTCTCTCTTAAGATAATCCTCATTCATATTCATTTTGATCACATTTGTAGGCCGAACTATTGATTAAAAACTCCCATGATAATTCAGTATGCCCGCCGTCATTTCGTCTTGATTATCAGCCAAAGTGTTTTATTTGTTTGTCTCAAATGGCTCGATTGTGATTGATTTGATTTTTTTTAAGAAAACTATATTTGGAATGTTTTTTTTTTCCAAAAAAGTTTTAAGTTTGGAAGCAAACTAGACGTTGTTATGATGTTTTTTTTTTCATAAACTGGACACAAACGTAGTCGTATGTTGTGTTTGTATAACTGTGTTTTATATTCTTGTTTTACATCTTATTATTAGGTGGTTTCAGACCGCCTCGAAGTTCGCCAGTTCCAGGTATTCTCTGATCGGGAAATTTACCCCGATCAGAAAATACCAGGTATTTTGGTAATGTGAAAGCAAACTACGCGTAATTTCCCCGAAAGAAAATACCCGCTAAATAGTGGGTACTTGGCGAAATTACGAGAACTTTCGTGGGGATTTTTCCAAGGTCGCAGGTATTTTGGCGATGTGAAAGCAAATTACGGGAACTTTTAGCCCAGCGTGTCGTTGGGCGCGGCGGCGTGGGTGGCTGCTGGGCTAGTGATTTTGAATCTCGCGCCTTGCCTGCTTATCAGACCATACTGCGCATGCTCGTAACTTCGGGAACTTATCCCGAAGGATGTGTTTCGGGGCGGTGTAAATGCAGGAATAATTAACGGGTATTTTTTAGCCTTAAAAAGTTCTCGTAATTTAACGGGGATTCTTGTGATCGAGGCGGTTTGAAACCGCCTTTGAGATAGATTATCTAGGTTCATGCACTGGGATAACTGCACTAATAAGATTTTATGTTTGGTGCAAAATTTATAATGATGAGAGCGAAACAAACTGTAAGTTATAAATTAATGTAAGTATTGGGGAATATTTATGTTTGGTTCTTTATTTCATTGCGACCCTCATATTTTCCCGAGTAATGAAAATCCTGAAAGATAAATTGAAATGCAGAATCAAATGTCAAAATGCTTTTAATTTTTTTCTTCATTATTTGAGATCGTAGTTCTTATCTCATTTCGGTTTTTGTATTACTGTGAGTGGCATACGCTGATGTTGCATTCGTGCTTGAGCAATTTCAATAAACCAAGGATCCGTTTCAAAAATAGACGCAATCAAACGTAACACTGAAATCAATCGCAACGTGATCTTTAGCCAATGAAATGCGCGGAGAAGAGACTTATGATTTATTTGTTGAGAAAGGCATCTCTTTCTGCAAGGGTCCCGATATCCTCTATAAAAATTTCAAGCGATTGGAATGATCAGAATAAATTAAGACAACGGGCTCCAGAATTAGATATTGCTTTCCCTGGCTAGACATTGCTTTCTATAGGGAACAAGAGAAAAGTGACATTCGGCTAAATTTCAAAGGTCAAGCTCTTTTATTTTTGTATACACCCGTAATAATAGCTGCGCCATTTTGGAATCTCAGCGAGCCTACTGCTCGACTGTTCTTGGTGTAACCTTACAAACTTGGTGTTTAGAAGCACTCTTCAAGCTGTAATGATAGCACTTGTGATTCGACATGTAGGCTTCTGGATTACCTACCGATGTTAATTACTTCGGCAGTCAAAAACTCTGAAAATAGCATCATGTACTTACTGCAGAAATCAAATATCAAACTGGAGGGAGTGATATTATTTGAAGTCGGAGTAAATACCAAAATAATGTAATGATTGAAAATTTTAATCATTCTTTGTAAAGTAGATAAAATTGAGTGAACGAGGATGTAATGTACCATATGACGATAGATTAAAAGCTGGCATGGTTTATGGCGCACAGTCCTGATTTTGTATTAGTACGCCATCTTTTTACGTTTATTTTACATTCAAATGAAAGGAAATATTTTCGTTAACTCGGGTGGATGTGTCTATCCCCGTTTTAAAAGTTACTTTGTAAGTTCATCTCGTCGTCAAAATAATGATTATCACATTGATTGAATAATCAGAAAAATAATTGAAGTGATCGTCAGTGAATCCTTCCTGGGCCCCGTCTAACAATGATTTAAGATTGATCCAATCAATCGTAACTCTATGGAAATCCATCAGTGTTATGTATATTTTTTTATACAGGAAATTTACACAATGTCCTTTGAAAACAAAACGAAGCATACCGAATTGTCAAGAAAACGGTGACTGCATGAATAAACCCTCATTTTTAGAAAATAGTTTGAACAAACATTTATCCTAGATGTTGACGTTGCTTTCCATACTTGCGATTGATCGGATCAATCGTAACTGTTTGTAAGACGGGCCTCTGATGTACTAGACATGATTTTTTTTCTGTCGATCGACACAAGTACATGAATAACAATCAGATCGGCAGATTGATGACTTCACCCCCCCCCCTTCTCTCTACACCCCGACTCTCTCTCCCTCCAAAAAGAAAATGGTATTTTTTAATCTCTCCAGCCTGCTGAACTGGACTCAAGTAGTCACTGGAGATGTAAGTGATATTTAGCCCAGTTCCATTCGAATTGGTGAACAACAAGTCACTTTTCGTACACACCCCAGCATCTTCCCTTGTCTCCATCTCTTCGTCGCATCATCACAACGCGCCCGGGCGTGCTCATGAAATACTCTGAAGTCAAGAGCAACTTCTTACGGTGTCACTGTCGCCATTCGAACCCGTTATGCCCACTTAGGAACATGTCTCTGTATTAATTAGCTAGTATCAGACTCGTCATCATGGTCATAGGAATCTACGGCTCATAATTGACCGCCAAACTCAATTCAGTCCGTGATTAAGAAGAGTCCCAAATGAAAGGGAACAATTTTATTATGAAGAGTACTGAAGTAGTACTATGTGGACAATATAAGTGCTATAATGTAACGAAACAACTTATTTGGATGGTAAATATAAATTTCACAAGAAATTGTGGCATTTATTAATCAAGAAATCGAGTTGGCTTGCGAAACTCATCTCAAGTTAAAAAGCAGATCATGGTAATTTATTTTGAACATTATTGTAGTTTTTGTAGCTATACCTAATCTGGATTACGTCAAGTGGATCCTACACTTTTGTCTCAGCAAAAATAGTTGAAATAAGAGTATTTTATATAAAGACACAGGCCGGAGCTAATTGTGAAATTGACGAATGGGAGATATATAAGCTACATGGTAAAACAAAGTAAGTTTTATGCATATTTTTCTGCTTGACAGGTGAGCATTTCGCAAAAGAAAAACTCAAATTCGACAGGCTTTTTTCAAACTTCTCAACCGCCTGAATTACGTGACGTCATATTGTGTCAGCTTAGTTGTGATTCCATAGGTTCGTATGTAGAAGAGAAGGAAGATTTTATTTCTAGATTATGAATTTGATTTTTTTTTCAATGTGCAGAAAAATGACACTGACAATTATCAAGCGCTCAGAGTGTTTCTTTGTTTGGCTTATTGGGCCTAAATTGCTATGATATGAAAAGTTGTTACATATAATCTGGATAGAGACAGAATTTGAAAACGGCGCCCAATAAGCGGGTTATAAGATATGACGAAGGTAGTCCAAAGCTGTGGATTTCATCAATTCAAGCCTGTAAGAAAAAAAATGTTTATGATTATCTCTATGGTGATCGAAGTGAAGAAAATAAAATGCGTAATCTGAAAAGCAGAAAAATCACCGAGGTTTTCTGTGTACAAACCTAAGGCACTCAAAGCTTCTAACTCATATGAGCCCGGTGAAAATACTATAAAGCTCATTTTCGAAGCTCAATAATTAGAGCTATTCTGAATCGTAATAGGGGAGAGGGCTAATTTAGCCCCCTCCGACATTATCCGCGATGAATCTCAAACGCGAAATGCTGGTACCGCGCCGTGCCATGACTTTAGATCACTTTTGCGACCCCCTAGTACGTGGTTCTGAAATAATACATTTCATAAGTGGATATCAGACCCCAAAATTGCACAAAACATGAATCAGTGCGCAAATCCAATGCAAATTGTGTTTAGCCAAAATTCATAAAACTCCATTAATTCCGTAAAAATATATGAGCCTGGTTTTAATTCATTAATTTGATAAGCAGTAAAACAAAGAAAAACACGAAAAATAAAAAAACCCAATTTATAAAAATATTGAGATATTTGATATTTTAAAAGTATATTTGATGAAAAACCTACTAACAAAAAATATTGAAGCTCATAGTAATGAACTTTATTGAACAATTTGATCGCGCGGTCGACGGCCGAGATCAATGGGGTGGGGGGGGGGGGGGGCTGAATCAGCTCCCCAGTCCTCTTATGCTTCAAAATAGTCCAGTCTTTTTATAGAGTTTATATAAATTTCGATTGGTATAATGATTCGTCAATTTCACTTTTGGGTCCGGTCTGGGTATTTAAAGCAAGTTGTATAAAAATAAATATTTTTTAGTATTGATTCTAAATATATATTTATTCATAACGCCCCTTTCTGTACTTGTCCTTTCTGTTGAACTATTCAAACATTTTGATTTTAGATTTTCTATTATTCAGTTTTGTACCTTTTGTTTCTTTCAGGGATGCTTTGATATTTTCTGTGGCTAATTCTGGAACCAGTCTGTATTCTGGCTTTGTCATCTTTGCTGTGCTTGGATTCATGGCTGGTCAACAAGGCGTGGATGTATCAGTAGTAGCCAAGTCAGGTTAGTATCAATCTACAGCGTACATGAATTGACAAATACGAATGAAAAAAAAGAATAGCTTGAAAAAGATACGGGTGTATCAGTCGTTCGTGAGCTATTGATATACACGTAATGACTGTGATTTTCCTTGTCCTCTGTCGCTCTCTTCATTTTTGTTAGTGTGTTTTCCTGTATATTTCGTTCGGTAAACATAATTATGTTACGTGACTTATCGCTGAGTTAAGGGAGGTGTGGTTAATTTGACCCCTCAAAAGATTTCATGACTGCTCCACCATGTGAAATGTTTTCGACAAGTTTACAATCACCACAGATCGATGATGACCTTTGACCACGTGACGTCACGATCAGATATTTTTCCTTCCAATATGCAAGCCGCGCTTGTATTTGTTGTTTGTTTTGTATTTACTTTCCGTCAATTTCAAACGGTGACAATGATATATATTTACAATTACAAAGAAAAGATCAATAAAAAGACGAAGGGATTTCCCTTCTCAGTGTTATACAATATCTGTTTTACAAATAGGTCCCTAACATAGATATATTTATGGACCCCTACGAAAAACAGCATGTGCTGATAGGGTGTTCCATCCCACAAGTGGTAAATAAATAAAAAAATATATATATACATGTAAAGCAGGAACGGAAAACTTGAACTTAGTTGAATGCAAAGAAAATTTAAGTTTTGCCATGATATAAAAAGAAAGAATGGTGTTTTAAGGCCTTTTTTTGAATGAACCTATATTTTCCAATAATTTCATGTGGTGGGGAAGAGTATTTTACTGCGATGCACCTCGGTATTGTTGGTTGAACGGCGAGAAAAACACCTGCGATGGGTGGGGGCATGCAATTTAATTTATTGATGATCATAAATACGATATTAATACAAGAGCTAAACACTCTCTCTTCATCCGATTCTCCCTTTTCACCCTCCCTTTGTCTTAAAAAATGAAATATTTTCATTTAGATTATGTTATGAATACTAGAATTTCAGATATTGTTTTGTGATGTTGTGATGTTCAGAAAGAATTTAACAATTATCGACCAAAATTTGACAATTTTGTCATGACATATGAATAAGGTAAAATATTTGTGACATGACAGGTGAAAAGGAAAATTTGCAGAAAGTGTAGACATTATAAATTGGTGTGGCCGGGTGACGTCATGTGTGACAGCATCACCTGTTCTGGAATGATCGATGAGAATAAGCTACTGTATAAAGCTAGTGGCGTCAACGGCGTCTTTTCCAGGAACCCCCCTCCCCCTCCAGGGACACAGCACACAACACTACAAGACAAACCCCAAATGCAACCATTTCTTGCGAGATTGAATATGAGAAAATCAAACAATGGCGACTTTCACTGATTAAATTGGCCCGATTGTCCCGCCATCTCCTTCAACCTAATCACACTTGATTCTGGATATTTCCCTATTCGTTCTGCATGTATGCTTAACACATTGGATGGACACAACTTGGGAATCCTCTGGCAAACACCTATTTCACTGTGGCGACATCGTGAATGTAACGGAATGCAGAGCTCTTTCATATTCCAAGAGAAACGTGACATTCTTTGAAGCAGGGAATGGGGGAGAGAGAGGGGTGGAGGTGTGTGTTGATGCATACAAGAACCGCTCTGTTTTCATGGCCTCCTTAACATCGGTCTAAAACCGATCCGGCTGTTCAAATAAAGACCAGAACACGAAAGAGCTTTCTTCTTTATGGTAACTTTCACCTTAGCTGATGTGAGCAGACATGATTGCTCGGGGGACCTGCATGTGCCAGCTATTTCAATAACGTTCAATCCGTTTATGTTGCTCCAGTTCTTTTAAATTCTAACCACCGTTCTCTTTACTTCGTCCCAGAGAACCGTCCCGATCGATAGAACATTCATACCAACGGAGGGAATGATGTAGGGGCGCGGGAGTGGGGAGAGGGGGGGGGGTAGATTGGAGTGACAATACAAAAAAAAGAGAAAAATTCAAATTCAAGTCAACATATGATGATGACAAGTTTTCAAATTTTTACTTTAAATTGGAATAATGACGTTTATGCTTGTATCTATGATAAAAGTGAATTTATTTAAGTGTAAATTTGAAGGAAATTGTACTATACTTTGTGATTAAAAAATTAATAAATTGACACTTCACAAATCCCCATTTTAAGGAAAAAAAATATACCTTAAACACATTATCATCATATGGCTGGAAAGAGTATAGCTTTTCCCAATTAACTCGATACCATATTTATATTTTATGTGTCAATGCTTGGATAATCAGTAAGTATTCTTTGCAGCGATGTAAATTTTCACTTGCGCCAAAGTAAGGCATGGCTGCAATGAATGAATCCAGATGCCAACTTGGTGTCATAATCCTACATGAATTAGTAAACATATTTGCAAAAATATCAATTTTCAATTAAATTAACTTGAAAATCGATACTTCAAAAAAGTGTTTAACAAACAGTTATAATGCAAATTATCGAAAAGGTGTTTTGAATTGAATGCTAATACAGCTGTTAGGATTATGGAATCATTGACATCAGGGTCCAGTTGTACAAAGAGTTAAGATTGATCCGATCAATCCTAAGTCTATTGGAAGTCCATCAGTGTCATAATTTTTTGTACGAAAAATTTGCGCAATGTCCTTTTTATGCAAAGAGAAGCGCAGTGAATTTTCAAGAAAACAATGAATGCATGAATATACATCACAGCTAGAAAATATTTTGAACAAACATGCATAATAGATGTTGACGTTGCTGGCCGTCCATAGTTGCGATTGATCGGATCAATCGTAACTCTTTGTACAACAGGGCCCTGGATTCATTCATTGCAGTGATGCCTTACTTTGGCGCAAATCAAAATTTACATCACTGCAAAAAATACCTCCTGGGGTCCGTTGCACAAAGAGTTGCGTTTAAACGCAAGTCAAAAAATCAATCAAAACTCCAAAATGCGCGCTGTTGATTGATTGAAAATCAAGTTGCGCATTATTTTTAGAGTTGCGTTCGATTGCACCTCTTTCTGCAACGGGCCCCATATCATCCAAGCGTTAGCACATATCACGTAAGTGTGGTATCAGATTATTTGGGAGAACATACTCTTTCAGGCCATATAATAATTATGTCTTTATTACATAATTTGCCTTAAATTTCAGATTTGTGAGGCGTCAATTTTTCTGTGCTGCTGTTATCCAAAGGTATCAATTAGACAATCAACTTCTGTTTCTGGTTGCGAAAATAGAGCAAGATCCAAGTTCTTGCTAGACATGATCTTACATACCATTCTCCGCGGTGACTGCCCTTACCAAAAATAAAGTAAATAATCGAAATGTATATGAGTAAGTCATTGATAGGTATTAGATACAATGGATTAAAATTGAAATTATCAAAATGGCGCACACTTGAAAAACGATCATTCAATACGGCACAGAGAGGTGCCAAGACCTTGATTCCCATGAGCTTTTTCACGTTCACATGTCAATTGAAACGTAAATGTTAATGGAATGCCTTAGAATCATTGACGTGTTGATTGGTCATGAAAATAACGAAAGCAAATTGATGAGATACTTGCCTAGGAAATTTGAAGATGGCAATTTTTGTTATCATAAAATGTTCGTTGAATCGTGAAATGATAAATGTTGTTGAATATAAGCTTCCCCCCAATGAATATCATCTTATTCGATTATTCTTACCAATAGAGGTTTGTAAAAAAAATGCGATACTATAACATTTTTAGTGGTGCTTAATTAACTCCTTCGGGTGAAATGGAATTAAAGTCACGATATTGTGACTTTTAAAAAAGTGACAACTTTGCCCTCTGGCGGTGCTCACTGAAGCACGACAAAGTACATGTCGGTAATATTCACTCGGAGGGTATGATTACCTATACACGTCCATGTAAAGAGATGTTTTTGTTATAAAATAACGTTCTAATGTTCTACCGATAAGAAGGATACCTGCCGACGGATACCATATTCGCCGGTGGTATCAGATCTGCCGCTACACCGGCACTGATGCATAAGAAAATTTAGGTACTCTTGTCATCAGTCAGCATAGGTCGTTGTAATACCATAGACCATTACTCTGGCATTATGGGTTCTTGCTGATCGTTTATGTAACGACCATTATGCCACATGAAAATATCCATGCTCAAGAGAACGTGGATATTCAGAAAATCCGTCTTAATCAGTAAATTTTATACCAGCTATTTTACCAAAATATGCACCCAACATAATTAAAGGAGCAGATGTAATGAATTATCGATTCCCCTCAGTAATCTTAATACCCCAAAAATACTTAATGGGATGGTCCGGGCTGAAAATATTTATATCTTAATACATACACTATTTTCTAATAATTATGTTATGACATATTTTTCATAATTTCATACTTGTGTGAGTAATATGTCTTCCTTATAAAATATAAATGACATAATTTAATATAATATATTACAAAAGGACAAGTGGGGATGTGACATCATCAGCCCACCTAATGAATATTCATGAAGACTGTTTTCACAAAATATTGCTAAACTTTAAAATTCAATAACTTTTTTATTTGTTATCCGATTTGATGGAATTTTCGGCATTTTGCTCAGTGAATTCTACTCTACTTATTAGGCTATAAATACTTTTAACCCGGACCATCCCTTTAATACAGAAAAATCTGACAACTTGCAAGTTCTTCATTCTTTTGTGACTTTTGGTCGTGCATGGTCATGAAATCTTTTTTAAATAGATTTATTGTTTGATTTTATTTCAATTATTTCAACGTGGAAAACTTGCTTCGACCAGTAGCCCGTTCTCTTTCAAATAATTTCATATAAAATCACAAATAGGTAAATGTGAAACTGAATGAATAAGTAATCTGATAGAAGATATGTTTAAGAATCAAATTTGCTCTGGAGATCGAGAAGTTTTTAAAGCCACAACATATTAGAATAATCTTCCCAGGCCGTATTCCAATGAAGAGGATCATAATGTATCAAGTAAGAGCTTTTAACTCTCGTCTTTTATCTGACGGTGTCCGATGTCCGCTCGGGTTTCATGTCTAAATTATGTCTTATTTTTCAAGCGATATATACCCCTCATTGGAAAAAGAAGGAGCGACTGCACTGCTCTTGACGATCGTATTTCGTTCGAATCAATCGATGGGTCTCGCATAGTACGCGCGTGATCGTTGAACAGCGACAGAGTTTCCTGCGAACACGACATCCAATCGTAGATCAAACACACCAAGCGATGGGCTGTCACGGCCACATTTATTTAGCCATATCTTGTGCCGGGACCAAGGATTATATTAGAATCCATGGGAAAGACTTGTTAAAGGGGAATGGATATGCAAAATGATTTATCTCGAGATGGGCATGTCAACCGCCTCTTCTCCATGTTTGCAATCATAATTCACTCAGAAATGGAGAGGGGGAGAAGATCGAATAGACAATCGCAGAAAATGTAAGAGGGATCAAGAAGCTGCATGTTTGCACATGAAAACAGAGAGGGAGAGTCTTCTCAGGATCTCAGATTATAGTAAACTCAATCAGGGTGATTGGTAGAGGCATCATGCAACTATCGATTCATTGTAGTATAATGGTGAATTAAAAGTAACAAGTCGTGTAAGTGTCTTGTGTTTTAGGAGGGAGATTATCGCGAGAAGAAAATATATCAATTCAAGTTACCGCACTATCTTACAAGTCCGAGTCTGAAATCTGTGTAAGATCTGCGATTGGTAATGTAAAATGAGTATGACAAAATGATTTGAGCTAACCATCACAAGCTCTCCCTTGGTTCACAAAAAATGATTTGATAAACCTGATGAAGTAGAAGGTTATCAGGTTTTGATTTGTTTGTTTCATCCTGAATTCCGAAATGATATTATTGGAAACGACCTTTGACCTTTCAAGAGTCACCGTGTGTCGTATGTTTTCCCGAATACATTAGCAGAGCGAGCGCATGGATGTAGTTCAGTTTCATGTTCAATTTCTTGTAACATAGTATCCTTTGTGTTTCTTCGGGGAAGAGAATGCTATAGGGTGGCTAGAACAGTTTTATTTTTACCCAATTCTAGTAAGAAACCGACTTATTTTTTTAATAGGTACACTGTAAAAATGAATTGCTTATTTAGCACTTACATTGCTTGTATAGTGACTGCACTTGTATAGTGAGTGCTAATTTTCTAGTTTAGATTTAAACTATAGATAATCAGCACTAGTAGTGCACGCAGTCACTATACAACCACAGTAAGTGCTAACTTAGCACTTGATTTTTTTACAGTGTAATGTATGGCAGTAACACCAACGCCTCTGTTCCTTCTGTTAATTTGGAGATTTTGATGATAGATAAGGTTCACTTTGTCACTCTTTTAACAAGAAAATGGTAATGATATAACGAACTAATCCACAATTCGTTGCTCACGTGCGTTGCCGAACTATAACGCCCGATCAACAAGATATTCGGCAAGGGTCGGTCGAGCTCGGCAAGTGATCGGGGTTAATCGACCTTGATCGGGAATGTCGACAATGTGAGTAGGTAGTGATGTCGGGGTAGACTGATGCCGACCATGACCCTGATTGCCTTGCCGACCTTAATCGGCTCAGATGTGAAATTGAAATAGTTGTTGTTTATGTAAATACATATGAAGGAAAATGTGGATGAAAACATTTGTCCGAACCCCTCTACGATATAGCAAAAGCTGGATCGTCCTCTGCAAACGAACATCATCAGATGTGTACATCTTCTTAATTTCTGTTAAATGTTATAAACCCAACCCTTTTTTTTTAATGTTTTCCCTCTATATTACTTGAATAAAAATATTTTATCGGTAAGCTTGTTTATTTTACCATATTTAATTTAGATATTAATCTGATATAAAGATATGAGTTCATGTTGTCTATTGCCACATTCATCGTGTTTTTAGCCAAAAATAATAATGATAATAGTAATAATGATAATAGGCATTAATATAGTGCCATCTATCTAGAATTATTCTATTCCGAGGCGCGGTGTTATTATTATTACCCCGGCTTTAGCTCGAGTTGCCTTTCAGCGCTCATGCATTCAAGGAATTAATCCTGCCGGGTACCCATCCACCTCACCTGGGTTGAGTTCAGCAAAATGTGGATAAATTTCTTGTTGAAGGAAATTACGCCATGGCTGGGATTCGAACCCACGACCCTCTGTTTCTAAGTCAGAAGACTAATCCACTGGGCCACAACGCTCCAATATAATTGGCTATATTCTGTAAACAGTGTGGTGTTATAACTCTCGTCTATGATGATCTCCCTTTATCTTAGGACCTGGACTGGCCTTCATTGCATATCCTGAAGCTATAACACAGATGCCGGCTTCTACTCTGTGGGCTGTGCTCTTCTTTCTCTGTCTTCTAGTCCTGGGTATAGACAGTCAGGTAAGGATCTATTTTGTGCCTCGGTGTTTCCCCTTGCGGGAAATGTGTGCTATTATATTTGGCAATTTAAAAAAATAAGTTCATATGTCTATTTATTTTTCTGTGTAATGTAAGTGTACTTTCGAAGTGTCCTGTTTTTGTGATGCTGAATGTTTCACACGCGGTGATTTCAGTGGGTGCGGGGAAGGGGGGGGGGGGGCACAGGGGGCATCCCTGTTCCCATTTTGACACATCACATTGAGTAATCTGAGGGGTAGTGCCCCCCCCTCCCCTCCCCCTTATTTTAAGAGAGGGTTGAAATAGGTCTCTATTGGATTGACAACTCTTCTTTGTTGCTTGACCATTTTTTCTTTTGAGAAATTAAGAAACTCTCTAAAAAATGTACCTATTTTGGGTAAAATGGGAACCTGCATGCCTGTTGGGTAAGAAGATACCAAATAGTTTGTAAATTTCATGCAATGTTGCCTTGAAATTTACCCTTAAAACATGCATTTAAGTTCCCTTTCTACTCAGTATTGGGTAAAATGTTACTTTTTCTTTTTAGAGTGAGTTTAAGACACTTTAAAAGAGGTGGGGTAATATCTTGCATTAGATATTTACCACGAAAAAATGATAAGGGCATAAACAGTCACCCTTTGACACGTACTTCTCTCAAGTATGCTAAAAATGATCAGAAATTCAGAAGGCAGATTCAAACATTGGAAACAGGAGCGAAAATTATAAGCTCTGATGAGTATTCAGGTGATATCGGAATAGAATAGCGCAAAACATGAAGCTATTATAAAAAAAAGTGATTCTGATATAAATATGGATTTCATAGAAAGGGAAAAGAATGTAGAATTTCAGTTAGCTGTGTTGGGTCTATTGGTATGCCTTTCCGCAACATATTCCCGTAATTGATGTCTATTCCACTCTTCAGTTATTGCTTCGTTGAATAATTTATCAGTTCTGACGGGGAGGGAATTGTATAAACCCAATATTTGTCCAAATGCTATATGTTCTCGAATCTTGAGCACACAATTTATGGACACAAAGTGTCGAAGAAGCTCTCCAATGGTGTATGAAAGTAATATCCCTTATACAGGTGTTCTCATTGCACCATTTCAGCGTGGTTTTGGTCATAGTCATTGTCCACCATTTTGTATTCCAATCACTGTTCTTTTTTTTTCTTGATTTTGAGAAGCCAATACAATAGCCAATAAATTCAATTCAATTAATTTCAAGAGAAAACATAAAAGTTCATTAATTTTCCATTGAGAGGTTGATATGTTCTTATGCTTGCATTGGTTATTTAGGGGGGGGGGGGTCTGGTTTTAAGATATTTGAATGTGGTTTGTTTTGGGCCGAGGATCGAACCCCAGTCCTTCTTTTCAAGTTTGTGATCTGCACTCTTTTTTTTTCGAACAAAAAATCTTGTTTTTTTCACATTTATAATGTCGAATAATAATTCAAAGAGAGAGAGAGAAAAATGAATTTGGATTTTGAGGATGAGGACATGTTGATTTTGTGGTGAGGTTTTCGAAAAATATTCGGCTCCAAATGTGACATCTATGACTAAAGGTGGATTGATATGAGAATATATTGGATCCCAAGTGTTTAAGAGATGGATTGTTGGTGTGAAGTATCCACAAGCTATTTGTAAATGATGCAGTAGGATAAAAATGAAGGTCGAGTGAAAAATGAAAACGTTACTGGTGTTAAATGAGCTTGGGGCGGGTAGATGTAATGAATAATTCAAAAGGAGAAGCGATTTGTTAGCCTGTAAGTAATGGCTTCATTATATTTTAAAATGTATGAAAGGAGGCATTGTGCTCAGGAACGAAGAAAGAAATATTTTATCTGTCATTAAAATGGATCGTTTCCATTGACCAGTGGGTGAAGTGCTGTGTGTTTTTTTATTAATTGATAAGTAAACTCTATGGGGACATCCATGTCATGTTTGCGATTAATCTCTCTTTTATTAGCATGTATTTTCATTGATAGCAAGGGACCAATCGTTCATCTCTGTCTTGTCAGTTTGTTTATATGAGTTATTCATCATTTAAACTGTCAGAGAATTTGGGGGCTTCGTGACGTCATTGTTAAAAGATTCCGACGTGTATATAGTGGAGTGGTATATGGCGTCGACGGTGGAGACAAAGAGAAAAGTACTTTAGAAATAACTTGAAAACTTAATATCATTTTACAAAGGTATCAGGTTTGCCTGGAACTTGTGCCAGGTTGAATTCAAATTCAAATTTCAAATTTAATTTATTCTTGATAATAATAAAAACATCATCAAATTGTACATTCGTATATAGAAATATCATTACAAGAAAAGGAGGGCAACAAAAAGTTTACACTTGAAAATAAGAAGCCTCAAAAGAATACAATAATTATGTACCCATCAGATGAAGAGGGGGGGGGGGGGAATATGCTCATTCTCACACAGACACACCCACCCACCGAGGAACATCGTCATCATCACACACAAAAGCACACCCGAACATCCATCATCTTGGTTCATTCATTAACAAAAATAATACATGTATAAATGAGATGAGTTTGAATTCAAAATAGGAATAGGTACTAATTATTATCTTTTATTTAATATTTTGATAAGGAATATTTGTTAAAGTTGTCCTCCATTGACTTACTACAGTAGTAGTAGTTGTAGTAGTAGCAGCAGTAGTAGTATAGTAGTAGTAGTAGTAGAAGTAGTATAAGAGTAGTAGTAGTTGTAGTAGTAGTAGTAGTAGTAGTAGTAGTAGTAGTAGTAGTAGTAGTAGTAGTAGTAGTAGTAGTAGTAGTAGGAGTAGTAGTAGTAGTAGTAGTAGTAGTGGTGGTAGTAGTAGTAGTAGTAGTAGTAGTATAGCAGTAGTAGTAGTAGTAGTAGTAGTAGTAATAGTAGTAGTAGTAGTAGTAGTAGTAGTGGTATTGTAGTAGTAGTTTTAGTAGTAGTAGTAGTAGTGGTAGTAGGTCCATTGTCCTATTTAACCATAATTGTGCGTTCAATTAGAAAAATCTAATTTACAGATAATAGGACATTCCCCTCTTCTGAGTTCTGATCACCATTTTGTTTATATGTGCATTGTTGTAATCTTTAACTATACGGACTGTGTAATCGTAGTGATATATCAGATCGTATCAGATTCGCCCCACTCTTGATGGTTTCTCGAGCTCCTATCGAAAATCATTTCTTACTTCTAGGTTTTTTTTTTTTTTAAGGATGTTTTATTATATTCTCTCAAATTAACATACATAATCAGATTCTATAAACAATTTGTACAAACTATTTGAAACATAATTATAAATTATACAATAAATCCATTACAATATAATTATACAACTTATACATCAAACTTCAAAAATACTAGAAATTAATATACTAATGCGTTTCAGCAATTACAAAATGAAATATTACCAAATATATGACATGATCAGAGAGAGGAAAAAAAAAAAATCAAATCGTGAATCGATTTCAGCCGTTATTTTGCACAATTCGAGTGCAAGTTGCCATGGTTGTTGACTGTTGAGCATGAAATTTTATGCCAAAATGACTCCAAATTTTTCGCATTTTCATTTCGAATATTTGCATGCGCATTCATCTGTAATATTACACTAAAAAAAACATAAAATGCTTGATCTAGCTTCATAGGGATATTGAATATTCATGCCATAACATAGGCCTAACAAGAACTATTTTGAAGCCGGAAAGTAAAATTGTAGATGTCGCCAAGTTGATCCAAAGGTTCCAATCATTTTCATTAAGGGGGGAATTTTGTATCATTATCGTCACACATTTCCATCTTTAACATTTTTTATTGCATTAGTTTGTTGGTGTGGAAGGCTTCGTGGCTACTATCGTGGACTTGTTTCCTAACACTCTCCTGAAAGGACACCGACGTGAAATCTTCTGTATCTTTGTCTGCTTGTTCTTCTGTATTGCCGGAATACCTATGTGTACTTACGTAAGTCATTCGCAATTTCTATCCTTTTATTAACTTTTCAGTTCAACATTAACGTGTTGTAAACAATTGTGATATTGTTAGGGGAACTTGTTAGTCTTTCTTTGTTTCGTTATTTGGTAAATTTATCGAAGTTATAACATCTCTTGAAAAATTGAACGAATTACATGAAATTAAAGAGTGGAAAAAAAATCATCTGATGAATCGAGAAAAATGGAGGCATTCATCAATTTTATTCCATTCCGTTCCAGATGTTGTTTTATATTATTGCCTTTTCCATACGTTCACTTAAAGTGATTTCCAAGATAATGGCCATGTGGTCTATTGGACTCATGATTGTGAGGTTATAAGTTCGAATCCCCGCTCGGCCATTATTGTAGATAACCGAAAAGGCATGAGAGTCATGTCGTCTCATCTAACTTCAGCCATTGTGACTAAATTTACGATTTTCTTTGTAAAATTACTAGTATTTTTAACAGTGTACATGTGTAGTCCCATATAGATAGTCAGCCTTATGTAAAGAATTGCTATCCATTACAGTCAATTGTTTCTGCTCCATTTTCTTGAAATAAAATCTTTTATCGCTAAAATTAACTTTAAAATCTGAATCTCTGCGGAATGATTTGGGTGTTTCATCGTATAATAATTTTTATTTTTCTTCTTTGTTAAATGACATCGATAATAGAAGATATCCGTAAACAGTTTTTGCATGAGATACCGCCGCGGCGGTCAGAAAGTGGTGGATAAGATGTAACCACAGTTGATGACGGGGTCGGTGTTTACATGTGTATAGAAATGCCAGTGCCTGGACTAAGTAAGACGGGAAGAATATCCGTATGATCGTATACCCAAACTAGACACCAGACGACTCCAGCGATCTGGATACGGATATCCCTCTCGCTCCAGGGTATTAAAAGAGAAGGTCGCCACTTTATTGCCATGACTTGACTCTTGAAAAGATAGAAAGCAGTATCGTATCAGCCTTATTTTATATCTGTTAGCCTTCGTATCGCGGGGATCGATTTACCAATTCACGACGTTTTCCCGCCGTTCTGCCTGTATCATATTCCTCTCAAAGTGCGCCATAATATGATCAAATTCAGATCTAAGGTAGGCGGTGTAAAAAGTACACCTGTTTCGTGTGCACTAGAACTGCGATTGGCAAAGAAGCATTTTATTAATACAGACCAGTCGCAGAGAGAAAGTTCATTTGAAAACACAAATTGATAGCTCTTTTCCCAAATGTGAGAGTAGATGCATCAAAAGAAGCAGATTTTTTTATATCGTATTAATCAGACATGCAATAAAATTGAATTCCCAACATAGTCGACTTGCATTCATTCTGTTAAACTAGCATTTCCCTTGACCTTATAAAAGTGTAAATTATTTAGTTTGTCTCAGGGAAATGAGAACTTAGGACTTCAAAGAGTATAAATTTTGAAAATATTGTGACGGAAATCATACAATTTCCTTTTGCCTATTAATGGGTAAAAGAACGAGAAAAAAATTCAGTCATTTTATAAATTTTCATGATGCTAAAACGTGCATTACTGGGACTATTGAATGGAGAAGGTGGGATGTATGACATTGATGGCTCTGAAATGCTGTCATTGAAGAGTACACCGATCCCCGATACAGGGTGTTTACTGCAATATAAATTCAAACAAACAATTTAAATCCTCATTTTCATGACAGTTTATCAAAAAATTCGGCTTGCGCTTTGAATTTGCATTAATTCTTAAAAATATATTTACCATGCATCAAACTTATCATCACAGAAGTGCTTAAATGTAGAATTTTCAGGATAAAATACAAGTTAAAAAAATAGCTCGCGCTTCGCGCTTGCATTATTCAAGTAGGGCTATTGAGATACAAATATCCTGTTTCTAAGAGCAAAGCTAAGAAGTTGAACTGTTGACTACCAACCAAAATCAGCTTCGAGGAAAATCGACGAAAATGTTGATGATTTCTTTTTAAAGGGATTGTCCAGTCTGGGAATTATTAATATCTCAATAAATAGAGTAAAATTCACACAACAAAATGCTGAAAATTTGATCAAAATTGGATAACAAATGACAAAGTTATTGAATTTTAAAGATTTGCATTATTTTCGGTGAAAGGGTTCGAGGCATGTCTTCATGAATACTAATTAGGTGGGCTGATGATGTCATATCCCCGCTTGTTCTTTTGTATTTTATTTGATATTAGGTTTATTAAAAAAAAATTACAAAGAACTAAAATAATTGGATTGACAATTGATTAAGTGCATTAGTTTACTTATTGCCGCAACTTATTTCATTATAATGGAGACACATCATTTACGCATATGTATGAAAAAATGCAACATTCATGATTTCATGTAAATGTAATAACATAAGAAAATTGGGGATGTGACATCATCAGCCCATCTAATGAATATTCTTGACAATGTGCATTTTCCTGTTTCCACAGAATATTGATAAACTTTAAAATTCAATAACTTCGTTATTTGCTATCCGATTTTGATGACATTTTCAGCATTTTGCTCTGTGAATTTTACTCTATTTATTTAGATATGAATATTTTCAGCCCGGATCATCCATCGAAAACAAGTGCCCATCTAGTTACCAATAATGCAAATGCATGATAAAAGAGCATAGATGTGAATGAGTTTTTTTCGCACCCCCCCCCCCCTTGGCGAAAAAAAGGCACACATTCAGGCTTGAGGTCCAAGACTAATGGCCTTACACTACTGTCACGTATGTTGGTGTCCTTGCACACTCTCGCTAAAGCATTCCATCTTGTTTTTAATTGATGGGGTAAAGGGGGTTTGGAATGCAAGACATGGTTCTGTAAGAATGCAATTAACTGATAATTAAATGCCCTCTCGATCTCTTACTCTATTCAGGGAGGCATGTACATCTTCCAATTGTTTGATTACTATGCAGCCAGTGGCTTTGTTCTTCTCTGGGTGTCGATGTTTGAAAGCTTCACCATCGGATGGGCTTACGGTATGTGCAGTGAAGGAAAAGAAAGAAGATTATAATAATAAAGATTGAAGAGCATAATTATTATTAGGTGGAACACAGATGGAAGGATAAAATGGATTAGTATGGAAAGCTATAATTATTGGAGGCGAGATCAATATACAATTTTATGGACAAATTTTTAGATTGAGATGAACTAATTTATTAGTAGATTGGTGAGGAAAATAATGGACTCTCACAAATATACACTCTAAATTTCAAGGATTTAAAATAAATCGAGATCGACTGTGAGTATATAGGGACCAGTTTGACGTTAGATTTATATGTAAACATTGGGATTTGAATTTAAATCTGAAAGTTTTAAATCCAAGTTCTTTGAGGATCACAAATGAATCCTTTGAGATTTAAAAATTAATCTTTAGGATTCAAAATAAATCCAATAAATCCGACTGGTCCCTTATTTATATCTGATCTGGATTTATATTAAATCCTTGAAAGTTATAGTGCATTATGAAATATGAGTAACGATAGCAAATAAAACTTAACATTAGAAGAGAATTTGTATTTAAATGTACTTTGAATAATAACTCAAAATAATGAATGGCTCATTAAATGAAACTTCATTACAGATTATATTGTACTTTGACAATCATATCAATTTATGTTATGATGGTGGGCCCCAAGTCTGCGCACCTAACAATTTGAGTTAAGATTTAACATGAATTTCTTCTTATTTCACAAAATCTTTCAGTTGATAATGTTCCTTACATCATAATGAGTTAGTGTGCCAAATATCTCATAAAAATTTGAAAGAAATATATGATTTTCTTGGAAAAAAACTTCGGGCAGTCATTTTCAGATTGAAAAAAAAATGGTACCCCATGTCTGCGCACTCATTCACTTTGCACACGATTCGGGGATTTTGATGACAAAAGGCTGCATTTTGAGACCGTCATATGAAATGCCCTGAAATCATTATTGGCACCATTTTGAGTCGGATTTTTTTATGAATACCTGTCTATGCATTGAATGTGCAAAGTTCGTGCTCGTTGCGTATATTCTTTTACTAGAATCGCGCAGATACGCGGGTGCGCAGACTTGGGAGACCGCGCAGACATGGGGGAACTGACCATACTTATGTATATCCAAAATGTTATACCATGTGTATTGGAATGCAAATGAATAGAGAAGTAATTAATAAACTGTCCAGTGCTATTTTACTAATTCAACAGTGTGTTTAATTCAGTAACATAATGTTATAAAAATATCTTTATACAGCCTGTTCTTGTTGTTTTTGTAGAACATAATGGTCAGGAGCATTCATTGAATAAAGGCTAGACAGATTCAGATGACTGTGGTATGAAGTGCTCAAAGACATTGTGCTATATAAAAACTATATTATTTCTATCTGTTATGTTGTAGGTGGTCGCCGGTTCATGAAGAATGTGACGGAGATGTCTGGTGTGAAATGGATTGCTCCTTACATGGTTACAGCATGGATCTGTCTCTCTCCATTATTTACTTCTGTAAGTATAACCAAAAATACATTTTTTTTCTCAATTTTTATTTGGAGAGTAATCATTTCCCCAACTCCAATGTAATCTCAATGAATGTTATATTTAATGTGTGACATGAAAGATTAGACATTGTCAGGCTGACAATTTTTCATGTGAATTTTTTTTTTCTGCCTTTGCTTTATTTGGGGATGACTGATTGAATTCGATGACAGGGTAATAATGTAATAAAATTTTCACATGAAAAAAGGGGCAGGGGCACTTCTTATTATATAATAATAATATTTTGCTTTTATGCAGCGTTTAATACATGGGAGGATGTGTCTATGTGCTTTACAGATTTATTATTACCCTGTCATCGGATTCAATCAGTCATCCCTGCATAAAGCAAAGGCAAAAAATGTCACATGAAAAAGGGGCAGGGGCACTTCTTAGAAAAGGTAAGGCACATTGCACAAATCAAAACAAAGAAGGGGGCACTTTCCCTGTTTCCCCAGTTGCCAGCACTTCACAGTGTTTTATAATGAGAATAATAATATATGAATTATATTGTCATGATTTTCCCTTTTTTGCAGGCAATCTTTATCTTTAGTTTGGTGAAATACAAGCCACTTACGTATAACAACACCTATGTGTACCCCTGGTGGGGTTATATGATTGGATGGATCCTAGCCCTCATGACCATGGTCAACATCCCTATATTCTTCTTTTACCAGTTAATCTTCAATGCCAAAGGATCCCTTATTGAGGTAAGATATAATCATTTCTTGGGCTGTTTGTAACTGGGGCAGTGAAACTGTATGGACGATTGGTGTCCCCTTTTTGCTCTAAAACAGGTCCCACAAAAATTTTACTGTTTTTGATAGAATGGGATTGCATTCCAAACCCGAAAATAAATATTGAATTTTTAATTCAGATTTTCATGAAGAACAAGGCTCTTTATTTCTGAATGGGATACCTATCTTTTCTGATTTGGAATCAAAATGAATGGGGAAAGGAGGAAACTAGTCTTGCATAAAGTAGTGTGTATGCAAGCAAGGCTATGAACATCACTGAATATCGAAACATTTTTTAAATTAATGTTCTCTGGCACTTGTTCTGTCTGAACATTATTCTAAACAAGATAATTAGTGTTGTCAACCATTCCTAAAAACTAAATTAGATGCAGAAAAGGGTGTATCCAACAGACATGAAAGAAAAATCATTTTATATGTAAAATTATGAAAATATAATTAAAAAAAGTGAGTTGCAGGGTTTGCTTCTACAAATAAATGCTATGAATGATGTCACAAATAAGGCGTATAATGACTTCATAGCTTATAAAAAGTTGTTGGATATTTGACTGAAATTCATTGGGAGAGGAATTGTAATAATATTAAGCACTTTAAAAAATTTCCCATTTGGAGAGCTATTTATTCAAAGAAACTACCAGTTACCAAATTAGAATGACCAAAACTTAACAAATCATAACAGTACATTATTCAAACAAATTAGAAACAAAATACATAACCAGTTAATCTTCAGAAATACAAGAGATATTGGAGTTTACTTTTTACTAATTAGTATTAATTGTATATAACCCCCTTTCCAATCGAGTTTTGAAAGCAAGATTTGAAGGATGAGGTGAAATTGACACCCTCTCACTTAGGAACCTTGTAGGTTCATTCTCAGCTCATCGTTATATCAACATATTTTGCATATACAAGTCATTGAAAACTGATCCTATAAATGAATTCAAATATTCTTCATATTCAATTTTTCGTTTAAAAAAACCATATTGATTACAAAATTTGATTATGCAATGTACAGAGCTGCCAAGTAGTACTGATTTTCAGTATTTAGTACTGAAAAATGAGAAGAATACTGTTAGTTTCATGTAAAATACAGATTTCTTAAGTTTCAGCTTTACATGTGGTTCTATGATATTCTTTGAAAATACTGATTTCCTTACTGAAATACTGATTTTCAGCTTTAAAAATACTGAAATGTTCTTTTTCTGGTTGGCAGCTCTGAATGTATGAATAATTTATCATTTTTATTTCTCTCCTCCAGCGATGGAACATACTGACCACTCCATACCTGCCTCACTGCCGGAGTGAAACGGTGAATGCGCCCAACGTTCATGTGATTGATCCCATCTTTTCTAACATGGAACTCGGCCACAACAACCACGGCGACGGGGATGTGATGAAGAATGGAGGGGCCGATATGCCCCCACCACCCTATAATGAATCCATTGGAATACAAACGTATAATGCGACAGAAAGCGTCTAAAAGCAATACTTACCAGACAGTCAATAGACCATGGCTTTGCTGTAGATGTTATGAAAGGGAATGTTTGATATTTTATATTAAAAAAAAAATCCTAGATGTATTCACACAGGGTAGATGGCCTATTACTTCTATGATTTTGCAGCTTGCTCTTGACAACTTAGCTTTGAAATTAACCCTAACTAGGCGAGGCTTGGGGCCGGGTTATTTTGTTAGATCACACCGAAAGATCGCCACGCATTTCCCCCATAAATTGCACAGACAATTTGTTTTGAAAAATAAATTGATTTCATTGACTGTGCTAATTCTTGCATTTATGCCTGAAATCAAAATTTTGTTCTATTTAAATCAATTATATTTTTTGGTCTAGATACTCTTTGGAACATTCTTAACAACTCTATTAAAATGCAATATCAATATTAATTTCTATTATTATAATGCAATTTTATAACAAAATTTTTCATTCATATAGACAACATGCAAGTAACTAATTGTTCTTAGCTGTTAACAAAATAATTATGCATTTATGAATATTAAGCTGAAAACAAAATTGGTATTGTATCTAAACAAAATAATTTGTTGTTCATTGTACATGTATAAGATTACCTGTAATTTACGAAATGCATATTTGACATCAATTGTGCGAGACTTGAAAGAAAATAGGAAAGATTTAGGTGTTAATACCACCCCTGGTCTTAGTTAGGGTTAAAAAAAAAACATTTCATTGCATTGCATTCAAGATCATTGCTAGTAATGAAGAATACCCTCCAAACATTATGACATGTTATTAATGACAAATTATATTCTTGTTACCAAGCATACCTTGCTAGCAACCAACTAAATCATAAAATAAGCTAGTCTTATTGGTTGGTAACATTATCTTTATTTGTGAAAAAAAAGCAATTCTAAAACTACGGTCAAACCTAACTGCAACAGATATTTAGAACAAGTTGTAACAATACACGATATGATATAATCACTTCAAATAATATTTGATGTCCCTTTTTTATGCTATCCGTATTGTCTTTCTCGTCTTATATTGCAATCATGTATGCATAACATTTAAATATCAATCAATTATATTACAATATAGAAGTACTCATTCTTGAGTAGTTGATTGCCAGACATTCCGAAGAAGCGGGGCCTGAACGTTGAAATCATGTGTAGATGATAATATAAGATGAGACAAATGAGAATGATGAGAATGCAATAAAACATTTTTGTGTATATGTAAAACTTGGTTGATTCTGGATTCAGAGGAATTCATTGAAGATTTGGCTATGACTTGCCATGTAACTTGTAAATAATTGATGTTGTGAAATCTTCCATCATGCTACCGATTTATGTTATTATGTCATGATTTTCATAGGTAGTATACATCATGTATATTATTGGTGTAAAGGGAATTCAATTATATGTATATATTCAATTGTCGAGTATAATTTGGCTAATGTAGTTTAAAACAACCATCTACAATCAGTTCAGTAGAAAATTCTGTATTTTGGTTAGAATAAGGTACTGGTATCCCCCTTCAAAAATAACAAAACGTCAAAACAGCAGGGAAATGTAAAAGAATATATGGGCAAGTACTTATCTGATGAAAGCTTAGTACACTTTGTTGTTAAATATGAATCAGCATTTAGACGAACATCATAGATAAAGCTTGAGAAGATTATTTATTACATTAGATTTATTGAAATGTTGATTGTTTTATTTCTCTGTTTGACTTGTCTTGTAAGACCAGCCCCTCTTTATATGCTGTAACCTATACTCTAAAAAAAGCAAGATTGGGGTCGAACCAGCTCCCCCCCCCTCGACCTTTTTTGCAATAAAATTGATGCTCTCGCACAATCATAACAAAAATTCTGTTCACCATGGCGTACAGACCAAGAAAAAAAAAAGAGAAAAGAAAAGAGAGAAGGGTGGAATATGTCAAAATCTATCACAAAATTTTGCTCGCTCGTATTTTGGATAAATATTTATTTTGCCTGATACAACATATCGCCCCCTCTAATTTTTGCCTCACGACGCCGTTGCCTGTTCCATGATATGATCGGGAAATTTTTGGCTCCCCCCTGGCCACCGACCCCTGTTACGCCCCTGGACGTGTGCCACAAAACATTGCGTAATTTCGGAACCGGTGTACTGTGCGTTGCAATTTGGTCTCAAAAGATGCGCAAGATATGAAAATCATAAGTCGGCCAGCACTGCGCGCAGTCAAATTCTGATAATAGCCAATTGTTATATAGCCCTTTTCCCAAATTCGTCTCAAAGCTCGTAAGAGCATATAATTACTCCGGTCATTGGATTCACTTCAATCCCGAAACTTAGTGCACAATTTACAATCCTTGGGAGCATTCCTTGCATTCATCGCAGCCTCAAAACGCGGTGGCAAATTCAAACATAAAATAACTTTCTCATCCTACACCACGACAGCTCTGCTAGATAATATGTACAGTATACTACACTAGATAATTCTTTTTAATAGGCCTATCGTCTTCCTCTGCTGCTTATTTGGTTAAGTGTTCGGCTATTCCCTCTTTATTTTCTTGTAATCTTGTCATTTTGCTTTCAGTCTTCCTGCAAACGATTCAAAACTTTTTTTCTGTATAGAATCATGATGTCGCTTACGCACAATCGATCTTCTTGCGACCAAAAAAAAACCTTTCTTTGTCGCTGTCACTTCGTAATTCGGATTTTTGTGGGTCTGTCCTAAATTAATCTTTATTTTTTTTATTTTGACCAAATAATGTTGGGTAGAATTGGGTATTCGTCATTCTTAGTAAATCGCAACCATGGCACAAGGATAGGGGATACGGTATGGGCCTAATGTAATGTTTGGGAGGTTATATAAAGAATTTAAAAATGCAACAATGTATCTTCTTGTATGAAATTTTTAACACTTAATTTGACTCCTAGAAGGGGATATTAAAACTTTATCGCCGAATTTTGATATAGGCGCCTATGTGCTTATTTTTTTTTAGAGCTGAAAGAAAAACTGGGTTACCCGAAGCCACATCTTGCGGGAAAGGAACCAAATGATCTTAATGTACAATCCCTTTCTCAAGTGAAACCATCTTTAATAATTATCTCTACCATTTGTGACCAGCTGTGCTATGAAGCACCCCAAATAAACGCTAAAGGGGAAAATGAAGCGAGATATGAATATTATAGTATATTGTTTGGTCAAAACTGAATAACGCGTTTATCGGGAAACCATTTTTTTTGCTGTGTTATGTATAGTGTTATGTAGATACAAATTTTGTTGTGAAAGTAATTTCGCCTGTTTCCTTCGATGTTCCTCATCTTTTTGTTTCGGGGTTTATAGATATGCTCTGCGGGTACTGCGAAATATTCGGCCATTACTAACGAAGACTGATTTAAAGTAGGAACATTCTTGTTTTCTTTTAATAACACAGAACATTATAAATTGTAGAAACGTGTGTATTTGGGTTTGAATGTGTGTTTGTGTTTGTTAATTTCAGACTAGGTTTTGATCTCCCCCCTCCCCCAAATTCATAATAAAAATGTTTATGTTTTAATTGTTTTGATGTATGTTTTCATTTTTACGTATAAGAAAAAAATAACCTTGCCAATGCGTCAGTATTGCTATGTATATATCAGTCACGCCAATGGATTCTCAGTACACACAGAGATTGTAAGACCATAGCAAATGACAGTATTTTTTGTAATGATTAAAACGAAATTTATTTCATCAATTGTTATGTTCAAAAGGTACCACTTAAAATAATCTTTATTACCATAATACTCCATACAGTTAAAACATTATTCTGGATACTAGTATGTAAATGTTATGATTTGAAGACATACTTTAAATTAATCTCTTTTCTGGTGGTCTTGTAAATACATTGTGACAGTGAAGTGATCGAGTGACTTTGAAGAAAAAATAAATAAACGCCAAACTGTGAAAAAATATCTAGCATTCTTGTCCCATCAATTCATGACTTTTTGTTTTCACTATAGCGTACCTACGGGGGGGTTACTGCCCCCCCCCCGACGAGTCACAACCCATGCAAGGGACCTATCTCTGCCCCCCCCCCCCCCGGACGAGAAGTTTAATTTTTTTCTGGCACGAAATCCTTTATTTGTGGTTGAATACTTTTTGGGGGTCAATTTTTTTGCGGGCGATTTTGCCCCCCGTGGAAAATATTAGGTATGCTATTGCGTGTTTTAATTAGTATAGAATTATTATTCGATTGTGTAAAGGAAACACACTGGTTAACACAACTTCCGAGTTATAATTTCGTTGTTGAATTAATGCTATAATTTGTACAGACTACTTTAAAAAACGGGAAGAAATAGTAAAATATATACTCTCTAAGAACTTTTGTATAAACACAATAATAATGAAAATGCCTAATTTAATTTGTTTACTCATACTGAATTGAAAACGACTGATCTTTCTGGTAAATTTTAAGAATAAGTAGCATTGCCACTCTCTACATTTACTTCGAGTTTACCGTTATGTCCAACTTTTATAATTTTTTAATACAAAGTTTACCCAATCCCGCAACCAATTAAGAGCAAGTGGCGTCCTGTTCATTCTACATTTTTAAAAGAAATATCACTTAGTATTCGATAGAAGTCTTTATTCATGTTTATGATTTAAACTAAGTGTCAAAAGAGATAAGATACAAAAGAGAGATTTAAACTTAAGCAGCAGGCATGAAAATGAAATAACCGTGAATACCGGCAGAATATGGCCCATTTTCAGCTCGCGCTTCGCTCCCACTTTTTTAAAATTTTCATATCTATAGTACATAGTCTTGTGAAAATTAATCTAAAATATATTGAAAATGAGACTTCAGTTTGAAGTGGGTACATCATGCAGAAGGTAATGTGGTTAGAATAGAGTAGAATCAGATAAACAAACACACTGAAAATTTCATCCAAATCGGGAAAGGAATAAGAAGGTTACATTTTGATGCTTTGTATTATTTCAGAGAAACCGGTATATGCCTGTCTTCATGAATATGTAATGAGAAATCCGATTATGTCATGTCCGCACTTATTCTGATAATAGCGCCATCTATCTAGAAATATGTAGGGATGGATCTGAGTATTTATGAAATTGGTGGAGAAAATGTTATGTTTCTCTTTAAAAACAAAGACAAATCAAACACACCAATCAAATCAGACAAGGAAAGAGGAAAAACTTAAGCAACAACAAGCACGGCGACTCAAACATCCCAACTTTTTAGCTACGTGATCATTCAAGAAAAATAAGCACTTGTATAAACAAAATAATTACGGTTCGATGACTTCAATTTAATTAAAATGATTCAAATGCTTTCTTTGACAAATTTACAGAAAGTTTACAACTCAAAGAAATGCCTGTATGATTTATCCAATACATTGGAGACAGTAGATAAAGTTATGTTGAATATTCAAAGAAATATAGGAGCTCTATCAGTTTATAACAGAGTAATTGATTAAGTAATAAAATATGATATCAACTTCAAAATTATGTGAAGACTAGCAGCTAGGCAAAGGCGTTGAGGTTGACTAGCTTGTCTGCAAAAGTTCGATCTACTTGGTGAATTGAGTTGTTCGACCTGAACTTGGAATGATGAAATAGGCCTGCCGTGTACATCGAAGAGTGGAAAACTCGTCTAGATGAATCATCGATATCGGGACAAAAACTCGGTCTCAGTTGTGCCCGATAATTATCAAAATAAGACAAACAGTGTCCTAATACACTTATCGTCGTCGAACACAGATAAACGACCTCAAAACGTGTAACAAGATATAATTTTACATCTCATATTAATGACAATGGGAATTGTCTCTTTAGCAGCATTTCTAAACAAAAAATACAAGTACATCATGTACAACCAGGCTTTATGCCTTTCAGAAATTCGACGAGAATAACTTTCACAATGCCAAGGTCAAATGACAATGTTCACTTACCAATACCAGTATCTATCGATTGGGAAAAGGTACACTACACCAATTTTGTTGTGTACCATTGATACTAAATTAAGATCATTCTATTTGAGATTTTTCATAAAGCCATAGCATTGAATGATTTTTATATAAGATTAAATCTAAGGATTCACCCATTTGTATTTTCTGTGATAAAAGTGAGGAAACAATAGTCCACCTGTTTTGCGAATGTGAAAGGGTAACTCCTATTTGGCAATCCCTTTTAACGAAAATTTCCCTAAATAATGTTCAAATAAATGGGTCTAATTTTGAAAAAATGTTCGGACTCTCAAATGATAAGTTCATTTCGTACCTTTTCTTACTTTTGAAGTATTATACTCATACATGTAAATTTAAGAATAATCCTGCAAGTTTTGCTCTTTTTAAAACATATATTAAACAGCAACAGGAGTTGGAATATTTGATAGCTAAGAAAAAAAATAAGTTGCCAGCTCATTTTAAGAAGTAGCGATTCACCTTATAATTTGGTTTTTAAAAACGTCAACAGGTTACATGAACAATGTATATTTTGTATAACATGCAGGCTTAGTGCCTCATATTTTTTAATAATACTGCACTGTATTGGTCATATGGTTGTAGACATCAGATCCCATTTTTCCATGCAACTTGTATCTCAGTTCCCTTGATATACTTGTTCGTTTAAAAACCTCCATAATTATGTCGTCTTGGATAACCAGTTGTGTTTTTTTAATCCTATCAATAGTTGTTGGGAAACCACTTCATAATCGTAGCTTCTATATTTTGTTTTGTCTACTTTATTTACCAAATCACCTATCTTTGTTCAGTTATAACACTGATATTAAGTCATCACTTTGCCACATTCCATTTTGGGGTGGGGAGGATAAGTGGGTAGGTTTTTTTATTATTATAGTTGTTATTTTGTCTTTTTTGTGTAACAAACTTGTGTTTATGTGATTTGCAATCGCCCTATAATCATTTGTAAATTTTGTGATTTATCTTGATTTGCTATAATAAAAACAGAAATAAAAAACAACAATGTTCACTATCAAGTACAGCATACATCAGAAAAACTCCATAATACCAACTTAAGATCGCTCAAATACTAAGCTGTCTACAATGAATGAAACTTATAAATCAACGGAAATAATTTCAAAGATGTATTTTTTTGCTTATAATATTCGACATTTAATGTAGATGATACTTTAAACCCCCAAAATAAAGTCGTCTACAAAATTCAGCATAATTTCTTCAGTACAAATACTTTTGTCAAGAAATTAGTTATATCGAATATCTCTTTTCTCTTTTTACTAGGAAGTTCATTACAAATATTTAGAGTACATACCCGATAAATATCAGGAAAAAGAAGTAGGTAAAAAGTCAGCTAAAACAGGAGTCCATTTCTTCTCTACAAAAAGAAGAGCCCAGACAGCATCGGTGAGATACTCTGTAGGAGCTAAGCAGACGATCTCGGGGGGATATTGGTTCAAATCCCGATTGAAAAAGATGCAACCAAAATTAACCACATACGACTCTGCTGAAGGGTGATTCCATACGTGTCGTACGGGACATTTAGAGAACATTTGACAGTTTTTGACAAGAAAAACAAAAAATATTCCAGTAACTATAGGTGGTCGTCAACTACTACCAGAGTGTAAGAAAAACCAAGACTTAACATGACTTGAATTCACATCCTGTATAATACATATTAAAAATAGTAATGTGTCGTACGGACGCAGAAAAAGTGGCTTTTTTAGAAACCTCAAGTTTGTACTCAAAAGTCTGTGAGTTGGGCAAATAAATTTCATAGAAACTGAACTCAAATTGACACTCAATTACCCAAGAACAAACACATTTACAAAAGAAAGCAAAATAAACATTCATGAATAAATAAAGCAAATTATAATTTTCGAGAACATTGTGGCGTACGGGACATTCAAAATGTGTCGTACGGGACATCTCTAAATTGAAGCCAAACTTTCTTACTTTATGTCACTTTGACTTCTTCAATCACATTATTTGGCTGATGATAATGATAATCCCATCAAACTAAGACATTCATTAGGTTAGAAACCGCTATTAGGTGAATATTTCTGTCAATATATCATAAACAAAATAATGTGTCGTACGGGACAATTGTGTGTCGTACATGACACTTGTGTGTCGTACGGGACACTTGTGTGTCGTACGGGACACTTGTGTGTTGTACAGGCACTGCGTGTTGTACTGGGCAGCCTGAATAAATAAACATGAACTTTTTATCAATCAGAAGGAGCATTGCCCCTAAATTCTTGCTTATTTATGAATAATCTTTTAATAAGCAGTCATTCAGGACAATACAATTAAGTAACCTCAATGTATACAATTGGGAGCAATATGTTATAATTTTTTCATGATGGGAAATGTACAAGTGTTCACAGCATTTTTACGAGCTGAAAAACTTCAGGTTTTGTGTGAAGTTATATTTTAGGGAACTAATTGATGATTTCCAAACACTATTTAAACAATAAATGAATGAAACTTTGTGTAAATTATGGGGCTAAAATGATCATGATGTTATGATTTTTTATATAAAATGTATATCTACATGATATATGTCACAACTGTCACTTTTTTCCCTTTTTTTGGTCACAATTTTTTTGTCTAAAGAAATGCGGTTCTACTTTTTCAAACCCATCTGCATTTCATGAAACCATATGGTTTGTCTTATTTTCAAGATTTTTTTTTACAACTTGAAAAAAGTAAGGAGTTTCAATATTGTATATAAAAATAGTGATCATCAAGGAAGTCCAAATAGATGATCATGATGATTGATATGATTTTTTTTTTACATCTTATAATAATTCCACATTAGCATGCAAGAGGAAGTTATCTTCCAGGCTAGGTTGAAATAATTATAAAGGTTTTCTTTTCATGCTCAATGAAAAGAAATTAACCTGCTCTGATCAGTGAAAATCACCAGTTTAGCTGAAGGGATTCACAAAAAAATAAGCCTACATGAAATCAATTAAAATGTTTAGAATCACCTATTTCCTGTTCTAATGAGATAAACAAAGTACTTTTTCAGTTCACTTTATGTTAAATCAATTAAATGAATTTAAATATGCCTACTATTTATGGTTTCTGAATCCAAATCCTGCAATTAGATGCATTATTATATTGTGTGTCGTACGGGACATGTCCCGTACGACACAGCGTGTGTCGTACGGGACATTTTTTAATAGGACAATAATTGAAAAATGAAGGGCAGTAATTAGATCCTTATGGGATAAATCGATCACCCATGGGTCAAACAAAGAGAAACACATTTTATGAAATTGCATCATCAAAAATAAAATTGTAGGAAAAACTTTTGCATTGTCATGTGTCGTACGGGACATTGCCAAAAATAGGTTCGGAAAAATCAGGGCTGCCCCTATTATGGATCATGAAAATGTTGTAGATATTATTTGGAACCATCAATGATATATTATTCTATTGACCTGCAATATTTTCAATCTTCTCTTGCTTTGCAAATAATTGTTTCAGGTGGAATTTGTACTTGACTATTCAATGAGCAAAATTATTGAAAATTTAAAATTCCATTGTTCTCCCCCCAAAAAACTATATCTGTCTTCACTTTTGGTTAAAACTCATAATTTTCATAAAATTTAGGTATCATAGTAAAATATTACACTACTTATGACTTATTGAAAGCATGTTGAAATTTATGATATTTTTGAAGTTCTAGTGTGGAATCGCCCTGAAGTATCAGCAACCGTTTTTTTTTAAGAGTCCAGTATCGTTAATTAATGCAGGAAACCGCCCTTACAGGGCGAGATCTTATTGGTCAGTTTTGCGTAACCAAGAAAAACATTATTTACATATTATTACTCAGTCCGTGTCTCTTAGGGTTCAACACGTATTGGAAATGCTTTCTTTTGAAATTCATCTGCTGTTCGGGAAATACTGTCTTTAGTAATAACAGGTGAAAAATTTCTTTGCGTCCAACTAAAAAAAAATCCAAATTGCTTTTGATTCTTTTTTTTTTTACAGTATCACAAACGTATTTCAGGCTTGATATCCTAAAATAAACTCAGAAATTGTCACTACAGGCGAAAACAAACTGACCGTGTGGTACATTTCTTATGTTTCTTTTGCGTTTTCTGCCAACTTAAACATGTTAAATAAAACAGGTACATTTTAAAATTTTGTAACAATTTGTCACCCAAATTACCATTTTAACCCTAGGTAAGAACAATCTTTTACATTGTGTGTGCCAGCTGGATCTGAGGGCGTAAATAAAACTTTGGGATTATTTCAGACATCCCCAGCATTTTTCACTATTTATTTTTAATTTACAGTGGGTTTGCATTTCATATTTCATTAACTACTTTTCTCCACACTTTTCCCAAGCATGATAACAGGGGCGGTTCCAGCTTTCGCCAACAGGGGGGGGGGCGAACAATATTTTCATTAACATTTTTCTCGATGATATAATCTGATTTTTTTTTTTTGGTTTTTCAGGGGTAGTCCTAACTAAAGACTGAAGTTTTAAGTATAATTTTAGGTTAGTTTTTATTATTATAAACAAGATAATGTATCTCATGTGGGTCTTTATATAAAATGCAAGCGCGAAGCGCGAACTCAAATCTTTGACATTTTATGTCCTTAGACCTGAAGATTCTGAGGAGACTTTATAATCATGAAAAAAGCAACTAAACAATGCGAGCGCGAAGCACGAGCCGAAATTTCATTATAGTAACGTGAAAGAGACTCAATTAGAACTGTTTCTTTACTGATTAATGAAGAGGATACAATTAAATAATGAGAGTGTGAAGAGCGAGCTCAAAATTTTTGATATTCCGACCTGAAAACTGGAGTCTATGCGCGTTTTTATTTCAATAAACAGCAAGTTGTGTGTCCAATTAAATGCGAGCGCGAAGCGCGAGCTTATTTTTTTTATAAACTGACATGATAAAGTAGTATTTTGACAAATATTGGCAAGAATTTCCAAAGAGGATAGGTAACTCACAAATCAATAAATGCGAGCGCGCAGCGCGAGCTGAAAATTTTGATATATAAAAAAAATTGTGTCAATAAAAAAAAAATAATGAAAACTTGATGTGCGAGCTAAATGTTTGTTGCAAAATGAATTCAGAACTGGATACATGAGTGCCATTTAATCCTCTTGAATGTGATTCATTACACAGGTAATTGGAGCGCGAAGCGCGAGCGAAAATTTGTATATAAAGTCTATTTTCTATTTTCTTCCCCTAACCTTTTTCTTGTTTCCTTTCGGGGTCGGGCCGGCCGTTTCGAGGCTGTAAATTACACATCATGAGTATGATACCTGTTTCTTACTTTTCTTTCTGTTTTTCATAGTGTCCATCAAGTTAAAGAGGAAAACTTTTTCTGCAGGTTGTCTAAAACTAGGGGCGGGGCGGCTCGACCCCCTCCTGGATCCGCGCCTGGATAATGATAAACAAAAAGGAAAATACTAAATAGGTTCATTATTGCGGATTGAAATAATCGCTAGAGGGTATTCATTTGTCTCGCAATCTACCAAGTCAACAAGGAAATTCGTGATCACTCTCGCAAAAAGTGTTCACTGGCTTTCTAGGAAATTCGTGATCACTCTCGAGAGCAAAAAGGAAAATATCGCCAACACCATTTCATGCAAATCACTACTCCATGATTGTGAAGCAGATGAATTGGTGTTGTGTGTTGGGGGAGGGGGGGGGGCGTTTGGTGTTCGGTAGTGTTTTGTGCAAGAAAACAAATTAAAAAAAGGTAAAAAGGTTCATTCAAATCAATCCTCTTAGCTTTAGTCCAAGTGTTCTTCATCATTAACGTATCTACTTTTATCCCTATCTATAGAACTATTTCCAAGCTCTGCGCAAATCGTTTTTACGAAATTTTCAAAAGTAAGAGATGGTCACTCAAGCGGAAAGATTTTTTCGACAATTATGTGGACAGGGCATTACATCTTTTTTCACTTCATAGGATTATTTCTAAGTGTAAACTTTTTTGATAAGCACTAAAACGTAAACTTGATATAAAAGCATTATAGCAGTTATTACGGTGATGATGCTTGTCATTATCACTTACTACCATCTACAACTATAATAAATCAAAAAGAGCATTGAATATGCTTGGGTTTTTAGTTTCAAATCCTTAAAGGTTAAGTCCACCCCAGAAATATGTTGATTTGAATAGATAGAGAAAAATCAAATTAGCATAACGCTGAAAATTTCATCCAAATCGGATGTAAAATAAGGAAGTTATGATATTTGAAGGTTCCACTTATTTTTCACCAAACATCTGTGATATGCACAACTCGATTGCATGCAAATGAGACAGTCGATGATGTCCCTCACTCACCGTTTCTTTTGTTTTTATTGTTTGAATTATACAATATTTCATTTTTGCAGATTCGACAATAAAGACCAATTTGACTGAGCCATATAGTATTTAAAAAAATGTTAATTCCACATGTTCAGGGTGGAATTAATAGTTGTTTTACTTGACGATGCGGAGAAAATTAGAATATTTCATATTTCACATAATAAAATACAACATAAATAGTTAGTGGATAACGTCATCATCTCCTCATTTGCATACCGACCAGGATGTGCATAGAACTGTTGTGTAAGTGAAATTTATCGAAACTTTAAAATGTCATAACTTTATTTTACATCCGATTTTGATGAAATTTTCAGTGTTATCTTTATTGGATTTTTCTCTTTTTATTCAAATTAACTTATTGTTGGGATGTACTTGTCATTAAAGGCAAAGGCATCGAAACATATGTCTTATGGTAAAGAATGGGGTGGGTATCAATTGCCAGAGCACCAAGGCATGGCAACACTGGAATAACAAGTAACGATATATACGATGTTTGCATCCCGGTTTGCATCCCCAATCGTGAGCTTCATAATTATATTCACAACCGTCTTGTCCAAAGATCACTCTTTCATACTTACACGCTTCTATTTCATTATCTTATTTTTAACTGTGTCTATTCCTCTCTCACTTCATATCTTCATTAACTATAATTGCAAAAAAAGAGTAGAATAATGAAACAGAACGAACGTATTCTTGGTAAACTGTACAAGATCGAAGCTTTTAATTCAAATACTTTTCCAGAACTTGTGGCTGCTCCGAAGGAAAACCTGGCACATAACTTTAATCATAATTTGATGATTGAAATGTATAGACAAAGCCAAGCCTGTCTACTCTCAGTAAAAGGATGACAGGTTGTTTATTTGGCCGTTTTAACTGTAACAACCTCATATTTTCTGCACACTACTATAAAGTTTCAGTGAAACAGAGACATAAATCATATCATTTTAGAAGGTATACATTTCGTAATGCAAAAATTAGAATTGCAACAATCTAGTTCAAAAGACCAACTGGCGACCAATCAAAATAGTTCTTAGCGATTTATCGCACACACTAGTAATACAGGAGCCACTCGTGGATCGTTAAAACATGTACATGATAAT